>NC_045500.1:38780-657628 GCF_009650955.1 Corvus moneduloides | reverse complement strand
GGTGATTTGTTCCAGCAACCTGAGGAAATTCACTCAAGTGGCTCACTTCCTCCCAGTTCTCAGAAAATGGCATCTCAAAGTGAATTGCTTCAAACTTCCCTGGATCGCCAGCTACACAAGCAGTTCTAGGTACCAAGATTCCTATTTTAAGTTCCTGCTTCTGTTAAGTGCCTAAGTTGAAACTGGGACTAAATTACTTCCAGAAGTGAAGCTCTGACCTCAGCCATTAATGAGCTTTTAAAAATCTTGTATCAGTTTTGCCTCTTCATGTAGGATTCAATTATGCAGCAAACCTCAGGATGTTATTTGAGCTTTCCAGAGTCCTACTAAAGTGGTGTAAAACCCATGAAGGATTTACTCTCACCTCACTTTACCTCTTCAAATGTTTGAAGAGCCCAGGCAGCTCATTTAAGAGAGGCACCAGAGCTGCAGTTTATATTTGAGGGCTGAAGGAGCAGTTCCTCAAGGCGTCTCCTCTCACCCCGGGTGACAAGATTAGACACAACCCCCAAATTTAAACGAAAAGGGAAGTGAGATGGACTCCTCTCGATATTAACAAACATCCACACACAGGGTGGCCATTCAGGTCACAGCAGCTCTGCCCTGTGATGCACATGTCACTGTGTAACTGCTTGTTTTCCCTTTGGGATGGGCATTCCAAGGGCTTCCAGCAGTACCTGGCTGCTTGTTACCCGTTCTGGGCTCCTCTGGCACATTTCTGCCCACAGCACAGGAGGTGGTTGGGAGAGTTTATGGAAGTCTGAACCAAGCTAAATTCCCTTCCCTTTCTCATGGAATGCTGCAGAGGCAGCAGATTCCCACATCCCAGCCCTGCATGGTGAAAGCAAGAAGGGAACAAACCCTTACCTGAGTGAGGCTCAGCAGGGAGGCTGTGCCCTCATCGGTCCCGCACTGCTCAGAGCTCCTGCTCTGGGACAGGGCTCCTGAAGATCTCTGGGGGCACCCAGAGCACTGGAACTGAGCTCTAAAGCTCCTTTTCTCTGTGGGCAGGCTGAGCTGCAGCACAGGCAGGGCGTGTGGTGCTGGAGCAGCTTTGGGATTGCGTGCCCAGGGAACACACAGCGGGCACTCCTGGGGCAACCTGGCTGGGAAGGTGAAGTTCCATTCCCGTGTCAAACTGCCCTCATTCCCACTGCAATCCAGAGATTTAGGGATGTGCCTTGGTCACAGGGGGCTGAGGTGAGCTGCTGCTAAGAGCTGAACCCAGAACAGCCCTCTGGAGCTCTGAACTCCTCCTGGGAAGTGCCTTTCCCACCAACACCCCTGCCAGAACCCCCCAGTTCCCTGGGATGTGCTGCTCACCAGTGCTGGGGTAGGTCCACGGGACTTCTGCCAGAGAGGTGAATTCCCAGAGCTGCACTCTTACATTTCTCCTGGAACAGTCAAGGACAAACAACAGATCTGGATGGAGCTGGAACCCAGCAAGGATCCCATGGCAGGAAATGAGGCATGAGGGCCTCTTTCCCCCAGCTGTCTCCCCACCTCCCACCGCCGTCTCCTTCACACCCAAACACAAATCCATGATTAAGGCTTAGTGCCCTTTGCCCTCATCCGTCCCCACTCCACACATCTCTCCCACTAAGCAGGGCTGTGTTTCCAGGTCTCCACACGCTCTCCCCTCGCTGTCTCCTTGCCAGCTTTGGTTCTGTCTGGAATTAAGGACCTCCTGCAGGAGCTGCAGGAGATGCTGAGCAGTAAAAGGCACAAAGAGCTGGACAATTAATTTAAGTACTCAAAGAGCTCATCCCTAGAGTTCCATGCCCTCTGCATCCACCTCCAGCATCCAGCTCCTCACTCATGTGCTCTGTGCTGCCCTGCCCAGCTCCCCTGCACTCTGCCAAGCAAAGCCTGGTGGGATCCAGCAGCCCCAGCTGTGGTCAGGGATCCAGAGCCAAAGGCTCTGTCCCTGTCTCAGCATCACTGCCCTGTGAGAAGCTCTTACACTGCACCTTACGGGGCTTTGGGGACAGAGTTTAACACAAGAGTGGCAGCTCTCAGATCAGCACCTACGGACAAAGGCTGTGGCATAGGAAATACAGGCCAAGTACGAATGGCCCCTTGCTCCTTCGTGATCATTCAAACCATTACCTGGTTATTTTTGTAATTCTATAATGGAGATTTTCCCCCTCTTGTGCACTGAAGTTGCATGATGCAGAAAATTGGTTCGTTTAAGTAAGAGCTCTTATGGTGTCTTTCACCAAATGTTCTCTGAGAACATTACTAATAATTCATTAAAGCAGCACTGTCAGCTGGAACACTTTTAATTACCATTTTCTGACAAGTCAACCCTTAAGTGGTATGCCCTGATTTTTAAATTTATTACTAACACATATGCAGATTTTTCTCTTTCCCTGCTGATGTTTATAGGGGTTGAGAAAAGCAATTGACTGTAAGATTAAGGAAGTGAACCATGCACTACACGTTGTCATGCCCAAAATGGAAGAGAATTTAAGGGTGGTTACTTTTTTTAACTTCAGAAGTTCTGAGAATCTTGTTCCTGGAGCTCTGAGCATCTCCTGCAGCTGAGCTGGGGCAACTTCTGCTCTGAGCTGTTGGTTCTGGGTAACTGAAACACCTCCCAGTTCAGGTAGGACTGTGAAAACCCTGAGCTGATGCTCGTTAACTGTCCTCTTACACACACTTAATTAGCCCTTCAGTTACTCTGAAGTTACTTAAGTCACTCTGAAGCCCAGGTGGCTGCTGCTAGCGCAGGGTTAAACAGCAGTGCAGGCAGTTCCCCCACAAATCCAAAGTGCTCTGAGCTGGCACCAGCTTATCCCACCCCAGTTTTTCACAGAGCTGAGGTTTAAGGCCCTTCCAGAAGGTCACTGCCAGAAATCCACTCAGCATTCCAGAGAGGAGCAAAGCCTGAACTGCCATCGTCTGTGTTTGGTGTTGGAGGTGACTCCAGCAGGTGCAGAGATTCTCTTTGGCAGTGCTCCCCTCAGTAGCTGTTTAGTGGGAGCAGAAGTGGAGGCAGAGAACTGGCAAAGGGCTGCCCAAGGAGAGGTGAGCCAGTGACAAGGCAGACTGGAACCCACTCGTGCTATTCCACAAAGCAAAGGATTTCTTGGTTCCCTTGCTGTAGTCCTGACATGGCAAATTTGTGCAAGGAGACAAGAGACAGTCTAAGGGAAATATGGTGGGAAAAGAGTAGAACAGAGTCCCTTACCTTGTGCCTTACCCAGTGCAGGTGCCTGCAGAGGGGAGGTGGGAGAGGAGCTGCCCGTGTCCCCCAGACCAGGGAACTTCCACAGAACTTGGGTCCAGCAGCTCCTGCATCGAAAGAAGAGAGCCCAAGGCCCTGCTTGGCTTTTATGTGTGGCTGTGGCAGCTCGGACTGGCTGCCAGCTCATCTGTATGCAATGGCTCATTAATGCTGGGCCTCGTTTGTGCCGTGCATGTGCAAGGCAGGGGAAGGGGCTGCAGAATAGGGGGAAAGTCAGTGGGAGAGTTGGGCTACCAGAGACAAAAAGTAATGCAGCATTACCTGGAGGAGCTGGCATTACTCCTGCTGCCACCAACCCCTGAGTGCCCTGTCCCATCCCACCAGCACCGGCAAAGCACGAGTGCCTTGGCTGCCTGTGAGCATCAGGCCTGTCCTCGGCATGGGGAGATGGTTTGGGCAGGAACCAGGAGCCTCTTGATGCCCTCCTGTACTGCAGAACTCTCTGCAGCCTGAATTAATGGGGCTGTGCTCTGGGAGCTGGGTGTGCCCAAACTCCTGCTCTGCCTTCCCCCCCAGATCTGAGCTGAACCCCTGAGCCCATCTGAGCCCTTTGCAGAGGGGGGACTGCAGGAGTGACCTCACTGAGACTGCAGGAGTGACCTCAGTGCTGTGGGGCTGCAGGAGTGACCTCACTGAGGCTGCAGGAGTGACCTCAGTGCTGTGGGGCTGCAGGAGTGACCCCACTGAGCCTGCTGTCTCTCTCTCTGCACTGCTGTCACCTTGGAGCTTAAAGAAATGTCCATCTCTTGTAGTTCTCAGTCCTCTGCATCCTGAGGGACCAAGCGACCGAGGCCTGGGATCACCGCACTCACCTGCAGGCACACAGAAATGAGGTGTCTGATGAAGCAGTTCTGGTTCCCCTCGTGCTCAGGAGGCATCTCCTCGCTCTCAGACAGGTGTCCAAGGCTGCACGGCTTTGTGGAGGTGCCCATCCCTCTCCATCAGCAGAGAGAGGGTGTGGATGGCTGGGGCAGGTTGTACCCCTGAGTTCTGGAGGCCCTGCTGTAACTAAATGAGTTCTTCCCTCACCAGCCCCCAGCCTGGAAGCTGCTCCTCCCTGGGGATAGAGCAACAAGCTCCAGGCGCCTCTGGCCACCACCAGGGACAGCTGGAGATGGGATCCTCCAAGGCTTGAGGAAGTTGGGAACAGGATTTGTATGTTCAAAAGCAGCTCTTTAGCCCTTGCGCAGAGCCAGGTGTGCTCAGAGTTGAAGCAGAGGAGCTTTGAGGCTCAGGGAGGCGGCGTTTGCCCCGCAGCACCCCGAGGACAGAAGCCCCGGAACAAGGAATTAACTCTGTTATTAGACACCCCTTTGTTTTAATAGCTCCATCATTAATAACAAATTTGATCCCACCCAGGCAGCCCTTTTCATCTGCAGAGCATGTCAATCCATCTGTTCCACCTCCTGACACTCCTGGCAGGCAGGTGTGTCACACCAACACCTTTGGGCTTTTCCAGCACCAGTGACTGAGCACGGAATTGCTCCAGACCCTTTACCAGGAGCTGATTGATGAGCTACACCCTGAAAAAACCTGATTATTTTTATATCCGACCTACTATACTCAGGATTTACATCTTTTTCACCTCTTGGCAGTTCACAATGGCACAAATTAATTTTCTTGCATCACTTAACACACTGAAGATTGTTTAACATAATTTTCCAAAGCATCTGGCTGGTTCTCCTGTACTGAAACTCAACAGGATTTTCCCCTCTAGCTTCAAAGAGCATAGCTGAGCCCTTAAAGGGATTTACTTCTGTTAAATATTATCCTCAAAACTGAGAAATTAAAAGCAAATGGGCTTTCTTCCTTTTTCCTCTAAGACATGTCAAAAGAATATTGTAAGAAAGAATAGCCTTCCCCAGCTTTCAGAGAGTCCCCAAGTGAATTTCAATTGCAGGTTTTTAGGAAAGAGTGTAATTAACAACTTTATTCAGTCCGGAGCCAGAAAATACATTCTATATTTAGCATGGAAAAAGCAGAGCAGGAGGAGGGGAGTACATGACCTAGATTTTCACAAGTGACAAATGACTCCAAGGTGCTCGGAGCCCCCTCGGATGGCAGGGATTCCCACAAAGTGCAGAAGGATTTCTCCTCCCTGTCTCACATGTTGGACATTCCAAACCACCTAAGGCATTCTTGGGAATCCAAGGGGCTGTGTTTGTGAAACTGTTTATTTATTCACCTTGGGTAATATTCCCAAAACTGCATCCATAACCAAGCAATTAAATCCCATTTTCAGCAGCGACCTTGGCGGGCTGGCAGCTCTCCTAATTCCCAACATTGCCCACTTTTCTGAGCGTCCTCCATTGTTTTCCTGGAAATGTGTGCCATGAGAGCATCTCCCACCAGGAAGAAATGGGGAAAACAAGGCGTGACTGAGCTCCCATTTCCAGAATGTCCCTTGCTATACTTGCATTTTCTTGTCTCTCAGTGTTCTGTTTGCCACGATAAAGGCAACATTTTCTATAAAAAGCAAGAGCCTGCTTGCCTACCAGCAGTTTTTCTGCCTAAATGCTGATAATCTCTGTTCTGTCAAAGGAAACATCCAATGCTTTTATCTCTTGGAATGGTTATTTATGGAGAGGTCTCTCGAAGATGCAATCAAAGATATAGATGTTAAAAATAGGAGGCGAGTGAGTCCTGCAGGCGGTTGTTTATTCATTAACCTCGGTGCAGGAATCCTGGCAGCCTCCCAGTCCTTATTTACTGCGAGCTGAGCACGGGAGGGATGGGAGCCCCAGCGCAGTCCCGGGAGGGATGATTCCATCCTTCCGGGGATGAGCCACGCGCTGAGCGAGTTCCAGCCCGTGGAGGAGCAGGGAGAGCAGCAGGGAGAGCAGCAGTGACGGGGAGTGAGCGCTCGCTCTGCTGCCTGAGCGCCTCTGAGTCACTCCCGAACTTCCTTCTCTGGGAATGAGCGCCGTCACAGCCCAGGGAAATGTGCGACCGGGGCTTTGGCTGCTCTTGGCTTCCCCGCCAGCCTGCCCTAAATAAAGCGAGCACGCAGGCAGGGAGTGTAAATCTCTGGGTGCCTGCAGTGGAAGAACAGTCTTAGAGGTGGAGTAAATTACACCTCTCATCCGTCCCAGCACCTTCAAGCCTTGCTAGTAATGAAGGGAAAGGGTTTGTGATCACTTCAGCCTCGCATGTTCTCAGGCAGCAGGCTGGTGAAGCCTCGTCCTCCTCTGCTGAGTCTAATGACAAAATTTAAATGCATTGGCTGTTTAAATGCTGGTTTGTAGCGCTGGCTGTGCATGTGGGAACCCAGAAAGGCAGAGACCAGCGGGAGTTGACTCCTCGAGGTCAGAAACAGCAGCAGGGCCCTTGTGGTCTCTGCCCTGCTCTTTACAGAGCACTGAGGGCGGATCGGAGAGGGGAAATCCCTTCTCGGGTTCGACAGCATGAGAGATGCCCTGGTGAGTTATCCCGGAATCACAGAACCATGGAATATCCTGAGCTGGGAGGGACCCACCAGCATCATTCAGCCCAGCTCCTGGCCCTGCACCGACACCCCAACAATCCCTCCCTGTGCCTCGGAATGTTGTCCACAACTGTCCCCCCACTGCCCCGTGTGGGGATGCTGAAGACCTCCCTGAGGTCTCCCCTCAGCCTCCTCCTCTCCAGGCTGAACAAACCAAGTTGTTTGGTGACTTTCTGACACGTTCACACACTTCATTGTTCTGTGACTTTTCTGAGAACTGATGACGAGAATTTAGCACTATCTTTAAGTTGTTAGGCTGGAGAAGCACAGCTGCCATAAAGAATTCCTAAAACTGTAGGATCTGGAATGCCCCGGGGTCCCTGGCAAGGCCTCAGGGGACAACACCTCTGCTGGCAGTGCCACGTGGGGAAAGTGGGGCTTATGCAACTCTGCTGATGGAGGGAATTATCCCGACTTCTGCTGGAAGGAGCAAAGCTCCTTACCTGTATTTACTTGTAACTCAGCTGCTTGGCAGAGCAGGGGGTGCCAGGGAAGTCCTTACTTCCCCTGAAAATGTAGGGCACGGGTGCACTGCACAAAGGCACCCCTCTCCATCCTGGCTGGGCTCAGCTGGAGTTCAGCACAGGGAGTTCGGCAAATCCATCAGCGTGGGATGGATGGGGCACAGAGCAGGGAGCGGGATCGGAGCAGGGAGAGGGATGGGAACAGGGAGGGGGATCGGAACAGGGAGAGGGATCGGAGCAGGGAGAGGGATGGGAGCAGGGAGCGGGATCGGAGCAGGGAGAGGGATGGGAGCAGGGAGTGGGATCGGAACAGGGAGAGGGACCGGAGTAGGGAGTGAGATGGGAGCAGGGAGAGGGATCGGAGCAGGGAGAGGGATCGGAACAGGGAGTGGGATGGGAGCAGGGAGAGGGATCAAGGGCTTGTGGCACCCGGGGTGGAGGGTGTGCAATCCCCCCTGCACAAACAGGGGGGTCACTTCCCTTTCCTAGTCATTGAATCCTCCTTTCAGAGAGTTAAGCCGAGCCTACAGAAGAAAAGATAAGGCTTGTACTGATAAAGAGCCATATTCCTGCATTGGCAGCCGTGTCCTTGTCACCTGCCCTGCACTCCTAAGCAAAGGAATCCGTGACGGAAAAAATGAGTGAGTGCTCTGAACAGTGGCACTGGCCACTCTGTAGAGAACAGGGCAGAGACCACAAGGGCCCTGCTGCTGTTTCTGACCTCGAGGAGTCAGCTCCCACTGGTCTCTCCCTTTCTGGGTTCCCACATTTTCAGAGGTATCTGAAATCTCTTTTTCTGCTTGAAGCTCGAAAAACAAGTTTGAAACCTTCTGTGTAGGAAAGTGTTTGAAGCTCTTGAAGAACCAGCCAGCAGCTAATACCTGCTAAAGTTTCATTTCCAAATTTTCAGCTGGGTTTGTCTGGTACCATGAGGTTTCTGTGGGACATTGGAGCCCTCACCCTTCCGGTGTCCATGATGGTATTAAGAGTGTTAATTAGTAGCTGCAACTCAGTGACAAAGTTAATTAATTGGGTAGAAGAAGGAGCACAGATGTCCCAGGTACACACAACCTACCAAGGTCTTTCTGAGCAGCAATTGATCAAATACCATGAAGCCTTACAATGAGCTCACGCTTCATTTCATCCTCTGCGTGTCTCCTCTCCCATTGGTTTCCAAATAAACACACTTCTGGAAGCTCTTGAAAGGGCATTTAGGGAAGTTTAAGTTGTTCCCAAGGGCCTGAGATGTTTCCAAAATGCCATTTGTGAGGTGTTGTCCCCACACCAACCCCTGAGAGCCCCCGGGCTGTCAGATCCAGCTTTGCTGGGAGCACAGAGTTGTCTCCACACAGGTTTTCCTCTGGAGCATGGGGTATCCCGCTTGCCTGAGCCAGCCTGGGAGCTGGATAAGGAGCAGGGTGGCACAGCCAGGCATGGGGACTGTCTCCTGTCTGCCAGAAGGAGAATATCCAAGCAGGAAATGAGCAGATTAGGGTATATTTGGCTTACTTCAGTTGTCTTCCTGGGGTTCACGCACGTTCAACATCACCAGCAAAATTCAGTTGGGAATAGAATATGATCTCTAGTTCTGGAGAAAGGGTTCTGAAGAAGCAGATATGGATTCCTGGTAAATCTGCTGTCTGTGTCTCAATTTTTCCAAGCCTTGTACTTCCCAGATGAGGAAAGGAAGAGTTCTGTGCAGCTACAACCCTGCCTCACTCTGCTCAGCAGCGGCCACTCCTCGTGCTGCTGTTCCCCAAGGCTCTGGGCAATCCAATGAGTTGATCTTGCTGCTCCTCAGGAGTTCCCAGATATTGTCCTGCCTCTGGTTTGCTCTGCAGCAGGACCTGCTGATGGTGGTCGTTGTCCCCCTCTGAGGTCACTTTTTGGGTCAATGTCCAACTGACCATTTTAGCCTTCCCTTCCTTCCACCTTCAGGAGTTCATTCCACCTGTTCCCCAAACAGGCCTCAGCTGTGTTTCACAGACTGTTAGACTCAGGTTTTACTTGGGTTTGATAGTGCTGGTTTTACTTTGGACAGTGTCAGTGGGTGCTCTGAGAAGAAACAGTGCAGCACAATCCTTCTGCGAGGTGGAACATTCAGTTGTGTCCCCAAGGGCTCCATCAGCATTAACAAATGAAACTCCCCCTGTCTTTGGGAATGCAGGTGAGGCAGAGAACGAGGCAGGAAGCAGTCACCATCCCATTTCTCACAGAGGATAACCAAGGCAGAGAGAGGCAAAGCAAGGTTTGATATCCTGCCCCACTGAAGTCAGGTACTGCTCTCTCCTGGGAGCCATGAAGAAAGTGAGAACACATTGTGTGAAGGAATTACAGCCCTGCTGAATTCCCTCTGCAGATAATGGCTGGGATGGAGCCCACGGTGATAGGCAGAGTGAGGAAGTGAGCAAGTTGTGTGGAATGATTGTTTATTTAGTGATCTCCCAAGAGGAGTGAGGTCCCAGAAGCTGCAAAGACACACGACAGGCTAGTGAGGAAATCAGCACATCCCCTTCACATGTTTTATGCTCTTTGTTCTGCTTTTTCCCTGGGAAAGGGGTTAGCTTTGATTGGTGTCTGAGTGTAGTTCTGTGGAGCCTGGCATTGGGAGATTGAGGCACAGCCTCTGTAGGAAGAGCTGGATCCACCCAGGAGCCAAGCCTGCATTTCTGAGCAGCTGCAGGAGTCTGTTCTCCATGAAGGCAATGCCAAGGGGAACTGGAGCCCCTGGATCCCTGCCTCCCTCAGGAACTCCCCAGCCCTTTACCCTGGGAGCAGCAGAGCTGGGTGGCAGCTTTGTCCTTGCTCCTCAGGGCAGCAGGGTGGGCTGGCAGTCCCACACTGCTCCCAGGAAAGTTGCCATTCCTTTTGTGTGTGGCTGCTGATATCAGAAGAAAAGAGCATGGAGCATCCAGCAGGTTTTTCCCCTCAGCTGAGACCTGCAGGTGCCTCAGTCCAGGGCTCCCTTAGCAGGAGCACATTTCCCAGGCCTTGCTTTGGAAGGCCAGCACTTGAGGAAGAGGGATGGCTGTTTTCCAGAGGAGTGAGCCCATCCAGGCACTGACCCCTGCACTGGGAACGGGCAGGGAGCTGTTGCCACCCAGGGTAAGAGAAAGCAGCCTCAGGGACCAGCTGGACCCTGCTCCATTTGCATCAGCACTGGCAGGGGGCTGGAAGAGAAGGCTGGAAAAACCACGGGGACAGTGACAGAGTGGCTCTTCCTGGTTCGGTTTTGGCCAAGTCGCTCAGGGTGCCACAGAGCTTTCCTCAGGAGGCAGCTCCAGAGCCTCTGCCTTCCTGCTGGGATAGGGAGCAGGAATTCAGCCAACTCGGAGCCAGGTTGGCTCCTTATCTCTCTCGACCCTAAAAGGCTACCAGGCTGGGTAGATGAGACACTCCTCTGCCCTTCCTCTTACAGTGTGTCCATACCCTAAGGCCTCTTTGTGCCAAAGTTTCCCCTTTACAAAGTTTTTATTCCACAGAGACTCTTTCTGAAGAGGAACTTGATTTATGCCCAGGCAGGCACCTCCAGCTCTTGTGGCAAGATTTTTGGGAGGTCTCCATCACTCACACTGAGGTGAAACTTGACTCTGCACAACCTCTTCTGTCAGTGGTAAATGTGCCAAAACATGTTTGTTTTTCTAAACATTGACTTTCTAAAACAGTGAACTCTTATCTAGACCTCATATATGGGTAAAGAACTTAAAATCAGCGTGTCTTTGCCATCAAACTATGGACAAAGATTACTTCAGTAAAGCTTCTGCTTCATGCTTAGAACCATGGAATGGTTTGGGTTGGAAGGGACCTTAAGGATCATCTGGTTCCAACCCCTGCCATGGGCAGGAGCACCTTCCACTAGAAAACTTATGCTTGACCAAAATAAAAATGCGTAATCTTTCCTTGCAAACAGGGTGTGTGGTTAAATAATGTCCTAGAGATGTGTGGCTTTACCCTGAGACTGGGCAGGAGAGGAAAAACCAGTGTGGTGGCCCACTCCCCTCTGCTGGGCTGTGCAGGCACTGCTGGAGGCAACGCTGGCTGCTTGTGGTGTGAAAACCTCTGGAAAACATGAAATAAAGGTGGAGGGGAGCGGGGGAATGCGAAGCTTTGGGCAGGAAAGGTTTTAGCATTTTCCCGCCGTACGTGCCTGAGCCCTACAAAGATCCATCGTGCTCCTTAAAACAGGGCCGGTGCTGTCAAAGAAAAAAACCACTCAACCCTTTCTCAGATGGCAAAACCCTCTTGCACAGCAAATGGTGGAATCAGAGAGGCTGCACTCTCCATGCAGCTGTGGTTGTCCTGCTGGTGTCTTGGGGATGGGGTGGCCACACTTGGGAGCTGAAGCAAGGGTGGTGGTAGCACTCCCTGTCTGTTGGCTTGAGCAGTTTTATCTCAGATTTAACACAGCTCAGACAAGAGCAGCATCTGGTCCAGGCACAGCAGGGAATTTTCTTGGCCTTGGCTCAGAGTGCTGCATAAGTCTTGGATAAATCACCCAAAGCAACAACCAGAGCCCTTCTGGCAACTCAGGGACTTTATTGGGTGACAAGGTGTGTGCAGGCTGTCAGCATGAATGAATCAATTCTCCACGAATGGGACAGTGCAGAATCCACAAGTTCCAGTGGTTTTGTCAGTGTGGAAACACCACAGCCCAAGGCAATTTCCATACTGAGCTGACATAACCCAGTGCTCTTGCTCGGAAACGTTCTGACATGGAAACGCCTGGGGAGCTGCGAGAAGCCTCACCAGAACAAAGACCATGTCCATATGGCATCATATTTCCTGGGAAAGCTTATTTTTATGCTTTTTGACATGTCTACAATTCTGGTGTTATGCCTCATTTGCACTGGTACGTCCTGGGAAATCCAGTCAATAATTCCTCGTGTCTGTTCCTGCACGGAGCAGAGGGACCCTGGAGCTGGCTGAGTTATGGCTGTGGTTGTGTTCCACGCTGAGAAGGTTTTATAAAGCTGAGATTACACTGATCTCCTTCATCTTGGGCTCAGATACATCAAACAGAGGATGAAATTCATGACTAACCAGAAAGTAAAGTAAATTTCATCCATCTGGGTGAAGCATCTTTTCTTGTTCAATTTTAGCACTGAGCAGCAGTAAAATTTGGAGTTGGTGTGTGGAGTGCCACAGGAAGAAGCCCCTGGCAGATCCAGGCAGAAAGGAAAGTTCCGCCGAGGGGCTGCGGGGTGAATCCAACAGTTTTGCTGCAGTTTCAGAGAGGTGTTGCTGCACAGTGACAGCAGGGGAGGGAGCCCTCCAGTGTCACTGAATCCTGCCCAGTTCCAGGGAGGGGTGGAGGTTGCAGAGGACCCAGTTTGTCTCCGAGCAGCACAGCCCCATTCCCAGGACTCCCTGAAAGGTCCCTGGCTCTGACCTGCAGCAGGTTCCACATAGGTCACAGCAGAACTCATCTGTTCACTCCTTAGGAGGACTGGGAACACTGTGAGGGAGGTCTGCCAATTAAGGGTTCCCCAAAAGTGGTGGGGCACTGGAACAGCCCCCCAGGGAATGGGCACGGCCCCGAGGCTGCCAGAGCTCCAGGAGCGTTTGGACACCACTCCCAGGGATGCCCAGGGTGGGGCTGTTGGGGTGTCTGTGCAGGGCCACGGGTTGGACTGGATGATCCTGGTGGTCCCTTCCAACTTGGGATACTCCATGATTCCATAAAAAGCCGTTGTGCAGCTCAGCTCCAGGAGGAGCAGGCAGCTGTCCCACCTGGAGGGGCAGGGTTTGGCCTGCCTGAGCAGCAGGTGCCTGCATCCCTCCTTGTTCCGGCGAATTCAGATCCCACAGCGCAGCACCTTTCTCCTGGGCACACCAGTGGGCTCCAGAGGGTGTCCTGCACTGCAGCCCGCTCTGGAGGACAGCAGGGCATGTTTGGAGAGGGCTGCCAGGTCCTGTTGTCACAGCCATGGGCTCTGAGGCACCTGAGTCCCACAGCAAAGGCTCCATCCTCTCTGTCCTGTGGGAGAAACGAGGGACACGGAGCCTCCCAGCCCGTGCAGAGCCGGGAATTCGGGGGAGGCAGGAGCAGGGCCACCCCAGTGCTTTGGCACATTCTGTCCTCAGTGCCTGAGCCAGTCACTGCTGCAGTTTTATATTTATGAACCCGTGCCGGGGGATTGCTGGAGAGGTCTTTAATTTCCTCTGGTTTCGCTCTGAACATGCCTCTCTCGGGACAGAGGGAACATTTTCGGTGTTATTGAATGTCATTTCTGCGCAAACTGAACAGAGGAAAAATATTCTGATAATAACTGGAATATATGGAGGGTGGTAGCTCCTGGCTGCTGATTTTTTTTTTTTTTTTCCCTCCCTCTGATGAGAGTTTCAAGGTCAGCTGGCTCCACAGACACAAATATGCCAGGAACAAAATGTGCAGATGCTCAGGAGTGTGGGACAGCCACGCTGGCACCGTAAACAGCCGTGGCTCGTGGCCAGCACTGCCGGCACCCAGCAGGCAGGAGGGTTCAGGAAAAAGCACTTTATTACAGCCAGCTCAAGATTTATCTTTTCTCTCAGCTGCATCATTAAATGTGAGTTATTTGTATTTTTGTGGGAAAACCTGGATTCAGCACAACCTCAACATTTTATTTGGAGGATGAGGAGGGGTTTTATTCAGAACCCAAAAGCAATATCTGAGTGCATAACAGCACTGAATGAGTGGCTGGAACAAAAACAGGAAAAAAAGGTTCTTTTCCTGATTCTGCTGCTGATTTATTGTGTAAACACAGACAAATCTTTCACTGTAGCTGTTGCAGTTTCTTATACACCCTCTCTTTTCCCTCCTAGATATGTCTCCTTTTGTCAGTTACTTGTGTGAACTAAATATCAGCCAGTCAGGCAAGAGCTGGCAATATCTTCCTCCAGCAGTCTCAGGCAGACTTAAAATATTAATGCATTTTATAATGTACTTATTTTTTGTAACTGTCAGTCGTTGCTACTAAGACAGGGAATTCCTTATAAATATTGAATGCTGCTGCAAGGTCTGCAAATAAAATTCTAGAAATGGTTCTCTCAAGCTCCCAAATGACTGAAAAACTGCTGAAAATCTTGCTAATTTTAGTAAAGTGTGTGGAAATCCAAGTTGCGTAACTGTTTCTGGGATTTTCTGATGAACAGCGATAGGTTTTGAATTGAAGCAGCGCTTGCAGATTCCTCACTGGACACAGACGCTTTGGGGACGCAGTGTCCAATGGAATGATTGGTTTTGCTCTGTAGGACTCCCTTGAAGGTGCATCTCAGAAATCGGCTTGAAGGTCGATGATGTGTAAAAGAATAAAACTTAATTGCAGAGGCGATCCAGTGCCCAGCCCAAGGGCTGGAATTGTGACGAAGCAGAAAATCCCCCTGGAGAGCATTTCCAGCCTGTGCAGGGGAAAGAGAGTGCAGCCAGGGATGCTGGGCCAGGTGTGGCAGCAGGAATTCACATTTGGGTTCTCGTGTGGACCCTTCTCCCACCTAAAGGATCCCAGGAAAAGGCTGAGCGGGCAGCAAGGGTGCGTGAGTCCGGCTGCAAGGGCTGAGCTGCTTTTAATTCCTGAGAACGGATTGCAAAGAGCATCAAAACCTGTCACTTACACAAACTGGTGCTGCAGGGCCTCTCACTGCTGCTTTTGCTCCATGGATTGTGCTTTCTGCTCAGTGACCACAGCATGTGCTGGAAGGGGCTGGTAGTGGTGCCCTGATCTGTGTCCGGGCCATCCTTGGTTCACAGGGAACACAATCCAGGCCTGGAAGGAGCACACAGGGCTTTGGCTGAGCTGCTTCCAGTGCCCAAAGGCGACGTTCAGGGTGGGACACTCTCACGCAGAGACATTCGTGGGATCTCCCTGAATCACCTAAATCCCCCGGAAGGTTCCTCACGGGCAAATGCAGGAATTGCTGGCTCTGCCTCCTGCCTCTTTCCTGCCGCCGCTGGGAAAGCCACAAGCTGGAGGTGAGACCTGTTTTCAATTAAGGGGTTAATTACTGGCTGATTTGAGAACCGGGCTGCACCCTCCTGGTTACAGCCCGTATCCACCCATCCCACCCCGCGCTTCAGAGGGGGGGCTGCGTGTGTTAGGAGGGAGTTAAAGCAACAGGATTCCCACCTGAAAGAACCGGGGCGTTTGCTTTTGTCAGAAACCTTTTGGAATTCTGACAGGCTAACAAGGATATTGTCTTCCTAAATTTGCCATCAGCAGATGTGCTCTGGCTGCTGTGTTCTGCAGTTCCTGGGCTCGCAGGCAGGGAGAAGCCAGGCTGGGGAGCCGTGGTTTATTCCCAGAGGAGGTGTCACAGGGGAGGTGTCACACGTGTCCCGGTTCACACCGTGCCCCTCCCAGCGATTCCTCGCCCTGAAGCCAGCGGGCAAGTTCCGTCTCTGGGCGCCCTTCAGCCTTAGGTGCTGCTGCGGCACCTGCAAAACGAGAGCTTAATTAGTGTTAATTACCACAGCAGCTCGCTCAGAACGCGACTAACCCACTCGCGGGCAATCCCGAAGTTCAAAGATCCAAGGGGGAATTAGTGCCCGGCCCCGGCCCGGTGCAGCCGGCAGAGGAGCGATCGTTCCCGGGGTCTGGATGGGATCCTCATTATCACATCAAAGCACACCCAGGCTGACTCCTCCACAGCGCCTCGCCGAGCGGGGGAGTTCGCCGAGAAAACTTCCCCTCGCCTGCTTCCCAAGTTTCGTTTTGATTTTGGGGGCTGGATAAGCCCCAAACACAAAAGGAAGCCGAGACAGAGTGGGTGACAGTCACGTCAGGATTCTCTGAGCCTCAGCTCCCGTTCAGGGAAGGCTGGAGGTGGATGAGCAATCCTAGGAGCTGTATCCAGCACTGGCTCTTAAAACTCTGTTTTCTTCTAGTGGGGTGGTCGGGTCACGGCTGACAAACGGGAAGAGACATCTCTCATTCCAGAGATCAAATTGCACAACGAATTAAAACGCTCCCTGGAGGCACCGCTGCTCCCTCTCCTCTCAAAGCCAAAGCCTGCCCTGACTGCAGAGCAGGTACCCCCTGTCACCAGGGCTCACTGTCCCTTTGGGTGACGAGTGTCAGGGCCAGTCTGGGCTCAGCAGGGACCGTGGCTCGTTTCTATCCCGTGAAACCTCAGGGAAATGCCGGTAACTCCTCATTTGGTCCCTGACAGCTCAAAAATGAGGCTGCCCTGCTGTGTTCTACAGGAACCTGCAAAAATCCAAACTCTTCATTTTAGGCAAGTTTTGATATAAGTAACATCCTCAGAGAGCAATTTAGTTATACCAAAATGAGATTAGAGCTTGTTCTTCCACATCTTGTTGTTCTGCTTGCAGTTCCAGGAGCTGAGCATTCCACGGTTGCCATAAATCCCCCCCTGTAAATAGCCCGGGATGTCCTTTGAGCAGTACAGCTGTTAGAGCTTATGAGCACCCCCAGGAAAATCAAGATGCTGCAGTGATGTGAAATCTGCACCTCCGTGCTCCTGGAATTGGATCATTCATCCCATTCCAGCACAAGGTCCAATTTGGCTGCCTCCTGCTCCTACCTGGCTCTCTGCATCAGCTGGGAAGGAAGGAGTGGGGCTGTTCAGACTCAGACCAGCGCACCCTGAATGCCACTGCCTGAGGTGAATCCCATCCTGAACAGAAAATCAATCCCTCTGCATTTCCGTGTTTCCATCCCAGCCCAAAAACACCCAAACTGTGCTGTCATTTGGTGTTAAATCAGCCCTTCTGCAGCCCGCTGATCCCTGCAGGTCTGGAACATATTTCAAACCTGTGAGGCCATTGACAACTTTTTCACCACCTCAGCGGGGGCACAGTGATGTCACTGGAGTTGGTTTGCAGATGAAAAACTGTTCTTGGGCCTGGCTGGTCTTTAATCAGCACAAATTGGGAGATGTCTGCTGAAATAATACATGAAACAAAGCAGAGTTCGCAGTGCAGGGATGAGGAAGGAAAGCCGGGACTCAGAGGGACCAGGGAGAAGGTGCTTCCTGCCTGGGGATTAAAGAAATGTTCCTTTAGTGCTGATTGAAGCAGTGCCTCTCGAGAGCCCTGTTTGGTGTGGCCTCTGCTGTGCTGAGTGACGTGTTTGGTGCCTCAGCCCCAGTGACAGGCACAGGAAGGCACAGGAAGGCACAGAAAGGCACAGAAAGGCACTGCCAGCGGGTGCTGGGTGGGTCAGGAGCTCCGCTTCGCTCCGAGCTGACACCTGGGCAAAGGGGTGGGCACAGTGCTGTGTGATCCCACAAGGCGGGGAAGGGTCAGAGTCATCCACCTGCTCATGAACGAACGTGCTTGGGGGTGAAGCCTCTTTTCCCAGCTGGAGAACACATGTGGGATGCCGGGGGAGCTGGGATTTCTGCCGCCCCTGGGGCTGGGGGCGCTGTGAAAATCCAGGCTCCCGTTTAACCCCTGGCATAACCCCGCTTGTGTCGTGGTTTTGGGGCTGGTTTGGAGGGACGGGCGCGGTGCCGGCAGATGGCAGTGCCTGTCAGAATTCCACTGTCGGGAGATCAGAATTCCACGGTCGGGAGCCCCGGGAACGTGCCCAGGCCGGGTAAGGTGTCAGTGCCACGGCACGAGGCAAGAGCCACTCCTGCCATGGGAGCCGTGCGGGGCTGGGCAGACACCACCCCACAGCAGCAGGGACCCCTCCCACGGCCCCCCTGCTCCCCGGGACCCCATCCACGCGTCCCCAGGGCAGACACATGGGATGAGCGTGTGGGATGAGGGAAGGGAGGCTCCCCAGCCTTGGCCGTGGCACACCAGCCTTGCAGTGACTCTGCTCCTCTGGGGCTGCCGGTTGGGCAGCACAAAGGTTCCTTCTACATTTCCTAGCACAAAAATTCATTCCAAATCTTGTTAACAGAGATGAGATGAAGGAGGAAGCAGAGCTGGTGCCCTTCTGAAGGTGGCACTGTCCTTAGTGCTGGGGAAGCAGCATCCAGGGACCGGCTCGGAAAGCCAGCGCTGTGATTTAGGGGGGCTGACTCTCCCACTGGATGAATTTACCCTTTAGTGCTTTTGAAGTAAGTTTGAATGCTCATTAAAAATACCCAAACTCCGACTGTCCTCCCCAAGCAGCACTTTTGTAAGGCCATCACAGACATACCCCTAAAAGGTAAAAGTAATTCTCCTAAAAAGACATTCCTGGCAGTTATGAGCAGGCAGAAGATCTGATGGAATTTCCCAGGATTTGATCAGCAGTTCCCTACCATTCCTTTCTTTCATTGCAGGTGGGTTTGCTGCTGACTGGAATTCAGTCCTGAGCTGTTGCAGCCTTGCTGGGCCCCCCTGTGCTGCTGCTGGGGAAACAGGAGCCGGCCTGGCTGGGCCGAGCTCACTGCCCACGCTGCGCTGGAGTGCCAAATGCGAACTAACATGTGGAAAAGCAAAATTACATCTGCAAAACTGATTTTTGATGGCTGAAATCCTTGGTCTGGCTCCAGATTCCTGTCCCATCTGGACAGATCCGGCATCCACATCCAGAGCAGGGAACAAGAGCACTGATAAAAAGAGGGTGTGTGTAGAGATGGGCTTTCTTCTCCCAGTCCCTGGGCAGTATGACTATTAATAATCTTCAAACCTGTGGTTATTTCCCTCTCTTCAGCATGTCTGTCTTTGATTTTTCCAGTCTAGTCTCCATAATAAGGTGTTATGTAGCCTAGATTTGAGCTGGTTAAGAATCAAGTTTTCTGATCTACATGAAGTTCCACTAGTTCCCCTTTTCCCCATTCCTAAAAAAAAGAGAATGCAAATAATGAATTTCAAAATGTCTATATAGGAAAATAAAAGTATCATTCCAATGCTGATGTATCTCATTAGTGATAGTGTAACTTTTAAAGAAAGAAAAAACTGAAAATCATTCAAAGCTTGCAAATTCCAGCAATACCTGCACATTCCTGCACAGTGCTTTGGTTTGGGTAAGTTCTCTTTTCCTGACCAGACAAATCTTCTGTGAAAGCTTTTCTGACGGGCTGTAATGCGTGTGCTCCTGGAACAGGGAATCAGGGAGGACAGGGGACAGGGCTGCGGGAGCAGGGCAACACAGCCTGGGGGTAACCCGCAGTCACCAGGGAGATGTGTCTCAGATACGAGGCTGCCCTGACATTTGCTTTTCAGAAAAGGAAATGTCTCAGTAAGCTGGGGAGACAGTGTGGTATTATCAGCGACAAAGAGAAAAAAAATAAAAGAAGAAGAAAAAAGAGAAAGACAAAAAAATAATGGCAAAGCCCTGAAGTGCTTTGAGAGCAGTCCCAGGCAAACCCCCCAACTCCGTAAGCAAACACCACGGCACAGCCTGACGGGTGCCAGGCGAGGGAAACGTGCCAGGGGAGTGATGCTCTCCCCCTTTCCCCGTTTTGCCCACATTCCCCGGTCCAGCCCGGCAGAGTTTCCCCGGGGCCGGTGACGATTTCCACACGTGTGAACCGCGCGGCTCCCGCGCCCTCCCTCCCTCCTGGCTTTTAGGAACTGCTTTCTGTTTGTGTGATTTTGAGCCACAAGCACAGCCCCCACCCCCTGACGAGCGCCGGCCCACCCCGCGGCCCGGGAAAGGCGATCCCAGGAGGAGAAGGGAGCGCTCAGCGCTGCGGGAGCCGCTCGGGAGATGCCCGGGAGCCCCTCGCTGGTCGCGCCCCGTGAGCTCGGAGGTCTTTCCCGAGCACGGAGCTCCTGCGATCCCGAGCTCCCAAGGCAGGGATTCGCCTCCCTCCCCTCCCGGCAGCGCCCAAACCCCTCCCTCGCCCCCCGCCCCTGCGCTCATTGAGAACAGATAAGGCGCCGTCACACGCAGCCTCCGCGCCCTCCCTCTGCCCCAGCCCTTCAAAAGCTCGGGACCACCACGGATCCCTCGGAACAGGAGAGGAGCAGGGAAGCGCAGGCGAAGGAGAGGCAAAAGTGACAGCGCAGCGGGGGAGGGTGAGGGCTTGGAGCGGAGCGGGGAAATCAGGGATACCCACGGACAGGGGCGTGGGCATCCTCAGTGCCACATCGATGTTTGCTGCCAACGGGCAGCGGCAAGGAGGCGGGAGGCAGCCCGGGGCTCCGAGGACGATCCCGGCTCCCTGGTGATGGCATGGACCGGCCGCTGCTCCCGCAGCAGCTCCCGGCCCCGCTCCTGCCCCCGGCCAGCTGCCCTCCGGAGCCCAGGCGCGACTCTGATGCGGAGCCGCTCGTAGCAAGTAAGTTACCGATTCCTTTGTTATTCCAGGTCACTCCCGGTCTTCTCCGGCTGCAAAGGATCGGGAGCCCAGCAGGCAGCGGGACAAACGCGGAGCTGTTGGGCCAGCGGGATGCCAGGCTCCTGCGCCCAAAGCTGCCGGGGTGTGAGCTGTGGACATGCTGCTGCCTAACTCGCAGCTGCCAGGGAACTCTTTGGGAAGGCAGGGATTGGATGCTGATCTTGGGCAAAAGCACTGTCAGATCTAAAGGTGGGATGCAAGAAAAGACGTTAAAAAACAGGAACTGCTCAGATACAGGATTAGTGGAGACCACTGGAATGCAAAGGGCGCCAGGAGACTGATCAGTGAGCAGCCCCGAATTGTGTGGAGTGACTCCACAATCCTTATCTGGAGTCCAAGATTAAATTCTTTCATAATTAGGATACTTGCCAGTCAGCTTGGAGTTACAGAGCCCTGGCAGGGCAGTCTCCAGATGAGGAAGTGGCATGTTCAGCCCTTGGAGGGGACAGGGAATGCAGAGCACTGGGAATCCCTCGGGGGTTATGGCTCTGGGAGGTAAAAGCATGACTGATTTTTTTACCAGTGTCCTGTTGCATCACTCAGAAAGGCGCCTGGGGTTCTCACTGTGCCAGCACATGGTGCTTGGGAGCATCAGGTTAACTTTTACACAGCATCTCTCCTTGGGCTTGAGCAGGGAGTTTCAGGAACCAGCTGATAACTGGCAGAAACTGGCCCCATCCCAAAAAACTTACCTCTGGCTTTTGGAGATTCTGTCACCAAGCAGCTGCTTCCTCCTGTGCCCTTTTACTTTAAAATAGACCTTGAATTTGTGGAAGAGGGGCTCGGGGGAATCCAAACTGGCTTTTCTCACTGGTTCTCTGACCAGGCCGAGCAGCCAGGATCTCCCCGAGAAGGTGGGGAGTGTGTGGGGCAGTGTTTGTGCTGGGGGGTTATTTCACTTCTGGGCTTCAGTTCTTTGCCTCACCATTCCTACCCAGCTGGAGATAAAGGATCAGGATCATTTCTGATTCCCATGGCAGAATATTCTCCAACCCTGGAAAGTTCCAGCCCATTTATTTGCAAAAAAAGGGCAAACAGAGCTTTGGAGTAATATTCCAAGGCAAATCCCCAGACTGCACTATTTAAGTCACCCACTTTCTATTGGGTTTGAGGTCAGGAGAGGCACCTGGACACTTGGGGTGAGCACGGGCCCTCAGCCAGCAGCTTGGTCTGAGGTCGGTTTGTCCCTCTGTGACTCCTGTGCCCTTTCTGCAGCCGGTTCGAGCACTGCTGAAGGCCTTGGGGCAAAAAGAGCCTGTGTTTGGGCAGTCTATCTGTGAACTCTTTGTTGCAAGGTACTGCAGAAACATGAAGTGTTTCAACAGTTTTATTGTATTTCTTTGAAGCAGATTACAGAGTGATTCTCTGTTGCTGTGATGGTGAATTCCTGAACAATGGAGAATGGGAACGTTGGTGCTCCTGGGGCAGGATTTTCTCCTAGAACTGAGATTCTGCTTTCCCAACATTCAGTGTTTTCTGTTCAGTGTAAACAGCCAGGAGCAGGAGAAACAGAGAAACAGGAGAAACAGGAGTGTCTGATGAGGACAGAGGTGTCCCTGTCTTTGTTCAGGTTGAGAGACAATGATCAGATTTCCAATGACACCATAAGGTGTCCCTAAAAATAGAGATGAGGTGAGAGGCCAGGGACAGAGAGGCTGCAGAGTGCCTCAGGCACAGTCACTTCCTTGGAGGTGGAATCAAATTGATTTATTTCCAGGCTCTATTTGTTGTTGATAGAGAAAATATCATTTGACTGTTCCAAATCAAGGAAAACACCTAAGAGCACAATACTGTGGTTGCATCCTTTGCACAGGCACTTGTCCTGCTCAAGGTCTTGAATACAATGAAGTACAACAGAATTGCTTGGGAGTTCCATGGATTAATTCCTCCAAGGATTGGAGGATTGGTGGAACTGTGCCATAGGAAATACTCCCAATCTTATAGAAACTCCATACTCTCCAGTCCTTGTGCTCTAACAAGTTGTAAAAGCCTGCATGATGCCTCAAAAGGCATTTTCTAGTTTTCATCTTCTTCTTTTTCTGTAAAAAACCTCCTCCCAGTCTCTCTCCTCATCACACTTTTGTGTCTCCACTCTTTTCTCTATAGGTCTGGAGTCATTATATTTAATGCAGCTGTGAACTTGTGTTATGTGGGGGGGTTTATACTTCAATCCATAGTTGAGGAAAAAAACATATTTGAAACCTGTGGCTATTTGACAGAACAGAAACTGCCTTTGTTGGCTTTGGAAATAATCCTGCTGGGTTATTGATCCGAGGGATCCGGCTGTGGGGGCTTTGCAGAGTGACCTTCACACACACCTGAGGCAGGCAGGGACTGCATTCCCTGCTGCTGGAGTGGGGCAAGGAGGAAAGAGTTCTGCAGTGATTCCAGGTGCTGATTTAGGATTTTGGAACTGCTAAATTTAATTCCTGCCCTGCCACAGACTCCCAGCTGGGTGTAGAAGAACTAAGTGTCTTTGTGAGTAGATAGAGCCCTTCCTTGGTCCAGGCATCTCAGGAAATACATAAATAAAACTTTCCAGCGTGTGATAGCTGCACTGAGCGCTGCGAAACACTCGGATGCTCTGGGAGTGGGAGGGTCACGTTCCTCCCTCACAACCAACAATGGAAGGGCCCCAGGATATCCGAGGAGAAGGATGGATTGGGAGGTAACTCGCAGGTAAAAGGAAAGTGCAAATGTCCATAAACCCTTCCTTGGGGTCAGGTTGGCTCCCCAGTCAGAGAGATTTTCTTTGGAAAGACCGAGCACCTTCTGCTGGGGTATTTCTGAGCCAGGGGCACTCTGGGCACACAGGAGCTGTCACAGCCCAGCCCAGCTCTGTGACAAGCACAAAGCCACCCTGCCCCTTCAGATGGACCAGCAGCCACCCGTCTTTGTGACCTGGTGGTGGGGTGAGGTCTCCTCCAGCCCCAGAGGAATCTGCTGTTACATCCTGAGTGCCAGGAAAGTGGTGCTGAGACTTATCAAAAACTCACAGAGGAGATGAGAGGCACCTTCCCACCTCAGCGCTGAGTGAGGTGACACTGGGAGAGGCAATTACTGGGATCAGGGAGCTTTTGTGCCACAGGTCTCCCTTCTTTTTCCCTGCCTTTCAATAGCACAGCTCTTCTGCAGCCTTCCCTCCACCTGTGGACTCCTAAGCACTTTCCAAAGAGACAGCCACCAAAACCCCAAAGCTTTATTTATACAGAGTCAGAAAGATGGAACATTCCATGGTTCACCCCAAATCCACCTGCCTTTCCTCACCTTGCATGCACAGCTCTGTGTGGAAGGGCAGTCTGGTGGTGTTGGCTGTTCAGTCCCACTCACACACAGGCAATGAAGACAAGGGTGGAGGAAAGGTGCCTTTCTCAGGGAAATCAAAGCCCCACCTAAGCCAGAGCCTATCTAAAGTCATTTTTCTTTGGGTTGTCAAAGGCCATCTTCTCCTAAGATTTCTCCTTCCTCCATCTTTCCATGAGCACTCAGTGTTCAGCAGCCAATGCTTTTATTCTCTTCGGGTGCTGCTGCTTTCATTTCCTTTATTCCTGCACCAACTTCCCCACGTTGCTCTTGTCTGACAATTAAGAATTTCATTCCCTTGCAGCACTGCAACCTAAAGCAGAATTATGTGGCCCAGAGGAACCTGGGCACAGTAACCTGGTTTATGTGGTGTGGGCTAACAGGCAGCAAAAGAACCAGGTCAGGTTTTTCAGTGATCTCTGTTCAGTATTATTGGTTGCTTGTTGAGTAGTACAGGACTCATTGTCTGCAAAAAAACAATGACAGGGTTAAGTAAAAAAATACTCTTTTGGGAGGTGTGGGAGGTTTGCTAAAGAACGGTTGCTCAATTATTCTCCTAATGTGAGAAAACACAGGCATGAGGTTTAAAAGAAACAAAAAGAGGTCTGCTTTTACACAAATTTGATGACAGATTCGCATCTTCAGACTCCACCTGCCTGCCAGTTTAGTCCTTTCCAGCATCAAATCCCATCCCCATGGAAATCTGTGTGTTTACTGCAGCCAGATCAGCAATTGTTTAAATGGGAAAAGCCCCCCGGTCAGCAGGGAAAGAAGTTTCTTCAAGTGTTTTGTACTTTTACCTTCAGTGATGTCTCTGGCAAATTGCTGGAGCTGCCAGGAGCACCTCAGCTCTGTCAGGAGGGGCTGGGAGCTGCTCTGCCAAGCGCTGCCTCCTGGAGATTCTCACCTAACCCCAGCCTGACTCTTGTGCAGCAAATCCCAGCCCCTAAATGTCGCCGCCTGCCTCGAGTGTGTCATCTGGGCAGAGCTGAACATCAGCAGGGCTGATAAAAACCTCTCTGCAAGGCTGATAATGCACTGACTCACAGCTCCTCATGCAGTAGCCTGTCCTGAAGGAAGGCAGCTTTGTACAGAAGTGACATTTTTATTATCCTGGCCTCATTTAACCAAAGATGGTAAATGCCAAAGAAACAGAAGAGTGCCTGTGACTGTAAGAGGCAATTTCACCTCCTGGCTCTCTGTGCTGGAGGGAGCAGGGATTTACAGACTGCAGCCGAAATCTCTGGGAGGTGCATGAACATATTTACCACGATGTGGCAGAGATGTTTATGCCTGGCAGCAGTGGCTGTCCATGACACAGTGAGGAGTTAACCAGGTCCTTACACAGTTGCACTGCTCCTTTCAGAGCATCTTCTCATTTGGGCTAAAGTTTCCCAGGGCCCTTAAAATCACAAAGGAATGACAGCAAATTTCCTAGAAGATTCTCATGCCTGGGATCTCACAGACCATTCACATCCATATCACAAATTTTACTGCTGGGGAATTAAGGCAGAAGCAAAAGCAGTGATTTGCTCAGAATTAGAAAACCCTGGAATCATTTGGAGCAGAAAGCTGGATAGTGTGCAGCCATCCAGAGCTGTGCTCAAACTGCTAACCAGGAGCATTCTGTTTAAAGACTCTGAAGAAAAAATTCATGTGCTTAATTATTTTCAATAAGCACAGACTGAGATTATGCTCACACTACAACGGGAGAGTTACAGATGAAATATCCATAGGAATTGCAATGCCACTGAAGCTGTCAGTGAAGTTCTTATCCAGCAGGAATTTTTCTGCATTACTGGATCACTTGGAAGGTGTTCCTGAAGGTTTGCAGAGATGCTTCAGCTGAGCTGTTGTTGGAGATCAGTAGCACTACCAGAGATGTTGCCAGTCCTGTGAGTGTCTTAGTTAAAAAGGTTCCTCTATACATTCATTACTGGTCAGCTCCTCAAACCTGCTCCACCAGAGTGATATTTCCAGTGATTTAGGATTTTTGGTTGCTTTTACTCTATTCTGTTCTTTGTAGTAAGTTTTAAGATCCTTTTGGTCTCTTTGGTGTGAATCCAGAACATGAAACCTTTCACTCTAGATTGATGTCTGAAACGGGATTGTTCTCTCTCCCATGGTGCCAGCGAAAGCTTTAAATTTACTTTTATAACAAAATTATCTTTAAAACAAGTCTTTTAAAATCGAAAACATGCAACCCTTGCCTGGTTTTACATTTAGATTGATGATAAGCTTTTTAGTCCAAATGGAGTAATTTTGGATTAATCAATCAATGCAAACATGCATCAAGAATATTGTTTGTAAGAAGGAAGCGAGGAGGTTCTTCACTACCTGATTCCCAGTGGATAGGAGGCTTCTTTCTCTATTAAAGAGGGGGAAAAGGTGTCTGATTGCTCTGCCATGTGCTTTCACATGCTGGGAAATGAGAGTCAAGCTGTGCCCCTGTCATTTTTCAGCACCTTGCAGCACTTTGCTCACGTGTAAAGAGACAAACTTCAGAGTGCAGAGACAGCCAGGCCAGGGGGTCGGGAGGTTTCAATTGCACCAGGCAGTGAAAAGGGCTGAGGACGAGTGTGAACACACCCCGAGCCAGCTCTCAGGAGGGACAGGAACAGAGCAGGGGGGGACTATTCTGTCAAAGTCCTGGATGCTCCCGCTGGAGGAAGGGACCACACAGCACTGGACACCTGATCCCTCCTGATTTCCCCTCCCAGCGCCTCGAATCCCCATTCTCTGCCCCTCACCGTGGCTGCAGGGGCTCAGCCCTGGCCCCAGCCCTGCCAGGCAGGCGCTGTGGCAGCAGGAAGCTCTGCTGGGCGCAGATGGTTGGGCTCCCTGCGGAGCAGAGCCAGCGGGGCTGGTTCCAGCAACAGGCTCCGGCTGCTTCGTTGGAGCAGTGATTGATGGTGACTTAGATAAGGGCCACGAGGAATTCTCTGCCATTAACCAGACTTGGCTGCAGCCGAATGGAAGTGAAAATTTGTTGCTTCATTTATTCATCCTGCCTCTGCTTCCTTCCCGCCCACCCTTTGTGCTTTTTAATACCAAAAAGATGAAGCTACTTTGCTCAGTCTTAAAAATTGTCTCTCCCAAGATACTCTTAATTGTATCTCTACACCTTTTCTCATTCACAGGAGCATAAGAAGATTAAAGATAGAGGGAGCAGTGATAGATTTAGTTAGGTTTTAATAGGATTTGTAGAGGACAATGCAGGGAATGAACACCATACAAAATATTGCTGCTCTATCTTTGATATCCCTAAGGCTCCTTAGGTAGTCTTTGACAGAGATTTTGTCTGCGCCCTGCATCCAGAGTCAAGACTCTCATTTTTTAAAGGAGTATCTAATCATCTCAGTAAACAGGATGTTACATTATAACTGGCAGAAAGCATTGCAGCCTTCATCTTGTGTTATTTATCCTGGTAAGCATAACTCTGAACGTCGACAGTGGGATTGTTAACAGCTCTCTGATGCGTTCCTAAGAGCGCCCAGTGATTTTGTCTAATGTCAGGTGGAGCAAAGGGGTGAGCTCTGACAGATCTCATTAACAGCAGGCCTGGGTTCATCACACCTTCCAATGTGGGATTCAAGATGCTCAATTAAATGTTTATTTCACGTTTGAAGCCCAGGCTCACGAATAAACTTCCAGAAGGTGATTCAGCACTCCTGAAATCTGAATTATCCCTGGAGATGCCTTTCTCTGCTGACTGCAAGGGAAGCCTTCATGCATAATTTAGACTCATGTGAGATTTAGGTAGACAGCGGTGCTCAGCGCTTTCTCTTAATTTCTAAGGTTTCTCTTGATATGCACCCAAAACCTGAGGCATCAAAAAGCTCCTCCTGAAAAGATGT
Source organism: Corvus moneduloides (assembly GCF_009650955.1). Classification (NCBI taxonomy): domain Eukaryota; kingdom Metazoa; phylum Chordata; class Aves; order Passeriformes; family Corvidae; genus Corvus; species Corvus moneduloides. The sequence goes on along the minus strand of NC_045500.1, from coordinate 630,046 downwards.
TGACACATCTTTACTTTGTTCCAACTTGTGATCTCGAGCAAATTTAGTGTGTAAAAAATCTAAGGACAAAAAGAAAGCCCCAAAATGTTCCAAGGTTTAGCTTTTCCACACTCCCAGAGCGTGCCCATCACCCTGGCAGCGGCTGATGCTTGAAAGGCCTGTGTGTAATAAGCCAGTCTTTACTTCCAGGTCACTGCAGAGTTGCGTTCAACAAGTGGCTGTTGTGGGAGAAGTGTGAACCCTCCAGAAACAACGTCCTGATGGTCCAGATGGGGAAATAAAATGGCTTTTGTCTCTTTTCCTTCTGCCTGAAACTGTCTTTCTTTGTTGTGCAGCCCAGCCATGGCTGGAGATTCCCGGATCTTCATGAACCAGGACATGGACATCGGGGTCACATCCCGGGAGCCCAAGAAGATCCCCAAGCAGGCTCGGGATGACGTCCCCATCGCCACGGACAGGACCCGGCTCATTTCTGCCGAGGGCAAGAAGCCACGGCAGCGCTACATGGAGAAGAGCGGGAAGTGCAACGTGCACCACGGGAACGTCCAGGAGACCTATCGGTACCTCAGCGACCTCTTCACCACCCTGGTGGACCTCAAGTGGCGCTTCAACCTGCTGGTCTTCACCATGGTCTACACCATCACCTGGCTGTTCTTTGGGTTCATCTGGTGGCTCATCGCCTACATCCGGGGAGACCTGGACCACCTGGAAGACGAGAACTGGATCCCCTGCGTTGAAAACCTCAGCGGGTTTGTGTCGGCATTCCTGTTCTCCATCGAGACCGAGACCACCATTGGGTACGGCCATAGGGTCATCACAGAGAAGTGCCCCGAGGGCATCGTGCTGCTCCTGGTCCAGGCCATCCTGGGCTCCATCGTCAACGCCTTCATGGTGGGGTGCATGTTTGTCAAGATCAGCCAACCAAAGAAGAGGGCAGAGACCCTCATGTTCTCCAACAACGCCGTCATTTCCATGAGGGATGAGAAGCTCTGCCTCATGTTCCGGGTTGGGGACCTCCGCAATTCCCACATTGTCGAGGCTTCCATTCGAGCCAAACTGATTAAGTCCAAACAGACCAAAGAAGGGGAGTTTATTCCCCTGAACCAAACGGACATCAACGTGGGATTTGACACCGGAGATGACAGGTTGTTCCTGGTGTCCCCTCTCATCATCTCACACGAGATCAATGAGAAAAGCCCCTTCTGGGAGATGTCCCGCACCCAGCTGGAGAAGGAGGAGTTTGAGATTGTGGTCATCCTGGAAGGAATGGTGGAAGCCACAGGTAAGGATCTGTCGACAATCAGTCACGGTTTTGAGGAGGAAAGGGGCACAGCGAAGGGCAGTTTGGCGTTAGGATTTCACTGCCCATGTCACCTGGACTGGGAACACAGTGGAGTTTGTCCTTGGGAAGTGCCTGACCCGGGCAGGGTGTCTGACATAACCAGTAGTGAAAGGTGGGGCCTTTAGCTCCTGTTGTAGGTCTTCGCCCTCTTTTTTGTAGTGTTTCACCCTCTTTTATAAGTCTGGGATTGAGGTAAAGGGGTTAGTCCAGGAGCTGCCCATAACCACTTAGAACTGATCCAGAGGAGAAAGAAGCAATGGATTAAAGGAATTCATGAAGTCTCTGGTGGACCTGTTTCCTGTGATCAAAATTCATGGTGCGAATCTTTTCCCATTTCTCCTCTGTGTTAAAGACTGGCTGTAACTGTGCTATTTTAGGTACTGCTGTAGTGTTGATTTTAATGGGGGCTATGAAGTGCCCAAGTCTCACTGTATCCCATAAAGCAGCACGTGCTGAGGCTGAATGACTTGCACGTGGTGCAGGACACACATCCCCAGAAGGAGCTCAAAGAGGAAAAATACAGAAACTGCTTTTGTGACTCTTGCAGCCCTGCAGCTGCTTAACAGCTCAGACAAAGCTGGGTAATGGGAAATTAGGAGATATCCTCAGCCCATTCCCAGTTTCCTCCTAGGGGTGTGCTTGTGGCAGGCGATGAAAGAACTCTGTGTCCGTGTAGAGTGAATGTGGAAAAGTGGTGAGCTCCAGCTGTCCGAGGAGTGGGAAAGGCAGCTGGGGGGAGGGATGGGCACAGAGGCTTCCCAGCTCCTTCCCACAGGTGTCTCCCACATCTCCCTATCTCCCTCTCTCTCTGCCTGGGGAGGAGGCTGCACCTGGCAGTGGTGGCACTGTGGGTCATTTCCACTTGCATGAATTCCTTTGTTCCAGGTTTCAGGAGGAGCTGGCAGCTCTTCCTGCTGCACTTGTGGCACAGCAAGTGTGTCCAAGCCCCTGAGATGCTCAGGTCCCTTCCAGGCAGGATTTTCCAGCCTGGGGTGGGCAGAATGCGTTGGTGGAATCAGGGTCTGCAGGGGGAAAGGGCTGCAGGCAGCTCTGAGGAGAGAACTCCTGGCTAAAGATGAACAAATGAAGTCAGAGGTGCAAAAAAAGCTCTTATGAGCAGGTTTCCCCTTTGGTGTTTCAGGATTTTAGTTATGAGCTCAGGGTTTTCCTGTGGGTGGTGGTTGGATTTTTTTCCCATTCTCTCTGAATCATTAGCAGGGGTTTTCAGCTTGTTACAAGTGCTCAGTGGTGTCAGCACCCTGTCTCACAGATTCTGCCCCTTGCTGACTGTTAATGTTATCCCCTCCTGCAGATTTGCTCATTAGTCTCCCAACAGCCAGAGGAGGAAAATCTCTCAAATTCCTGCATCCCAAACCTTTGCTCCTAGAGGCAGCTGTCTAGAGAGGTAATTCAGTGTCCCAGAGTCTCCCTTTAGGTGACAGCAGTGGCTGGCTTCCCCAAGCAGAGCTGATGGGAGGGGATGGATAAGTTACATTCCACTGAGGCTGGAATATGTGCTGTGGACGTGGAACTCACCTGGCACTTCCAGGGAAATGTTCTTCCTCAGCAGAGCATTGTAGAGACGTGGCAAAGGAAGGGGTGGGTGGAAAAGACTATCAAAGGCAAGGATTTGTAACAGTGACTTATTCCGCAGCCTAAACATTTATTAGAGGCTGGAGCCTCCTAATCTGAGCATGGAATGCAGCTCCTTGTTTGTCCAAAGCCTCTTTCCCTGTCACACAGTGACACTAGAAATGCTTTGAACTCCTGCTGCTCTGCCTTCCTCGCAGGAAGGCTCAGCCTCTGCTGGGGATGTGTGAGAGGAAGTCATTATCAATAACAACCTCGGAATTAAAAGCATGGCATGGGAATAATACTGCCTTACAAATGGGCTCCTCTCCCAGAGGGATCACACAGGCCGGGCTGTAATGGTGTTAAGGAGCACACATCCGTGGAAATGAATTATCCTGGGCTCAGAAGGCAGCCTGGGAAATCCCACACTGCAGCTGGGGGAGGCACTTTGCACTGAACTCGGAGCTGGGTGGACCTTGGATGATTCCAGGATCCGATTTGGAGGCTGGGATGTGCCTTGAAGGACCTATGGCAGCCAGGGGGGAGGGATATTTTGTCACAAGAAGAATGGCCTGCAGAGACAGTGTTTGTGCTTTCCTGCTTCGTCCTCACACTTGGGAACACTGATAAAGCAGTTTGGGGTTATTAATCCCTCCCTCCACACCTTAAAATCTGCTCCAAGCAAATTCTTTAGGCTGTTCCCAGCCCATGGCACTGCTCAAGCCCCATCTGCTCTCAGGAGTGGTGTGATATTTACACCCAGCAGGACTTCTGTTAAATCCTGACACTGTCACAGCCTGGTCGGGTTCAGGGCAGCGTAAAATACAACAGAGAATTTGTTCCCTTAGCAACCCCTACGAAAAATTAGGAATCCACTCCCCAGAGTTCAGAGGTACCACTGGTCAGAACATACAGCTCTGCTTCCCACCAGGTGTTTGGAAAGCAGGTCAGAATGGTGACTGGCAACATATCAACGACTACAGAAATTTTAGCATGACTAAAAGTGAGGATGTTTTTCACTGATAATTTGGGACAGCGATTTTATAGCTATTTTCAGTAGATTTAACCAGGCACACACATATTACAAATGTAATGTATTGTCTCCTCTCAAACAAGCAGCTCTATTTACTGACATTTAAGTTTAATTCTGACCCAGTGCAAGGCAGAGACGGTAAATAGCTTCAAATGAAAAGTGTAGAGTAAATGCTGAGGAGTTCACATCCTTCAAGACATTGGGGTTTACATTTTTACAAAGTGAAACATTGTGGCTTAAAACAATGATTTTGTGTTCAGGTTGCCTTGACTTTTCAAAGGCCTGAGTTACAGCACATGAAGAACAGCAGCTCACCGGCCAGCCTAAAGCACAGTGGGTTTATTTTGCTGAAAAGGACAATAAACGTGGTGTTATTCCAGCGAGAGCCCTGGGGGCATCCAGGGCTGCCCCACTGCCTGACCCTCAGAGCCAGCCATGGCACAAAGCCAGATGTGGCTTTTCCCATCGATATTTGGGATGGGCGAGGCACTGTGGCTCCTCAGCGGATGGGAAAGGCCAAAGGCAGAGTGAGTTTCTGGGCAGATCTGTTGTGGTCATTGCTGGGTGAAACAAGCACTGTGAAGACAAAATCAATATTGCTGACAAGTGTTCTGACTCCAGGGATGCTTTGTGGGTGTCTCGGGGGCAGCAGCATCGCTCCCAGTGCTCCTGATGAACTGGGCACAGGGATTACTGCAGGGAATTCATTATCTCTGCCTTATCAGAGCTGGACTCTTGTCAAGATCAGCTGCCCCAAATCTGACCTGCAAGAAAAGGGAACAAAGCAAAGGTGGAAAATCTGTTTGCACTGCGAATACATTTTTGCTTTCCCTGCTTCTCTGCTTCCCAAAATCTCAGGGCCACCCTCGTGACAGGACAGCTCCTGGTTGCTGTTGGCCAAAGCTCCTGCCCTTCCCCTCCTGATCCCAAACTGAACACAGTTTGGAAGCTGCTGGGACAGGGCAGAGCAGGGCAGGTCCAGCCCCCTCCCAAGTGGTGCAGAATCAGCTGGGCTGTGATGAAGGATTTGCCTGATCCAATTAGGGAACATTAGCAAGTCCAATTTTTTTAAATACTGTTTTTCCCTGTAAGCCATCACTCCATGTGCTGACACACTCTGCATATCCTACCAGACTTCCTGGCAGGTGATTTGAAGGGACTCTCTTCTCTTCCAGCTTTACCCTTCCTCTGCTGTTTGCTGACAGTTACTCAAATCCTGCTTTTTCCGTAGCTTCCTGCTGCCCTCATTCCCTGGGCTCAGCCTCCAGCTCTGCTCTCTGGGCACGGAGGGGGCAGAGCTTGTTACTCCACTCCTGGTCCTCCCTGGTTTTCATTGCCTCTTTTCCCCAGCACAATTAAATAAGGCACAAGAGACACTCCAGATGCCTCATTAGTCCAGTCACTAAATGAAGTTTTAATGAACTCTTATGTAAGTACAGGTATATATTCTTCTGGCTTAGAGTCTGTGATAAAAAGGGATTTAGTGATTAGAAGTAATTAACCCATCCTGTCCCTGTGGGAGAGTAGGCAAACAGCAGAGTTTTCGCACCTCCATTTATCCACCTTTCCAGAGGACAGAGTGCAGTTTCCTGGCTGTAAATGTAGGGCCAAATGGAGTAGTGACAACAAAAGATATGCTGAAATTAATCATTATTTTCATGGGAGAACAACGGAAGGGTAAAATTACTAAATTGAGTTTCTGGGCATTCATCATCTGGTTTGGGTTGTCTTGTGTTGTTTTGCATTTTGCATATAAATAACTTTTCTGTGAGGAGGACCTTGCAGAAGTGTTACAGAAAGTGCCTAAAACATTATAGGGAAGAGCTGTCTCAGGTCATTGTGCCTGAGGTGCCCTGCAGTCACTGTAAACCCCTTTGGGAGGGACCCGAAGTTACCTGGTGTGAGCTTGGCTCCGGCTGGGCCTGGTAGAGATTATGGGAATTGAATCCAAGGTCTTTACATCATAAAGTCCTTTTATTATATTTTTTTCCCCAGTGCCTAGGAGCTTTTGCATGCCTGGAGAGCATTCAGATAAATTAAAATCCTATTACTCTCCTCTGGCATAAATATCAAAGTGAATCAAGCCCAGCCATGTCCTCTAAAGGAGACAAGCACAAATAATTGGAGGACCATGCTCCTACCTTCTAATATTCCTTTTCAAGTCGGAGGAATATTGACTTTTTGGAGGTTATAGTGTTCTTTGGTCTAATTAACACAGAGGGACTAATAACTTTTATAACTTACCATATGCTAATGTAAATTGAAAGACATGTATTGCTTAATTACAGCAATAGAACTTAAATTTTTTATAGCCTCTCCTTGCCACCCCTAAACTTCCATCACTGCCACTGCACCTCCGAGGCCATCAGCTCCTGGGGTGTGGGTGTTCCACAGCTTCAGAGCATCTGGGAGAAGGGGAAAAGTCACCCTGGACACAAGAGAATGTGCAAACAAGGGCAAAGGAGGGAGATCACTCCCAGCAGTGCCCAAGCTGGAGGGAGCTGAGCAGATCTGGCCCAGCCCAGCCCAGCCCAGGCACATGACATTTCTCAGCAGATAATCACTGAGCTCCCTGGAATTTCAATGAGCACAGTTAATTTTAGCCTGATGAAAAATGTGGTCTTGACACCCCCAGGGGCTGGGATATCTCTGCCCACTGAGGAGGTTCAGGCCATGGAGCAGCACTGGAAGATTCGCCTCTGCTCGGGGTGGGATCCCATCGAAGCCTGGGGATTGCAGAGCACCCTCTGCGTCCCCCCGTGCTCTCCCATTACCCCTCCAGTGAGGCCACCTGGCTCGGATGGGATGTTTGCCAAAAATCAGCATCCCCCAACAGCTGGGGAGAGCCTTTGGTGGTACAGACAGCTGCAGCTGCAGATTTGGGGTGACGAGGGCTGGTTTTACCTGGGAACCAGGATCAGCGTCCCCTGTGCCGGCATGGGGCAGCGCAGAGCTCTGCTGCAGGGGCAGGATCAGAGGGATCAGCTCGGAGCAGCCCCAGCCCCGTGCTGAGCCAGCTCCTCCTGCCCTTTGTCAGCACGTTCAGACATTCCCAGCCCTTTGATAACGCAGGAGCCGCTTGATCCCGCTGATTGTGATGACAGGAAGGAGCCTTACTGGAGAGTTCCCTGGCGCTTGTTTTACAGCAGCGTTTCCTCTGTTCTCAGACGTGGTGAGACACCTGCTTTAATGCACATCACAGTCTCTGCACCTTTTCAGCTGCTGGGAAGCAGAACGGAGCTGGATAGGGAGGATCCCTGGCTGCCTTCAGCAGGAACAGGCACAGCTCAGTTATTGATCTGTGGCTCCAACCCACAGACAAAACATCCACTTCTTAGGACTCTGCTATAATGAAATTATCACTAAAACTCTGGGAAATATTTATTGCACAACTTGAAACCAGGATACAGTGCCCTGGTCTCCAGCTGCTATCAATTCTGTGACTGGTTCCAGCTTTACTGAAAACTTGATACATCTGCTTCTAACTTCAAACAGGTTTTATCTCTGGTTTCTATTAAAAATGAGTTTTGTTTGCAACACGAAGCTGAGCTGCTCAGTGAGAGATGAGAAAGCTGCAACTAAAAGTTGGCACCTGAAGATTTCTCATATCATTCCATGTTTTCCATAACGGACAGATTGCACACATTTATATTGAACATAAACTTTTTTACATTTAAACCAGATTGTTTGTTAGATGAAACTTCTAATGGTCTTACAACCTGGAAAATAGGATAGAGTTGAAAACTGTGTGTCTGTGACTTCAAGTACATCTACTTGGACCGCACAAAGGAAAATGAGGATACAGGGCCATGAAGATGATGGGATGGAGCAGCTGTCCTCTGAGGCAAGGCTGAGACAACTGGGATTGTTCAGAAGAGAAGGCTCCAGGGAGAGCTCAGAGCCCCTTGCAGGGCCTAAAGGGGCTCCAGGAGAGCTGGAGAGGGACTGGGGACAAGGCATGGAGGGACAGGACACAGGGAATGGCTTCCCACTGCCAGAGGGCAGGGCTGGATGGGAGATTGGGCAGGAATTGTTCCCTGGGAGGGTGGGCAGGCCCTGGCACAGGGTGCCCAGAGCAGCTGGGGCTGCCCCTGGATCCCTGGCAGTGCCCAAGGCCAGGTTGGACAGGACTTGGAGCAGCCTGGGACAGTGGGAGGTGTCAATGTTTAATGTCCCTTCCAACCCAAACCATTCTGGGATTCTGTATTCTTTTGGCATGAAGTTTGTTTAAATGAAACCTCCAAATGCCACTTCTCTGTACCTGCACCATTTAAACCCAAAATGTGTAGTCATATCTTCTTTAAGGAAAGGATTAACAGCCTTTATCAGGGCCATACGTACTATGGTTAATAACATGGCAAGAAATTTGGAGAGTTTGGAATCTCTCTTGAGTTCTTGTGCTCCTCGAAGTGTCAGGGCTTCAGGGCTGCATGAGTGATATGGAAGAGCAGGGATGTCACAGCTGGTGTGGCACCTAGATCTGGGTCTGTTTGCAGCCAGGAGCTTCACTGGCTGATCCTTGTGGCTTCCTTCCAATTCAAGATATTCTGAATTCTGATTCTACTTGATGTATAGGAGCATATCACAAATGATTCCCTCTACCTGTGACATCCCATAGATTCAGATAAACAAGAATTCTGCAATTAAACAGGTGATTTTTTCAGGGATACACAGAGGTCTGAGTCCAGGGGACTGCTGTGCCCCACTGCAAGGGGAAACTGGCATATTCCGAGCATGGAGGGCACACGTTGTGTTCCAGTGGAAGTGGCTGCATCCATGTGCTCTTAATAAAAATTAGGTTTATTGTTTCCACACCTCTTCTGTCATCTTTTCACAGTCACAGAGGCAATAATTAGCTAGGGACATTACAGATGCATTAATTAACCAGGCTGGAGAGCACAGGGCAGCCTGCAAAGCAGGCACTTAATGGAATTTGAGGCAGAGACAATGGTGTTGTTTACTGGGTGATGTGGGAGTTGCCAAGCAGTGTGTCCCCACGCAATTAAACACCACTGCACATGTGCTAAAAAGGAATATTTGAATGGGATTATGGAGCAATTACAAGTTGTCTTATTGTGCTGGCTCAATGTCCCCCTGGGGTTACAGAAAGCAGCTCCTGCAGGAAGCTGGCAGCAGCAGTGTTTGGTTGCTGAAAGCTTTCCATTGTTCCTGCCCTAATTGAATCCTTGGAGCAGGACTGGGACGGTGTCCCAGGAGCTCAGGTTCACTCAGGTGCTCCCCCAGGGAAGGAGCTATTTCAGGCCCGGATTATAAGGCAAGAGTTCCCTTAGGGACCTCCAGGCCCCCACATTTCACAAGGACACCCCATCTTTGCCCCAGGGACTCCTTCATGGTACCTTGATGCAGCACTTGGAAAACCAGGGTAAGAATCAGCTGGTTCATTCACAGGGCTGATCCTGGAGCCTGTGGGGTCTCCTCTCCTGCTCTCCTTGCTTGCTCTGGAGGAGGAACTTGGAGGCCTTTGAGATTTCTGGTGCCAAACCAGCTCTGTGCAAAGGGAAAAGGGCTGGTTTATTTTAGCCAGCTGCTGGTTTCCAACCTCCTGGCACGAGGCAGCACCACGAAATGGGATTAGCCCTGCAGCCCTGACCCCCATAGCCCAGGAATAAAAGCCCTTGCCCAGGGAGGTCAGTGTGTGAGCAGTGCCGGTGACACAGCTTCCCTTGGAAAACCTGTCCCAGGACTGGCAAATCAGCAGGACTCCGGGCTTCCAGGGTGAGTGGAGCTGGCCCAGGGCAGGAGGGCTGGCCCTCTTCACGGTGAGGGCGGGCGATGCTGCACATTGCAGAGCCACCGGAGTCAGGAGTGGCCTCACCCTGTTCTTCAGCTCTAAAGCAAAAGCCGAGAGTTTCCTGAAAAGACGCTGAACTTCCACAGAGCTTCTCCTTAAGGCGGCAACACTTGGGGTGATTTTTAATTCCCTGGCTGTGTTTTTCATGGCAGCCTCTGCACTTCCTGGTTCCTTCCAGCCCAGGAAGCAGGCACGCTGGAACACTGTGACTAACGCTGTACTTGTTGTTCCTGCCCAGAAGCAAACACTCCTGCAGATCTTCTTGAGGGGAAAAATTGGGTTTTCAGTCTGTGCTACAAAACTGCAGATGTCTCAGCATTGCGTGTGTCACCGTCTCTTCCCCTTTCAAGGAACAAAATACTCCTGGGCTGGTAGCTTTAAACCAAGGAAAGCAGTGAGAGACTTTCGGTTTTGCAGAGCACTTGCATGTGTGGGTGTCTTTTAATGGTCTGTAGCAATTCTGAGAACAAAATATTCCTCTTTTCACAAAGGCGGGGTTTTTTTAAAAGGAAAGGGGTTTTCTGATTGCTCTGAGATTTCAGTCACTTAGGAGCTCACAGAGTGAGAATATGTGCTATGCTCTTCCCTGAATGATCTGACACTGAGACTTTTCCCCCTATGCATTACTTCAGATTTCTGTCTGTGTGCTCTGGGCTGCAGGAATTAGACTTGAAAGTATTGGCCAGAAACTGGATCGAGTGCATGTTCTGAATGCATTCCAGTCCGGCCAATCTCTCACCCTCCATGAGAGAACACTGGGAGGACTTTGTGAGGTTAGGTTTTCACTGGAAATTAATTTCAAAATCAAAACATAATTAGAACAAAGAGAAGACGAATGTTTGGAAGAGAAGTGAGCCTTGACATTGCGAGGTGATTCCAAGGGCATTTGCACACAGGTGTGCTTATCCTTGCTCTGCAAAGCTCTCTTTAAACTTTTCTAAAGTAGGGGCTGAGAAGCAGCTCGACAAATATCAGTGCCCTGTTAGCCACAGTTCATTCAATCCACAACCCATCGGGACAAGGGATTGAACCCTCCAAGGGGATTTCAAAGCCAGCTTGGTTGGGAACCTCTCACCTTCCGGGCTGTACGTCCAGGTGTGTGCGGCTGCGTGCACAGGAATTGTGGCACTGATCCAGAGGGAATTGTGGCACTGAGGGAGAGGGAATTGTGGCACTGAGGGAGAGGGAATTGTGGAACTGATGGACAGGGAATTGTGGCACTGATGGAGAGGGAATTGTGGCACTGCTGCTCAGAGAATTGTGGCACTGCTGCTCAGGGAATTGTGGCACTGCTGCAGAGGGAATTGTGGCACTGCTGCAGGGGGAATTGTGGCACTGCTGCACAGGGAATTGTGGCACTGCTGCAAGGGAATTGTGGCACTGCTGCACAGGGAATTGTGGCACTGATGCTCAGGGAATTGTGGCACTGCTGCAGGGGAGTTGTGGCACTGCTGCACAGGAATTGTGGCACTGCTGCAGAGGAATTGTGGCACTGCTGCAGGGGAATTGTGGCACTGATGGAGAGGGAATTGTGGCACTGATGGAGAGGGAATTGTGGCACTGCTGCACAGGGAGTTGTGGCACTGCTGCTCAGGAATTGTGGCACTGCTGCACAGGGAATTGTGGCACTGCTGCAGGGGAATTGTGGCACTGATGGAGAGGGAATTGTGGCACTGCTGCAGAGGGAATTGTGGCACTGCTGCACAGGAATTGTGGCACTGCTGCTCAGGGAATTGTGGCACTGCTGCACAGGGAGTTGTGGCACTGCTGCTCAGGAATTGTGGCACTGCTGCACAGGGAATTGTGGCACTGCTGCAGGGGAATTGTGGCACTGCTGCACAGGGAATTGTGGCACTGCTGCAGGGGAATTGTGGCACTGATGGAGAGGGAATTGTGGCACTGCTGCACAGGAATTGTGGCACTGCTGCAGAGGGAATTGTGGCACTGCTGCACAGGGAATTGTGGCACTGCTGCAGAGGGAATTGTGGCACTGCTGCACGGGAATTGTGGCACTGCTGCAGGGGAATTGTGGCACTGCTGCAGAGGGAATTGTGGCACTGCTGCACAGGGAATTGTGGCACTGATGGAGAGGGAATTGTGGCACTGCTGCACAGGGAATTGTGGCACTGCTGCAGGGGAATTGTGGCACTGATGGAGAGGGAATTGTGGCACTGCTGCAGAGGGAATTGTGGCACTGATGGAGAGGGAATTGTGGCACTGCTGCAGGGGAATTGTGGCACTGCTGCAGAGGGAATTGTGGCACTGCTGCAGAGGAATTGTGGCACTGCTGCAGGGGAATTGTGGCACTGCTGCAGGGGAATTGTGGCACTGCTGCAGAGGGAATTGTGGCACTGATGGAGAGGGAATTGTGGCACTGCTGCAGGGGAATTGTGGCACTGCTGCAGGGGAATTGTGGCACTGCTGCAGAGGGAATTGTGGCACTGCTGCACAGGAATTGTGGCACTGCTGCTCAGGGAATTGTGGCACTGCTGCACAGGGAGTTGTGGCACTGCTGCAGAGGGAATTGTGGCACTGCTGCAGAGGGAATTGTGGCACTGCTGCACAGGAATTGTGGCACTGATGGAGAGGGAATTGTGGCACTGCTGCACAGGGAGTTGTGGCACTGCTGCTCAGGAATTGTGGCACTGCTGCACAGGGAATTGTGGCACTGCTGCAGGGGAATTGTGGCACTGCTGCACAGGGAATTGTGGCACTGCTGCAGGGGAATTGTGGCACTGATGGAGAGGGAATTGTGGCACTGCTGCACAGGAATTGTGGCACTGCTGCAGAGGGAATTGTGGCACTGCTGCACAGGGAATTGTGGCACTGCTGCAGAGGGAATTGTGGCACTGCTGCACGGGAATTGTGGCACTGCTGCAGGGGAATTGTGGCACTGATGGAGAGGGAATTGTGGCCCTGCTGCTCAGGGAATTGTGGCACTGCTGCAGGGGAATTGTGGCACTGCTGCACAGGGAATTGTGGCACTGCTGCAGGGGAATTGTGGCGCTGCTGCAGGGGAATTGTGGCCCTGCTGCAAGGGAATTGTGGCCCTGCTGCAGGGGAATTGTGGCACTGCTGCAAGGGAATTGTGGCACTGCTGCAAGGGAATTGTGGCCCTGCTGCAGGGGAATTGTGGCCCTGCTGCAAGGGAATTGTGGCCCTGCTGCAGGGGAATTGTGGCACTGCTGCAGAGGGAATTGTGGCCCTGCTGCAGGGGAATTGTGGCACTGCTGCAGAGGGAATTGTGGCACTGCTGCAGGGGAATTGTGGCACTGCTGCTCAGGGAATTGTGGCACTGCTGCAGGGGGAATTGTGGCACTGCTGCAGAGGAATTGTGGCACTGCTGCAGAGGGAATTGTGGCACTGCTGCACAGGGAATTGTGGCACTGCTGCAGAGGGAATTGTGGCACTGCTGCAGGGGAATTGTGGCACTGCTGCACAGGGAATTGTGGCACTGCTGCAGAGGAATTGTGGCACTGCTGCAGAGGGAATTGTGGCACTGCTGCACAGGGAATTGTGGCACTGCTGCAGGGGAATTGTGGCACTGCTGCACAGGGAATTGTGGCACTGCTGCACGGGAATTGTGGCACTGCTGCAAGGGAATTGTGGCACTGCTGCAAGGGAATTGTGGCACTGCTGCACAGGGAATTGTGGCACTGCTGCACGGGAATTGTGGCACTGCTGCAGAGGAGGAGGGATGGGCCCAGCTCCGGAGGAGGGCAGGGCAGTGACTGCCTGTGCTCAGGGCTGTGTGGGTCCGGGCTGCGGCAGCACTTGCAGGGCTGGGGGTTGTTCCAGCAGGATCCACACAAACAACATCTCAGCAGAGCAGGGTGAGGCAGAGAGAAGCTGCTTAGAGGCCCCCGCCTGCAAACCCTTAAGCACGAGGTTCAGGAGGAGGAAGATGCCGAGATGAATGCATCCCTTTCCCTTTGGGTGCTCAGCTTGTTCATGATAGAGGCTTTTGTGAGGCTTATCAAACGAAGACTTTTCTGTGTCCCAGAGCAATCAGGTATGGAAACGACACGAAAGTGCTTTTAAGTGCCAGGTGTGGTTGGGTGAGCAGGTAAGGGAGCTTTGCCTCTAACATCCCTCTCTTTCCACCCAGGGATGACTTGCCAGGCTCGCAGCTCCTACATGGACACCGAGGTACTGTGGGGACACCGCTTCACCCCCGTGCTCACCCTGGAGAAGGATTTTTACGAGGTGGACTATAACAGCTTCCACAGCACCTACGAGACCCACACGCCCGTGTGCTGTGCCAAGGAGCTGGCCCAGTCCCGCCGGGAAGGGCAGCTCCTCGGAGCCCTGCCCAGCCTGGGCCGGGACGCAGGGACAGCCAGGGAGGACGAGGAGGACGAGGAGGAGGACGAGGAGCAGGAGGAAGAAGGCAGGGAGCCGACGGGACCGAGCGGAGCCAACGGGACAGCGGGAGGGGGGAAGGAGGAGGTGCCGGTATAACCCCGGGCCGTCCTGGGACACGGCACCGGCCAGCCGGGAGCCGCCGGGGAGCCAGAGCTGGGGCTCGCGTCCAGCTCTGCTGCCTGCTGCTCATCCTGGCAGTCACTGCCCTGCACCGTGCCTCAGTTTCCCTCCTCCTTCCTGAGGCGCTGAGCTTTGCCCTCCTCTGCAAAGCATCTGGGTCTCCATGGACAAGGCTCGCTCACTCTTCTCGTCGCTGTTAAAACCGAAATCCCCTCCACTGGCTGTTTCAAAGGGTGTGCATTGGGCGTGCAGAGCTCTGCCCCTCCTCAGAGGGTGTCTAACCAGTCCGGAATGTCCCATCTCAGTATGAAGAATGTGATTTCATACCTTCACTTAATTTGTGAGTCAATGTATTGTAGACATTGTTACAGCTAAATTAAAAGAAAAGGAAAAAACCTCTCTGCTATGTAGCAAAGTGTTTTGCCCTCTTGAATTTTACAAACAGATTTTAGTGTTTTCTTCCAGGATCGCAGCCATTGGGATTTATTTCCTGCAAAATGTCTGATATGAGCAGGGCACCTTTCCCTGCAGACCTCTAACATGTTTATCCAGTGTTTTGTCTTCTCCAGCTGAAGTGTTTTGTGTACTCTTTTAATGGAATCTCTGACACATTTCATAGGCTACACATGGTCAGAGAAAGTTTAGATTTTGCCCCCATGAAGGCTTTTTTCTGGCCTCAATGTCCCAGCTGCAGTTCCATTTGATGGTTTAAAACAAAGGAAGTAGCCCCTTGGGGATCGGAATGTTCTGGAATTTCAGAGGCTCTGGAGTAGGGAGGCTGGGTAAGTGGCAGTTTGCAAAATTCGCTGCTCTTCTGCAAGGCATGTATTTACAATAAAGGTTGAGGTGCTGATGTTCCTGCAGCTAATGGGAACACACACTGACATAACTGAAGCCAGCAATTTTGATCTTTAAAAAGAGGCAGAGAACCAGATTTCCCAAAGAGGATTGTCTCATCCAGAAAAGGAATGAAGAAAAGCAGTCTGTGAGATGAAAGATTTCCACAAATTTCAACAACACAGGAAAAAAAATGGCCTTGTTGGAGAAGATCTCTTCCCTTGCTCCTCAGACTTCAGTGGGAAAAAAAGGATACCTGCAGAATTACTTTCATAAAATAAAATGAAGAATACATAATATGCAAGAGTTATTTTCCGTAGAGAAAGGACTGTATCTTTATCTGGGGAATAAATGTGCACTGTCTGGACTGAGCTGAAAAACAGTTTTATCTCTTGATTTTACCACAAAGACAAGATAAACTGGAAATAGAAAGCAGTGGTCTTACTGACATGGAAACAAGGAGGAGAATACAATCTGGAGAGGTCAGAGGTAGCATTTACTTAGAGATACAATCTTATAATGTAGGTAAAAGAGAAATTTGTGGGTGTTTTCCTGAGGGGGTGGAAGAATGCCCACGACATGGCTCTGTTGTACTTAAACTATGTTAGGAGCCAGCAGGCAGCTCAGCTGCCAGGGCACAGGAATTACCTCTCAGTTATGCAGCACATTTCCAAGGGAAACAACGTCACTGGAAATGCTCAGCAGTTCTAGAAAGCATCTTGCAGCCTTGGAGTGGGCAGAACTTTTCCAGAGGTCTCCCTTTTGTTTTTCTGCTCAGGTTCTTCTTTTTCTATCCTGAGTCTCAGAAGGAACAGAGAGAAAAATGAGATCCTCAGAATGGCTTGTTCTTTTTCTGAGACCTTCTGTCCTCACCCAACCTCTGCAAGATAATTATGTGTCAGAAATCAAGACTGGGTTTCAGATTTTTTTCCTCTGGAGCTGAAGTGATCTCCTAATGCAGGAGATGGAAATGGAAAGTAAAACTGCAGTGGGTCTGTGCAAGTCAGAGGCAGTTTGAGCCCTCAGAGGGATGTTACGTAAGCTCTGCCCGACGAACTGCCTCGTCCAGCTCAGCTGACCATGAGAGAGGTTTGATGGGTCCCTGCTGTGAGGCCAGAGACAGAGAGCCTGGAAAATGGCACTGGACTGCCTCTGCACCTTTCTCCTTCCTGGCTCTTGCCCTCCAGAGAGAAGGTGGCCACCTGCAAATATCCCAAAAGCTCTTTTGTCTGCTCATTGCCCTCAAGATTTCATCCCACAAAACTGCTCCTTCCTAAGAGTGTCAAGTCTGGGAATTCATATATCCTCATGTAAGGAATTTGGGTTGTTGCTGAAGGCTGGGTTGTGCAAATCCATCCCAGGGCATGGGGGGTAGGACAAGGCTTGTTCTGTGTTTGGAATCTGCAGAGATGCCCCAGTGACTTCCTGAACTGAGCCTTCAAATAGTGTCTGCATGAGCTGAGCCCAGGAACTTCCCAGGTTCTGGAGGATGGGAGAAACACCCTCCTGCATTCCTCACTGAGCTGAGCAGATCCAGGGCAGGGATCCCCCAGGGCTGGGGGCACCCTGTGTTTCTTGTATTTCCAAACCATATTTTCAAGTTGTGCAGCCTGGCCACCACTTCTGGGAGTTCAGGGACCCTTTCCAAAGACTGGCAGACAGGCCCCAGGGTTGTCCTTTTCCTGAAAGAGATTTAATTTAGTGAGTGTATTGAACTTTTCTGGAAGTGAGGGAGAGCACCTCTTCCAGATTTGTCATCTCTGACAATTGGATCTGTTTCCTTGCTGTTCACCAGCATGTGCAGGACAATGGGAATAAAAGCATAACAGACCCACTCTTTGCTGTAATGAACATTTAATACAAAGCTGCATCTCTTGTGGGAGTTGAAATAGCTCACACAGATACATCCACCCACGTAAATATCCCATATGAACTCCACACTCATCGGTGTACTTTAAAAAATGTTAACTAATAGTCCACAAGAAACATTTGTAACCTGTAAGCACGCTGTTCACCCACGAATAACCATTCACAGTTCTAGAATGGACCCAGTAAACAAGCTGAAAATACATATTCAAAACATGGAAAACATCTGCTTTATGAATGTATCACTGATAAGCCAAATTCACAGCAGGATCCATCCACAACTCATGTGGGAACCACTTCAGCATAACAGGGGCTCTCAGAAGCTGCCAGCGTTGTGTGCGCAAACATTTCCACCTGAATCCTGCATTTTAACACAGCACCTGAGGGCTGGGTTATTAAACACGAGCCCAGGTGCCTCCCCACACACGAATGTGCACATGGTGTCCCCAGCAGGCAAAGCTGCACCTTCAGAGGGTTTCCCAACAGAGGCAGACCCCGCATGGCACAGCACAAACACCCTCGGCAGCAGAGAGGGGAAGGGGCTGGAATCCAAGGTGTGCTCCTGCCCCGCAGTCATCCACCAGAGCTTTGGAGCAGCCAAAAGCCGCGTTCCCTGTGCTTAATTTTCCTCCCTGTGCAGGATGGCTGGGGAGCACCTCTCAAAGAGGAGAGCTGAGGGGGCAGCAGAGCAGGCAGGGGCAGCACAGCAGAGGCTTTGTGCTCAGCTGGGTTTTGAGGGAGGCTTCGGGAGTGCACCGGGAGGAGCCCTGCGCACCCCGTGGTTTTATTTAAT
Organism: Corvus moneduloides; assembly: GCF_009650955.1. Lineage (NCBI taxonomy): Eukaryota > Metazoa > Chordata > Aves > Passeriformes > Corvidae > Corvus > Corvus moneduloides. The sequence continues at coordinate 612,306 of NC_045500.1, read as the reverse complement.
CAGTTGCTTTCCCAGACCCATCCTTTGAGCTGTTCTGTCCCTGGGCAGTGGCACTGGTGCTCAGGGAGGGCCAGGCTGACCTGTGTGCCTCGGGCGTTTCTTTCTCCTGTATGAATTCCCATATTTATGCTTGTAAAGACTTTTCATTTTAGTTAATTTCTTGGACTGATCTGAAGATATCGTGGAAAAACCCAGCCCTTGCCTTGGCAGATGGTTCTGGGCAGGGGCTAATCAATATCCCTCTTAGAAATGTACCTTTATTTTTCATTTTAATTATTCTGGCTTTAATTTTCACTCATTGCAAGATCCATCACTCATTTTAGGCTTAAATTTGCCGCCTCATTGTTTTCACTCTCTCTTGTTACTGTGAATATATTTCCATCAGAAAGGGTGGATCATGGGGCTGAGAGAAGAGGGAATGTTATTTATGCTCAAGTAATTAATACCCAGTGATAAGCTCTGTTTGCTGCCAGCCATATCTCCTGCAATATATGAGGGGCAGGTTGCCAGGATATGTTAAGCAGCAGTTTGGGGGATGATGGAGAAGATGCTTAATTAAGGTACAGGGAAAGCAGGCAGGGTTTCAGAAAAGTGGTTCCATTCCAAGGCCAGTGAAGCAGTGATGAGCTACTGAGAGTCTGCTTGGTGTAACACCAGTCAGGGCTTCATTTCCAGGGGTGCCTGGTCTGTGGTGGCTGTGAGGAGCAGCAGAATCCAGATGCTGGCATTTTATTCCATGAGGAAGTCAGGGCTGAATTCTGATTTCTTTCTGGGTGATCGTTCTCTCTCAGGGAAATGGGGAAAGGTTCCAGGCGACCCCAGTGGGTCCCTCAGCTTTGCCAACAACTGTCAGACCAGAACTTGGTTCTTAAGTCCTGCTGTAGGGAATGGAGAGGAAAGTTGCACTTTCAGACACTGTTGTGCATAAGAAAATGCCCACGGGGTGCCTGTGCTGAACAACTGGTGCTGGGGGATCATTTCTGCTGAAAAGTAAAGCCTAATTCTGCAGCTTTGCTGAAGGAAGTTTGTTATTCTCCTTGCAGGACTGAGCTGTCCTGCTTAGCTGAAACCAGGCAGCACAAACATGCAACTGCTTTCCCGAGAAGCTGAAATCCAAAGTTCCACTAAAATCTGTGCTTCGCATGTTGGGGTGAATGCAATTCTAGAGCTAGTTCAGCAAGCACTGAAGGTGTGGGCAAATACAGACTGGTTCAGTGGGGTGATCTGAAAGAATGAATGAAAAACCAACAGCCTGGTTTCATTAACTCCAGTAAAACCGGGAGTAACTCTTTGGAACCAGAGCTGTATTTTGGTTGGGTTAGTGACATCAGAACCAGGACATGAAGTGGTTGTAAAGCTCTGCTTTAACTCACAATTATTTGCGTCCTGGTCCATCTCTGAGTAGGACAGAGGAGGAAATCAAGGACCTTTCTGTAGCTGGGAGTAGAAACAAGCTGATCAGTGGGATTTGCTGCTCTCTGACTGTCTCTCAAATCCCAGAAGAACAGGATGACCTGGTGCAAAGAGGGGCAGGTGCAGCACTGCACAGCAAAGAGCTGAGCCTTCCATTTAGCAAATACTGTGGATAACAGCGGGCGAGGAGGAGGGGAGGCCTTGGGCCATCACACAGGGCTCGTTTGCCCCAGGGGTGACAAGAGCTCCGTGTCCCCTCAGTGAAGCCAGAGCTGGTTTGTTCCAAGCAGCAAAGGGGGACAGCAAGGGGGTTCCAGCTCAGGGAGCTCCATCCTCACCCAGTTTGTGCTGGATTTAACCCTCTCGTTTCCTACCAAATGGGGCAAGTTATTTAAGGAAGGGTGATTCAAAATTGGAACAACTCTATCCTTTCAAACCTCATCTTGTAATTGAAATATTCATAAAGCTCTTCATTCAGCATAAGACCATTGCAGGAATATTTTAAGGATTTCATGCCTTTTGCAGTTACAATGTGCAAATTCAGCAAGACTAGCCTGCATTTTAGGAGTGCAAATGCATCATGTTTTTGACCCATCTTTCTTTGATTATATTTTCCTTTATAGGATTTTCATCAGATTGAAAGAAATTGTGGTTTTATTGTGTGTGCAAACAGCAGCTCTGGGTTAGGCTGGGAAGCACTGAATTCACTGTCCTGGTTGACGAATGTTTTGGGGATGAATGTCAGAAAATACTAATCTTAAAATCTGTTCTTTCTTAATTTTACTCAGGTCCTCATATCCTGTGTGGATTTAGAGATGAAAACTAAATGCAGATAAAGCCCAAGGTTAATAAAAAACATATTTCCATCCCAAAGAGGAGCAAATGCTTCCACAATTCCACTTTTGTTACCCCAGTACTCAGAAGTGCCTCATGTCCTGGTGTGCAGCTCACTGAGCAGGGACACAGCAGTTCTCACTGCCCAAAAGTGCAAGAAATGCCCTGTAGGAAACCAGAGCAACAGAGCTAAAAGCACCTGAGCAGAACCCGGCTGACAACTCCAATCCTCCATGTTTCTGCAGATTTATCACTGAATGAGGAGGAAAACTCGCACTAACAGGAAAATTAATGATGGTGAAAGCTCCTGGGTGCTCACCCCTGGTGTGTTCGGGTTGTTCCATCGCGTGTCCGTCATTTTCGTGCCGAACAAATGAGCAGCACAACCACACTGAACCCGTGCTCCATCTGCCTCCCGTTCCGAGCAGGGCTCAGCTGCTTCCCTGCTCCCAGAATAGAAGGAGGAGAGGCAGTGCCAGGTGGAGGCAGAGACAGCCTTGGCCTGCTGTACCCTTCCAGGGAGCCCAGGAGGGGTTTGTCCTTCCCTGGCAGAGCCTCTCCACACTGCCAAGGCGGATAAAGGGACAGAAACAGCACTTGGGAAAGGAGAGGGAGCAGGGCCAGGACCTTGATCTCGTGGGGCAGTTGGGACAGGGCTTCCAGTAGTGGAGAGGAGGCGTTTTTCCACCCTGAATTTCAGGATGTCAGGTTCTATTGGATCAGGGGTGTTTGCTGCCCTGTGCTTCACACGCCCGGTTCCCCTCCCCATCTGCTGCCGGGAGAGCTCAGCTCCCGGGGTTGTGTCTGCAGAGCCCGAGCTGGGCAGCTCCTCCTGCATTCCACATCCAAAACTCAGCCCCTCTGCAGCTCCTCCTGCATTACACCCCAGCAATCAGCCCTGTGAGCCCAGTGAGGAACTGGTCCTGGCTGGTGTCCCTGAGCAGCCAGCCCAGCACAAAGAGCTGCCCCTGGCTCCACACAATGAGGGGAAGGCACCGTAACCGGGGGCTGACTCCGAGCCCTGCATTTGCCCCTGGCTCCCGCTGGCCCCGCACAATTAACGTGACCCTGCTCACACGTGCGGCTTTGTGGGATCTGTTTAGGCTCTGGCTCAGGAAGGCCCACAAGCATGTCCTGAATTTTAAACGGGTTGGTTTTTAGAGCTGGGGCTTTATGGCTGCAATTTAATTGAGGCTGGAGCTGTTTCTTAATCCAGGTTTGTACAACAGTGGAGTGGGGCACTGGCGCAGGACATCGTGCAGCCCTTGAGTGCAGGGTGGGACATCTCCCTGTGACTGTGCTTCATCAGCACGGGCATGGATGTTGGGCATGGATGTTGGGCATAAGAACCAGGAAAAGCTGTGTCCCGATAGGGCAGACTGACTGGGGACTCAAACAGCGGGGAGGAAAGCCCTGGGAATATCAGACCATGAAAACTTGGAACATCTCCCACCTGCAAAGCCTGCAGGCTCCCAGGATTTTCCATTCAGAAGGTGGGGTGTACAAACTAAATCCCCAGTGGAATTTGGGAGATGTCTGCACGAGGCAGCCTGGCAGAGGTGGGAACGGCTCCTCATCCCCAGGGCTGAGCTGTGCCTGCACAGCCCGGTCCGTACAGGGAATGTGATCAGCCCCTGCTGTGTTTTGGGGGTGGACAGGGGGGTCTGCAATGTTCTGAGCAAGAGCAGGTTCCGTACCTGGAACAGTAATTGCTCCATTTACATAAAACATATCCATTAATTGCCTGAGTTTCTGTACTCCCTGACGAGCTCCCTGCCTCCCCAGACCTCGCCTGCCTCCGGCTTTATTTATAGGCTCCCCTGACCTTTTCATTACTCAGAGTCTCTCATGGATCCTGTCCTCTGTATGTTACCACATCACTTTTTCTTGTCCCGTCTGACATTTAATTTTTATTAACTGTGGTGTGAGGTAAAGCTGGTTTTCTTTGTTTTCCACACTGTGTTCTTCTCCTGCTCTCCAGGCCATAGAAAGTCATTCCAGAATCACTTGGGAGAATTTTTTTTCCTTGACATTCTGAGATTTTCCAGCAGGACATGGAAGATTAAACCTGGATTTAAGGTTAATAATGTCTCCCTGAGCCCATGAAGACTGTAAGGTGGGTACATGAACACGAGCCTCAGATCTTCAAGGGTCTAAGTGTGGGTCAATATCTTGTACACACCAGAAGGTGACCACTGGTCACTGGAAAGCCCCTCTGCACCTCCTGGTTCTTGAGTGGCTGGCTCTCATTCCAGTTTGTGCAAAAAAGCAGGAGCATATGGTGGGAATTTGGGTATAATGGAGACATGCTGTAGTTTTCCAGCCATGCTTAATGTGTTTGCCAGACCCTCTGCTGAGGAATCTCTTGTTGTTACTCATTTAACTGAATAATCCCATGAACTCAAACAGTTTAAGCAGAAAACATCCAAACCAGGAATATTTGTGAGAGACAGATGAAAAAATCCTTCCATTAGCTGCTCTTCATTTGGGAGGTTCCTGCCAATTAACAGCAGCCGTTGCTCACTCTTGGATGATGTGTTGTCTCCTGAACTTTACCGGCTAATTAAAAAATCCTTCCCTCAAAAAGATGAAATCCTCCCCATCTTTTTGGTGAGTCATTGTGCGTGTTTCAGTGAGAAGTGCCTCACGCTGAATTTACAGCCTGCATGAATCTGTATACAAACATGTTTATGCAAACAAACATTTCTTGGAATGGATCCATGGCTCAGTTCTGACTCTAATGGACAGTAGAGAAGCACGAGCTAAAGCCAAATCTTACTAAATTAAATCCTTTAATTCTGTTCAATAGAGCAGCTAAATTCCCAAATGCCAGGAGGGAGAATCTCAAGTGAAGGCCCTGGGATGAGTGGCTCTGAAGCAGAGCTTTCCGGGGGGAGGCCCCTCAGGACGAGAAGGACATTGAGGGGCTGGAGCGTATCCAGGAAGGGAATGGAGCTGGGAAGGGGCTGGAGCCCCAGGAGAGGCTGAGGGAGCTGGAAAGGGGCTCAGCCTGGAGCAAAGGAGGCTCAGGGGGGACCTTGTGGCTCTGCACAAGTCCCTGACAGGAGGGGGCAGCCGGGGGGGTCGGGCTCTGCTCGCAGGGAACAGGGACAGGAGGAGAGGGAACGGCCTCAGGCTGGGCCAGGGGAGGTTTAGATCAGATATTGGGGAAGTTTTCATCGCTGAAAGAATTGTCCAGCCCTTCCAGAGGTGGAGTTCCCATCCCTGGAGAGATTAAAAAGCTGTGTGGATGTGGCACCTGGGGACATGATTTAGTGGTGGCCTTGGATATGCTGGGCTGTTGTTGCCAGGTGGCTGCTGTTGGACTTGATGGTCTTAGAGGGTTTTTCCTGTTCTGTGGCTCTAAATACAAAGTTTTCTATGTGAATATTGATATAGTCTATATTCCAAAATGATGGAATATTTCACATTGCTTTTAGATTAAAAGTTGAAACCAGATCTCCAAATTTCTCATGGGACTCTTGTATTATGTACTGAGCAATAGTATTGTGCTACTGTGTGTACAGGGGAATATCAGATGTCTGGAAGAATTAATGAATATTCAAGGAGTTCTGCTTTGCAACGAGCTTCAGCTGAGAGCTGTGTTCATTCATATACATTTAAGTAAAGCTTGGATTTCTCATTTTTCATAAATCTTCTTTCGAAGGGAGGAAAACAATCAGGCTGTGCTTTTATAGAGTGAATTTAAAATTAAAATTAGACATTTAGGTGTCATTTCAGTTGTAAAGTAGCCCTTAGTCTGATGGTTGGAACAGTGGTTCCAATTATGTTTAATTTGTATGCACAGGGCTTGGTTAGACAAAGTATTAAGTGTTCTTACTTGTTCATAATATTTCTGTCGTGTGCAAGGCTTTTCAACACCCTCACTAAATTAGTTCTTGGAAGCCCTTGTTCACTATATTAACGTAATCTATCCCACACACAGTAAAACAAACTGTTTGGCCTTTCCAATGAGAGGACCCCAATCTTAATAAATATTGAATTATAAAACCCCTGCGTGGGGAATACAAGCTAATTCTTTTCTCTTTTCACCAGCTGCGAGCTGCTCCATGTGATGTATGGCACAAACTCTCCAGGAAAGAGGAGCAAATTGAAAACACCACCCCTGTGGGTTCCCTTATTAGACTGGAAGTGACTGTGAAATTTGCAGGACACAGCTCATTAAAACAAGGCTGGCAATCTGTGACCCCTTGAGTGGGAAGAGGAGATCCATGCTGGAAAACAGGCTGTTGCTCTGACTGGGGAAACTCAGCTAAGGAGGAGGAAAATGTGTGTGGCTGCTTGTTAACCCCCTCCTCACCAGAGTCCTTACAGGGAGCATCTTCAGGACATTGGGGCAGCAGTGGCTCAGGCCCGGTTAGAAATGAAGGGGTGGAAGCCTGGAGAGCTGCTGGTGTTCCCCAGCCCAGCTCCAGGCGTGCTTGTGCTGCTTGGGCACCCGAATGGTGCAGTGAAAGTATCAGTGCCCAGATGTTTCATCAGGCACGTGGGAACTCAGCACAGCACAGGACCAAGGGCTACAGAGCTGCATTTTCATTATTGAGATATTTAATTGGTATTAATTTGGTGATGATCACAGTGGCCCCCCTGACCCGGGCAAGTCTATCACAGAATCCCAGGATGGGTCAGGCTGGAGGGGACCTCAGAGGGTCACCGGGTCGCAGCTCCCCGCTCCAGCAGGGCCATCCCAGAGCACAGGGCTGCGTCCAGAGGGTTCTGGGATATCCCCAGTGAGGGACACTCCACAGCCTCTCTGGGCTCTGTTCCAGCCCGGGCCCTGCCCAGGGCAGCAGTTCTGCCTCCTGGGCAGGGCAATTGCCGGGCTCAGGCCCTGCCCGTGGCTCTGGGGCCGCTGCTGGGCCCCGGAGCAGAGCCCGGGCCCTGCCCTGAGCCCTCCCTGCAGCCAGGGACACCCAGGGCTGAGGGCCCCTCTCAGCTGGGGCTCCTCTCGAGGCTGAGCAGCCCCGGCTCCCTCAGCCTGTCCTGGGCACGGAGCTGCTCCAGGCCCTTCCTCAGCTGCGCAGCCCCCGCCGGCCCCGCTCCAGGAGGAGCCCAGAGCTGGACTCAACATTCCAGATGTGCCTCGCAGGACTGGGCCCAGGGGCAGGATCACTCACCTGCTGGCAGTGCTCCTCCCAATGCTTCCCTGGATATACCATTGGCCTCCGTGGCCCCCAGGACAACGTGCTGGCTCATGGTCAACTCCATTCCATCCTGGGCTGTCCCATGAAATGACTCCTTGGAGTACCTGGTGCTGAATTCCATCCTTTTGGCAGCTCAGAGCACCATGCTCTGTGTGTGGAAAGCCTCAGCTGCAGGGGAGCTGTCCTGGCTCTGTAAATCAGCTCCCAGCACTGTCAGAAGCCAGACCAGACCCAGACGGCACAGCCAATCTCACTTGCCCTCAGGCACAAGTCCTCAGAATTCCTCTGTGTGAGTGTGCACTGCCCAGGGTGCTCCCAGACCTGGCCTAGACCTAGTTCAGTTTGGTGTTGAATATTCAGCTGTCAGCTGTTTGCACTGAAGAAAAGAACAGGATAATTTACCCCAAACTTATTCCAGGTTCTAATAAATCCCATTTTCATGCCACCAGAACTCAGGGAAAAAACAAGGCAAGAATGTTAACATTTTCTGCTTGAAAAAGCAGCTCTCTTAGTAGTTAAGTTCAATCCCTTAAGTGATCATCTAATTCTAGTCTGACATTTTCTGTAAGCGAATAAACCTGTATCTTAATTCTCCCCCTGTCAAAGATTAAATAATGCTACATCAGCTTTTAACGTGATTGATCCAAATAAAGACCATGAAAAATGTAGCCTCGTTGGAAACATTCAATGAAATAATACATCTGGGGAGGGCTCCCCACATCCCTGCTGATGTGAAAGAGCTGGATTGCGGGAAGAGAAAAGCTGGGATGACAACACTTAAACTGACATTGCTCTGCGTGAGGGAGAGGAGAGGCTGCGCACAAAACGGGCTCAGTAATTGCGAGTGAGATCCAGCATGGATGCCTTGGGAAGAGCAGGTGCCCTTGAGGCAGATCAAGCTGGATTTCCAAAACGACCCCTCAGCCACAGGTGAAGATTTTGGCCCTGCTTACCATGACAGAGGAAAGGACCAAACCCCCTTACGTGTGACATGTGGGGGATTGGTAACCTTCCCTTGGACTTGGGACTTTCCCTTAGGAAGAATGGGAAGTGGGGGTACAAGAAGTAAAAGTCTTACACATTTCTCATGCCTTTTGTGCCAATATTGCTGTTCTTTTACAGAGAATGAGGGGTGGAGGGACACCTGACTGGAAGTGACAACAAGGAAAGGGCTTTATGATGCTGAACTTCGTGTTACTGTGGTAGTTGTCCATCATCTGCCTGTGAGTATCCTGTAGTCTCTGAACCATTTCATTTGTTTTTCAGTTGAAAATAAGTTCTAAATTCTTCCTGCTGTAATTGTGACGTGGAAAAGCTGCCTTTTCCTCATCCAAATCAATTTAGTGATTCACTCCTTACACAGTCTGCTGATGGTTATGAGGATGGAATACAGGCTTTGTAAATGATTGTAAAACACAGGCCCGGCTCCAGAGTGGTTTATTTTCATATCAGTGATTTAGAAAGTGAACTTAAAAGTGCTGTAGATTTCCTTGTGCACTGGGAAGCTGGAGAGAGGATTTTTGGAATATTTGATCTGCACAAAGTGCAGATGAGAAGATTGCTGACTAGGTGGGCAGAAGAGAGAAAGAAAACAGAGAAAGAAAACAAAGGAAGGAAGAAAGCCAGGAAAGCAAAGGTTTATTTTTAGGAAGTGTTTATTCTTAGAGTGGGAACTCACAGCCAGGCTGCACACAATGTTCTGACCTGCAGGTGCCCAGATACCCTTCCAGAGCCCCACACAACCCCAGCAGCTTTGGGTCATCCCAAGAGAAGTGGCTGATTGCTTTTGCACCTACGCTATTAATAACTGAGGTGGGAGGGCAAAACTGATAGGTTTTAAACACTGAGGTCATTCCTTAAAGTCAGATTATACTGGGCTTATGCATTTGTTCCCATCCCAATTAAATTTGTGGTCCTCCCTCTTTGAATAGTGCACGTTCCAAAGATTAAGTAGAACGTTACTGGAAAAACTCTGAACTGATAAAAAGAGATTCATATTTCTTACCTAATTGTCACTGAGATGGATGTTTTGGGAATATTTCCAAGACTACACTTGGTTTAGTAGCCACGCTTTGAGCACATCTTGCTGAAGCCTTAGGAAGTGGTGAAGGACAGGGATGTGTTTCCTGCATGGCAACCCTAAAGACTCTGGGATGAGCTGACCCAGGCTGGGCCCCATGATCCCAGGGATTACACAGGGAATATTTAGCACATCTGGAAAGTTTGTTCAATAATTAAATTACTCGTTTGGAACTGTGAGTCTTAAACTTCCTCAGTTGTTGGGCATTTGTCAGTGAATATGTTGGACCCCTTGCTGGAAGGTTGTGCTCCCACATGGAAAATTGCAGGAAAGCCTGGGTGCAGTAATTCGGGCCCTGGCTGAGAGGATGCTCTTCTTGACGGCTCCCACTCCAAACTGGCCACAAGGAGAGAAGGGATAATCAGGACAGCAACTGAAGGAGTGAAGATCCCCTCCCTCGCCCTTTTGCCTGCTGTCCCCCCCAGAGCCACAAGTGCTGACAGCAACTCTGGTTCCGATTTGTTTTCCCGTTCCTATCGGAGCACAGGGCTGGCCAGGGGAGGGAACCTTTCACGCCGATCCGCCAGGTCCTTGAGGGGTGTGAAGAGTAAACGAGGTGTGAACAACACATCAAGTGGGCAGCACAGGGAAGCGGAGCCGTGAAAGGATTTGCTCCGTAAAAATAGAACGGGGCTGTTGGCAGCAAGAGGTGTCTGGAACAGATAAACCCGGCCCGGAGTGAGTGATGGGAGCTGGGCGTGTTTTACTGACGCCGCAGTCTGAGCTTCCTGACCTTATGAGAGAGGAGGGAGTTGGGCAGGACAGGTGAGCTGGTAATTTGTTCTTTAACGCTGCACGGACTGCACCTCTCCTGATTCTGTACACAACAGCCGAGAGCAGTTTTTAACCCCGGATCGTCGCCTCACCTCTCAGCTGGAATGGGGAATACAGGGTAGATTAACACCGAGCAGTGGTCCCATGGAAAAGCGTGAGCCGCACTCTCCTTTGTTTTAATGGGCTTCACCGTGGAGGAGCTGCAGCTCTGGAGTCCCTCTGGAGCCCCCAGTATCCATCCAGCCCATCCTCTTTGATTATCCCTGGGCACTGGGAAGCTTGTCTGTGTGCTTGGATTTAGCGTGGATGTTCTTCTCAGGTGAAATATTTATAAATCAAGGGGAGTTTTTCTGACTAAACAATAAATGGCAGCGTGGGTTTGCTATGAACATCCCTCAGGTATAACTGTCATAGCACAGCACTGCCTTCAATCCAGGGATCTCATCCATCCCCATCCCACAGAGATCAGCATATTACGAGCAGAAAGTGATTTACCAGACAAGTCCCAGTTCCTGCCTGTATTATTCCATGATTTATGGCCCATCTGATGTGGCTGTAGTGGGAGTGCAAGAGAGAAGCTGTTTTGCAACACAAGCAAAGGGATTAGACTAACAGCTCTGATATTGAAAGATGGGTATCTCTTTGCATTGCAGCTCTCTGGCCTGCTGTTTATTTGCTGTCTCACTCAACTCCAGCTCCAGCCTTGCTGCTCTGCTGCCACAAAGGCTAAAGCATAAAATGGAATTACAGGTATTAACAGCTGTGGGTTGTGTCACCTAGGAGCACACAGCAACCACTGGAAGGGCCACCAAGGATGGGGAGGGACAGCAAAAGGGTGCTCAGCACTCAAACCCGTGAGGTTTTCCCCACTGGCACCAGGATTTCAGGTTTGGCCTGATGGGAGCAACCGCTCTGAGTGAGATTTCAGCCACTCTGTGGCTTTTAAAAGCATTAATAGAGCATCTAAATTTAGAGCACTGCACTTTTGTTTCATTAAGAGTTCCACTTTAGAAGCAGACAGACTCCATGGAATCTGCCCCCGGAGCAGCCACTCTGCTGCTGCACGGATTAACTCTCGCTCCTCACAGGGCCTCCTCTCACCCTCAGCTGCTCACAGCTTGGGGTCTTCTTCACATTCTGGGACCTTGAACCTCAGCTGACCCCGTTCTTTAGGTGTCATGGGGCAAATGCTGCTCAGCTGAAGCCACTGGAACAAGAGCTCATTTTAGCCTAAAATTGAGTGAGGAGGCCTCGTGTGAGTGCCTGCAGAGAAAAGAAACACATGCAGGTTTGCAAACGTCACTAGTGCTTGAATTTCCCTTCTCTGCCATCTTGGGGTGAGCAGATAGAGAAATTCAGGGGTTTCTCATAGATCCCATAGAAGCTGAGACTCAAAGGTGATGAAATCAGGCTTCAAACAGCACTGCAAAGAGCCCAAATCAGGCACCCCCCTCTGGACACCCCAGCTTTGGGCACTGGGCCTCTCAGAGGACTTTGGATGCTGCCAGGTGTCCTGCTGGTGGATCGTGTTATCCAGGAGCCAGCGGGAGCCCTGGGGAAATGAGCTGAAACTTCAGAAAAGACAGGTACTGGTGTGACAGATGGGACCTTGGCCCAAAGCTTAGGAATAGTGAGAATTAGAAGTGTGTCACCAGGGAAAAGCGAGATCAAATGCTTTAAATCACAATATATTACACCTCCCTCTAGCATTTTAGCAATATACAAGCTTAATGCCTCCTTTTTGCCCTTTTTGGGGGAAAGAATGCCTCAGTGTGGACTTACCCTGACAGTCCCTAAAAATTGGGAATTTTTTAGCACTTGATTATTCTAAAATACTGAGGGTTTGTGGCACTTGAGCAAGTGGACTTGAAATCCCTGGTTGGCATCTTGATGGTTTTTCTCTTTGGCCTCATTTGTTAAAGGGGTTGTTTGGCCAGAGGCATTTCTGTCATCTCTCGGGAGATGGTGCATGTGACTTTCTGTTTTCCATGGAAACTGGAGCAGGAAATAGTTAACAAAAGGCTCCCAGCTCTGCAGTGTGCGGGAGCAGGTTAAGAGGTTTGGGGGAAAAAAACCAGAAAACAAGAGCATCACTCTCAGCAGCAGCCAAGGGCAGAGCTCTCCAATCTCCTGCCAGAGCCTGTTCCTGGGGCAGTCAGGCTCACTCTCTCTTCTCCAGAGCCTCGTGTGGTTTGAGGGCTCCACAGACCTTCCTCCCCCTCCTCCTCAGCCTGAAAATCCTCACCGAGGAGCTCTGACAAACTTGAGGGAGATAATTTGGTCTAAAGCTTGCAAAAGCACCTGTCTGGCCTCCTCAAAGCAAGAAACCTCCCTGGTTGAGAAGTGATGAATTCCAGGGCTGTTTGGAGCCCTGGCCACCCCCATTTAATTGGAGGTTTCCTGCAGAGCTAGGGGCTTTGCTGGCTTTGGGCATCACCTTTGGAGCCCAACCCAGCAGGCAGCTGGGGCATGGGGCTGGAAAGCAGCCGAAAGATGCTGCTCATAAACTAACCCAGCTTGGCTTCCTGGCAGGGAGTGTCCACTGGAGGTGTTTGTTGGGAAGGATTTCCATCCATATGGACCTTCCCCCGCTGGTGCCTCAGTTTCTCCTTTGGGTCTCAGCTCTTCTGTGACCTCACTGGTGCTGATGAAACTTTAATGCTCGAGAGGGTCATTGCTGGAGGTCTGCTCTTGGTTAATTTTCTCCTCATGGCTGTGGACTGTGGAGGAAAATTTCCCCATTGCTCTCCCGTGGTATTTTGTCAGAGCTTGTCACATCCCCTCCGCTCAGCAGCTTCTCCCTGGGGAACTGCCAGCCTTTGCTTTTCCCTGGCAGGCTGTGCAGGAAAGAATGGCTGCAATTTCAGAGCAGAGCAAAGCACTCAGAGCCACAAAAGCACCGGAGATTCAAAGCCTCCCCTACCTGTGTTCCCAGGAAGCTCACAGAGTCTCAGCAGGCTGTTCCTGAACACAATTGTGCCTGCAAAGAACCTGTCTGAGCACTGTACAGCACAGGGCAGACTTTTAAGTCCTTTTTTCTTCCTTTTGCTCCTATATCCAAGGTCTTTCTCTCTTTGATTTATGGATCTGGATTCCATCTTTAATTATTTTCCCTGAAAAGCTGCCTGAAGCAGGGCTCAGCAGCAGTCAGACAGAGGCAGCTCAGCCCTCCTGGCTTTGCACAGCAGCGTTCCATGGGAATGGCCATTCCCATGTGTGTGTGAGGGGCACAGCTCCCTGGCTCCTGCCCTTGGGCTGTGGATGTGCTTGGATGTGCTGGGCGAGCTCACAGGCTCCAGCACTTCATGTGCTTGTCCACCTCACCCCCCTGCTCCACAGGGCACAAAGGGACAAGGCCCACGACAGACGATTCCAGCGAGGCAAATCCCCTGGATGTGATGCCTAAAGGTATTTTCAGTGCTGGGAAATAAGGGCTCATTTATTCCCTTAAAAATTTCTGCTCCAGGATGAATAGCAGTGATGAAAATCTGCCACAGAGCAGGCAGGTCTGCATGGTCACCTTTGTACTGCTTAGCAAGACCTGTTTGGGTCTGGGAGCTCAATTTCCCTGTCTCAAGGTGCTTTGAATGGCTCTGTCTTGATTGCACTTCCATCCACTCGAGATAAATAATTGTGTTATCAGTCCACAGCAAAGCCTGAGCCTCCAGGGTTTCCTAGCAGCAGCACTGGAGCTCCCAGTGCTCACACAGGATGGGGGACCCAGAGCAGCTGTGGCTGCCCCTGGATCCCTGGAAGTGTCCAAGGCCAGCTTAGATGGGGCTTGGAGCAGCCTGGGACAGTGGAAGGTGTCCCTGCCCATGGCAGGGAGTGGAATGAGATGGGCTCTAAGGGCCTTTCCAACCCTAACAGCTCTGGGATTCCACGATTCTCTTCCCCACTGATTGCAGGGATCATCCTCCACTGTGCATGGTGGGATGCAAAACTGAAGCTTCTTCCTCTATGGGTAAATCCTATTTCAGCTCCCTTAAATCAGTTCTTCCCCAAAAAAAGCTTACAACAGCTCTCTGCTGGAAGCAGGGGGATGGTTGTCGAAGCCTCAGGAAACCCCTTTGATGTGGGGCAGGCAGCTGGGAGAGGTGGTAATGAGGTGCTGGGAGAACTTCAGTCACCAGGGAGGGAGCCCAGCAGTTCTGAAGCTGCCCGAGCAGCAGGGCCCCTGTGCTGACAGACCACAGGGTGAGGGGATGGCTGATTAAAGCTTACAGGCCCTGAGTGCTTTAGGGACAGACTCATTCTGTGGCTCTGAACAGAATTTCTGGACTTGCAAATTTATGGAAACACTTTTTTGGGTCAGCAACAGAGGGAGCAAACAGGTATTCAGTTATCAGATCATACTTCACTCCAAAGTCTTCATCCCTGCCTGCAGGCTGCTTAAATGGAGAATTCTCTGGGGCAGGACCTCTGCCCTTCTCCTCCTGCACGGCTCAGAATAGAAAGGGATTTCAGGCCTGGGTGGAGTGCCCTGATACCAGGTTATAAATACAGTGGTGGTGGCACTGCTCTCTGCTGAGGGGCTTCGTGCCAGCCCCAGCCAGTGAGGGCCTGACTGAAGCTACAGCAGCAAAGAACAGACCTGTGGGTGGCAGATAGTCCTGCTCAGTGGCATCAGGGTCACCTCCCTCGTGCTGCCATCACGGGCACCTCTGAGGCCACTGCTGCAGGGACACACGTGGCAGTGCTGGATTAGGGACCTGCGCCAAACTGTTCCCCAGCTGGGGACACGCAGGGACAGCCAGCACTGTCCCCGGGATGTGTCACCCGTGCAGCACCACCGCTGAGGCAGCACCACCTCGTGACATTTACCCTGCCCCTTCCCACCTTGGCTTTCCCCAGAAATGCTCCTGCTGCTCTCTGTTCCCAGGCCATGGGGTGTGGCTTTGTGTCCTGCTGCTGCCAGCCCTGTGCTCCGGGGACACTGTGACCTGGCTGTGACAGCTGAGCCTTCCTGGGAATTCTGAGTTATGGGATGGTGGGTGCTTTACCTCCAGCATCCACCTGGACAAAACCTCTGCCTTCTGAGAGCTGCTGTGAGACAGAAACACTCTGAACGCTTATTCCACGGTGTATTTTCCTGAAATTTGACTCCAAAACCGAGACAATTCCCTGTCCAGATTCCCCCCTCCACAGCCCTGCTGGAATCACAAAGGCAGGACCACAGTTCACGTCCCCTGCTGAGTAAGGCAGAGCTGAGCTTTGACCTGGTCTAAGCCTCCAAAGCTTGACTGTAAATCACAAATGCAGATTGTGTGCCAGACAGATTTTTATCTTTTCCTAACTAAAGTACTGTTGGTAACTCCAAAGTACTGGCAGGAATTTTCCCTGCTGCAAGTGTGGACACTGGGGAGGATAACAAAGTGTGTTTGTGTGGCTTGGGCTGCTGCTTAATAACTTGAGAAGAGACTCCAACTTCTCATTAGAAAGTACCATTTCACCTTTTTATTGTTTTTTAATGAAACCATTTCTTCCCAAAAGGGAAGAGAATTGCCTTGTTCCTAAGTGGATGTTTTCATGAAAAAATAATCCTTGAGTTTTCATTACAGTCTTGAACAAGAACTTGAAAATAAAATCTGCTTGTTTCTTCCCCTGGCACTCTGCAAAAGGGAGAAATAGAAGAGAAACAGAGCAAATGGGAATTCTCAACACACATTTTTGTGGACAGAGTGGAAACATGTAAAAGCTTGCTTGGTTTTGAGATGCTATGAATTGAGCTGACATTTTCCAAAGTCTTCATAAACCCTACTGGATTATTTTGGGTGGGTTTCATCTCTAACACCCCAAAACCGAGTGGGAGCAATGTGGTTTTGCTCCCAGGTATCTCCCCAGGCCCTCAGGAGGACTCCCTCCAGCTGCTGAGAGAGCAGAGGTTACTGGGGTCCCTCTTTTGTGTTTTCCTGTGATGAAAAGTGGGGGTTGAACTTGGTTTTGCTCTGGAAGAAAATAGCTTTGGTTTGGCTGGAGGGGCTGAAATCTCCTGATAGACATGGGGGGCTTCTCCTTGACTTCTCTGCTGTTTTGAGCTTGGCAGGGACAGGTTCAGGCCCCTGCTGCCTTCTGCCCTGCTTCCCTGAGGAAAAGGAGCAGCCACGGAGGAGCGGGAGGGGAGGAAAACTGGAAGGGGTTTGCATGCTGCCCTTATTGTGTATGTGGAAAAACCAAGCTGGCTTCTTTCTGAGGGGCTCAGCCTGTGGGTAATTACTCTCCTTAGGGTGCCCCATGCTGGCACCTTTCTTGAGGTGGGATTTGTACACTTGGAGTGGCTGTTTGGGTGGTTTTGCTGTGCTTCAGGGTCTGGCTGTGCTGCCAGTGTTGGTGTGAAGGACGAGTGCACCAGGCAGTGACCAAGTCATGTCTTTGTCAGGGGGTGCTTTTTGCTTTGCTGAGCACTGAGATATGGACAGTAACCCAGTTCCATCCTGCTCTGCGCCTGGGGATCTTGCCAAAGCCCCTTTAGCCCCTGCCCCCCTAAAGGCTGCATTCCTTGGTCACAGCAGTCACACAACCTGTAGCTGGCGTTGCAGGGGTTTGTGTTCCAAAGCATTCCATGGGCGCCTGGTGCCACTTTCCACTTGTGCAGCGGGAGGAACTGAAGCACAGAGCAGGCCGGTAATGGGATAAAAGTTAGAAACAGATTTGTATGGAGACTTGCGGGGTCTGAGAACTTTTTATGAGGCCTCTCTTAAGCTCTCTGGCCTCCTCCTCAGCTGCTGACAGGGCTGTGATAGCACAGAAAGCAGTAATTCCAGTGAGGTACTGCCCACCTTGCACTTAGAACTGCTTAGGGCCCACTGGCCCTCCGTGACCCATCTGTGAGAGGGAAATTGAGGCACGCAGCTCCCAGGGCTTGCAAATCCCCTGCTTGTGCAGGCAGGAAAACTGCTGGAAACTGCAGCACTTCTGGAGAGAGGTGCTGGTGGCAGAGTGGGTCCTTCTCCTGTTTGGCAGAACTGGCATCGAGGTGGCTTTGAGGGTTTCTCCTCCCCTTTGGCACCACAAGGGCAGCACCTTTCCAAAGCTTTGCCTCCTGCTTGTCCCACTGGATTCTCTGGACACCTGGAAGCTTCTGTCTCTTCTTTCCCTCCCAAATTCAGTACAAAGCTGCTTCTTATGCTGCCTGAAATCCCTGACACAGGAGGATTTCCACCCTGCTGGGATCATTAACCTTCCTGCCTTTCCAGTATTTGCAGCTAATGGATAATTTCCTTGTTGTTTCGGTGATTGTTTTGTTTTTTCAACTATTATTCATTTAGGGAAGTTCTGGGACTGCCACCTACCTGTCGTGGTCCATGGGCACAGCCTTCCCTGCGCCTCAGCAGGGCTCTGAGAGCATCAGGTCGGGCCAGCAGGGAAATCACAGCAGTGACACCAGGTGCTCCTTGCGAGGGACTTGCAGCAGTTAAACCTCACCTCATCCCATTTCAGGGCAGGGAGCAAAGAGCAACCCCACACCATCACTAAAGGGAGGGGCACGGGGGCTCAGCTCGGTGCTGGCACAGCAGGATGCTTCTCCTGCCCAGGAACAGGGAGCTGTGGGGTTTAGGATTGACCTGTGCAGTGCCACAGAGTAATCCCTAAGTAGGTCAAGCACAGGCGTCCTGGAAGTGCCAGGAATGTACCTGTGGAGGCACAGAAAGAGCTGCAGTGCTGGGCTGAGCATGTGCTCCCTCCTCAGCACTCAGCAGGGCTGAAGTGCCTCTGGGGGCCTTTTCTCCAGCCCCAAAGTGAGATCATCTGTGTGCTCAGGAGCCACCAAACCCCTCTCCTGACAGCAGGAACGCTCAAAGTCAGCAGGAACAGGCAATCCGCCCTGCCCTGGGTTCTTGGGCAGAGTTGGCAGCAGGGTTGCTGTGCCACGAGGTTGTGCTGTCAGAAATCCTTTCAGGCTGCTCACAGTGCAGTAAGGGAGGGTTTCCAGTCACGAGAGGGAACTGAATTCCTACTGTATGGAGATTAATTTGCTGCCTCAGCCACCAAGTGGGTGAAAAAGCATCTGAGGATTCAGCAGTGCAGCTGTTAATGTGTTTACTGGGATGAAGAGTGTGCTGGGAACATGCCCGGAGTGGTGGCTTCTGTTTCTTTGCAGAAGGCACAGAACACACCAGCAGGATTTAGGAATGTGGAGCTCCTGGTTACAGCCAGGGACAAGCCTGTGTTTCTATAAAGCCGTGTTTGGCTGCAGGACACGATGGGGGTGTCTGTCACATAAACACCCAGCGTTAAAGGCTGTGGTTAAAGCTGCCCCATGATTCTGTGGAGCTCCTCATGTTCTTCCGTGCTCAGCCTTCCCACTTCCTCATCCATTCCCAGCCTGCAGGCTTCCCGTTGCTGGCCAGGTTTCTCCTTACAGACTTATTATCTGCATTTCTTGTTCCGTGGGGAACTGGACCACTCTGTTTCCCTGGTTTCCCTGAATTCCCCAATCCCCACTCTGACTCTGCTGTGGTTGTGCTCCATGCCCCGTTTCCTTCTCCTGGACTCTCTGCTCAGGTGTTTCCAGTTCCCTCCCTTTCTTTCTTGTGCTCTGCAGCTTCTCATCAAATCCTGTGTTGTCCCACCCCCAAAGGCTTCTCCTGCTCTCGCTTTGGGGTGTCCCTTTTCCCCCTGCTCCCATCAGGTGAGTGGGGCCCAGAGGGGACATTGCAGGAGTGGGGGTGCTCCGTTACTTCTCCAAGGGTTTTGCTCCCTAGGGAAGGTGGGGTGTTGGCACTGCTGTTGAAAAGGGCGGAATTTGGGGCTATTTTAGAACCTTAAAGGCAAATCCTACTTCAGGTGCGTTGTTTGGGTGGGCACTGCAGGCAAGGAGGTGCCTGGATGCAAACTGGAACCCAGTGGATGTTTCTCCATATCTCAAGAGATGCGATGGATTTTCAGCTGAGGCTTTTCTGGAGAGCCCTGTTGTACTGCTGGGATGTGCTGGGCAATATTTCCTGTGGCTCCACAGTTAAGTTTTTATGGAAGCCTCGTTTGGTTTAATGTAACTGTAGTTGGGTTATAAATTAATAGTCCCAGCTGCTGGGACTGCTGTGTAGCAAGATGGCTTTGCTGAATGTGCGTGTAAATAATTCATGCCATTAAATTCATTGTGTTCCCTGTCCACAGCTCGTTTACCTGCTGTGACTACAAATACTGCTCTGCACGTTGGAGAAGGTGTTGGGAGATGCCAGGCATGAGAGGTCCGTGTCTGTCAGGGAGAGGCTCTCCCCTGGCTAAATGGATCAGAAGCTCGTGGGACAGGGAGGGCCAGGGAAGTCTGGTTTGTGAAGATGACAGGGTGGAGATCTCACCTTGGGTTTGGAGATGATGGCAAGGTCCAGGCTGTGAGAGATGGGCTTCCCTGGCACATCCATCCTGGGGATCAGGAGGAATTTCTTCATGGAAAGGGGCTGCCCAGGGAGGTTTGGAGTCCCCATCCCTGGAGGTGTCCACGGAGGGCCTGGACACGGCACTGAGTGCTCTGGGCTGGGGACAAGGTGGGAATCAGGCACAGGCTGGACTCGATGGCCCTGGAGGGCTTTTCCAACCTCAGTGCTCCAGTGATTACAGCTCTGCCTCCTTTCCAAGCTCCCCCTCTTTGTTTATAGCTCTTCTGGAATTATTTCAGTGGTTGTCCCTACCAATAAACCAGGAAGAATTGGAATTCTTCCCTGCTTTGCATGCAAATTCCATGTGGTTTCCAATGTATTCTTTTTATTTAAATTCCCCCCATGTTTCCTTGGAAAGCAGCTCCCACAGAAGTAGTGAAGAGTCCTTTCCAGCCTCAGGCATCACCATTCTGTGCTGCAGTGAACAGAGCAGGGTAATGACAAAAATCCTGCACAGATAAATGTAAAAAGAGTACAAAAGAAAATAAGAAAAAAATATTATTGAGTCTAAGAGCTGTTTTCCAGAGTTCCAATGAACAGTCTCTAAAATGCTTGCATCTTTGTGGCACTACCTGATGTTTCCAAGAGCTTTGATGCTGTTTTATTTCCCCTGTATTGGCAGATTATTTCAGACCACACTGGTGATGCTTTTGCTGGTGTGATGTTGTCAATTCTGGTTTGTTTTCCCTCAGCCTTGCTGCTGCTCTCATCTGCATGTGATGATCCAGGGCAAGACTTGAGGGAATCCAGGGAAGACTGTGCTGGAATAACTTCCATCTTCTCCCCACACACCAGAAACCTGATCCTCTGACAGTCAGTAATATTTATGTGCTTTTATGCATCATACATAACCTGTAAAATTGTGTTATTGTCAAGTTACCATCATATATTATCTAGAAGCAACTTAAAAAGCTTGGTTTAGCTTCATGTATAAATATTGATGAGAAATCTGAAGCATGTTTTTCTGCAGAAAATACTTACATTCATATCAGACTCACATTTATCTGGAAAAGATGTTATTCCTTATGTTCCTGCTGAAGTCTACTTAGGAGACAGCCTGAGCAAGGCTGTGTCTGTATAAATGACAAGGACTATTCGTTTGGGACCAATTTAGTCACTGAAAAGGCTTCTGAAGAAACGTATCAGCATATTGGAAATCACTGGAAAGGGTTTGGGTGAGGTTCATTTGGGCTGAAGACAAATGTCTGGGATGGAAGGAAATAAGAAAGAAGAAGTCCTGTAGTTACAGGAGCTGAACAAAATGAGGCAGGTGCTTGTTAACTTTGAAAGAACTGCGAGTTCTTAAAGTTTTTTATGAGGGAAGTTTCACTGCTGTTCGTTTTGGTTCAAAAACAGGTTTCTGTTTATCTGGGAGAAAGATTTTTAAATAGTGAAGGAACAAGTGACATGAGTGACATTGTGATTCGAAGTTTGGCACTTGGCAATGAATCTGTTTGTTCTGGTTAAGCTTTAGGTTGGGATTTACAAGTGATGCCCAGCAAATGTCCAGCATGCCTGGCCAATGCTCCCAGACAAACTGGAAAAGCAGAGCAGTGGCCACTGCAGGTTGCCCTGGGAGGACACCTCTTGTCCCAGTCAGTCAGCTGGGACTGACCGGGAGGAGGCAAAGGGATGGAGCAGCTACTCCTAAACAGGAAAATGGGCTCTAATATCTCCTTTTAAAGCTGCTGCAAACAGGCTGGGGAGTGTTTTACTGCAGCCAGGCAGGAGTGACCTCCCGGACAGCCCTGCTCTGAGGGGCATTGCTGCCTTGGCTGGGTTTGGTGTGTGATTTTGGAGGCTCCCACAGCCCCAGCCCAGCACTCTGTGTGATGCTGTTTGCACAGAGCACGGGGCCATAATGGAACTTGAAGTATTGTGCTCTTCCCTAACCTATTTACATGACTTCATTACCATTGAATTTTTACTAGACGTCAGGATTGGAGAGGGAAATCTGATCTAATAGGAAGGAATGTACCTCTCTGGAGCAGTGAGGCTGTGAGATAAAAAATGGGGTTTAGACAGACAAATGAACTGAGGCACTGGGGAAGGAAATGATCACACTCTTATTCTTCCCCCAAAAACGAGTTAAAATTCCTCCCACAAGTTAATGTTGTGGCAATATTCAAATGTCCCAACCAGTATATTTTGCAAGGATTGAAAGGAATAACAAAGCCAAAGGTGATGGAAATAACTGGATGATGCAGTGGATGAGAGTCAGCTGGGACTGGGATGTCCATACCCCTAAAATGCATTGATCAAATGCATGAATGTATCTCACTGTCCCCGACTCTTTGCCTTGAAATGGAAGCAATTTAATCTTTAAAAAAAATAATGAAAGAGCAAACTGTAAATGAGACCTTCTGGCAGCAGGACGGGCTGTGGTCCCAGAGGCAGCAGCACAGGCCAGGATGACAAATGAGGTCATTAAAGTAAATAGTGTAAATTGAGTTTTGGCAGTGGGAAGGAATCCTTATTATGATGAAGGGCATTAATATGGGAAGAAGAAAAGGGAGAGGAGGAATTCAATGGTGACAGGATCATCTGGGGCAGGGAGCAGTGTAATCCTGTGGCTGCTCCAGCTGCCTCCTCATTGCAAGGCGAGGAGCCCATTTAATTTCACAGGGTTTTCAGCAGGGCACGGTTTCAAAGTGCATTAAAGATTACGAAGTGTCACCTCTCCAAACAGCATCCAGGAGGTGCTGTACCAAGGGCTGGGATTCTTTACTCATTTGGTCTCGTCTTTGACATCACATTTGCAGCACAGTTGTGCTTTGCCTGCTGATTTTTCATTTTTAAAGAGTTTCTTTATATGAGTGTTCAAAACCTGATCACTTGGTTGCCGCTGGGTAGTCCTTGATTATGGAAAGTGCAAACCGTGGTGTTAAAGGGCTGTGGCAGCCAGTTCCCATTGACTGACCAGCCAGGGAGTTCTGGCCTCTAAATCAAGGCTTCTTTAGGTGCTGGTGACAGCCAGGTTGATTATCCTGCTCAGATTAATGTGGAGTTGTGGCAGTCCTTAAGCTCACAGAGACTTTTTAAAGTT
Source organism: Corvus moneduloides (assembly GCF_009650955.1). Classification (NCBI taxonomy): domain Eukaryota; kingdom Metazoa; phylum Chordata; class Aves; order Passeriformes; family Corvidae; genus Corvus; species Corvus moneduloides. The sequence continues at coordinate 589,614 of NC_045500.1, read as the reverse complement.
GCCGGGCTCTTTGAAAGCTGCTGTGAGAATCAGTGGGCAGCTCTGTGCAAAGTCTTGGGGTTGTTCTTCCTCGTTCAGTGACACTGAAATAAATCCTTGCTCTTGTAAGAGCAGATGTAACTGGCAAGTTTGGGCATTGCCCTGGGAATCTTGAGCCCTGAGTGTCACTGTCCTCTGGCCTTTCTGTGGCCATTGTAATGGCACTAGTGACACACTGTGTAAAGGCACCTTACAGGACGTTACTAATTAAATACAACTTCATATGGTCCCATTAGTACCCTAAAGTTCTGTGGTTTTCATTCTCTGAGGTTCAGTTCCTCTGCTCATCCTATTGCGAGGATAAATCACTTGTGAAACGCAGTTTGAGTTAATGAAAAACACATTTTGCCTTCAACGAGATGGTCTGTGAGGTCCCTTCCAACCCGAAGTCTGTGCCTAGGGCCAGATTTTCCTACACACTCCTGAGCCATCAAAGAGGGCTCTGAGGCATGGAAAGGCATTGAAATGCACTTTTCCTGTTTAGCTTGCAGAGGCAGATTTATCTCTAAGAGTAGCTCTTATTTTTTCACAACATGCCTTGAAAAAATGAAAGCCCAACCAAAACCAAACAGAAATGTTCTCCCTTTGCTCTGGAAATGCTGGGTTTTGTTGAGCCCATCATGGTGTGGTAATAGAGATTTGCATGGCCTGTTGAAAGGAATGAGCTCCAAAGCTGCTGGGAATGGCACTGAGCTGTGGGAGGAGGGGAGGAGGAGGCTCAGGGACAGTTCAGGGTATTTGCGTTAACAAACACTGCTGGGGCTGGGGTTGAGGCTTTGAAAAAGTACATTTCACACCAGCATCTCATGTGAGTGCAGCAGGACGGAGGAACACTTCCACAGGGGTTTGTGGGACATAATTGACTGAATTGCTGCAGAATGGATGGCGGAGGAGCAGGGAAATGGGATGTGAAGGAGCTCCAGGAGCACTTGAAATCATGATGGTCCAGACAGAGAGCAGAGAGCTGCATTAGGGAGACCTCTAAAATCAGTTTTCACCTAAAGGTGTGGAAGGACTCTTGGGTCAGGTTGGGTACCAGGAAAGGTTCGTCCCCCAGAGGGTGCCGGGCACTGCCCAGGCTCCCCAGGGAATGGGCACGGCCCCGAGGCTGCCAGAGCTCCAGGAGCGTTTGGACAGCGCTGCCAGGGGTGCCCAGGGTGGGATTTTGGGGTGTCTGTGCAGGGCCAAGAGCGGGACTGGATGATCCCTGTGGGTCCAGCTCAGGATATTCCATGTGATGTGATCTTTCCAGACCCTTCTGGCATTTGGGATTATGTCAGTCCCAGCTGCTTTCTTTGGCTCCAACCTGTGTGTGCCTGGCCTGGGAGAGCCCTGTGGGACTCCTGGATGTCCCACAGGTCTGGGGAACACTCCACCAAGCAGCCTCACCCCCATACACTTGGGTTTTCCTTGTAAAACTCCAATTTCAGGCACAGGCAGCCTGTTCTGCCAGAGCCCAGGGAAGCATGGAACAGGGGAGTTGAAGGTGGAGAGTTCATTTGCTCAGGTCTTGCCTCTATTTGCTGCAGAGTGAAAGTCTGCTCTGCTTTTCTTGGGGTGGTTGAATCCAACCAGAACTCAGATCCAAGGGCAATAAATGCTTCTTGCAAATGGGGGTAGGAGAAAAGCACTGATTCCCCCAGCTCTGGGAAAAGGGACCTAAGGAAAATTTATGGTGAGGGCTCAGCACTCCCTGAGTGAAACCCCAGCCCTTGAGAGGATCAGATGGGATTTTTGTTACACTGGGTTGAGGAATCCCAGCCGCGTGCCAGGTCCTGACACTGGGAAAAGATTGTGTGGCATGTTTGGGTGAAATCTGTGTGGTTTTGTAACAAAAAGTGTGTTGGGTGGTGTTTTGATGATCAGAGCTTTTCTGCCATGAGAAGAAGCAGGAAGCTGAGCAGAAATGAAAACTCTGTCCCCAGCTGTGTGCCCTGCAGGGCCAGGAGAAATTCAAGGACTCACTTAATGCTGTTGTTATTAGTTAGAACATCTATATGCTGGAAAATGCTCCTAGAGTATCAATAAAATAACTATAATTTTTTGCCAAGAAATATTCAAAACCTTTTAAGCAAATACTGGAGAAAAGCATTTATTAGAAGAAGGGGGAAAAAAGGGATTGATTCTGAAAAATGGGATTTCAAACACCTCCCTCAGTCATGGAGAAACCTGAAGTTGTGCTTCATCAGTAGGAAACCAAAAATGTGGCTCTGGTGCCACAAATCCCTAAACAAATGTGGCTTGAATAATAGATTGACTTGCTCAGGAGAGCTTTCCCCTAAGCAAACTTAGGAATCAATAACTAATTATTTGCAGGAATAGCCTTGTGAATTTCCCATCATAAACAGATCCAGGAAAACTCTCAGTTGCTCCAATCCATTTGTGAACAGTAAAAAGTAATTATTCTCTTAGCTCACAAACTGATTTATCCTTGGTTTTTGCTCTGCTTGTATTTGATGGAACAGCTGCACTTAACCCATGGCCTTGTTTTTGCTGGGAAAACCAGATCCTTTAACTGCAAACACATCACTTCAGGAGCTGAACCAGTTCCTCGGCTGCAGGTTCCCAGTGTGGGTTCAAACTTCATTGCTGTTTAGAACCTGAGTGCAGCTGGGTGAGGGTTTGGACGCGATGGACAAAGGGGCTCCCGTCAGGCCCAGGGTCTCAGGGGCTCTGCTCCGAGCAGGGGCTCTGCAGCTTGCTGACATCTGCTTGCTGTGAAAGCCTTTCCTGCCACAGGGCTGCTGCCATGGGCTCTTTCCCTCTGCCTGGCTGCTATTTCCATAAAACTTGCCAGAGCTTCATCGTCTTTGGGGCTTCTCTCCTCCAAAGTGATGCCCCCCGATGAGCTCCTGGGTCTGGTCAAGGTGAGGCCAAGGTGTGGCCTTGGTACAGGGGAACGCACTGAAGCTGAAAGCTTGTGACCACCAGTGTTTGTGGGTGTGTTTTCCCTTGCAGAGGACAGAACCTGTCTCAGGTATTTATATGTGTTTGTTCTTTCCCCAAATTTAAATCAGCTCAAAGGGGCCAAGCAGATCATACATTCTGATGGGTCTCTGTCTCTGCAGCCGAGCTGCTGCTTATCTTATCTTGATAAAAGCCCTCCAGAGCATCTCTTTCCAGCTCAATGAATTGCTGTGTAAGATCTCCAGTATTTGCTGTTGCTGCTGGACTGGGAACAGGCCTGTGGAAATCAGCTTGTCTGTGGAAAATGGAGATGTGGGAGCGTGAGTGGGATAAACATCACCCCCCTCGACTGGAGCTGCTCTGAGCAGCCCGAGGCTGCCAAGGAGCTGCTGGTCCTGCCTCACGTGCAGAGCCTTTCCTGGGCACCTCTGCTCTTCATTCACTGCTTTCAGTGTCTGTTCAGCCCTTTCATTTCTCCAGTGTCAGACTGTCAGTGTCAGACTCTGTGCCAGTAACACTTCCTGGGGCTCAGGCTCTTGTCAGGCCCTTTCTCTCCAGAGTATTTCATTTTGCTCATTGATAGCAGCAGCTTTCTCTGGAGAAGCAAAATCCCTCCTTCCCTCCCCCTTCTCCCCTGGGCTCCTGTTAAATAACCTCGTGCACAGCCAAGCCAGAAATGGCTCTGGGAGAAAACCAGGCTGAAAGCCCCAGTGTGGCCTGGGCACTAAATCCAGGAGCAAATCCAGCAGGAGTCCAGAGCTGTGAGGATGATGAGGGAACCGGACCATGTGTCCTGTGAGGAAAGGCTTGGAGGGTGGCAGAGCCCTGAAAGAGCTGCCCAGGAGGCTGTGGAGTCTCCTTGTCTGGAGGTGTCCAGCCCCATGGGCTCCCTCCTGTGCTGTGGGGTGACCTGCTCCAGCACAGGACTGGAGGTGACCTCCAGAGGCTCCGCTCTGTGATCCCGGGCTGGGCTCTGCTGTGGCCTCAGCTCACCCCCAACGATTGAGGCAGTTCAGTGTCATTGCAGAAGGAGCTGAAATTGTTCCCAGCTTGCCCAGTCCCGTTGCTGGTTGGTGCTGGCTCTGTTTTGGATGGAGCCAGCTCAGGAGGACTCTCGGTCTTGCTTCAGGTTTGTTTGATCAGGGATACTTGGGTGAAAATTAGTCCAGATTAACAAAGAGCATGGATTGAAGGTGGGTCACTTAAACTGCACTGGCATGGCTGCTCTAGGTCAGAACAAAGGCGGCCTTTAGTTATTTACTTCAGAGCGCAAACAAACGAAACCTGCTTCTAGCTGTGTCCACACAGGGGTTTAATCCAGTTTTTCTATGCCAGTCTCAGATGGACTCCTCAAAGCAAGGATATTCCAGAGGATGGGAGAACTTGGCCCACGGATCCTCAGTGTGTGTGTGTCACACTGTGCTCATGCCAAGGTCCCTGTGGGAGCCTGTGGGGTGTGACAGCTTTTGCCATCCATGGCAGGAGTCCAAGTGGTCCTTTTCAAGACATCTCTGTACCCCCTTAAGTCCTGGAGCCCCCCATCCCTGCTCCCCTGTCTTCATCTCTTTGTCCAAGGCCTCTCAGTGGTGGATAAGCACCAATTTCCTTGTCTAGAAAAGCTGGAGAAGGGAAAAAAGCAACCCCAATTTGTATAAGTATAGGGAAAAGCGAACACTGCTAATATTAGTGTTGCTTTTGTATTAAAAATTCTCTGATAAATGCCTGGGTTTTTTCTTTCCCAGTCTAAAAATACTCACCCAGCTTGGCAGTGTGTTGTGACTGTGATAATGAAAGTGCAGCAGCATGTGCCTGCCACAGCTCCTGCCCTTTCCTCCTGGGCTGGCACAGCTCTGGGGTTGTCTGAGGGAAGAGAGGGCACACAGATACTGAGATGAAGGAAAGCTGGTCCCGACTCCTGCCTTCCAAAAGGCCACAGCCCGGGAATTATCTCAATTTCAGTGGAACCCAGTGTATTGTGGAAATGTCACGTCCCTGAGCCAGGGAGAGAGGTGGAGCACAAAACCAAACCAAGAATGCTACAAAATTTAAAAAGAAACAGCTCATTTTGAACTGATTGAGGTTAAATATAGATTTTTTTTAAAGTTTTTTTTTTATCTCAAAGACCGTGGAACTCCCTGCTAGAAGTACTTGTGGAGTCAAAGGGAGTGTGCACGTGTTCAGGTGATGAATGTGTGGTTTGGTAGTGCCTGTGGCTGGGAGAGGACCCTGTTGTCACTGTCACTGTTTAACTGTTGTCATTGGTGCTGCACCTGTATGTCATGACAGCTTTCACTCTGAAAGGACATTCAAGCAGAAGCTGCAGCACAAGGTTGCTGAGTGCCTGCCCAGATGCTGGAGATCATCTTTCTGCTGGCTTATGGCAAGTCCTGGACCTACACAGGATTTTTGGGGTGTAGCTCTGAGTGCCTGCAGTGGCTGGGTGGGTTTGGGGTGTGCTCCTGCTGGGAGGGAGCTCCTTGCTGGGAGCTTCAGCTGGTGGGAAGAGGACTCTGCTCTGCACTCGGGTGTCATTCCCTCCCTCACACTCTGTGTTTTGGGCTCTCTATGGGGACAGAACCTTTATACCCCTGGGCCAGACCGGACCAGAGTCACATCCTGTGGTGCCAAAGAGGAGTCTAAGCTTTGAGTATTGAGCCATCCTCAGGTACATGAGTTTTAGGAACCACCCTGTGGTTTTTGTGCCAAGGGACAAAGGAGGGGACGAGGCAGATGCTCTGTGGGATGCAGGGACCTGCAGAGGGGTCAGTGGTGGCACCCAGCCTGTCCCCTCAGCTCTGGGCTTTTGCTTTCCCAGCCCCTGTCTGCTCCCTGCAGAAGGTGCCTGCTGCATTCCCAGCCCAGGCTGGAGCCAGCACTGACTCCTGAGGCAGCTCCTGGCACTGGGAGAGGAGCCAGGGGAGGGGAAGGACGGGTTCCCAGCGGTGTCAGCCCCAAGCCCTGCAGAGATGGGTGTCAGGGGCTGTGTCCTGTCCCTGTTGTCCCTTAGCTGGGGCAGCAGAGCTGGCTGTTGTGGTGCTGAGCTGGACTGGGGTGGGTGGGGTGGGGTGGATTGGGGTGAGTTGGGGCTGCATCCAGCAGCTCCCCTGCTCCCTCTGCCTTTCCTGTTTCAAGAAACGAGGCTGTTTTGTTTTTATAAACATGGCAGTCAGGGAGCTGATGATCCTGGTGGCACCGGACAGCCCAGCCTGGGGTATTTGTGCCACCAGCAACCTCCTGGTGGGAAATGGGAGTGGAAATGCCTTGTCCTAGAAACAAGGCAGAGCTCTTGGACCCACTCTGTGGCCTCAGAGGCTGTGGAGAATCAGTTTGGGAGGCAGCTGAAGGGTCTATTGCTGCTTGCAGAGGCCTTGGGAGAAATGTCCTTTCTTGCATGTTTTCCTTGAGGTTTCAGTCTTGGAGTGATCTTTGAAAGGAAGGGATTGCATTTATTTCCCCGGGACTCAGGCTCGGGAGGCTGCTCAGGACAAGAGGAGCCCAGAGAGGGGATGGCTGCGAGGCTGGAGGGATTTGCTGTGACCACAGCAGCTGGGCCAAAGGAAGCTGGAAAGGCCACGGGAAGATGAGGTCAGCTGTGCCCTTGTCCAGCTCCTGCCTCTTTCCACAGGGACACAGAGCTGCCTTCCAGGACTTGGATCCTGGGAAATGCCCACAGGGGGTTTTCCTCTGCAGGAAACATCCACCACTGACCTTGTCCTTGACGGAGCAGGGCAGGAGGAGGTGTGGGACCAGCAGGGCAGTGACAGCTTTTTTCTCACAGGTAGAGCAGAAACACTCAGGAGTTGGGACTCTGGGGGGGTTCCAGCATGGTCAGGGCTGGTTGGTGCCTGGTTGGTGACCTTGGGACCCGTGACTCCTGTTCAGAGCTTTGGGGCTCAGTAATTTGGCTTTTCCCCACTGTCTGAGGTGTGTCCAGTGGCACAGGGTGGTTTCCAGGCACATCCCAGGAGTTCCTCTGCAGAAAGGGGGATGTTGCCTCATCCCCTGACTATCCAAGGGAAAACACTTGGATGAGTGTTAAAATGGGAGACATTTTGTGCACACTGGAGAGAATTCACAGGATTTGAGTGGATAGAGAGAAAAGGAACCTCTTCAGCCTTAATTGCTTTGGCATTTCTATTCCTCAAGTGCAGAGTGCCCTCCTGAGCTCAGGATGCTTCAGTGGGAGTCCTGGGAGTGTCCAAAAGCAAACCTGCAGGATGGGAAAGACTGGACAGGGCTGTGTCCCAGCTGCTGGCAGCTCTCCATCCTACTCTTCTGCCTGCTGAAACAAAGAGGATAAATCTGATTTGTATGCCTAGCTAGTGACAGAGGCCCCAAACTGATCAGGTGCTTAATTACCTCTGAAGGTTCTGGCTTGGTTGCTGGTGCCATCTGAGCCTGGGAATTGGACTTTGGGAGCTGAGGAGCCTGGGGAGGGTCTGCAGTGTGACCTGTTCCCCATCACTGTGCAAAGATAAACCAGGAGAGAATAAACCTGGAGTCTGAAGCCAGGAAAATTAGCTCAGGCACTTGTGGCAGGGTCTCCTGGGGACACTGGTGTATGTGGGGTCCCATTGTCACCTCCCAGGTGCTGTTTGACTCCGTAAATTCACTGAGCTGAAGAACTCTGGTTTTCCTTCAATAAAATGGGGATGAAACCTGCTTCCCAAGGCCTGGGAATGAGAAACTGGAGTGTTTTGAAATCCATCTTCATGGAGTCCCAGAATGGTTTGGGTTGGAAAGGGACATTAAAGCTCATCCAGTTCCCTGGGCAGGGACACCTTCCACTATCCCAGGGTGCTCCAAGCCCCATCCAACCTGTAATCATCCATTCCCCAATCCTGTAGGGATTTTTGACAGACAAATTTGGTGTCCCTGTGTCCCAGTTTGAGACAAATTAGGAGGAAACATCTGAAATGAACATGTCTTCTGACAGAAGGCAGGTTTCAGAAGCCCCTCCCCCACCAGGTTCAGAAAGAAATTTCTTGGAGGAAAGTGAAAAAAAGCTGTTTATTTGACGAGCAGGGTGCACGCAGGCACGAGAGAGAAGAAAAAAATGAATCGTTAAATAATGAAACCTCTCGCTGTGGAGAAGACCTGGTAGATTCAGAGCCCTTTCTGTAGGTGTGGCTCTGCTCTCCCCGGAGCTGGGGTGTGGCGTGGGCCCCTCCGGGCCGCGCTGTGGGGCCTCCCAGTGATATGTTCCGGACCGAAGCTGAACAGTCCCAGGAAAACTCCTTGCTTCAGCTAACGAACAAGAAGCTAGCTAAAGAGCAAAGAATTTTAACTCTCTGTCTCTCTCCTGAGAAAAGGAGCCGAGAGCTGGGGAAAAGCAGGAAGGTGTTCCCTTGGCTCTGCAGCAGTGTCTTGGTTTGAAAGACAGGTGTCTGCTAAGGAAGGCAGGAGCTCCCCTTGGAATGGAAAATGCAACCCCCTTCCCTCCGAGTTATTATAATTTTGAAATCAAGGGGCTTTTAGGCAAAGATGTGGGAAATAGGAATAGCAGTTCTTTACTATTATATATATAACCACTCAAACAAACAGCAATAACCATGGCAGTAACAGCAAACAATCCCAAACCCAGCCCCAGCCTTCTCGGCTGCCGGGCCCTTTCCCCTCGGGTGCAGTTCCGCTCGCAGCCGGCAGGGGCGCTGGCGGCTCCCGGTGAGCAGGGCAGGTGCGATGGTTCCCCCGCGGCTGCAGGGGGCGCTCCGGAGCGAGCTCGGGGAGCACGCGGCACCGGTGCCCTGGGATCCCGGGAAGGGATGGGACAAAGGCCTCACAAACCCCTGGGCAGCCGATCCCGGGCTCTCGGGAACAGCAGGCTGGAACGGCAGGGACGAGCACAGATCCCGGGTGGCAGACGAGATGTATCAAACTCCGGAGCTGTGGTGGGAACCCCCGGAGGTCGGGGCAGGCAGGGCGAGCGGGGCTACAGAGCAGCGAGGGCTCGAAGCAACGGCGGGGGCGGGGCGGCTGCAGCCCAGCTCCCAGCGGGGCAGGGAAAGGTGGGCTTGGGATCCCGGGGTTTCTCCCTGAGGCACGGTGCAGACGGTGGAAAGGTGGGGTGTTGGGGTCCCGGTGCAACAGCCGCTCCAGCGAGCAAGCTCCACTCACGGTAGAAGGGAGGCATCCGAAAGCAGAAGCCTGCAGCAGCAACAAAACTCCCTCCACAATGATGGGAGCCCTCCCCTCCCTCCGAACACCGAGAACACCAGCCAGCCAGGGGCTGTACCCACCCCATTTTCACAGTTCAAATCTCACGGCATCCCCCGCCCTACAGGAGAAAACCCGAGGTGAAAAAGAGTAGCCAGATGCACCCCTCCCACTGTGGCCGGGTCTTTTGTTTTTCTTAAGCAGCCAGTAATTTGTCCCCTGGCAACATGTATTGGGGAAATTCTTTAAAGAGAAAAAGAAAACAGAAGGAGAACTCTTGAAACCCCAACAAGCGGGTGAGAGGCAGTCTGTGAGTCCTTGAGCACAAACCTTGCTGAAGAATTCGCTCGGCTTTCCCTCCCCTTTCTCTCGGACCCATCTTAAAGGCGCAGAGAGGCACAGGACTCATGTCTGGGCATAAAGCAGCGAGAGGGGATACACATCATAAAGTCACCCCAAGACATTCCACCCCTCATCCCAGATGGTCGGCTCAATGCCCAAACAAACACATTCCAACTGCACACACACACAAACATATCCATACGTGTACACACACACACACGGCACCCCAAGCCACCCTGTCATGAGCTGGGGATTTCTGTGAAGGTGCTGCTGGCCCAGCTTCCCATTGCAGGACGCTTCTCCTCATAAATGATGGATTCTGTGAGCAGGGTTTTATTGTTAGTGAGTGGTAGTTAATCTGTGGTAATGAGGTCCTGATGGGGGAAAGGCCTCCTGGAGGTGAGGACGGATCATCCCTAAGGCACCGCACAGCTCAGGGGTGCTCCAGTCCATGGCACCTGGCAGGACATGAATGCTCTGGGTCTGAGTTTATCTGTGTTACACCCAGAAAGCCACAGCATCTGTAGCAGGAAAAAAGAATGTAAACCTAACCCCTTGTTCTCTTTCTTCCCTTTCATGATGAGGGGCTTTGCCAGAGCCTCCTTCCCACTGGTGCTTTTGTGGGGAGACACAAACCATCAGAGCTCCCTGCTAATTCAGGCGCTGAGCTCCTCTCTGCCTGCTCTGACTCTCCACAGAGTCTCTGCTCCCTCCTTGTCCTCACTGCTCCATGGTCCATCCTCCCCAAGCTGAGCTGAAAGGGAGCAGGAACAGGGACACAGCTGCTGGAGCTGAGGCGGGGGCAGGCTGTGATGGGAGTGTTGTAAGAGACGGTCCGAAAATCCCTCATCTGCCTCACGATCATCACCGAGGACAGAGACTGAGCACAGCAGTCCTGGCCTGGCTGAGGTGGGATTGTCTGCCAAGTGTTGCCTACGGGTGTGCCCCCTGGGAACTGGTACGCATTCCTGAGGAAAATTAGTGCAGGTCACAATGGACTGCGCCGTTCTTGCTGCCCAGGCGGGAAGGACTGCGCCGAAGCGGAAAGGAATGACCTGTCCTGTCCACCTGTCCTGTCCACCTGTCCTGTTACACCTGTCCTGTACCTGTTTCCAAAGCAACAGGCCCCATAACAACGGCTGTAGATTTCCCCACCTCTTGGCCAGTTGCCCCTCGCTTCTGAAGAGGACTATAAAGGGACTTTCTGAAATAACTGAGATGAGATCTCCCCACGGAAAGAAGACGAATCTATTGGTGGAAGGCCACGAGGACTTCGTCTCATCTGTTGGTAGCCATTGCCCCCCCTTTTTCTTCCTCTCTACTCTTTTACTTTGTTTTTCTTTCTCTTTCTCTCCTCTATCACATTACCGTGTTGTGGGCACTTAATAAAGGTGCATTGTTCTGATTAAAACTGAAATCCCTTGTGTCCTTTTGCACTCAGAGATCTATAAACGAACCATCACGACCCTCACTTGTATTAGTGGATCCTGACAAGTGTGCAGGAGCAGGGAGCAGAGGTGGCATCTACAACACAAACCCACAAAGAGAATTCCTGAGGTTGCAAAGAGAGGAATTGCCAGCAGAGGGATGGCTGGGGAGTCTCAGTCTGCACCTTTGTGTCTCAGCATTATGATGGTTTTTATCTGTGCAGCCCCACTGTCCTTTCCCAAGGCTCCCAACCCACCTCTTGTGGGGTGCAGGATGGATCACGTTCACCTGCTTAGCCCCCATTAAATATTCTTTTTTTCCCGTGGTCTCATGTCCGTGCCTCTATTACTCAAATCCTGCTCTGGAGAAGGGAGTGGTTAACTTCAAGCCTCACAGGCTTTTATGCCATCAGTTGCTGCTTCACCAACAGCAAGTAACCCCTCTGGCTCTTGGGAAGGGGCTTTTCCCTATTTTCCTGATGGCCCACCTGTCCCTCAAAACCTAACGTGAAAATCACTCAGTTCAGTTGGACCAGATGAGCTTCAAGGGTTCCCTCCCACCTAAACCATTCCATGATTCCCAGCTGCCCTGCAGATTCCAGACTCTGACAGCCCTGAGGGAAACCTCCATCCATGAGAAGAGCTCACTGTGAGTGGGGACACTGAGCCTGCCCTCATCCTTCACCTTAAAACCATCCCTGAGGTGCAAGGGAAAAGGTTGTGACTTGGGGGTGTTGTTACAGGCGGGTTGTTTTGCTTTTGGACTTACTTTGTTGATAGAGGAAAGTATTTTATAAAGTGGTGGCACTTTGGCTCCTTTCCCAAGAGTCTTTCAGACAAGGGAAATGTGAGGAAGTTTAAGGCAGCCTCTCCTGCTCTCCTGCAGCAGTTGGTGTCTTTTGTGTTGGAGATTAGTTGGAAAGTTGCTGCATTCTCGGTGAAATTCCACTTTCTCCATATCAGTGAGAATAAAGAGGGGTTTCTGGCCAGCACAGTGGGGTTTGTGGTGAGATCCATCCACCTGCCCTTCCTGTGCAGCCATCCCTCCCCAGCTGTCTTTGGCCACAGAAGGTGAGGCAGATCCTGCTCCAGCTCCCACCCTTGTGGGGCTGGATCAACGGAGAAAGGCTGGCAAAGCTTGAGCTGGATTCAGAGAAAAGAAACCAAAGGCTTGAAACAAAAACCCCAGGGGGAGGTGATGCAGGTCCCCCTCAGAAAGCAACCAGAGGGAATGCAAAGAAAAGAAATAAGAAAAGAAGAGAATAAATAAAGAGCAGGGATGGGGAGGAGGAGGGGGCAAGGAAGCTGTCTGCCCGTGCTCAGTGTGTTTGTGCTGCTGGCTGCCTGCCTGCCTGTCTGAAAACCTGGCCCCGTCTGGCACCTCTTTTTTTATTCTGATGTTTGAATTTATAGCTTGAAGTGCAGCAGAATGAGGTTCTCTGGAATATTGCTGTAGATGGGATTGGCTGCCCGGGAGGGCGAGGGTGGATTTGGAGGAGGGGGGACTTGGGTTTCCCTTGCAAGTTTAATGTGGGCTGCTGTGTTCTCCTCCCTCCCTGTGCCTCTGCCTCCCTGCTGCTTTTCCGTGTGTGTTTGCATCAGATCTGAGTGACACGGGTGGCTCAGGAGCAGCTTCTCCCTGGGTGTATCCTGAGTGCATCCCACTGGGATTTTCGGTGTAGTCTGGGGGCGGAGGGGAAGCAGGGCTGCTGTGAAGTGCTGAGGTGCAGAGCAGAGCCAGAATCCATGCAAACCGCTGCAGCCGCCTCCTCCGCCGGGATGACACGGATCACCCACACTTCCTCCCTGGGAGCGTGCCAGGAGACTTGTTCTCAGTGAAGGTTTTCAGGCCTCCAGGCTTCAAACGTTCACACAGTTTGAATAATGCATAAAGCTCCAGCACTTGCTGGAGTCAAATATTCTTCTCCAGCATCTTTAAAAAATGGATGAACACATTTTTACTTGAAAACCTCCCCCTCTGTGTAACCTGCTTCTCCTTTCTCACCTGACACACCTACAATCCTTGCATCCTTCTAAATGCACAGCCCCCATCAGGGTCAGATCTGTTCGAGGATCTCATTCTTCCCCGCTGCCTTTGATATTTGGAAAGGCAAATTTCCATGTTCAGGAGGTGGGAGCCTCCTGACTGCATCTGCCTGTAATTAATGGATTCAGTCACTCTATACCAGGAGGTTTCTGGGGGGATCCATCTTCCTCTTCCCCTTGTGAGGGAATCAGAGCAGTGAAGCTCCCCCTGTGCTGCTGGGCAGGCCCTGGGTGGCACGACAGGGACTGTGTCACAACAGGTGGGACAGCAGCTCTGGGCAGAGCCTGGAGGAGGCTTCGTGGGGCAGGGAGACCTTCCCAGGCAGATCCTGGAGGAGCCCGTCCTGCAGTTTGACCATAAAACACAGACACAGTCTGGACTCAAGGTGTCTGTCTGAGGCTGGTGACTTTCCTTGGCCCACTGGGAAGGATCTGGAACTGGAAGGATTAAGGTGCACGGGATGGAGTTGAGGCAGATTCAATTTTCCTGTGAAATGCACCAAGCCCACCCTTTTTCCAGGACAGCCCATTCCCTATTCCAGAGATGCTTTCTGCAGGTCACACCTTTGGTTTGGGCTCTGCTGCCTCTTGAATTATTGACCTTAGGTGTGGGGGTGTGGTTTGGCCACCCCACAGGACACTGCAGTGACTCTGTGTGTGCTCAGCAGCCCCCAGGTTTAATCAGGAGGGGGGATCCCTTCCTCAGGACACCTCAGCCCTTCCCAACACCCCTGACTTCTCTCACTGCATCTGAGCACCCAGAAGGCACAGGATTAACAGAAACCCTTCATGAAAGGTTGATGAAGTGATGGCAGAGGGGCAGGGAAGTGTTGCTGTGACAGGTCCTGATGCAGAGCTGCCTCGAAGCTTTTGCAGAGGAAAAGCAAAGGGTAGGACCTTGCCCTCTCTGCTCTTCCCGAGGGAGGAGTGGGAGGAGGCTGGACAGCCCTGGAGCAGGGAGCTTGCTGCGGCTGTCCCCGGGAAGGATGAGAGGAGCACAAAGGGTTGCTTTTCCCATCCATTTTGGTTGTTGGGGTTGGCCCCATATCACGAATTCTCCCTTAGAAGAGGCCGGTCTGGCGCTCCTGGGCCGTGCCTGGGCAGGATCCCTGCCCTCCGTGGCAGCTCTCCGGAGGGGCTGGCAGGCAGCTCCTGCACCAGGAATGCCAATCCAGGGGATTTGTGTGACGTGCCGCATCCCTCCCCCGCTCCTGTGACGCTGCCAAACTTCTGTCGAGCCCTGCTGGAGAGGGGCACCAGCAGCTCCCAGCTTGGCGGGATCCGGGGCAGAGTCACCTCTGTCCCCCTGCCCTGCCTGGCCCCTCAGCCCCTGGGGGATGGGAAGATGAGAACACAAATGCAGGCTTGGGTTTGGGGAGGGAGGAAGGGAAGGGGAAGGGAGGCTCAGCCGCGGCATGGCTGGGGATGTGTTTGCCTAAGCCTTGCTCTGGCAGGTGCTGGGGGCTCTTCTGGCTCTGTGGGCTCATCATGAATCTTAGCCGGGCATCCGTGCACCAGCTGGAGGGAGAGAGGGAGGACTGAGCATCTCTCCGGCTTTCCCAGCATCAGTTGCTGGTTTTGGATGACTTTTAGTGTGGAAGTGAACATATTGTGTTCCTTAGGGACGGGGCCCTGAACAGCCGGTGGCTGCTCGGGGAGCAGCAGAGCCCTGCCAAGGTCTGCAGGTCCCTTCCCAGTGGGGATGCTCAGGATCTGGGTGAGCGGGGCTGCTCGGCCGGGCGCTCACACGGGGCTGCTCCTCAGGATGCTGCCGGCATTGACACTCTGCAGATCTCCTCTGATATGAAAAAATTTAAAGGAAACCCGCCCCTAGACGCAAGGAGCTGGAAGCCCGAGCGGAAACTGCTAGAACAGAACCTCATCATCATCCTTTTCAGCGGCCGGCCAGGTCGGGTTTGAGAGGCGGAGGCGGTCTAACAGCGCTGCCTGCTGGAAACTCCTTGGGAGGAAAAGAGATTCTGCGGGCCGGGTTTCACCAGTCCTTCGGCAGTTTAAATCCGTCATTCTCCCTTTTCCTCAGCCTGCTCTTCCCACAGACCTCAGCTGCTCGGGACAGGCTGTCAGAGAGGATGGAGTTTCCATCCTGTTTATCCTCACAGCAGAGGCTGGAGAACTGGGTGCACCCCGGGCGCTCTCCCGGCGTGTGGAACCCCAGGCCTGGAATTCAGGGCTCACTGGGATCTCGGTGGCATTAAAGGAAATGCCCGTGGTGCTGCTTTTGGAGCATTTCAGGCCAAGCCAAGCTGGGGAGGTGGATGTCACTTCTGGGGCTGCTCCCTGAGGAAACACCCCTGGGGTTCATCCTCCTGCTCTTCCCTTACCCACCCAACCAAAGTGTCCTGGCATAGATTTACCCACCCTTCTCAGCAGAGTACTGTGCAGAAAAAGGGCTGAGCAGCCACCAACACTCAGTTAAGATGTGAATTTGTCTACTGGACTGAAAAGTCAAGATTTTTATTTGCCAAGTCAGCCTGGTCATGTCCTGCCCTCCGAGGGCAGCTCTGGTGTCCTCCCACGAGAGGGGGGACACTGAGCACGGAGGGTGCTCTGCAAGGCCCCCTGCTCCTGGCTCTGGCAGAGCAGGAATTCCTGGCTCACACAGGAGGGTTGGGCTGCTGGGTTTGCTGGTGGAACCCTACAAGGACAGCAGTGCCGAGTCTGGGTGTGCATTAATGAGCAGATCTGGACTGGAAAGGGAGGATTTGGGAGCAGATGAGGCCAAGATTTCCGAAGCCCTAACGCAGCCCCGCTGTGCTCACACAAAGCCTCCGGGCAGAGCTGGACTGCACAGCAGGAGCCACCCCCACCCCACAGGGCCATGAGCAGTGGGGTCACCTGTCCTCCAAGGAGAGGAGGATTAGGCTGGTTTGATTCCTGGCAGCAGTTCTACACCCCATAACATTTACTGGATGAAAAGACTCTGAGAATTCCTTCTCAGAGTGTTAAAAATGTTTGAAATTCGCTTCCTTTAATATCTTTTTGCTATTAACTACGAGCAGTATTACTGTGGTGCCCAGAATCCCTCCCGGCCAGCTCAGAGGTGGCCTGTGCCATCTGTTTGTCCTGACTTCATCTACCCTGTGCTTTCTGTGCCAGGGCCAGGCTGTTTCTGCTCATGCTGTCCTGCTGGGTGAGAGGAAAGGGACACTCACACAGCCCAGGCAGGTTTATTTATTGTTAGGAAGCAGCAATGGGCACAAGTGGAGTGGCACAGATAAGCCCAAGCCTTGGCACAGAACTCAAAGTCACCTCCTTCATCCTTAGCTGCCTGCCAGCATCCCTCCCTCCAAAGCACGGCCCCAGGCTGGCTCTCCCTGTTTTGTTTTTTTAACTACACTGTTAATTAACAAGGCAGAGGAAAAAATACACACAGGCACAGCAGAGTAGTTTTTAACCTGGCTTGATTAATGCTGTCAAGTTGCACATCTGAGTGTGAGCTCAGTGGGACTGTTGCTTTTGTTTAATACCACAAGACACCTCAGTCTGGATTGTTGCATTACAGTACAAATAAAAAACAGAAACAAAACCACATCTGCATCATACAAGGTGAGAAGAATATGAGAATTCTAAATATTTACAGAGAAGGGCAAGTGGGGAAACCACAAAAAATATTTACATAAAAATACATGAGCTTGTCGGCATATACATTTTACACCAGTTCACAAAAAAAGACACTCTATAAATTAAAGTGAAGGGAACTCCAAAGGTAACCCAAGACTCTCTGGGATGTTTCTTTCATGCGGCTCAGGGAAAGAAAAATCAAGTCTTCTACAGCAGGAAAATGAACGGCAAAACAACAACCCTTTTCTCCCCCCCTCCCTCCCCCCAGCTGGACGAGGCAGGACTCTGCACACAGGAGGAATGGTGCTGTTTGCTCACACCACACCATGCCTTTCACACCGGGACCCGGGGCGCTGGGAAAACAGGAACATGCCTAAGCCGCCGCAACGAAAGGAAGGAAAACAACTTCTCACCCAGATTTCCTGACATTTAACACGTCACTCGAGTCAATGCCCTGTCACCAGCCTGGGGGATGGCAGAGCACACTTGAGGTTCTGTCCCTTCTGGGCTCGAAGAGGAACAGGACGTTTTCAAGTCGGTTTTGGTTTTGTGTAGCAACTTACTACCACTGTGCAATCCTTACTAATCCCCCCAGTGATGAGCAGGGCAGGGGGATCACTGCAAAGACAGAGGCACAAAGTTGTGGGGGTGTTCTCAGAGATGCATATAGATATCACCTGATAAGACTCTGCAAAAGTCAGAAATTAATGCTTTACATAAGACTTCATAGGGGCCAAGTCCTCATTACTCACCCACTGACTGCACTCCCCTTCCCAAGGAAGGTCTCCTGGGGTTCACGTCCTACTCCAAAGCAGAGGTGAAAATCCAGAGCTGGAGCACACTCCTGGACCCCCATTCCTGCGTGCACTGGGAGACCCTCGTCTGGAAACGGAGGGAGTGGCAGCTGAAGATGCAGACAGCGCCCATGTGAGGGAACTGCTGAGGAACAGAGCTGCTGTCACCTCGTGGGGACGTGGTTAGGCAAGGAATTACTGAGCCCGAGCACAACTGCACTTGGATTAGAGAATTATCTGCTGTGCTGCTGTCCCCCTGCTCTCCACTCCTCTGCTGGGACACAGGACTGGGCTGTCACCTTCCTCCACCTCACCCACCCCAGACTCCTGGTGTCACCTCCCCGCCTTGCTCTGATGCACCCTTTCCAACCTCACCTATGAATTTTGGGATTAATGAGGATGTAGAACTCTCTGTAGGACCAGCAGACTGAGCCCAGAGCAGGAGCAGGACTGCATAGTTCACTGTATGGCTTGGCAGGGCGGGATCGTGCGGGATGCTGAAGCCGTGGGCAGAAGCAACAACAAAAGGTGTTGGTCTATGTTATCTGGGAAAAGCTGGTGCCTTCACCTTTCTGAATTCTGTACTGTGGCTCAGTAGTGCTGGACACGAGTTTGGGTTCTTGGAGAGCTTCCACCCTTGGAGCAAACCTGGCTGGGGCTGCGTGCCTAGGGGGAGATGGCGGGGAGTCACTGCTGTCTGTCTTCTTCCTCTCGTTCCCAAAAGGCTGTTTGCAGCAGCCCTCTGGGTTAGGGTACAAGTGAGCACTTCCAGGAGCCCTTTGGGAAAGGTTTGTTTCCGATGGGATGAGCGGGTGCTTCGCACCCGGCACTTCACACAACGCAGGGAGAGCCCGGTTCGGGCGGGAGCAGCACGGCACTGAGGAGCAGGGGCTGCCCAGGGATGGCACTCGGGCTCTACAGGGAGACAGTGGCTTCGAGCAGGAAAATCCAGAGGCGTTTACAAATAGTGGGAGCTGGGAGCAGCTCCTTGTAGTGGCAGGATAGTCCTAGCTGATGTAAGGCCCAGGCGGAGGGAGGGAGAGGCTGCGGGGCACGGGGGGAGTTAAGGCTTTCACAGAGAGAGAGGTGGGACCTGCAGCTCTCACTACCTGAATCCCAAATAGCCTGAATCCCAAACAGCCTGAACCAAACACTTGTCCCTGCTTCAACTGGAGACCTGGCAGGTATCCAGGGGCTGAGGCTGGTCCTGGTACAACACAGCTC
The DNA here is from genome assembly GCF_009650955.1 of Corvus moneduloides. Classification (NCBI taxonomy): domain Eukaryota; kingdom Metazoa; phylum Chordata; class Aves; order Passeriformes; family Corvidae; genus Corvus; species Corvus moneduloides. Next base: position 571,097 of record NC_045500.1, on the reverse strand, counting down.
TGCTGAGAGCACAGATAATCCAGCCTGGCTCCCAAGGAACCGGGGCAGCTCAGCCTTTCCTGGGAGCTACTGCCAGTGGAGACAGCCTGGCTCACCCAGTGGCCCCTCTGTGTGTAGTTCTGTCTGTTTTCCTTAAAAGAAAACATTACAAAAAGCATTCCCTCACCAAAAACCCCAACCCCTCTACCTGGGAATTCCTCATGAGGAGATTGTGGTAACCTGGATCACAGTGCTGCTTTTTTCTCTTTTTTTTTTTTCTTCCTTCTTTCCTACTGCCAGATTTCGTTCTGTAACATGTGAGAACTCTTCTAAACAAAATGCTTAAAACACCAGCATTGCACAATAAAACAGAACCAGAAGGTAGTTACTGAAACAGCCCCAGACAAGGCTCCAAGGTTAAAAGAAGCAAACAGCTACAGACTAGTCAGCAACTAGAAGCAGGTTTTCCTTAGGATTTAAAAGTCCCAAAATAGCCATGAAACTTTTTTGTTCAAAAAAACCCCACCTAAGCAGCTGTGTGCTAAGTGCAGGACTTCCAGGTTTTTTCATAAAACATTAGAGATTTGAAACAGGTAGAGAAGTTCTTCAACCACACAGAACAGGAATGGCCCTGGAATTTATCAGCAAACATTTAAAAACTTCTAAATCTCAAGTATTGCTTGCAAGCCCTGCCTAATGGGATGGATGTGCTTTATTTGTACAGGGGGTGTGAGTCCTGGGAAATCTGAGAGGCAGCATGAGGAGCTGCCAGGCTGTTTTTACAATATCAGAGCTTTTCAACAGCTTGGACACCATATTTGGTGTATTTTAGAGTGCACTGGCCTTCTGTCCCTACTCACTGAGTACTGGGGGAGCTGCATCTGGGCACAGCACTGCTCCCTGTGTGCCACAACTCCACAGGGATCTCTGCCCAACATGGAATGCAGAGGCTGCAGAGAGCCTGGAGAACTCCAGCTTAAGCTCAGTAGGAGCATTCCCTGATGGAATTGCTGCAGGACCTGGCCCAGGGCAGCTGCTCATGCAGACAACTTGTCACACACAGCTGGCAAGGTGGGCTCTGATTTACATAATGCTATAGACTTTTTAAAAATCTCTTGTTCTAGTATTGTTTGCAGTGAGATGACACAGTCTGGCCAGCCACAGGATGGAATGAGCTCATCTAGGCCACGGAGAGCCTTGCAGCAAAGAGGAAGAACTGGCATGGAATGGGTGTGCTGTTCTGGGGGTAGGGTTTGGTGTAGTTTTGTGTTTTATTTCTTTTGGTGTGAGAAATGCAAACCTGCCCTACGTGGCTCCCGCAGCTGGCCTCTGCTTACAATAGAGAAACGTGAAGGAACTGGACTCCTTGTAGGCAGAAGCAGCTTGTTAAGCAAGAAATGTAACAAGTGAGACGTGTTGTGAGCTGGCTTCGGAGCCTATTCCACAGGTTTGAAGTCAAAACAGGCCCCCACCCACCTCGGAGCAGCTGCAGTGGGTGCACCATGCCCACGGGAGAGGCAGGGCCTCAGCATGAACCCAGGAGAGGATCCCTGGGGAGCCTTTCCCCCAGCCCCACTCTTGCTGTGTAACTCCAAGGAGCAGTGGCTCCTCCACAGCGTGGCAGGGAGCCCCCTTCCCGGGAGCCAGCCTGGGACAGGCAGTTTGCAGCAGGAGAGAGCTGCAGGCAGAGTCCATCATGCACAGCCCATCGTGCATGGGACCGTGGGCGTGGGGAGGAGCAGCCAGTGTCACGTCTGGGAAGGGAAAACTCCTTCCCTCCCTGCCCCAACAGCTTCTGTGTCAGCCCTGCCCGGCCTCTGGCAACACCTGTGTGCCAACAGCCTGCCCTGTCCTCCCAGGTGGCTCAAAACTACATGAAAATCTATAGCTCTACTACGTAAAAACAGTGAGTGGGGGCCGGGGGGGGCTGAGGGGGGTTTGCTTTGCTCACCGGGGCAGGGTCAGGGGGTTTTTTTCCATCACTGAAAAAATAAAACAGTCCACTGTCCAGCAGAGGCTGCTTAGACTCTATCCCTCGTCCTCCCCAGCTCACTCGACGTGCACCTCTGTCTCGGGCCTCTGCAGACACAGCTCTGTGGGCAGGAAGGCTCCCTGCCCCAGCGCCGTGGCGTAAGTTCTGCTGTGCACGTGGGGGAAGCCGGGGGGCACGAAGCCCCCTGCTCCAGCATAGCCCCCTCTTTGGTGCTGAGGCAGGGTATGGTAATCCTCCAGATTATCGTACTGGGACACCACAGTCATCGTGCTTTGGCGCTTGCCCAAGGTTTGGTAGGGGTACAGCAGGGCAGAGTCCCTCTCCATGGGCTCAGGGTGCTGCATCCGGAGGCTGTGGCTCCGCTCGGGCTTGGGCGGCGGCGCCACGGAAGGGGCAGCGTGTTCCTCCTCCTTGTAGCAGTCTCTGGAGTGCTTCTCCATGGATGCTCTGCCTCGGGGCCTCTCCAGGTCTGGCCTGTCCTCTGCCAGCCTCCCCTCCTTGTGGTTCAGCCTCAGGGTCTCCTGGCCGGCCGGGATGTACTTGCTGCCCGAGTGCTGGTAGCCCATGGGCTCGGACGGCTCTGGCCCACCCTTAGGCCTGTACTCGGAGTAGGGGGGCCCGTTTTTGGGTTCGGAAGGCTGCCTATGGCTCGCTTCCTGCTGCAAATGCGTCCTGTGCTCGCTGCTGCTGCCGCCCGGCTCGTGCATCTTCCTGTTCCGGATGCTGCTCTGCTTCTGGGGCAGGGATGGCTTCTCGGGCTGCCCGTTCCCGTAGCCCCCGCCGTGGTAGTGGACTCTGTCCAGCTCGGGCTCTGCGTGCTGCCCGTAGTAACGCTCATCCCCCTCGGGCGTGGCCGCCTTGGCCGGGTACCTGCCCTCCTTCCCTTCGGCCACCGTGAGCAGCCCGCTCTTGCCGGGATCCGATTTGCTGCGCAGGTGGACGGAGTCCAGGCCCCCCAGCTCGTCTGGCAGCAGCGGGGCCACGTTGTCGTACTGGGACATGAGGGGCCCTTTGACCTTCTGGCGCGTGCGGCTCTCGCGGCGGATGGACTGCATGCGGTACTTCTCCATGTCCTCCAAGTCCCAGGACATGTACATGTGCTTGATGTCCGGGGCGGGGGGCACATCCCTGCTCACGAAGCTGTGCTCCTTGCCCAGGTGGTTGATGAGCCCTGCCCGGGGGTAGGCAGCCAGGCTGGGGTAGCGGTACAGCCCCTTGCCCTGCAGCCGGGACGCGTAGGGGCCGAACTCGCGGCCGGGCAGGCCGTGGAAGGGCCGCACCCGCACAGTGCTGTAGGGATCCAGGTCGTAGAAGCTCCCGTCGGCCGCGGTGTAGTAGGGGGAGCTGGAGGAGCTGGAGTAGGGACTGTAGCGATAATGGACCCGCCCGTTCTCGAAGTAAGGCTGGAGCTGCGTGACGTGGTAGTCGGAGTGGGGCTGATATGGCTTGTACTGGTAGAGGGGCCGCGGGCAGTACACGGGCTCGTCGTCCGGAGGCACCTCCGTGCGGGAGATGGGTACAGAGCGGATGGCGGCGGCGGCGGCCGGGCTGGGCACGTGCAGCGACTGCACCCTGCGGATGGTGGGGTACGGGGGGGCCTCCTCGGCGTAGCCGGCACCCCGCAGGCCCGTGGGGCTCACGGACGACACGAAGTCGGTGCGGCCGCGGGGCTTGGGGTGCAGGCCCGCGGCAGAGCCCTTGCCCTGCGTGCCGTAGGAGCCGTAGCGCGCGCCCGCAGCAACGGGCGGCTCCGGGCGGGGCGGGTAGGGCTGGTGCTGCTCGGCCTTGCCGTGGTAGCTGTGGGCAGGGACGCTCTCAGGCCGGTACTGGTGCTTGGCGTGCAGGTAGCCGTCGGGCCCCACGGGCTCAGGGAGGCTCTCCGGCTTGGGGTGCGGCACGTACACCGGCTGCAGGGACGCGTGCTTGGGTGGCGGCGGCGGTGGCAGCAGCGCCTCCTCCACGGAGGATGCCAGCATGGAGGAGGCCAGGAAGGAGTGGTAGTTGGAGTTGTTGATGGTGTCCGTGTTGTTGGAGTGCATGGCTGCGGCGATCTTGCTCTCCAGCGTCCTCACGGGCGGCACAGGCGGGGTGAAGCTGTAGGAGGAGGGCGCAGGGACGGACTCAGAGCGCAGGTGCAGCGGGGGAGCCCTCGTGCTCTCCCGAGGCTTTTCCAACTGGCTCTGGTGGCCTGCGGGCACAGAAGAGGAGCCACGGGTGCTGGAACTGCTCTCGGAGACAAAGCCAGGCACGGGCTCTGGAGGCTTCTCAGGTGCAGCAGTGCTCCACACCTGCAGGGAAGAAAGCAGCCAAAGTTAGGGACAAGCGGCTTTTCCCCTGCCGTTGTGTAGTTAGAACATCCCAGACACTCATGTGGGTCAGCTCCATTACAGCCTGTCTGTGCCTGGTTTGTTTGCTGGGCAAGGACAGATGTGTAAGCTCCCTCTCTCAGCATGGTGCCACTGGCAGATTTGGGGATCCATCGCAACTGCTGTGTTCTGCAAATGCCAAACCAGAGGAAGGGGAGGAGGTGGCTGTCTCTTCACACAGTGCCCTCAGTGTTTTGTTGTGGTCTGCTTTTAAATGTATGATGTTAATGAAAACATTCCTGGATTTAACCTGCTCAGGGCCCTGGTGAGCACATCAAGGAGTGCAATAGAGCAGAAATTCCTGCCTTAAATGTGGCTGCGGGGCTTAGGATGGGCTGCAGCCAGGCATGGGCTGGGGGGTTTGGATTTCTGACAGAACACTTCCATGTTTCAATCCTGCACAAGGAATCTGACCTGCTTTGTTTAACCCAGTAACAGAATCATTTAGGTTGGAAAAGACCTCTGAGACCGTCGAGTCCAACCTGAGACTGATCCCCACCTTGTCACCAGCCCAGAGCACTGAATGCCATGTCCAGTTGTTCCTTGGACACTTCCAGGGACGGGGACTCCACCAGTTCCCTGGGCAGCCCCTTCCAGCACCTAACCACCCTTTCTGTGAAGAAATTTTTCCTATTGTCCAACCCAAACCCCCCTCGGCGCAGGTTAAGACTGTTCTTCTCATCCTGTCACTGACTGGACAAGACCCTAATCAGGATGCTGGAAGAGGACCTTGTCAGAGGATCCAAGAATTCTTGTTTCTGAGCACTCTGAACCATCATTCCCTCTGTCAGCTGCCTCTGCAGATACTTTTTTCCTTAAAACCAAGGAGAGTGGGTATACTGGGATGTTCCCTTGAGAAAGCAGCACAGGATTTCCCGCAAGGCTGTGTTATACCCACACCACTCCTGCTGTCCTGCGAATCCCCCCGTTGCCATTTGGATTTGGACCGACTTTCCCAGTGCTCAGCACTCCAGAGGAGCTGTGCAGGGAGCAGCACGTACCTGCCCGGAGCCGCTGGGTGCTTTGGCCGCTGGCACCTGTCCCACGGCTGCCTGGTGCTCCTGTCTCTGTGCCGGGGCCGCGCGCGGCGCGGGCGGGACGGTGACATCCGCCGGGGGAGCAGCCCCGGGCGGGGCGTGGGGCTCAGCGGCCGTGCTGGGGAGGGTGCTCAGGTACGGCACCACGGCCGGGGCGCCCTTGTCCCCGGCAGGAGCCACGGATGGAGACTGCAGCTTGTCCTCGGCCGTGCAGGGAGCGTGCAGCTTGTCCCCAAGCAGGCCCGTGCGCAGGTGGGGCTGCTCCACAGCCAGCTCCGCGGCAGGCGGCTCCCGCTCGGGCAGCGCCCCCGGGCCGTGCGGGGCCGCGGGCTCCCAGTCCCCGCCGTGGGCCGGGAAAGGCTCCTTGTCCCCCGCTCTGCCGGGGTGGAAGCTGCACTGCTCCTGCTCCGCATCCCTGCTGCCAGGCGTGTCCCCGGGCACGCCCGCGTGGAGAGGCGGGGGCTCCTGGCCTCCAGGTGCGCCGGGAGGGTGGTTCTGCTCCCCGGCCGTGCCTTGGCCGTCCTGCTCTAAAGGTGCCCCGGGCTGGAAGTGCAGGCGGTTCTCGGGCAGAGCAGTGAACAGGTGGAGCTTGTCGGGAGCACCCGCAGAAAGATGGAGCTTTTCTAGAGCTGTGCCAGCTTCAGCCTCTCCATAATTTGTGCTTTCAGCATGAGCATCTCCTGGCCTTTTGTGGGACTGGGCGGATGCTTGCTGTGCGGACTCGGCTAACGCTAGGGCCAGCATGCGCGCTGCGTTTTTCGGAGGAGGAGGAGGGATAAGAGACACAGAACTGACGGGAACAGGATCCTGGGGGGAGTCGAGGGCAACTGCTCCTAATGGGGGGAAAATTGAGAGAGAGAGTGATTTTATGTTACCCAATAAGGAGAGTGACCTTAAGACTATTATAAAAAAATAGATGCTCTCCACACTTTCACAGTGGAAGTTCCTTCTGATGTGAAACACTTGTGTCTCACAGGCAAACGCTGCTTGACAGCACAGCAGTTCATCACAAAGAGGAAAAAACCCAAGAGATTGTCTAAATCCTCTTGCATTTCTAGAGAGGTAGGAAGGAGGTAGCAGAGAATAAGATACCCTTACACAATTTTGATCATAAGGTTTTAGGCGGAAAGGTCCCTTCTTCGAGTGTTGGCAGATTTTTAATTTAAAAAAGGAAAGTCTTAGATGGTCTACTGGCTGAAATGATTGAGAAGGACATGCTAGAGATTTTCACGCATGACAGGATGGGAAAAAAAAAAGCGGACTATAAAGCATTATGGAAATTATCTGAGATTTATGTGATGTAGGGAGAAGGCAGAGGTTAAGACCTTACTGATCTGCACAGCCCTGCAAGACACTCGTGACCAGAAATGATGGGCAATCCCCTCTCCTAAAGGCACGCAGAGGAGGACGGTTCTGAGAGCAGCTCCCCTTTGGAACTTAAAGAAAGAATGGAGGAAAATGCACTGTACCTGGCTGTGTGTGTCCACCGGGTACAGTCTTATTCTGACTGCTTGGCATGGCTCTCTCCCCTTCTTCTGGCAACTCTGCTTTGCAAGCAGCCACTAGCTGGGGATGCTGCAGCTCTTGGTGGGCTCCTTCCCCTGCTCCTGTTTCACTGTTTTTCAGGGGCAAGGACATCTGGGTTGGGGACCTGTTTGTGATCTCAGTGATGCCAATCCCTTTGCTCCAGCTGGAAGCAGAGGAGTTCCTGGATGTGGTGGGCACTCCTCCCAGGGCCTCTGGCACACGGCTGGGCAGCACAAAGGAGGTGGGTTCTGTGGTCAGTGGTGGAGATTTGATGGGCTTTCGGGCTGTCTTGGGTGAGAAGCTGAGGGGTTTGCAGGCCTGCTCTTCCGTGGGGCTCAGGTCCAGCGTAAAGAAGGGACTCATCTTCTCCTGGAAAGGGGACACTGGCTCAGAGCTCGTGGCACTGCCCGGGGTCTGGGACTGGCTGCCTGATTCTAAATCCTTCTTGAGCAGGCTTGGCTTCTCCTTATTGATGTCGACAGACTCCAGCAGTGAGGTGCTGCTGTCCAGGCACTCGGACTCCGCCTGGGGGGGGCTGCACTGGAAGGACATGGGGTCAAAGTCCAGGCTGGCGACACCGATGTCCGGTGGGCTCAGGTCCACGTCCTCCGAGGAGCGGGGAGAGATGAGGGCAGGGACGTGGATGAGCCCCTCGTCCCCGTCGCTGTCGTCGTGGGGGAGGTTGTCATAGGAGTTGCAGCGGTTCATGTTCCCCAGGAGCTCCCCGTTGAAGGAGGCAGACAGGGCATCACTGCTGGACCTGGGCCTTCGGGGCCGGAACAGTTTGGATTCACCTGGAACGAGGAGACACACATGGGTTAGTGACAGCACCTCCTGTCCAGGAGGCCAGGCCCTGTGGGCAGGGGTCAGAACAGTCCTAAGGCAGCAAGAGGTTCCCTGGTGATCTCTGCACACAAAGTAACATCGTTGGCAGTAACTGCGTATTACATTTGCTTAAACTCTTTTGCATGACTTAATCTGAAACTAAGCTGTGTGCACAGGCAAAGACAGTTTAAATGTGCTGAAGCCCTTTCTCAGAGATGACTTTCCTTCACAGTACTGTCCTATCAACCTTTAAATAGCGAGGGGAGGTGCCAAGGAATGAACATAAGCAGTGCCAGCTACACCAGAGCAAGAGGTTTGCTTTTTTTAATCTTCAAAGCAGGAGAAGCCATGAGGAGCATTTCTGTGAGACCCATCTGTGCTGGGAGCAGAAAGCTGCTTCATCAGTTAGCAAGTTCAGCTTCCCTGAAAGGGTGGAAAACCTGCCCTGTTTAATATCTGCAGCCAGAGATGACCAAGTGCCTCCCTTAATGCCCATTTCCTGGAAGTGCAGGTAGGATTCTGCCTTACCATCCACAGCATGTAGGGAGGTGAGGGACTCCTCGCTCTTGGCCGAGCGGAGCGTCCCGCTGTCTCCTCGTCCTCCTGAGGGAAGGAACCACACAGGGAAAGGATCAGTTAGGATCAGTTACATTTAGCTGGGTAACGGTGGCAGGAAAAACATAAATGCGTTTCTAGCACCAACATCACTGTCTTGAGGGTAATTTTGTTTTGAGGGTGGGTTTCTGATTCTCATTTTACCTGGAAACCATAACTGACCCAAATGGTGACTGCTGCAGGTGACAGGTTGGGAAACAAATCCCCACAAGCAAAACCCCGCAAAAAGGGGGAAGGAAGGAACATTTACACACCCTGGTTTATGGGCACTAAACAAGTACAATTTCAGTCTCTGAGGAGACAGTCCCAAAGGGCATCATAGAGTGTGCGAGGACTGTGAGGGTAAGAATTTAAAGAGGGACCTGGGAGATGAGGGGATAAAAGTTCTCACAGGCCCACATTTTGGGATTTGTGGTGTGTTCTACTGCAAAAACACGTTGGTATTTTTTAGTTTGGAAAGAGACAGAAAATTATATATGGAAAAGGCTGAGAATTCCACGTACATATCCTGGCTGTGGCTACAAAGGCTTGTTGGCTGCCTTCTCTGGGTACTCTGGTCCAGCTTTCGGAGGGAATGTTTGTGGGAAGGTGCCTTTCCCTTGTTTCATCTTCTGACAGCAGCAAGGGGAACCAGAACTGCATTCTCATTTCATAATGAGAGTGTCAGAAGGAATTATCCTGTGATTTATTACAGCAGCACCCACATCTTGTCTTTCCAAAGCTGCTCCAAGCAAAGCACGGAGGTGCAAGCCCTGGCAGGCTCCAGAGCTGCCCGAGATCCATCGGGAAAGAGCAGCTGCTGGAGGTGTCGTGCACGGCTTGGACGCTAGAAGGAGATAAAAGCCCGCTGCAAACATCCCTCTGCACTGCTGAAATGCCCGGGTTTTGGAAGGGGGCCTCACCTGCCAGGGCTATGGCTTTCATTTCCGAGGGCTCGCTGGGGTTGCGCTGCAGTTTGCGCTTGGACACGGAGGAGGATTTTCCCAGGTTGAAGAAGGAACGCCAGCTCCCCACTGGAGACTTCTTCATCTTGCTGGGAGGCCTTTTCCTGGGGAGAGAAAATGGAACACATAGATGGAGGGGGAGCTGCAGCTCAATCCTGGCTGCTTGTCATCAGCACTCTCTGCTTTCTGCTCAGAAACTCCTGGTTTCTGCTTGGAAACTCCCTCTTTTCCATAGCCGAGGATGTTTTCATTCTTCCGGCTCAGCCCTAAAGTCTTGCTAGGTGAATTCCCCCAGCCTCTGCAAAGCAGCTGCAGTGCAGGTGAGGAAAGGCTCCTCCTTGTCCAGTCCAGCAGCCAAGGGATGGATTTTATGGAAGAAGCCCCAGCTCTCTGGGAAGCTGGACAGCCATAAAGGTGTTCGAAAGCATCTCTCACTCCTGCTGTAAAACCACCTTTGTCTCCTCCACTGCCATATTTAATTTCTAGTGTCCTCAAGCCTGTCCAACTGCTCCACTTCAAGCGAACCTGGATCTGTGACAGGCACTTAGTCCTGAGATCTGGAAAACCCCAGCATCTGCAGGTGTTCACCCTGTTTACATTTCTGTGTGTGACTGGTCCAGGCATCTCTGCATCACAGACAACAGGGATTTATACATTTAATGATACCCCTGCTGAAAACAAGGGAGTAGAGCACAAATTATTTGGCTAAACCAAGTCCACCACACCACTGATGTGAGCTAAATCCTCCCAGAGTCCACAGCAGGTGGAAAACTGGCTCCAATGCTTTACATATTTAACAAGTCTCAAGTCAATATAAGCAAATTCTTGCCATATTCAAAATAACACAGGTATGACACATGCTGGAAAGGAAACCCGTCTCTACCTTTCAGATGGGAAGTCTATGACTGTGTGGAACTTCCCCTGCAAAGCTGCTGGGCCTTCTCCCACTTCGATGTACTTGCTGTCTGCCACGATGGGAGAGTTGATCTGGGCCTGCGTCCGTGCCTGAGCCTCCTCCAGCGTGAGCAGCTTCGTGGAGGGGGAGGACACCAGCAGAGACTTGGGCCGGGACAAAGAGCTGTGCCCTGCAAGGAAAACCACAGGCAACAGGGAGAGTCAGCAAACAGCAGTGCAGAGATCAAAGCTCAGCTCTGTGTGTCTAGGGAGGTGCTGTGTTTTTCTGAACCTTTGTTATCCCAACCACCAAGACGTGGACAAAATGTGGTCACAATGTCACAGATACGTTGATGACTAAAAGAATAATGGCTTAGTGTATTAAAAAAAAAAAAGCAGAGGGAAGCAGGCAGGATGGAAACCTTGAAACCTTTGTGACATACTTTCCTTCATCTCTATTCAAGAGCATAAAGAAAATTATGTTTTCCTTTGTATAAAACCTGGGCCATTCCCAGATTCCACTTCTTGCTGCAGCAGGAAATGCCATGTGTGACTGAAGCTGCTAAAAACCAAAGTGCACCTGGGTGCACAGAATCTGGTGTGTGCCCTGCCCGTGGCCTTTTACAGCTTGTGCCTGGTTTTGGAGACAAATGTGTAAAATTTCAAAGTAGCTGCTGCTGCTGCCTCCTGCTGCTGACAGCTTCAGTGGAGAGGAGATTACAGGGAGCCTGTTGTAGGAGCAGCTCTCCTGTGTCTGCCACTGCCTCTTGTACAGGTGTTTCTAGGGTTATTCCCAGGTGAGTTCGGGGCTGTGGGGAAGATGTGCCACTGCAGAACATCCTGGTTGGTCCAGTCCCACGGCTGGCCCTGGAGCAGCACAGCTCTGTGGGAAGGATGCACAGTCTGGGGGGTGTGGGAGCTGTAAATACTGTCCTGGCTGAAGTTCAGGTCAAAACAGGTCTGGCAGCAGCCCTCTCACAGGTGGGTGCAGGAGCTGTGCTCACACCCAGAGGCTCCCAGGAAGCCATTCTGGGATGCAGAATTCCTGCACTTGGTCAATATGCTGCCCAACAGCCTGACCCTTCTCCCTGCCAGGTCTGTGTCAAAGCCACTGAATGCAAATGACCAAGTCATTAAACAATTAGCTGAATTTACACGGGCCATTCTAAGCCTGGATAATCATCTGGCTGGGATTCGGGGCATGCTTATCTTCCTTCCCCTGGCAGAGTCAGCCTGCTGGGGCTGGCACTGCTCAGCCAAGCTAACCTCTGGCTTCCATGGTGCGAGGAGCCAATTCAGTTTTGCTATGGCTGTCAGAGGCATGTGGAGGAGGGGTGCACATGTGCCATGTGCAGGAGGCAACCAGAAGCAGCCTGGGCTCTGGGGGGACTCTGCCTGGCAACACCTCCCATGGGGCAGGCAGTAGGACACTGTGGAGGAGCTTCTCCAGTCAGGTCGAGAAAGGTCTCCACCCATGGATGGCACAGGAAGGTTGGACCAGACCAGTGGTTCCCTGTCAGCAGGCGGACTTTGGGAGGGGCCAGGGGGTAGAAAAACCAACTGCACTGCTGCTCGTGAGGCTCGCTGCTGTTTGCTGGTGTTTGCCAGCTGGCTCGCTCGCTCCTTTGCCCTGGCCCCAGCCTGCCTTCTGGCTCTGCTGCCCTCGCTGGCTCGCCCTCGCACCTGTCCTGCCTTCCTGTGCCACTTCACCCCATGTCCTGGCCCGGGCTGCCTGCATCCTTCCCTGCCGCGCCGATCCTGCCGTGACCCTGCCCAGGCTCCTGGTGCTCCGTCCGAGCGCCCACTCGCCGCGTGTCCGGGGCCGTCGCCCCTCGGGAGCAGCCCCAGGCAGGCAGCGAGCACGGCCCCCACCAGGGCACCCACAGCACTGCCCTGACCCGCTGGGGGTAATGCCCTCTTTTTCTCTCTGCCCCCTCTCTCTCCTCTCCCCCAGTCCTTTTCCATTCTCCTTTCTTCTTTTCTGTCTCTTCCAGCCCTCTTTCGTTCGGGCAGCTCCTTTTCCTTCTCTTTTTTGTTACCAATAAATGGTTCTCAGATACAACATTTGCCTTGTTCGGCTTAATCTCCTTCCCGACCATCCATTTTTAAAACAACTCCTCGCAGTTTCGCCACAGTGGAACGCAACACATGGACTTAGAACTGCCTTACGGCAGGAGAAAAAGCTGGACTTGGATCAACTCTGCCAGCCTAAGCAGAGGTAGGGTTTGTTTAAAAGAAGGGAGCAGCAAATACAGTGGAAACCCAGCTCTGTGCAGTCCCCAGGTGTGGGCAATTGCAGTGTCTGTGCATGTTCCAGGCAAGGGCAGGTTATCAAGGCAGATGGTGCAGCCTTAATGCTGCTTAGGAGCAGGAACACCTTGTAGCAGCCACACTGACACAGAGTAAACTTTTCTCCCGGTGCAACTCTGCTCCTTCTCGATGGAACAGCTACATGGTCTCAGTTACTCCAGGGAATTTGTAGGTTGCAAGGCTGGATGACGTTCCAGGTGCTCCAGGTTCATTCCTCATCCTAAAGCAACACCAGCCTGAGCCGTGTGGCTGCTCAGCCCTGCTCATGAGCCCACACAGGCTCTGCAGAAGGAATAACCGGTACAGGAGATGTCAAAATAGCCTTTTAAGAGCAAGATTTAAGTTCCTTAGCCTCAACATTACTGAATGCAGAGAGACTGCATTACACCAGTTCATTCCTCTTTGTGCTCTAAGGTATGGATGAGGGTAGACAGACATTGGTAAGTAATACTGAAGCAGAAGCATCAGTAAGATGGTTTTAAAAAGGAGAGGGAGCAGGGGGGACAAAGATTTAAGTGATTCCTTGCAATTTCACGGTGGCAGGACATAGAAGTAGAAGCCAAACATTCATCTCTGCACTCCTGTGGCTTCTAAGAAAGGTACAGACAGCAATTTCTAAAACCAAGTCATGTCTGGGTTCTGACATCCCAACCCAGAAACGTGTCCTCTAGGTTAAAATAAAAACATTTCAGCGTCCCAGAGGAGGCTCAGAGACCCACAAAGTGCTGCCATTCCTGCCCAAGTGAAGCAGCAGAGAGCACGCACCTGCCCCATCCCGGATGACAGAGCTGAGCTTGGAGCTGAAGAGCACATCCACGTGGTTCAGGATGAACTCCACCACCACCGACTGGATCCGCACCTCCATGAAGGCGGCCGTGCCGCTGAAGCAGGCGGACTCGATCTGCTTGGACCTGCACAAAGGGACACTGCGTGAGGGGAGAGGCTCCTGCTGCCTGAGGCCGGGGCACCTGTGGGGCTGCAGGGCCTGGGGCTCAGGCAGAAAAGGCTTCAGGACAGTTCTGGGGTTCAATCTCAGCAACGCTCACAAATGATCACTGACTGTGGGGATTTATGGCCAAACTGCAGATCCAGGTGCCAGTCTTACTCACAGGGCAAGAGGAACACTGGGCTGGGAGGAAAAGGGAGTGTGGGACAGGTCTGAATTGAGGTAAATACACTGAACACCCACAGTGAAGAGCTCTTTGTTAACTCATTTCCACAGCTGGAACAGTTTAAGGCAGTGCTGTTGTACAAACCTGCTGTGGCCTCTAAGGGGATTTTCCCTGGAGCAGGGAGTGTCTCCAACTGATCCTGCTGAGTGAGTGCCCCAGGACCCACCAAAGCAATCTCAAACACAAGATCACTCCACTGCTTGTGGAAGAATTGCCAGAAAGAAGAGCCCACCTGCATAAACTGGGAGTGTCCAAGGCCAGGACAGGGCTTGGAGCAATCTGGGATAGGTGAAGGTGTCCCTGCCCATGGCAGGGGCTTTAAGGTCCCTCCCAACCCAAAACCCTTCTGGGATTCCACGATGAACTGCACACTCGGATTTCTCAGGTCGCTAACAACAGCAGTTCAGGAGTCAGTACAATAGAGGGCAGGGTGATACTCTTTTTTTGCTTTTAAAGCAAAATTTTTGAAGTTACACCATTAAAGTGCCCTATCATGCAGATTCAAAACCGATTTTAGGGGACAGATTTATCCAAGATCACTTCTGTAAGTTTCAATTCTTGCAGCCAAAAGCTGTCAAATTAGACTCTAGAGACTTATGCAGTGGGAAATCAGTGATGCCACTGTAGAAATTTTCCTGGATGATCAAAGACACACCAGTCTCATCTAACCAGGAGAGGAGAAATTATCCTCTAAAAGAGGGTTGAGGGAACTCTTCTTTGTCACTACTGACAGAACTGCAGGCAGTGGAACTGTGTTGTGTGAGACAGGATAATACAGGGGCTGGTTTACATCACTAGGTCAGGAACTTGCCAGTTGATCTTAAATCCTGCTTAGAATAATTTCCCATATTTTACAGGAGGAGAAGAGCACACTGGGTGAAGAAAGGAAGAGCTCTTCTCAGCTGCTGAAAGCTGGGATTTTCTGGAGTATCTGTTGTTTATAAATGTGAACATTTATCTTCTATTGAAATGGGAAAATCCCACAGTACCTGAGGAGGTTTGGAGCCCAGACGATGGCCAAGTTCTTGGTGTGCATATTTGTGATGGAGCAATAATCAGCCAGACGAGCCAAGTGTCTCATTAGGAACTCCAGTGTCCTGGAAAACAGGAGAGAGGCAAACGTTCAGCACCACTGAGCAAAGCCAGGCTGTGATCCACAGCACAAACCCAGCTCATTATTTCCTTTTGGTTTGACAGCTCCCAGAAAGGAATGTTGAACTCCTTCCCCTCAGCCCCACGGTGGACGTGGCTTCGGCAATAATGACACATGCTGGGGTGAGGGGAGTCTCTTCTGACTTGTCCAGGCTCAAGGAAAGGACAGTTCCAGAAAAAACCCCTCTGCAGGTGTGTGGCAGCCCTTAGGGGCTGCTCAGGGATGTGCAGGGAAGGATGGTGGAATGCTAATCCTGGGAAGGGGGGGGAGTATTGATTCAGACACCCCAGGACACTGAAAACCAGCCAGCTGTATCTGAGCCCTACTTTGGAAATTCCTGGCTGCAGGTTTCCTGTGGGTGGGTAAGACAGGTAGAAGGTTAAACTTTGGAGGCTTCTGTTCACATTAAAAAATGGTGGGTTTTATATATTAAGCACTCTTGTGTTTAATACAGGCTGGGGAGGAGGGAGCAGGAGGTGGCAGTGAAAATGCTGCTCTACCCTCCTGGTGCCCCTGGCTTGTGTCTGTCTCACAGCCTGTCCTTTTTTGGGGGGGAAGTGAGATGGAGCAGGGAGGGTGTTTTGGGGTTCAAAATTCCACAAATAGACAAGACTGGAAGTGAAGAAAACAGCTATGGCTGGAAACCAAGCAGACACCTCCTGCCTGCAACTTCTCATCACTGAGTGGAAGAAAAATAAAGTGTTTTTTCCTTTTTCCAAGTAAACCCCAGGAAAGGAGAGCAGCCCCCTGTAACCTACAGATTCTACAGCCAGGTGTTGTGCCCCCTCTCAGAGACTGATGAGCTGCTGGTACCAGTGCCCAGTTTAACCAGCCCCATAAAGCAAAAATCATTTCAGGGAAGAGGTGAATGGAAAAGAAGGAGATCAGTCTATTTTTCTAAGGGCCACACCCCCCTCAATTAACATCAGTGTTGCAATTAGTTACTACAAGCAGCAGCTGTTGCACCAACTAGCCAACCTTACAGAAAGAGCAAGTAGCACAGCTGTAGTTTATAACACATCAGTTAAATCCCAGTTAACTTTTACAATTAGTTATTTATACCACTCACTGCAGCACTGCAGTTGTCCAGCTAATCACCACAGATCACAGTAATTGAAATTTAAGCATTTATTAGCAGAAATGACTATAAATAGTTATGGATAGCTGTCCTCATGTGTTACACCAGACCACTTGGACCAGAATTCTAACTCATCCTGCAGATTAACATACGTTACAATAATCAATTGATGATTGTGATGAAGTATTGTAATTTAGGTAACAACAGCCAAATACCGCCTGCATTCACCCCAAATGGGCACCTAAACCATGGGGACACATCAGGGCAACTGGCCCAGCCAATTAAAATAGTCACCAATCTGTAAATAACTTCCACCATACACTGTCATTAGCTGTTTCTACCAAGTGCAATTCACAATTAGTGAATGCTACTTACCATGCATCACTAGTTACTAATATTAAAGTCTCATTAACATGTATTCTGTGTAGTTATTAACGCCTATCACCAATACCAATTCGTCTGATGCCTTTTCACCATACCCTGCCATAATTTTTGTTACTAAAGACCGTTAAAATGTTGTTGTTCTTAGTCAAGACTCATTACCATACAGCATGAGTTCTTACTACCACTAATTAACTTGAATACAGTATTTTAACTGGTGATTTTTAAACACCATATTATGCTCTCTAATATATAACACTAATATAACTAATTATATCAGTTATTCTCACAGAGCATTGTTTTATTTGCTCATTACTATTGTTGCAGGGAGGGGCAATCTGGAGACAAAATACAGTTGACCAAGTTTGACTGAAGGCCTGAGCAATTTTTTGGCTATATTTCACTTTTTTTAAAGTGCTCTTAGCACTGTATTGTGCCCCCCCACAATGAAACTGTTTCCTTAGTCTGACATAACGAGCTCCTCTTTCCCTCCCACACAGAGTTTCCAAGGAAGTCAACTAAGACCATGTTTAGTGTACAGTGTTTGGGAAGGAGCTAAATAAAATATAAATCAAACTTCTATAACCATAACCATTTCAGTATGCAGAGGCACAGTGTGGCTGTCTGGAGAGGGAAACTGGAATTACAGAATTCCTCTCACAAAATGCCCACAACACCCCAAAGGCTGCACTCACCTGTAGTGGGGAGGTGGCAGCTGCTGGATCACATCATGGATCTTAACCAGCCTTTCCTCATCTGTAGCAGCAGAAACAGCATCCTGGAATGAGGCAGGAAAGGATTTAGCTGCAAATAAACCCCTGACACACCAATCTTGGCAGTGAGGTGGATTTTGTTGCTCTTCTCCCCCTTGGGCGAGGGGTCTGTCTTGGGGACAGAGCAGCACATGGATCACATAAGGAAGGCCAAGTAACTCATGACCTGGGACATGTTAATGGCACAGAGAATTCCTGCAGAAGGCATTCAGCTCAGAGAATCACTTGCTTCTCATCCCATTCCTGGGAAATGGCAAACAAGATGGGAACTCCTGCAAAGCGTGGGAAGTGTGCCAGGTACCTTCTGCTGGGGCCCCTCAAGTGGAACCAACACAGTGTGGCACAGGGGACAAAGGCAGCTGTGAGTAACCTAAAGGGGACACAGAAAAGGCCCCTCAGACCCCGGGCCACTGCCAGCCCCTTCTGGAATGGCAGGATGGAATCGGGAGTGTGGGCAGCACAGTGTCAGGCTGGGAATTCTGGTGATACATCCTTCTGATGGCTCCAAACCCCAACTGACACAGAGCAGAGAGGGAAGAGAGTGGAAGGCAGGTCCAGCTTCCAGGTTTTCTCTGCTCTACCAGCTGAAGCCCCACTGAAAGGGGAAGTGCCCCACATTTGCCTCATACTTACGGAGAACTTCTCATAGAGTTGGTAGGTGAGCAGGGGGTTGGGGAGCTCACGGAAGTACAGCTTGCACAGGGAGCCCACACAGTGGATGTCCTGGATGTAAATGTCCTTGGTCAGGTCAGGAATCTGCTCGGAGTCGAACTCGTGGCTGGCAATGAGAACAGAGAAATGGGTAAAGGGGTTTGAGGAGGAGGAATGACATCAAACCCAGCGCAAATTACAGCAAGGCTTTCCTGATTTACAGGAAAAAATAAACACTTAGTCACCAAAGCCACATGACCCACGGCTGTGGGGCAGCCAGTGGGGATTTTTTCCAAAAAAGAGACTTTTCTTTTTTCTAATAAGGCATTTTCAGCTAGTTTTACGACCAACTGGCTGCAATCCTTTTTGCTGCATCAGGGCTTTTCACAAAGTCTCCAGAGAACATCTTCCAAGACCACAAGAACAAGTTTAACTCCCAAGGGCTGTGCCTGGGATTGCCCATAGGAATGATGAAAGCTGCTGTCCCTCTGCATTTCAAAGGCCTGGAAATGGCAATGACAAAGCCATGCCAGCAGCACTGCCATCGGCAGCATATGGAAACCAGGGAGTGCAGGAATTCCTGGGGGATGAGCTGGTGAGCTGAGCCTGCCTCTGCTACAGGGAGAAGACAGCCAGGAACCACATGAAGAAAATCCCATAGCACTCCCTTGGTTTTCAGAGAGAGAAAAAACCCCAAATCACCAATGTTTATGAAATAAAAGCTGAGCTCAGAAGGCTGAGCTGGCTCACTGCTGGGAGTATGTGCTGGGAAGTGCTGTTTCCAATTAGCAGGACACTCCAGGGGGATGAGCGTGGTGAGCCAGGCCCCGGGAGCTGGAGAACCTCGGGGTCCCTGCCAGGGCCTTCAGGCTGCTCACAGCCATGGGGACTCATCCTGTCAGCACTGCAACCACAGCTGGGGCTGGCTGTGGTGGCCACGTCCCTGTCCCTGTCCTGTCCCCCACCCAAAGCTGGCAGGTTGTGCCCAGAGGGCCACACAACCCCTGAGCTCACTCTGCCCAGGGAGCAGGACGTGCCCAGGGCACCAGGCGTGTTTGTAACTGGGCCCTCCCGGGACCAGGCCGAGCTCCGTCCATCCCTGGACACAGACACTGCTCGTGGGAAGCCTTTCACACCCCACACCAGGGGCAGGACAGGTCCCCACCTCCTCAGGGTGAACAGGCCATCCCTTCCTCACCCCAAGGACACCACAGGAGGAACGGAAGGATTCAGTTTTCCAAGCCCTCAGTGTCAAGCACACACCACTGCCACAGGCACCTTCTGACTCCCCCCTCGCTCACATCTGGGACAGAAACTCAGTTCCTGCACTTGGCTCCACAGAGAAGCTCAGGAAGGCACGAGCCCGCCCCACACAAAACACACTCAGCCCTGGCTCCACCTCCCTGCCCATATCCTGCCCCACTCCGCTGGCTTTTCCTGGGAATAAAGCTCACACTGGGTCAGAGTGAGCTGTTCCCCTGCAGAAGTGAATGTGGAGGGAACAGAGGGATGCCCCACTACACTCAACCCTCCATCCCTCTGCACTGGCTGTTCCCAGTGCTACATGTTATTCCTTCTGACCCAAAGGAAGATTTCGTTAGGCAAAGAACACAACTCCACAGCTCTCACAAAGAGCCAGGATACCAGGATACAGGGATCCACACCCCAAACCAACAATGGCTCTGCTGGCCCACCTGCCAAATAAAGGCAGCTACTGCCCTACTGAAGAGCCAACCTCTGTCCCACAGAAATCCCCCACGTGGAATAAATTCTCTAACCTTCTCTCCAACCAAAAAGCCCTTTAAATCCAGGAGATCCAGTTCTTCTGTGGGAAACCTAAGCACAGTGACTCACTTGTAAGGATACTGCAGCCCTAGCTTTGAAATGCCCTGTTTATACAGCTGGGAACTGCAGCAAGACGTGTCTTACGTTCATCAAACACTCAAAATCTGTAGTGATTTACATCAACAGGGACAGCGTCAATAAGTTATGCCATGTACTCCCTTCCTTTTGTCCTTGGAACATCTCAGAAACCTGGAAAACAGGCTGTTACTGCATTCTCTGCACTGGAACAGGGAATGATGCAATTACAATTTTAGAAAACCATTTCTAAAGCACCTTTGATACACAGTGAAGGAGAAAATGGTCCTGGCAACACTAAAGGGAAAAAATGGACTAGGGCAGAGATTAGAAGGATGGTCCAGCACAAGTCAAAATGGGGAATAAAGGGATGTAACTGAAGCAACAGCAAATGTTTTATTCAGTCACAGCTCCAGTTGGAGCCTTTGGATTCTGGATATCAAAGCCTTGGGACCAGATTTTTAAAATGGGACTTGCTCGGATGAGAAACAGGATTAATCTGAAGCAGAACAAATCCATCCATCCAAGGGTTTGAACAGTCACTGTCCCAGCTCAAACCTGCCCACTGAACTGGGGGACAGCTGGGACCAAAAAAATCCTCTGCCTACGGAAAATCCCCCCGTGCTGCCTCTGCAGGCCACGGGCCCAGGACCAGTGCTGGAATGAGTCACGTCCACTCGGCACTCTCAGTGCTCCACAACAGAACATCCCACACCAAACAGCAGGAGGAAAACAGCCTCACAAAACAATAAAGGGTTTGCTGTGATGGGAACACAACCAGGACACACTCCTGGCCCTTCCCTGTGCAGCACAGCAGTGCCACCCCCCAGACTCAGGCACGTATCCTTTGCACATCACCAATTAACTGCGGGTAAAAGCCAGGAGCCCAAGGCAGCAGGGAGAAACATCAACTGCTCCAAAGGGCTCCCGGAGCGAGGAGGAACAGAAATGAAACATGACAGCACAGTGACACCATGAGCCTGATCCTTTACCCCGAAGGAAAGCTTCCTGCAGGATGACTCTGCCTGTGGAAGCCCAGGCTGTGCCCCTGCCCGTGCCAGGGGCTCCAAGGCAGGCCCTTACCGGAGTTTCTGGATGTTGGAGGCGATCCCGGACAGCCGGTATATCCCATCCACAATGCCGTGCTTCTCGATGAACTCAGTGCAGCTCTTGAGGACCTGGGGCACTGAACAACAACAGCTGGGGTTAGTGAAGTCCTAGTTCAGGCTGTGCTCTTGGCAGGTGCCATAAACTACTCCCAGCTGGGCCATGGCTTCAGTTCCTCCTTAGGGGAGAAAGCCTGTAGGAAATTTAACTTCAGGAGTTGGTGTGGAAACTGGTCAGAGGTGCTCCTGCTTTAACAAGAGAATGCCAGGATATGGATCAGGTCAAAAAAGGCCAATTCTGGCCAAACAGAGACAGTACAGGTCCCATGACAACTTGCACAGGAACTGTGGTGTGAAATCCCATCCCAGAAGAGCCTTAAAACGGAATAAATGCTATCTTTCAAATCTAGATAGGATTAACCTATCCTGCTTGGTTTAAGGAAATACAAACATCAGGGAGATGCTACTTTTGGCAGCATGGCCAGGAGAGCTTTTATAACCGATAATTTCATCCCCAATAATTTCAGCTGGATGTGGAGAGCTCCACAGCATCCCACGCTCACAGAAAGTGCAGACAGAGCGGGGCATGACAGAATGGAAAATCAGCCCAGGGGATATAATCAGGTGTCAAGTTAATATTGCAGCCGCTTCACCACCCCATTCCTTCCAGCTGGCTTCCCAGGCTCACGCACATCCAGTGCCGGGGCCGCGCGTCCATCCCTGGAAGCTCAAAGAGGAGCGAATCCTTGGATTTACAAAAGGCCATAAAACTGCCCCCAACAGAGAGAGAGCTCCTGTGAGCATCAGCAAATCTTCACAGAAAAAGCTGGGGTCCCTGTGGATCCCTGTGGATCCCTCTGCCAGCCGCCCCTTTGCAGCAGCTCCTCTGCTGATCTCAGTTTGTTCTGTAGATGCCAGGTCTGGCCAATGTGCCATGTGACACAGATTCCGAGCAGCTCATGTGGCAAATCCCCTTACCCCACGCAGCAAACGCCATCTGGCAGGCACTGCTCCCAAGGGCTGCTGCACTTGGGTGCTCCATGCTCCCCCCAGCCTCCACAAGGCTGCTTTCCCAGCCTGCAGCAAACCCTCGCAGCTGGAGGAAAGGCTCCTTTCAGACGGCTCCCTGGAAATCAGCAGGTGTATCCCAGGATAAAGGCACGTCTGCTCTGCACTGGAGCACAGGACAGGGTGAAAGCTGTAAATCCTGCAGCGTGTCAATCGCAGGCTCAGCTGGAGCAGATTAAATCCTGCACCTGGAATGCCCCAAGGCACCAAGAGACAGCCAGAACCGAGCCAGCCAGGCTCCAGAGTTACATTCCCAGGGATGTACAGCAGCTCTCACCATTTTCCAGTCAGGGGCAGGCTTTGAGACAAGCAGAGCTGTTGTACATTAAGCAAAGAGCCTTGGAAACCCAGTGCTGCTTTTCTGGGGAACGAAAACCGGTGGAGGTGAAGCCTCCTGCTACCTCGGCACTGGTGAGCTCCAAGGAGGACCACAGCTGATGGCTTCAGGAACCAACCAGACACTCTGAGCTGGGATAGGCAACAGGTTCTCACTGAACACACACCCAGAGCACGCTGGGGACACATCCATCAGTCACCCACAAGGACAGATTTGAGCAGAGCAGGTAGAACACGAGGCCCAGAATTCTCATAGTGTCTCAAAAACATTTCTGGAGGACAACACTTAAGCCTTTATGCAAAAAGATTCAACACCTCTTGAAAAAGAAAGTTTTTAAGGCTGGAAGTGGACAGGGAAGGAGTTCTATCCTACTCAAGCAGTGGCCAGAAAGGGCTGAAGTGTGCACTGTACTGCACTACAGCACTGGGAGATGAGTGGGGCCCAGATGTGAACTGTGCAGGGCAGCAGAGGTGCAACAGCTCCATCCCGTGCAGCAAAGGACGAGGACAAGGCTCTGTGTGCTGACACAGCCGGTGGTGTTTGTCCCCTGTGGGAGAAGAGCACCCCAGGCTGCCAGACACACCCGAACCAGACCCTGTGGATGTCCATGCGCACCTGCCCCACCACCACCCCTACAATGGTCACAGATCTCACCAGTGACCTGCACAGGGCTAAGCCCCCAGCAGCAGCATTTCCTGCATGCAGGAGTCCCAGAGGATCGGGCAAAGGAGTTTTACCAAGTTTTAAAGTGTTGTGGCAACATCTGCTAATGCTGCAAATCCCAAAGACCTAAATGGTCCATCCTGCAGCCACAGGAGGGGGCCCCTGGAATCAGTAGAGCCCACTGAAATAAATAAATCAAGATGCAAATAAATCAAGAAGCAAACACATCAAGAGGCAGATAAATAAACAGCACCCTCCCTGTCTGCCCCATTCCCACCAGGAAACCTGGAGTGACAGTGGGGAGCAGGGCAGGGGAGCCGAGGGCTGCAGCACCAACGCTCTGCCTCAAGTTCTCTTTTGTCATGGAAGAGCCTGGGTACAGGGAGAATAATTAATACACCCTGAAAAGATCCCCCCAGGCTTGTTCCAGGCATTTCCTCATCTGGTTACCAGGATGATCTGTTCTTAAAGCTAAATATACCATACCAGCACCAAGGATATTTTGGGGGAATTCTGCACGGTTGGAGAAGGAACCGAAATTCAAGGAGGGTTAAAATTGTACCTGAGGGCCCTTTGCTGGAGTGGTGACTTCATTTTTCAGTTTCTGAACGAAGATGACACCTGGCCATCGGGTGTGTGTTTAACCTCCCTCTGCCCTTTGAATCCCCAGCCTTTGGCTGAATACCCATTTTAGGGATGTACATCCACACATGGAGGGAACAGTGACTGTTCCCTCAGAAGGAAAAGGCAGGATGACAGGACGACAACCCAAGACTTAATTTTGCAAATGTCAAGTGTGCCCTGACCATCACCTAGAGCAGCTCCTGACACCACACTGTGACTCTGTCGGGTACCTGTGTCCATCTGCTGCAGAAATCCCTCCCCTGCAGGTGAACTTCTTGGTTCAGGAACTGATTTTGGCTTCTAGATCCCAAACCACAACCCAGGTTTGAACCAGACAGGTGATGCCTTAGGTTTTAATTTTCTTACTTTTCAAATCCTGCACTGCCCAGTGTGTAACTCTGGAGTTTCTTGGAGCCTGTTCACTTCTGCTCTCTCGTGCCAGGCAGACATAACAAAGCCTCTCTGGGCCTGCTCTCCAGGGACACCCAGGAGGCCCAAAATGTGTAAACCAAAGCCTCTAAAGGGGGGGAAGGGGGGCAAGCTTGGGGAAACGACATCATTAACTGAAGCTTTAATTGGAGAATTAACCCTGATATGCAAATGAACCAAACCTATAAAAGTGTGAAGAACTCGTGACCTGGGGTCCATGTGGGCAGTGGCCTCTGGCTCCCCAGGGGTATCTTTGAAGGCCTTTCAAATAAAAAACCCGCTTTGCTCCCTTACTCCTGTCGAGTCTCTGTTTTTAGGGGGCCTCAAGGCATCACAGGTACCTCAGCCTCATCCCAGCAGGGAACAGACACAGATTTCCTCTCGCAGGATGTAACAGCAGCAACACTAAAGTTCTGCTAATGGCAGTTAATTACTGTGGGTTCCTGCAATTACACCAGACTCGATGGCACACGTGGTTTGCATGAAGAGCCATAAAGGCCCACCTGGGCCAGCATGTGGCTCCTGGCAATGCCCAGGAGCTTTGGGAAAGGCCGGAGGAGGGAGTGAGGGAGGGAGCGAGCACAGGATGACACTCAGTGCGCTCCTGCAGCCCCATCCAGGGAACTGGGTCAGAGAATCTCTGAGCCCAGAACTGGGGCTGGGTTCTCCAGCCGAGCACACAGCCCTTTCCAGTGCCACATTCCCAGGCAAGTAACAAAAATCACTGATCCTAAGCTGGATTTTAGTCCTTTTCTGAGCTGTGGGGTCTTCAGCCAGTGAGTCCAGAAACCCTCCCTGCAGGAAGTCACTGCTTCAGCTGCAAGCAGCTCAGACCCTGCCAGGTGCTGCCTGGGAACAGCCAGCTCTGCAGTGGACACTCCTCCCATTCCAGAAACAATCACCTCTCCTCCTTCCCTCCGCTATCTCCAGTACCAGGTGGTTCCAGGAGATAAAGTGCAAAGGGCTGGAAATGTGGATGCCTCACCAAAGGGGACCCCAGCACATTTCATCATCACAGCAGCCAAAGGAATTCATTCAACTCCTTCCTGAGCATCTCTCAGCTGGTTTGAAAGGTTTATTGCATCTCCACGGGCTCGTTAACTGCTTAATTCTCTGCCATCAAGAGGAAGCAGAAGTTTTATGGTTTTCATTCTGAAAAACATTTTGATTCATCCTCACATTTCCCTTCCTATCATCTTGTTGGGTGGGGGTTTTTTTAAATCTTTTGTAATGTTCCCTCCCTGGGCTTTGGGAGGCTTGCTTGTGTTGTGTTTTATTTTATTTTCTTAGCACATTACTGGAACCAGAAGTGTTTGTTCAGCCCAGGGCACGAGGCCTCTGACCAAGCCCCCCTCTGGCACTGGCGTTTTCCCAAAACACAGCAGTGGGGTGCAGGTCCCATGGGCCAGGCCCTGGGGATGGACAATGGCCCAGAGCACCCGAAATGCTGCTCCTCACTGAATTCCACACGTAGCAAACCCACAAGGGAGCTCAGCATCCAGGAACACCGACTGCCCCCAGCTCCACCTCAGCAGAGGTGACAAGCAGCACCCAGTGCCAGCAGCCTTGGGGAGCACACTGGGTATGGGGTCCTTCTGGGTAACAGAAGGTTAAAGGCTGTTCTGAGCCACCAGGGTAGAAACTGCAACAATCAGCCACCAGATAAAACGCAGGTGGAGGAGCTCACCCCTGGCTGTCCAGGCTCCTTTGGGAACAGCTGGGAAGGACAGGCAGAGGCAGGGGAAAAGCACCCCAAGGACACCCAGCACAGCACAAACAGTGCCACTGCAGCAGCATGAGCCCCTTTCTTGGAATTCTGTGCCTGGCCCAGACTGACAACTTCCAGGCATCTGGAATTAGCCAATAAATCCCAAATCCCTTGCCATTAATGCAGGATTATGTAAAAACCTAACAAGGAATATCCTCTCTTGAAGAAAATACAGTTGTTTTTACTCCAGTAATTTCCTACTTTAACTCAATTTTAGAACCATTCAGGTTGGAAAAGACCTCTAAGATCATCAAGGCCATTTTCCAAAAAACTGTCCAAGTATTTCCTTAAAAAAAACCAAAACAGTAAAAACCCTGTAATATTTCAGCCTGTGACTTTCAAACTTCTCATTTCTGAAGCTCTTCCCTCCACCTTAGAGTGAAGGTTCCAAAAAGGTGTAAAGCAGCAGAGGAGAGAGGTTAAGGATTTTCTCTTTATTGTTCCCTGTCATACAGTATTGTACCTGCACGTGTCATTCCACAGGCGCCAGCCCCCTGCACATTCAGAAGAACATCAAACTCTAAAAGACTCTTTTCTCTGGACTTTTGTCTCATTCCTAAATCCCTGTCCTCACGTTCGAATCACCAAGAGAAATACAAGAGCAACCAGACAGACACCTTCTGTCCTTCAAGGTGCTCAAGGCCAGGTTGGACAGGGATTGGAGCACCCTGGTCTAGTGGAAGGTGTGGGGAAGGAAGGGGGTGGGACTGGGTGGGATTTGAGGTCCCTTCCAACCCAAACCAGCCTGGGATTCTGTGATTCTTCAATTCCCTGTCCCTCATTTCCAAGCCGTGAACCACATTTCAATTATCCACACTGGTGATGAGTGGTACAAAGTCCAAGCTGCCCCAGCTCCTGGTCACACACACACAGTTGTTATCTGGAGTGTGACTTTTGCACTTGGGAAGGTGCAACCACGGCAGAGTGGACCGTAACCCCTGAGCTGGGTCCCTGATCCACGCAGCGCTCGCAGAGGGATCGGCACCGGACTCTGCTTCCTCAGCCTGGAATTGGCTTTTATGGCAGCTCAGCCAGGGCTGTGCAAAAGCAAAGTGCAAAGCTCAGGCCTGGGGAACATAAATCCCCCTGGGCTGCATCAGGCAGGGCAGGTCGATAGCCATGTCTGTCAGGTCCTGGCAGATTAGCAATGTTCCCGTGGCTGTGCCAGGACAGCCTGGAACCTGAGGGCTGCCAGGGGGCCCTCACTGCCCATTATCCACGATGGAGATGTTGTACAGCCAATCCCTAGCCCAGGCTGCACCCACCAGTTCCCAGGGTTTGGGTTTAATTGGTTTTAATGCAAAATGTCACAGAATCATTCAGGTTGGAAAAGCCTCTAAGATTGAGTCCAGCTGCTCTCCCAGCACTGCCATGGCTGAACCATATCCCCAAGTGCCACAACCCCACAGCTTTTAAATCCCTGGGCAGCCTGAGCAGTTCCAATGCTTGACAACCCCTTCAGTGAAGGAATTTCTCCTAATACCCAACAATACCTCAGATTTGGCCAATGTGCTGGACCTTTTTTGTTTCAATCAATTACACTCCCTACAATAAATTGAGAGGGGGGAAATGTTCTCCCCGTGCTAAGAGCAGCAGGGTAAGAGCACAAGCAATTCCTGTACTTGACTGTGACATTGTTCCTCATGTTTGTTCCCCCCACAGCTGTAGTGTTTCGAAATGCAAATTAATTTTCAACTCCCGGCTGTCCTCAGGGTCACTCAGGCACAAAGAATTCTCCCCTCGCAGCTGCAGACAGGGTGAGAGAGAAGGGGAGAGACAAACTGGGTCTTTTTTAACAGCAAAGGCTTGTGCTCCCCGCTCAGCAACCCCAGGGATGTCCCTCCAAACAAGGCATTCTCCACAGGGATCCCATGTACCCCTTTGTAATGCTGACCCCATACCCAATAATCTCGAGTTCCAGCAGGAGGGCAGATGGTGAAGCAATAACAGTGCCTATTGTGGTTGGAAATGTGCCCAAAATAGCTCAAAACTCTCGGCCTTTGAAAGTATCGAGTTGTGTCCAGTTAGTTTGTGCAGCAGGGAACACATCTGCAGCAAGGGGAGTTCTCTACTCATCTCCATTTTGGGTCAACTATTCCCTTTTTTTCCAGGCTGCGGGATCCACCTTTGATGCCACACGAGACACTCACTGCCACATCCAGGAGGACTTCAGGCACCTAAAACACTCTGGCTTGCCACAGTTCAACATCAGAAATGTTCGGATTTGGGAAACCCAACCAAGGAACACAATAAATACAGGGGGAACACACAGGGAAATTTACTTAATTCCCATACACATTCACAACTGGATGTCACATGCCAACCTGTGCTGGCACTTGAATAAATACTATTTGATATTTATATCCCACTCCTAATCTCCCAAGTACCTCCTGGGTATTAGGAATTTACCTTGTGGCACCTTGGGGGCAGGTACAGGTTATTAGTTTGATTGTACAAGCCTGGAGATGGAATGGGAGATAACAAACAAATTCCCCAAAGCCAAAAATTTCTGGTAGAGACAGCTCAGGGCCAGAACTCTGAGTGCAGCCATGGCCATTGACTGCCCCAGTCCTCTAGAGATGGATTTTGAATTACTATATTGATTACTATAAATCAGGAAATACTGAAAGGAAACTGGTTTTGGCATGTTTGAGGCTGCCTGGTTTCAATATATTGCCAATTCAATTAAAAAAGGGACAGCAGGATGGAGGGAAGGGGATGGCTAAGATCACCTGGGAGCTCAGAGGTTGTGAAGCCACAACAGCTCCACAGAACTCCTGCCCCAGAACACTGCTTTAAAACCTCTTTCCCCCCATTTACACCATGTGTGCACAGGGCTGTGCACAACAGGGACTCAGGTGCAAGTGACAATGCTGAGACAGGCCAGCATTCCTTCAGTGCATGACAGGAAACTGTTTATAGACACACAAACACCACCGAGGCAGGCAGAGCAGGAGGATTTCCAGTGGCCCCAGTTAGGTGGCCTTGTCAGGAAACAAAGATCCACCCCTGATTTGTGAGCTGCAGCTCTGTATATAAACAGCCAAGCCCAGATATCCAGGAGAGCATTACAGAAATTACTGGATGAGTAAGGATGCATTATTTTTCCTGCTGTGCCAATGGAGAAGTTAGGATCCCCTTTTTAAAAAAACACCTGTAATAGGGTAGACAAGGTGAATCACCTCCAGACATCCCCACCTGCGTGGATTACAAGTGTAAAGGAGACAGGCCCTACTTTAAGGGACTTGCCAAAGTCACACAAGAAATGTCTCAGTAGAAAAGAGAACTGCAAACAAAAACTTTAGAACTCAGATTTGTGTCCTAATCACGAACTGCTTTAGGCATATAAATGCTTAAAAATAGAGCCAGAAGGAAAACTTGAACTGAACCTACTGGGAGGTTTGAAACTTTTCAGTTCACATCCAAACTTGTCAGCTTGGATACTCTGAAAATACCTCCTGAAAGCACAAAAAAGCCCCAAGGGTTCATTCCCAGAGTGAGCACATCTAACACAACCTCCAGCCTCATCCAGAGCCAACATTCCCTCACCCTGCTGGAACGGCCGTGGCCCACGTCACTGCTCTGAGGGAAATGTCACACGCACGTCACACACAACCAACACTTCAATAAACCTTTGTACAGGAACAAGTTGTTATTGCCTGAACAAACCCATTGATGTGGCTGCCAGCATTCAATAACAATTCCAAACATACCTGGGAATCACAGGCCAGGCTGCTGAGCTGCCACAGAACTCCATGGGAGCTGCAGGTAAAAACTGAGGATCTATTTCACATGGAAGCTCTGCAAATGTTCCAAAGTCTCTCTGAAGAGAAAATCCTTAGAGCAAAGCCAGGCCATCACGAGCAGGGATTTCCCCATGGTCATCAGAACACTGAATCCCAGAAAGGTTCAGGTTGGAAGGGACCTTAAAGCTCCCTCAGTCCCATCCCTGCCACGGACACGGACAGCAATAACAGGGAGTGGGAACTGGTTACATTTACCCTCTTGGGAGTTAAAAAAGCAAGAAAACTGGAATTACTTAATCTGTAAGACTCAGCTGTCCTGAACTCCCAATCAAAGCTTCCTTCAGGATGACAGAGATTCCAAGCCAGGCAGGCAGATTATAATGACAATTCTGAGCTGGTTGAAGGGGCTCCTCACATCAATACCAGGAGCCAAAGGGGTGACACAGACTGCCAAACCTGTGCTCAAGCTAAGGGCAACCAGGCTTTCTGAGATCCCAGCCAAGAGGCTGCCAAGACCCCATTCCTTGTGTTTGTGTTCTGGCAACAGCTCTCTCTATACCCAAATCTGCCATCAATTACCATCAGAGGCAAATACATCATCCAGCTGCAGGTAGGGGATGGCTCCAAGGGATGGATAACTACAGAGGACTCCAAACAAGCCGTGATGTCACCAGAAACCCCAGGGTGCTGCTACAGACCTTTCTGAAGAGCATCAGAACCAGCACAGGAGAATAAAAGCACCCCTGGCAAACCCTTGCTGCTCCTGCCCAGTACATAAAGGGATGCAGATGCCCTATCTGCTGTTTTCTGCTACTCTCTTCCATTTTTATTTTTTATTTAATTCTACCCACCTGTCCAAATTAATTCTGAATAAATGTGGCAAACTGGAAGAACAGGAAGGACACAGAGCAAGATCAGGCGTGTTAGTGAACTCTGTCTTTTGTAGGCATTTACATCTTCAGCAGCAAGCCAGTGCCTCTTCCTGCTGACCACACAGCGTGGGTATTTTATAAAAATATAAAAATTATGTATAGATCCTTCACTATGGGAAACTTGTCAATTAAAAATTCCATTTGTGAATATATCTTTTCCAGTGGTGGAAGCTGATGATGTATGAATGTGACAAAGGCATAAAGAGGTACAAAAAATGCCATTTGCCTTTAGCCTACAAAATCCTCTGTGGATCCAGCTGTTTGTATGATGGATTGTCTCTGGAGCTGAATCCTTGACACCACCTCACTGGGGGACCCCAGGGCTGGCCTGTGCTTCAGTCCAACTGCTAAGGGAGAAAGGGTCACTCTCAACAAGTGACAGGTGACAGGAACACTGCTGGCTTGGCAGAACAAATGGTGTCCCCATGCTCTGCAGCCCAAGCAAGCGCAGCACACGATGCCCAGCAGTGTTTGAATAAAAAGTATATTGGAAAGTAACCCCTCAGTGCTGAAGCTCAGGAGTCCCCCACTCCCAGAACGGCAAAGTGAGCTTTTTCCTGGTGAGTGCTGACCCTTCCTGCTGGGTGCTGACCCACCCTGGCCTGCGCTGACCCATCCCACCACACGGAGCCCCAGCCCTGCCTGGGCTCTCCGTGGGCATTGTGGCTCCATCCAACCCCTCGTTGATCCATCAGCGCCTCAGGACCATGCCCAGCTCGCCGAGCCCTGCCTCTCCTGCAGCCCAGCACCACGCTCCCCCTCACTCCCACCCCAGGAGCCGTGGGGAGCTCCCTGGCCAAACATTCCGAGGCAGGATCCAGGGCACAGTGCAGCTGCTGCAATGCAGCACTCCACCAGCTCCCACACTCCACAAACGTCCTCTGCCAGCACAATCCTGCTAATTGGGGTCGGGCTAAATTTAAGTTCTATTTCGTTTCTTTCAAGAGAGAAAAACTTGGGGGAAAAAAAAAGAATCTCTGCCTACAAAGGGAATAAGAACAAGGTCCCTTCAGGAGTCAGGGACTGGGGTGGATGTGCTGTATCTCTCAGCTCCATGAAATTGTGACAGGACACAGGGAATGGCTGGAGCTGTGTCAGGAGAGGTTTACACTGGTATCAGGGAAAGGTTCGTCCCCCAGAGGGTGCTGGGCACTGCCCAGGCTCCCCAGGGAATGGGCACGGCCCTGAGGCTGCCAGAGCTCCAGGAGTGTTTGGACAGCGCTGCCAGGGATGCCCAGGGTGGGATTTTCGGGTGTCTGTGCAGGGCCAGGAGCTGGACCAGATGATCCTGGTGGTCTCTCCCAGTTCAGAATACCCTGTGAAGTTGTAAAAGAAACCAGCAAGGCAGGTGGCAACTGCACCAACCCAACTGGGAGCATTTCTAAGGGTGATGGAGAAACAGCAACTCCCTGCTGAGCCTGGTCTGCTGCCAAGAGACGCTTCCCTGGCAGGGAAGTATCCCAAGCCCAGCAGGAGCCAAGAGATGAGTAAGGCACTGGATGGGATGCAGACAGGACTCTTCAAGCAGGCTCCACGGGGTGTCTGGAGCTGACTGGAGAAATATTGTGCAAACCAACATACTTGAAGGGAGCATTACAACAGGCTCTGCCAACAGAGAAATCCAAAATCCCTCGTATCAAAACTGGTTTTACTCCTGCAGGTCCCAGCCCATCATTCAGTGCTGACATGTGACAAGAGAGAAGAAAAGGACACCCTGCTGAGACTTTCACTGGAAGCAACACACCCATGCATACCCAGCCCCATGCCCAGGAGTCACGTGGCTCCCAATTCCCTCTTTTCCAAGCAGCTTGGAGCACAGATGACTTTGAAAAATAATCCTGTGATGTGCCCATGACTCAGAACCTCACCAAAGAGACCGGACAGCAATGCTCCTTCCCCTCACCTCCCAGGGCCTTTGGGGAAGGACTGCCTGGCACCTCGTGGAGGTGTAACTCCTACCCTGGAAGGGCTCCAGCACTGTTTGGCCAGCTCAGAGTGTCAGCACAAACCAAAGTGCAACTGAAAAGCAAACACACCAAACCCAACCCCCGGGACACTGCCCAGCACTCACCACAACTCCCCCCATGAATCACCAGGAACACAGGAGGGTTTTAGGGCGCACTGCTCATCCCTCACACTGTTACTGTAAACACTTGTTAAATCCTCACCTCCCTCCCTGCAGCTGCTCAGTGTTTCTGCTCAGACCCACACAGGACACTCAGGGAAATGACAAGCCACCTCCTCCCCAGGGCAGCAGCACCACCAGCCTGTTCCTGCACTCCTCTGCCTTCCCCAGACACCGTTCCCTAGGGAGAAACCTGGGCACAGCCGTATCATATCCTGATCTATAGAGCTGCAGGTTCTGTCCCGCCAGCCTGGGAGGCTCCTTCCAGCAGGGAGAGCATGGCCTTGGCACAGGACCATCCCAAAAACTCAGATAACCACGACAAATGCTCTGCTAGACCAGGACTTGGCAAGTGCTGCACGTGGAGCTTTGCAGGATGGCATCCCAGGGCTCCTGCTCCCTAACAGCAAACCAGGGCACATTCCTGCATCACTTTCCTCCTGTGCATCCCATGGCAGATTTATCCTCCTTCCGACAGCAGCTCAGCAGACCCAGAGCGAGGGATTACTTGCTGAGCCCACAGAAAGACAAGGTACTGCAGTCAGTGAAACATCTCCTCTGTGTTTGTAAACCCCCTCTGGGTGCACAGCAAACACACTCTTCTCCTGGCTAAGCAATCTGAGCCAGCTGCCTCAGCGCAGGGTTTATTACAAAAATGTTACATTTACTGCAGTTTTTGTCCTTAGCCCTTTGATTCTCTTGTTCCACTTCCCACTCACTAAAACTAAGCCCAGTTTCAGAGACTCATAACTACAGAATTGGGGCTCCTCGTGTTGTTTCTAAGCAAATTCTTGAGAATTTGTCAGCTTCACAAAGCTTCTTAGCGTAACTCCAGTTTGGTTCAATATTGCATTTTTGAGGTGCACATGATGCCTTGTCACTCACTGCAGTCACTGGGGACAGTGGCATTTACTCCTTCAGCCCTGATAAATATTTTTGGGGGTTGGACATTGACCCAACAAAACTAACATGAGCTTAAACAAATCAATGAATGTATTGGGTTCTTTTTGTTCTTCTGAACTCAGATGTTGCAGGCTGTGATCCCAAAGTGTCATCAGCAGGTGCCACACACACACTTCAGCCAGAGCGTGCTCTGAGCTCCTGGAAAAAGCACTTGATGTTCTGACTGTGAGAAGGAGCTTCTTTAATTCACCTCAGGCCCCTTTCAGTAGGCCAGCACTGCAAGAGGCTCCACGACTGAGCCACAGTAATGCTACAGGAGGAGGGAATCTTAAAATGCTGTGCACGCACAGAACTCTACTCGCAGGGACCCAGAAACGTCTCCACAAGCCCCATTCTGGGAATTACGTCACTTGGAATACAGGTCAGGGAGCTGAATCACGTGGAAAACAACAATCCTGCTGTGGGAAACGGAGCCATGCCCCTATGGGCAACACTCAAATTGGATCTGCTTCACTCCAGGGAGTTAGGAAAGGGTTATTAAACCAAGGGTGAAAGCAGCTGGTGACTCCTGAGCTGAGGGACCTCGTTAGCACAGCCCAGTCAGTGTCACCCCATTGTGTGGGGTAGTGGGGAGCGACCAGGAGAAGGACAGAGCTCCCAGAGGCTGTCAAACAAGAACCTCCAGTGGAGTTAAAGCAGTTTAGTTCAGCTCAGGATGTGTCTCTGAAGGCTACATAAACCACCCCTTGAAGCCAGGGGAAGAAGTCAGCGCAGAGGGCAGGGAAAAGCTTTGGCCATCGCTGACATGTGCCTAACGAAAACAGCCAGGAGGAGGGCTGGGGATGAGAGGGAATTCTCTCCTTCCCATTCATGAGCTCACTCTGCTGGCACAGCTCCTGCCCTCCAAGGGTGCTCCCACAGCATGCACATAAAACCAGCTCCAGAGCCACCCGGTGTGTGAATTACCTACCCCTGATGCAGCTCCACATGGGTCACTGTCTGTTCCTGACTCCAAACCATCTCTGGTGCTTTTCAAGCCCCAATAAAGATCTCTACTGGTTCCAATTAGGCTAACGAGCCTTGCCACTGGCCTGATTTCATAAGGACAAGCACACATTCTGCACCAGCTGGTAGTGAACACTTTTCTGTCAGGTGAGGGAGTGCACATAGCGGTTACCAACCAACTCAGCTGGAAAAAGAGCAAGAAATGGCTCCCTGCCCTTTGCCAGCCCTTTTTCAAAAGGCACTTGGATGAACAAGGAGTCTGAAGACTCACTGAAAACAACTTTAACAGAGAAACTCCCTTCCTGCCCCACACATCCTGTCACTTCTCCCTCTACCTGCACACAAAAGCTGGGAGACATCAGATGGACAACTCTGGCACAAAGGATCTGCTGCAAAGCCACCCAACAGATCCCATCACTGCTTTCCTGATGGCCTCAACTCCTGGGCAAACCACCAGGCTCCATTCCAGGCTGCATTCCCAAACATCCCTCGGTGTGGGCTCCCAACGGGAACAGCCCTGGCTGGGGCCCTGGGACAGCATCTGAGTGCTCTGGCTGCTCCTCAGCACTGCAGGAACCTGGGCTGGAGGTGGCACAGGGAAAGGGCAGGAAAGAGCCCGTGAAATCAGAGTTCGTGTTGGTAACAATTGTGTGATTTTTTTCTTGGAATGGAGAGGTTTTCTCCTCTGCCTCCCTGAGCTGCTGATGGGGAGAGAAAAGGGACCCAAAGGGAGACAGAATGAACAGAGAGGGAAAGTAAGCTGTGAGGAAACACAATATCCAGTTAATTCCTGTAAATTCTGTGAAATCCAAGGAAAAGGCAGATGAAGGATTTACACTGCAAATTGTGCTAGAATCATACAAAGGTACTGAGTTAGAGAATGTGGGGGTTTAACATGCCTGTTCATCAATCACTGATGCTGACATACACATAAAACTTATATACCTGCAAAAAAAATATTTATTTGAAGATGTGAAGAGGTTAAAAACCCATCTGCAGGAGTTGCAGCCACCTTCAGTGCTCCCACATCAAACCACAATGCTTCCCACGTCAAAGCACGATGTTTGCATCTTATTAGGCTCAGTTTCCCTTTCAGCCATGGATCTGTACCACGCATTTGCCCCCCAGCACGAACCCTGAACAGCTACGATCACCCTGACAAACTCCCAACAGAGGAAGAACCCAGGAGCAGGTTGTTTCTTACCGTCATGGCCAGAGTTGAGCAGGTGCTCCCCCAGGTCACAGCCAAACACCCTTTCCTTGAGGATCCCCCGCTGTTTCAGTTTCTGTTTCGTTGGGCGCGACTTCATGAATGTCCGGAGGAAGGTGATGAGCTTCCCGTGCTTCTTTGACACTGCACGAGACAGCAAAACAACCAATTCATTCCTGATCTGGCAACCACTGAGCAGAACTCGTTCTACAGAGCACGTAAGAACTGTAGTAACGTTAGTATCAATTATTTACAGGAACAGATTTTCCAAGGTTCAACACTAAGCAGAGACTTGGCTTTTGTCCCAACCCTTGGCTAGTGCAGAGTCACCAGGAGCCAGCTGGAATGGAAGGACTAACACAGAGACACATTTCTCTGCAGAGCAGCTTCAGGCGGGAGCGACCTGAAAGGCTGATGGTGGGCAGCACCTGGGAGGGCAACTTCATCTCTGGCAAAGGGAATGAGGCTCAGCTGAGAAATCTGGTAATCTGCTGTGCAAATCAGTGGGTAACCCACACACAGAAATAAAGCTTTGTGACTGGCCCTCGTTCTGCTCTGAGGCCCCTCCAGAACAAAGGGCTGACTATAATCCCTGAGGCTGAGCAGGTGTAGCTCCCTGAGAGCCCAACCTGCCCTCCCAGCACACCAGGGCCTCACCGCCCCTGCACAGGCACCACCCCAGGGCCTCAGCAATTCCCTGATCTTCTCAAGCCATCACAAAATAAAAACATAGAACCACGGAGTCACTGAGGTTGGAAAAGCCCTCCAAGACCATCGAATCCAAGCTGTGCCCAATCCCCACCTTGTCACCCTGCCCAGAGCACTGAGCGCCACATCCAGGTGTCCCTTGGACACCTCCAGGGATGGGGACTCCAGCACCCAGCCCACTGAACAGACAACTAAGGCAGCTGATTGAAGAGATGCAGTTTATCCCCTCCAGAATTAACACAAGCAGCCTCCAAAGAGAGGAGGACGTGGCTCAGGAGCCACCCTCCAACCTCCTGCTCTGTCTCTCTGGGCTGTGCTGGAGAAACTCTGGTCCCTCTGCTAAAACCACCTGCTCAGGAGTGGAGAGGAAGGCAAAGGAGAGCAGTCGGTGACAGCAGTGACCTGGCCCTGAGAGGAGAGGCCGGGCCCAGGTTGAATGGGAGCAGAACAATGCCCTGGAATGTCAATGTTCCTCCAGAGGCCCTCGGAGCCTCCCCAACAAAAGTGCCATTGTGTACACGATTTAAAAGCAGTTTAATTCAACAGAAGAGCTCTGCTGAAGGGAACAAACCACTGGGTACAAAGGGCCCTGCTTTGTGAGGAGGCCTTTGAAGCTCGAGAAGTTGTAAAGGCTCCTGCAGCAGCAATCTCCCTCCCCTGCTCCTCCCTCTCATGCCAGGCAGGAAAAACAACAACCGTGTATTCCACCTGCATTAATCCCACAAATGCTGCAATCAAATATCAGCAGAGTAACACCTTCCAAAGCAGCCAAGACCCCTGGGGACAAAGGTCCATCCCTTCAGTGTCACCTCTGCTGCCAAAAGAAATGTGAAATACAGAGAGCAGCCCTGAAACTGGGACTCAGCAAAGCAGAGATGGATGAGCACTGCTTCACTCAGGGGAGTTCTTCAACCACGGAACGTGGAAAACCTTGTCCCACGATCGTGGTTCCACCACACAGTGCTTCAGGATTTAATCCCTTCACACAGCTGAGTATTTCTCCTTCCATTTCACCAGACACTGACACGGTCCCTCTACTGATATATATAATAAACTTGATATATTTATATATATAATAAACCTGATTCCAGTGACCTTAACAAATGTGTACTGATGTGAGGAAAGCAAATTTCTCCTTCTGCACGAAGTCCCTTTAGCAGCACAACACCAAACTGATCCTCAGCACCACCTGAATACCTGAAATACTAAAATCCCCATCAAACCCCCACATCTGCATCCTTGGCAATCAAATCCAAATCATTTAACAACCACAGGAGCCTTGAGCATGACAAACTGTGGCTGTGGGGGCTTTAATTAAAGGAGTGTTTGCAGTTTGATGGGGTTTTTAATTGCACGCAATAAAGGAACAGATTGTGCTGACCTGCCAAAGTTAGGATGGGGTTTGGTTGTATCCATCATCACAGGAAAACAAGGGCTCATTTATCACCTCCTATCAGCCCAGCTCAAGGATAAATGGAGACGGTCTCATCCTGACTAGTGTGGAATTTCCAAGGTTAGCACCCTCGGGCTGCTGTGGTGACACCACTGGAGGTGAGAGACCTGAGACAGATGCTTTTACAACAGGCAAGCAGAGCACCTACTAATCCAAAAAAAGCAATCATTAATGTGCGTGTATTCATCTGAATCACTTCACACTCTGTATCCTATGTTCCTTGCTTGACAATGAAAAACAAGCCCATCAGAGAATGGATTTTAAATGGAGAAAAATGCATCCAATTCTAGTCCCAAAGAAATTCTACTACTAATGCAGATCAACAAGTGGCTTTTGGGTGTCACCTCAGCACTAAAACCAGGAAAAAAAATGCAATGGATGCACTTCCATGGTCTAAAGATGTACTTGGCTTGGTATTGGCATCACCAACCACAAAAATGACCTGAGTTTTTAAAACATAATAAATCTGCTCTGCCTTTAAGCCACTCAGTGCAGGTTAAAATAATTGTCCTGCTTTCTGCACCATTAAGCAGACTCCCACAAACTCCCTGCCACAGAGAAGTGGTGCAGCAGCCAAGGACTCTGCGAGGGCAGGTTCAGCCACTGGAAATTCCCTCATCCCCAGCCTGTGGAAGCATTTGCACGGCTCCTTGGTCACACAGAGCCTGCTCTGCTCACCCCGGATCCCTGCCTGCTCTGCAGAGCCTCTTCGAGGCTGAACCCAGCTCTGAAGGCTGTACACACACAGGAATGATTCACTCGGGCTTCTGCTGGGTGGGGGAGAGCAACAGCAAGAAAATCCAAGCAGTCATCTCCCTGCTGACAGGTTATTATGGAGAACAAAAGCAGGTAGGTGTCTGAGAGGGCTGAGCTCTGCTCCTGAGCTGTGGGAGCCACCTCCTGCAGCAGCAGCAGCAAAGGTGAGATCCCCCATCCTCTGGCATCACCGACCCTCGAACCAGCAGTGCATCCCGAGGGACTCATTCCTGCTGCATCCTGGTTGAGATGAATGCAGCACAGCAGATCCAGGCTCTGGATAACCAATGCCAAAAGCTGCCAGGAATGCTGCAGAATCCATGTTTCCTGCTCCAAAACACCCATCCCAAAGCTTTTCTGCCCCACAGGTGACAGTGACAGCAGCAGCACCAGCAGCTGTTCTGCACCCAGAATTGATGACTGCAGGAGAACCAGGGAATCAAGGCACAGGGTTTAGACCTGAAACAAATCTACAAGTGTTACAAACTAAGCAGACATGGATAAAAGAATTAACCCTTTCCTACCATTACTGTCCCACTAATAAAGCAGGGACATAATAGAGCTGACTCACTCACAGCTTGGGTCTCCACCCGAGGTGTGCATAGAAATAAATTCGGGAACCAGAATTACTTACAGACAATTTTAAATGGTTGCTGTGCTCTGAGTTACCAACTGAAAGCCGAACCAAACTAAACAAAAATTCCAACACTTATCCATATTACTTTCCACCTCAGACTTAACCACGATAAAACACTTTGTTTAGCAAGAAACAGAGACTTTCCTAGAAGGAGCAAGGGCTGCTTTTCCTCAGAAAGGCAGATTTGGCTTAACATCCTGGCCTGAAGAAGTAAACAGAAATTCTCCATCCAGTGGAGAGAGCCTGGCTGCGAAAGTCCCCAAATGAAACCCAACTGAAAAACCCCACCTGAGTCTGGACCACTTCTGAAGTTTTGCTGGCACAAATGTGTCAATTAGGAGCAAGAAAAAAATCTCTCCCCCTTTGCTGTCGTAACTGTGCTGGCCAAAGCCTTTACACAGTGGAAAGGGGGGAAGGAGAAGGAATCCTTGTGCCAGGTAGCTCATTGTGGCTTTGGGAAGCTGCCCAGTCCCTCCCCCAGGAACATTTATGGATCAGGCAGTGCTGTTGTTGTTACACCACCAGCTTGGGTGGTGCAAGTGAGGCCCCCTGACACTGGCAAAAGCTATTAAATAACCACTACTTCATTAAAAGCAGGGCTTGTTCACCCTCAGGCCCTTCACGACATGCTTTCTGCAGCTTTACTGGAGAGCTGTGCCAGCCCTCAGCTCTTCATCAGCTCCATGCTCTTGGTCAGCACAACTTGCCCTCCTGGCTTACTTCAGGAACTGCTGGAAGCCCACAGGGATCCCCTGGGATACGCTGAGGACTCCTGAGCCTTCCTCTGAGCTCAGCCCATGGTGGCACTGCTGAGTGTCCCCACACTGTTCCCTGAGGCTGAGCTGAGCCACCACTGTGACCTGGATTAGGAATAATCTGCTGCCCCTGATGCTCTTAGGGCAGAGCTGAGCCAGCCCAGGTGAGACAACTCAGAACTGACCTGCTCCCCCTGGTCCTGATCCCTCCTGTGCTCCATGGATTCATTCGGGATTCAAGTTATTTGGGATTCACAGCACAGTCCAACACCACCACGTGCATCAGCCCAAACTCCACAGGTGATGTCTGGCCATAAAATCCTTCCCAAGACCACTGCAACATTTAAGTGCTGCCAACAGAAGGAAAGGTAGGATGGCAAAGAGCACTGGCTCCTTCAGATTCCTTGGCTTTGGATCATGGAGACCAAACAGGAAGGAACCTTTTAACAAGCACAGCCTTACTGTGTCCCCAGATTTGTTCTGCTCAGCAAGAAAAACCCCGTGAGACAAAGGCTTGAAAACAAAACACAATCCAGCCAACCCTGCAGCAGGACAGCATCTCCCAGCATGTCCCAAAGGTCAGGGGACATCCAGGCAAATGGTGACCCGGCAGCAGATTCTAACCACAGAATCCCAGAGTGGTTTGGGTTGGAAGGGACCTTTAACCTCATCTTGTTCCACACTCCTGCCATGGGCACCTTCCACTAGACCAGGCTGCTCCAAGCCCCATCCAGGGCAACGGCAGCTTCCTCCAGGACACCATCCCAAACTCCCTGCCTGTTTCCCAAGCCCTCTGTCTGTTCCCTGCAGCCTCATCAGCCTTTGCCAAGGGAAAACAAGCCCCTGCTCCAAACAAACAGCACCTGTCCCATTCCCTGTTGGTAGCATGAGTATTTGGTGTTTGACAAAATCCCCTTCCCAGGGTCACAGCAACACATTTCCTGATGCAGGGTTAGCAAACTTGGGACTCTAAGAGAAAAATCTTGGAGGGTGTTTGCTGACCCCCATTCCCAGCACACGGGCAGCCTGTTTGTTTCTGTTTTTCCCAGGGACTTTACAGGTCACAGCACCCAGCTGGCCCCCGCTGTGAGGGGAGCCTGGTTCTCAGACCAAAGCAACAACACCACATGTGGCTGCAGAGCTCCACGGCCATAAACAAACTGCACTGGCAGGCACAAAATCAAGGATGCAAAAAGGTGTGGGAATGTAATAAAGAAAGGCATTACAAAACAAAAGTGAAATCCATCCTCTCTGAAGGGAGATTTACAGCAAACCAGGCAAAAATTTTTCCAGGCTATTAGTCCCTCCAGAGCCATTCTCTTCTAAAATTAAACTGCTGCGGGGAGAGAAGGAGAAGCAACAGACTCTTCTGAAGAAAGAGCAGCACCAGGAATCAGGAGATGAGAAAGTGGGGTTTTGCCACACATTTCCTGCAATCCTGATTCTGCACACTCAGGATCACACTGAAGGGTGGGAGCGGAGCGAGGTCAGCTGGGTCCCCACACAGCATCAGTTATCCCAACCCCTCCTGAAAACATCAGCCAATCTACCCGATATCCATCCCCTCACACTTGGAAAAACCCGCTCTGCAGACCCACATCTCACCGAGGAGAAGCGATGCCAAGCCAAGAACTGAGTCACATCTCCCAGTTCTCTGTCATGTTCCTTAGCAACAAGACATTTTCCTCCTTCCCTCCTGCCACAGCACATTCTATTTTGGAAGCTCATTTACACAGCCCTAAAAACCCCAAGCAGAATGTGGAACCACGCACCACCAAGCACCATCCCTTAGTCCTTGAACAGGATGCTGGGTTTGAAGAAGGACCAACCAACACAGCAATAACCTCACTAATCTCTATACTGGGCTCCTTCAGCAGGCATAAAGATTTTCAAGAGATAATTTAAAATTCCACAGATATGAGAGTCTAAAAATATCTATCTCCAATAACTTTCATAAATGTGTACTGACTGATTTGCCATAAACAAGAGCAAAATAAATGTGTGTTTTCTGATGCTGCAGCATCTCCCTTGTGCCAGGCTGCCAACAGTTAAGGTTGGGCTCTGAAGCGAAGAAATATGTTAAAGGTGATTCATTTCAGTGTCATTTGATAAAAACCATTCAAATTAACTGTGAAGACAAGAATCAGCCAAGATAAGGACAGATTTCCAGCTACCATGAGAGCCCCACACACATGGAAGAGTAAAGTAGGTCATTGATAAGAGCTGGTGCTGTTAATTTACAAAGCCCAGTAATAAGGAAGCTGCATCTCCTGCATCTGCCCAGGCTCCTGCAGCCATCCTTTGGGCAGTGTCTGGGCAATGACCTCAGCACAACTCCAGCTATTCCCCACCCCTGCCAACAGCAGCCCTTGGCTCAGGTTGGCTCCTCTTGGACAGCACAGGAACATCTGGCACCCGAGATCCACCAGCCTGGCAACTCACACAATTCCTTCACCTTCTGCAGCATCTGGGTGTGGTCATTCCTCTGCCAGAGACAGACACTGCAAATCCAGAAGCTACCAGCATGAAGGCTACTTTCATTTAACTAAAATCACCTGTCTGTAATGACAGGCACAAGGATCATCCATAGTGTGAACTGCCTGGAGAAGTTTCTTTCTGGCCATGAGAATACACAGACATGAACCAGGAGCTAATGTACAACAGCAAAACCTCTTTCCTTGTTCTTCTGCCAAATTTTTTGAGTATTTGTAATGGCTTAAGAATGACAACCACCAGGTTAGTCAGATGCAAAAGTCTATCCACCTATGTCTTACACCAAGAAATCTGTGCTATTTTCCAGCTTTAAGACATGACAGATCTTTGACCAGAATCTAAGACCATAAAGGAGCCCTAAGATGATACAACCTGACCTCCTGAACAAACAGACCCCAGGGCATCTTCGAATTAATCCCTGAAGGACAGCACACCTGTCCCAGGGCAGTGGGACACTGCCAGGAGATACAAATCAGTTATCTATGCAGCTGAAGGCTAACGGAGACATCAGAGAGGTTTCAAATGTTCAAGGGCTAGCAAGGTCAATCTATTAATTCTGTTACCAAATTTGAATTGTATTGGGGAAAAAACCAGCAGCGCTGACTAACACAGTGCCAGTGATAATGCAGCAGGGACAGGCTGGGACAGGTAACTGGGGGAGGAAATAATGATGGATGGGGCT
The DNA here is from genome assembly GCF_009650955.1 of Corvus moneduloides. Classification (NCBI taxonomy): domain Eukaryota; kingdom Metazoa; phylum Chordata; class Aves; order Passeriformes; family Corvidae; genus Corvus; species Corvus moneduloides. The sequence goes on along the minus strand of NC_045500.1, from coordinate 528,139 downwards.
GTAGTGCAAAGGAAACCAATTATTAGAGGCCCAAACTGGAAAAGGAGTGGGAGCTGAAAACACACCGATAGAGATTTAGCACATGTGACAGTGGGGTCAGCAGCTCAGGTGACACAAAGAGGTCACAGGGCCAGCAGGGAAACTGGGAGACAAGAGGAGCAAATTGGGAAACAGAGCTAGGAAAAAAATATCCAGAGACACTTGAAATGCCTTTTTTCTCTTTCATTCTAGCTAAATCTCTGTGTTCCAGCAGAGCTTAATGCAGTCCTTTTGCTTATCTCGCCTACCCTGGAGACTCAGGATCCTTTAGAAAGGCTGTTCTGACTCAGGTAACTATCACAGGCAGAACTGAACACCAGATCTGCCCATCAGGGACATGGTGTCAGCCTCCCACCACGTTCACTTTGGCATCTCAGGGTTGTTTGACACCCAAAGATGGGAGATCTGACACCAAAATGAGCCTCTGTGCAACCCTTCATTCCCACTGAAGAGAATGTGACGCTGTAACCTGAGGGTATCTCTGATACACAATTTGCATGGTTTGAGAAGAAATCCAATTTCAGGACAACCCCAAAGGTTGTTCTGATGTGGTCCATGAAGGGTGCTATTGGTTAAAGGAATTTCTGGAACCTCAGCTGGGGCAGCAGCGTTCAAGATGACCAAGGTAAACATCAACATCAACAACCAGGGCCCTGTGCTGGATAACTCTCCAGACACCTGCAAATCAGGGAGAAATGGAAGAGCACTCAAGAGACAAGATGTCACCTTGACACCAGAGCAGGGTCATCTCTGCCAGAAGCTTCTCCAACTCACCAGTCATCACCATCAGGAATGTGATCCACAGGGAGATGGTGATGGCAATGCCACACATTCCCTGCTGGAGCTGACTGGAACCGCTAGCTATCCATACATGATTCCATGAGGTGGAACCTCAACCTCCCTTTAAGACAATCTAAACCAAACACTTTTTTTCCTGGCTCCAGCGGCCACGGCCTCAGGGAAGTCAAGAGCTGACTGTTCTCAAACTTACAGCCTCTTGAAGGCGAAGTGCCTTTGCTCTGCCTCATTCGCAGCCCAGCCGTGCTCTGTGCAGCTCCTTCCCTGATTAAAACGCTTCCCAACAGCCCTGCGGAGCTGCAGCTCGGCTGAGCCTCGCCCACGCGATTCCTGCGAGTGGCAGCAGCGCTGCAGGAGAGCTTCCAAAAACTTGACAGCAACACGAGCCAACCCTGCATCACACCAAGTGCTCTGGACACAGGCAGGCAGCCCGGAGCCTTCCCCAGCCATTCCAACAGGAGTGTGGCATCAGCCGGGCCGGGATGGCCAGAGTGACGGCAGCACCGTGCTCCTCCAGCCCGGGCCGGTGGGAGGAGGCGAGCGATGGAAAAGGATCTGACAGGAATCAACAAACAACACAAGTGGAGGAATGAGGAGTTTGGCAGATGGAGCCCGATCCCACAGCGAGAGGGTGTTTGCTCTTACGCAAGGCCTTGGGAAGGCACCGAGAAGGAACAAACCCTTTTGATTCCATGGGGAAGGGGCATGAGCCATCCCTCTGGAAGCAGGAGGAGGCCCGGGTCAAGGCACACTGCCTCGCTGTTCCTAATGCCCATGGCACAGCCTTTGCCCCAGTCCTTGGGTACAGACTCTCCTGAGGTAGGTGGTACTTCCAGTAGGACAGGTTAACATCCCTGCTGCTCTCCCAGTCCCTTCCCAAAGACTGCGTCTCTCATTTTCACTGGCCTGAGGGCAAGTGTTTGCAGCCCAGGCAAGTTACTGCCTAACTGCAGTGACCTATCCTTCTCAGACTGATACTGCTCTGGTTCTTCTACTTAGAGCCCCGACTTCCTGAACTGTTCATACTTTAGCTGTTAACCCCTGCATTAAGCCCTGAGATGACTCTGCCTTTGGAAGTAAAGTTTCCACTCACCTGGAGTGGAAACATAAATGATACTGAAGACCACGGCCATGATTTTCATTCACATTACACTCACTTTACACAGCACAAGGATACAATAGCTAAAAGAGGATAAAAATTATATTTTCACATACATCCTCCTTACACAGCTAAAGAAGTGTAAAAAACTTCACTGAAAGTGAAAATTGGACCTAATAGTTTAGAGATTTGAGGTGAATTAAATCTGCTTTTTAGGACTTAGGAATGCAGATAATGTATTGTTTTGCCTGCTTTATATTCTTTTCCTTTCACTTCCCAATGCAGGGCTTTGATTTCAAATGAGCCTCTTTTATCACGCCTGTGTGGTGCCCAGAACAAAGGAGGTCGAGGAAGAGTGGAAAGGGAAGGGAAGGCCTCCTGTCTTCTCTGTCACAAATAATCAGATCCTGCAGGGCATTTAGTCCTTAAAATGGGCTATGGCTTTTAGGAGGTTTTCTGAACAAATATGAACAGATGAGCCATGGCTACTTGCAAAGTGTCTACTGTGATCACAGTAACGTCTCTCCCTGGGAATTTTGTTTTCCAGAGTGTGCATTCCCTGCCCCAGGGCTTCAGCAAACAAAGGGCTGGCAGTTTTAAATAGGAAGCCCCTTTCTCCTAACAACAGCATCAATAATATTAATGCTTAGGAATGTGCCAGTCTGGGGAGGGAGGGAAGACAAAAAGATAAAGTGATATGCAAAAATCTATTGAAATTTAAATTGCAGACGTTCCCCTCTGTCAGCTGCCTCTTTGGGAGGGAGGTATAAATCTGAGAGGGAGGCACTGAACTCCAGCCCTGCAGCCCCAGGATCAGGGCCGGGGTGAAGGGGGCCTGCAGGCTGGAATTCCTCTTCTGCTGGGATCTGGGTGGGAATCCTCACACAAATCATCCTGGACATGAAAGACTCTCCCTTTAACAGCTACACACCCATGACCCGAGAACAAATCCAATAAAACAGTTTACAACTATGGGCCCAGTGTAGAGCAAGGAGGAATACAAACCGCAAGGCAGAGATTAATTAGAGGGAAACAGACGTAAAACAATTAACAAGGATGGGGAGAGGGGTAAGTAAGTAAATTTAATCGGTATTTGGTCACCAAGCCAGGGCACCTGCCCACGGGCACAGATCCCCGAGGATCGTCTGCCACTGCAGAAGCACAGGTCTGTAACCAGCAGCCAGGGATGAGAGAGGAATTACTGACACCAGGTATGTTCTACCTGTCTGAAAACATGACCCCAGGCAGGGAGGCATCTGAGCACCCCCACAGCATCACCCCCGTGTAGGATCAGCTCTGCTCCAGGCAGTGTCCTGGGCAGGACACCCCAGCACAGCCCGGCACCGCTGGGCCCAGCCAGGGGGTGTTAAGTACCATCAAATAATGGAATAGTTTGGCTTGGAAGGGACTTAAAAGCCCATCTCGTTCTACCCCCTGCCATGGGCAGGGACACCTCCCACTATCCCAGGGTGTTCCAAGCCTTGTCCAACCTGGCCTTGGACACTCCCAGGGATGGGGCAGCCACAGCTGCCCCGGGCAACCTGTGCCAGGGCCTCAGCACCCTCACAGGGAGGAATTTCTTTCCAATATCTAATGCGAAGCATGTGCCAAGTGCCTCTTTCCTGATGCACCACCACCACCGGGAAAGAAGAATCCTCATCCAAAGCCACCCATTCCCCACACGCACATGAAATATCTGGCAAGTTACTAAGCAACAAGTGGCGCAGACACCTCCAGCCCCTCTCCGAGCCCCCGGCCGGGTAACGCGGGGTATCGCTGCCTCACCTGGCCCTGCTCCCGGCCGGGTCCCGCTCCGCGCCGGGCTGCGCTCGGCTCCGCCGGGATCCGCGGGATGCGCCGGCTGCTCGCAGCCTCTGCGACTCTGCCAAGCCCCTCCCCGGCTCCTCCTCCGCAGGTGGCTCCTTCCTTCCTTCCCCCTCCGTCCGTCCGTCCCTCCCTCCCTCCTTCCCCGGCTCCCGCAGCCGCTCCAGCGCTGCCCCTGCGCCGCGGGACCCTCCTGTCCCTCCTGTCCCCCTGCCGGGGCCGGGCAAAGGGCGCAGGGTGGGCAGGGAGCGATGGGGAGCAACACACGGCTGCTCGTCTGGGGGAGGGCTAAAACTGAAATAAAAAAAATTCCCAGGTATAAAAATCTAAAAAGGGGGTGCTGAGAAGATGAATCAGGCTGTGCTCGGTGGTGCCTAGCAATAGAAAGAGATGTCCGGGAAGTTCCACCTGAACACGAGGAGAAACTTCCGTGTGCAGTGACCAAGCACTGAACAGATTGTCCACAGAGAGGGTGTGGAGTGTCCCCCACTGGACACAATCCTGTGTGCTGTGCTCTGGGATGGCCCTGCTGGAGCGGGGAGCTGGGACCTGGTGACCTTCTGAAGTCCCTTCCAGCCTGACCCATCCTGGGATTCTGTGAAGGTCTGACCACTGGTTTTGTCCCATATAACCCACGGCTGCTCTGTAACCTCCACCATCGGGATGGGCCCGTGCCCATCCCCTCAGCCTGTGAGCACCTCCAGGAAAACACGCGGGCCGGGAAAGCTGCACTCACCTGTATCCACTTTCTCCTTCCTTGCTCCTTCATGCTACAAAAACTACAGAAGACACTGGTGAAGGCAACAGCCCAATCCTGCAGGGTCTGCAGAGCTCAGGGGCACATCTGTGCCATCATCCCTGTCCCTCAGTCACTGCTCCCACAGCAAATCCCCGAGTCCACACTAAAGATCTGTCTCAGCATGTCCAGAAGGAAGGGAGAGACACCGGGCATGCCCGAGTGCTCGGATGGAAGCACGTCCCAGCTTCCCGATGGGACACAGGCTGGGCCCCACAGCCCAGGGGACCGCACCTCGAACCCTGGGGACAGCACCCCACACCCTGGGGACAGCACCCCACACCCTGGGGACCGCACCCCACACCCTGGGGACCGCGCCCTCGGTGTCCCCGTTAATGTAATCACAGGAACAATGCCCCCTCCCAGTCCGAGGGGCTAGTTTGCATTGATCAGATCACGGAAAACAAACCCAATTAAAAACTCTCCGGGAGTGCTGCTGTTTGAAAGCAAAGCCAAATGACAGCATCATTTCCCAGTGACCCATTTCCAGCCAGGCTCCAGCCCAGGGCACAGCACAGAGACCCCGGGACTCGACCTGATCCCAGCACTGCCATCCCTGCCCAGCCTCGACCAGCACCGGAGCAGGAACAAGAGCCAGGAGGGCAGGAAGCCTCTGCCAAGGCTTTTCCTAGTGTCAGTGAAGCTGTGACCTTACCTGCATTTATTGCAGGTTTGAGGGATAAATTCTGCCGTTGTGCTGTTTGACCCCGAGCTCTCCCATTAACACCAGTTCATCAATCCCAATAATTGCTCTCACCTACTTTAAAATGTGGGCTTGCCAGCTAAAGGTGGGCAACCTCAGGGTCAGAAGGATTAAGGAGGAATTTGCCTCTCTATCTGCAGACATCTTGATGAGCAGGAGGGGAAAACTCATTTCTTTCTCCTCCACGCTATTTTCAAAATCATTTGCTGACTCACATCCCCCGATAATCCTGTTCTCAGCTACTCCTTACACTTGGTATTTACTGCTGGACTTGTTTCGCCTGGACAGTGAGCACACTATTACACCAGAGTTTACCTCAGCAGCCAAGCATGACTCCTAAATCCATTTCTCTCTGAATAATTCCAAGTACAAACCCTTCTCCCTGGTACCAGCTCATCATTCTGGCAACGTTCTTCCCATCAAACCCATTGATCAAAGCCGGGAAAATCCCAGCAGACGCATACAGCGGAAGCAATGCTATTCCTACTTAACATGCAAAATGCACATACAATTCCAAGCAGCATCCAGGACTTCAGAGCAACAACACTGAGCTGCCCAAAGCTGCCAGGATGTGTTGTATGCTCCCTATATAATTTTTTTTCTTTTTACTGTAGACCAGGCTTGGCTAGGAAGACTCCTTCAAGGCTGGTGACCCCCGCTGTGACCAACTGCTCCATTCACACCCTTTGCTGGTGCCCCGTTTCAAACTAAGGCCAGGGGTTGCCCAGTCCTGTTTTTGCTAATCAGGGCAGGAATGTAACAGCTGCATCCTCAATAACCCAGAGCTGCCTCAGCTTCAGGCTTGGGTTTTACCTTTGCAATTACTGCTCTGAGGAGGTATTTTACTACCTGGTGTACAGTGACACATCTTCTGCGCTTTTTTTCCTGTAAAGGAAAATCCTTAATCCTCCTTAGAAGCTGCCTTTCTTTTAGGAATGAAACCTGAGCAACCAAGATGTGGCTCTTCTGCACCTGGGACCTTCTGCACCTGCACAGAGGTCTCTGCTCTCCACTGCAGTGAACAGCACTGCAATGTCTTCTTGCTGCTTCTGAATATTTGATTGGAAATAATAAAATAATCACATGAGTCTCATTTTCTGTTCTAATTTCTTTTGCCAGACAATTTTCAGCTATTATTATTGTTATTATTATTCAAGTGAAAGAGATGCATTCCTCACTCCTAAGGAGTTGGTCAGATTGCCATGGAGCGGTGGAGGCAGATAATGAGTATCTTTTAAACCCAGCAAAGAAGCCCAAGCATTTGAAACCACAGAAAAAAGGGCCATCCATGTGCCTGTTACAAATTCAATCCTGAAGTCCACCCTATCCTCCAAAACTTATTTCAGGCAGAAAAACTGGGAAGGCAAAGCAACCCAAAGAATGTTATTAGTGCAGCCTGTAGCTTCTTCCACTTTCTGGTTTTGCAAATGTGACCACTGAAAGAGGTTCAAGCCATCATTAGGAGTTGGACAGGCAGGATTTTCCAATGCTGCTTCTTACTCAGCTGGATTTATCCTGCAGTCAGCTGCTCCCAAAACACACACACATACAACACAAATAAACAAAACCCCCTTTAAAAATAAGAGAAACTATGGATTAAAGCAGACTGGGGCATTAAAAAAAAACCCAACAGAGCAGCACATCATGACATGGAATGCCTTAAAATGACTGGATTTGATTCAAAGCTGACAGCAACCAGGTATCTCATGTCACAGAGTATGGAATCATCAAATCCCAGAATGGGTTGGAAAAGACCCTAAGGCTCATCCAGTGCCACCCCTGCCATGGACAGGGACACCTTCCACTGTCCCAGGCTGCTCCAAGCCCCATCCAAACTGGCCTTGGGCACTGCCAGGGATCCAGGGGCAGCCACAGCTGCTCTGGGCACAGTGGTACCATGTGGTGACTGAGCTTTTGGTTGATGGAGCCATGGTCTGCCATGGCCTGCAAGAAAAATATTCCAACTATTCCATTTATTAAGTCTTTATGCACAGAGAGGTGGTGGTGTAGCTGCTCAGCCTTTGTGAACTTCCCAGGACCACGCTTTAACAGGAGAGTTGAGCTGTGCACTGGCACAATCCTTGATAAATCCATAGGCCAGGAACAGATCAGAGCTTTGTGCCATCATCTATGGTTAAAGCTGCCCTGAAGTATTTTGAAGTCGCAATCTGGCTCCCACACTAATTTACAAAATTATTCAGGAGAAAAGAGGAGGAAAAGCAGAGCAGAACAAACTCCCTCTTGCCATGATTTCAGAGCTTTTAGCATAACTGCAGAGTTTTGCTCAAGCCAACTATTATTACAGTTAAGTCCCATTTTGACGGAGCTTGTGAGAAAGAAAAAAACATCCTGTTTAAAAATAACAGCCCCCCCCAACCTGAGTAAGTGGAGAGCAGGCAGAGTGAGAAAGCAGCACAAAACAAGTGAAAAGGAAAGTGGCCTCATTAAAGCACACTGGTGCTTCCAACACCCTGCACTCAGCCAAGTTTCACTGCTGTGCTTCACACTACTCTGCCCATTCGGAGGGATCCAGCCTCTCCAACACCGGGAATGTTCCCATAACAAACTTCAACACAGCTCTTTCTTACCTGCACAGAACACAGATCTCTGTAATTATTCATGAACTGATGTGTACAGACTGTGCACAGATCCACACACCACGCCTGTTCCTTTTATTTTCCAATTAAAATTCCCCAGGAAACATGGCCACGGCTCACCACAAAATTACCTGTCAAAATGTGAGATGCCTGAAGCTGCTGTTTATGGGCTCAGCTTCTTCCCAAAGCCTTGGTGACCACACACAAGGAGAAACTGCACTGTAGGGAACACAGGAATTAATCTGGCTCTTCCCTCTACCGGTGTTCAGGCATTTCCCTGCGCCTGGAGGCTGATTTCCAGCGCTGTAATTACACCAGCAGTGCCTCCCCGTGGGGATGCAGGATAAGCTGGGATGGAGCAGAGGATGCTCCTCAACTGGCAGAGCTCTGCTGCTCCCCTTGCTCCCCAAAGCTACTGAAGGGCTCCTAGGCCAGGAGCCTGGACCCTGACAGGGGGTTGTGGTGGGCAGGGATGGGGTTTTTTGTGCCAGCTCTGTGTGGGATCTTTTCCATACTTCCAGGAGACTCAGCTATTCCACGGAAAAACCTGAATCCTTGGGGGCTGGACACAGAGGCTCATTCACTGACACCTCCACCTGTGCCTTACTGGGATTGTTCAGAGAAGGCAGAAGGTCCCCGGAGCATCCCCAGGTTCAGCCTGCACCTGATGGTCCCACAGGACAACACTGGTGTCCACCAGCTGTCCTGGGACCACTGGCTTTGCACTCATGGCACATTCTGAGGAGACACAGGATCCCTCCCCTCAGGGCTGGGAGGGCTCGAGCAGGGCTTTCATAGATCAGAAAACTCTATTTGAGTTCAGCTAAAAAATAAAAAAAGATATAAATGAAACAGCAGAACCAAAGGGCACCTTCCTCTTGCCCCTGGGTCCCTGAGCCTGCAGGTCCCTTTTGTTTCAGTCCAGCTTCTCTCCAAAGGATGGATCTCCTGCCCTGCTCCTGCTGCTCCACCCCTGCTCCAGCTTCCCCTGGGCCCTCCAGACACAGCACTAATCCCCAAATCCTGCTCTTCCACTCCAGGCTTTCAAATCCAGGCCTCTTGAAGAAAATGTCAACCAACTTACTCACAAGTTCCTGAGAACCACCCAGACAGTTTCCATAGCACCCAGGAAATGTCACAGAAACATGGATTTGTTCTCACTGCAAACACTGCATCACCATCACCTAAAACTCCTCAGTGTGGGGGTAAGGAACAGCCAGGGGTGTTCATAAAGCACTGCCAAAGTGCACTCCTGGGTCTCACTGCCATTGTCAGAAGCACCTGCACTGTTCAAGGATTAAAGGATTACAGAGGAAGAAAAAATACATTGACTCCCTAATGCTCTGCATCCTCAGGAACTTCGTGAAATACAATTTCTTCTCGTCTCTCACCTTGGAGTTAGCCAAGGTTTAGAGATTTTGTTTAGGTAGACAGGAAAAGTGTTTCAGATTTGCCACTGAAGGCAAAAGGCAAAAGCAAGTTGCAAATAAAAACGTCCCCATAGGCAGAGGGTGCAGAAAGAATATCTGACACTTTTTAACTCTAAAACTGCTCCTTTTAAATCCACTGCTCATCCCAGTTTGGTGAAGAACTCCCAAAACTGCAATTCCCTGCCATCCTGTGTACCTGCAACTCTTACCATGGTACATTATGGAGACTCCTCAGGTGGATTTTCATGCAGGTCTAGAGGAACATCCAAACCCTGGCCCCTTGCAAAAGGGAAATGGGACATTGAGAAGATCATTCAGAGCTTCAGCTGCACAGCTGGTCCGGGGAATGCTGCACTTCCATGGAATGCCAAGGGCATCCTGTGCCCTGTAGGGGAAGGGGGAATGGAGCAGCAGACCCAGATCCAGAGCCCTGCTGGTTTCTTCTCCCAAACTACTGCTGGAAAAGCAGAACAACACACTTGGTGCTGCCTGGCTGGCTGAAGCACAGCGGGACTTTCTCCAAATCCAGTCCCCCAGAGAGGGCTGTGAGTGATTCTTCATCCCAGGCAGGACAGATGCTGCTGCTGCTGCTTTTGGGATGCTCCTACATCCCATTCCTGCTTGCCCAGGGAACACAGAATTTTTGCCATGTCTGTCCCCAGCACACAGGCTCAGGGAGCTGTTCTCTCCAACTCCTACTTTTCCAGCAGAATCACAGATTTTATGGTGCAAATTTCAGAGGGGACCAGATGAATCCTCTATTTAGCAGCACTTCCACAGATCAGCCCACAGCTCTCATCCCTTTCTATTTCTGCCAAAAAATGGGAAGGAACAAAAGACAAATCGCTTAAAACAAGGGAGGGATAGCAAAGAGAAAAAGACTCCAAGGAAATGAGAAACTCAGCAAAATGCTGCTGCAGTTCTGGTCTGCGCTACAAATTTCAAGACCTAAAAAGACTAAACAGTCTTACAGTCCTGGGCAGTCCCTGCAATAAATCCCCTTCTCCTAAAGCCAGGTAATTACTGGAGCAATTCAGGGTAAATAAGCACTTTCCAGAGCGCACTGCACTGAAATCCAGCAATGCAACACATTTACGGAAGGTGAAGTTTGACATTCTTAATGTATCCAAGAGCCAAACTACCAGCAAAATAATACTATTTTTTTCAAAGCAAGCATCCAGCACTTCTGATGGCAGTGAAATAAAGCCCTAAAGCCTAGTTTAAAAATAAATCCTCCTTTGGTGACCGGAGAAGGTACAATGGGAATCCAGACAAGGCTTGCAGCAGAGGCAGAGCTTTACACCTAAACCACAAGAAGCTTTGCAATCAGTTCAAATACAATTAGAAGAGATGCCTGGCACCTACCAAGCACTTCAGTCACTGAACTGCACAAGCAGTGGCTCCTTCATGAACTGAAATGTTCTACCAGTGGGTGTCAGGAAAAGATTCTTCCTCCCCCTGGAATGGGCACAGCCCCACAGCTGCCAGAGCTCCAGGAGCATTTGGACAACGCTTTCAGGCACAGGGTGAGAGTTTGGGGTGTCTGTGCAGGGCCAGGGGTAGAACTGGCTGATCCTTGTGGGTCCAGCTCAGGGTATTCCTGATTCCATGGTTTTGTGGACAGCAGGACTCAAATGAGCTCTGACTGGCTGCATTTATCAGCATTGCTTTGATATCAAATATCCAATAATAACCTGTTCGTTTAACCCAAGGAACAGCTTGGGATGACCTCTAGGAAGGTACAGTTCAACCCCAATCCCAAGGGACTGGGTGGAACAGAGGGACACGGGGGACAACACTGTCTGAAGCCTGTGCAAGAACTCTGCCATGTGCCTTGGTGCCAAGCCCTGCCTAGAAATAAAGCTCCCACACATTGCTGCTCTGCCTCCCCTAAAATCCCACTGACATTCTCTTTCCAAGCACTTAGGAGATCCAGAGAAACAAAGTCCAGGTATGATTTAACACAAAAAGCAAATCAATTGAAATGTCTGTTGTCAAATACCTCTCAATAACTGAGGATTAAATGTTTAATTACATAAAATGTACCAGGGACACATCTCAGCTCCTCAGTTCCATTGGAACACTTTAATTTCACCTAATGCCAGTTCTGATAGTGACAGCCACGTTGTCATGGCAATGACAACACAACACAGTTGTTTTCTGCTCTCACTGTGCACTGGGCACACAGGAGGGCTGTTTCCATTGCCATAAAACTATATATTTAACCACATTTCTTCCCTCTCTTATTCAAGCAAGCTCTTCCCTCCAGAGCGTGGTCACAGAGGGTTTGGCAAACCCTTCGGATAGTGAGGCTCAAACTGAAAGGCTGGGAAAAGAAGAACACTTTATATTTAGAGATGCAGCAGCTGGGGGGGAAAAGAAGCTGATTTCTGATACACAGACTACCACCCACATGGCTGCTGATACTGCAGGGTGTGCACAAGGCAAGGCCCAGGTGTGCTGAGCATCACCTGAAGATTTGGATTCACTCACTGGGTCTGGAAATCACTTGAAGAAAATCTGCCCCTGAGAAGGTGGGTTCTCAGAACCAGGCACGGGCTTTTCTACCCAACAGCTTTTTAATACTAAAAAAAATTACTAATTCTCTATTTCACTATTTATTACACTACAGCTAGGTTCTGCCAGCAAGCAGGGTTAGTGAGTGGTTATTGCTACCACAGACAGGATTAGATGTGGTTAGGGTAGCACAGAACAGGCTCTACCTGAGCTCAGGTGGGACTGGTTCAGAGCCTCGGTAACAAATGCAGAGCCTGGTTTTACACTGTCCATCTCCAAGTCTGATAATCAGGGTCAGGGCAGGGGGCAGAGGGACAGACAGAGGGCAAGAGAGAGGACAAAGTTAAAATATCTCCTGGAGGGACTGCAGGAGTCCAACAATTCAATGTGGAGAGACAGCAATTAGAGAGACAGAGCTGGAGAAATCCAGAGTTCAGTGCTGAGCATGCAGAGCTGGGGCTTCTCTGGGCTGTTCTAGGCCTGAATTGTTCTTCCCCAGCAATGTCTGTGTGCAAAAAGGAGTGGGAGGGAGGGGATCCACTGAGCTCACAGCGTGAACAGCAAAAACCATGAGGTGAGCTGGACTAAGCTGAGTGAACACCCAAATCCCTGGAAAACTGAGCTGCTGGGGATGGAGTGGATGCTGCTGGTGCCTGAACAACTGGGCTTGGAGCTGGCTCAGGAGAGAGCACAGTGTGTGCAGGCCAGTTCCCAATTCCAGTCCCTGCACACGGCAGGGGGTGGAACCAGATGATCTTTAGGCTCCCTTCCAACCCAAACCAGTCTGGGATTCTGGGATGCTGTGCACAGACCACCCTAAGCAGAGTTTTCACTGTAAAAAGAGTATTAAAAATTCTATAAAATAGATGTCAGTTTGGGTTGGCACATGGAGAGGAGAAATGAGTGATGTTCAACACAGAACAGCTTGCACAGGAACAGCTTTTGCTGTGGCTGGGAAGCCAAAGATTTTGGGCTTGTGGTCAGGGGCACTTTGTCCCAGTTACAAAACCCTCTTCCAGCCCCTGCCTCCCTGTCCAGAGCTCAGCTCGTTTATCTGAGTCCAAAAAAGAACTTCTGTCCCTCAATGAGCCCAGAAAGGAACTTCCCCTTTGCACCAGCAAAACCTGAACAGGACCTCAAATCCGCCACACTTAAAAAGCACAACTATTCCTAAATTCCTGGCAGCAGAAGTCATGCAGCCATGATCTGTGGGACACAGGAATATCATAACCCAGTGCTCAGCCATGGGAGGATGTGGTTCCCCAGCTCTCCAGTGGTGCTCTCAGAGCAGCCACAGCCAAGTTTCCCATCTCTGTGGCAATTCCATGACTCACAAAGGACAGAGCTGTCACAAGGAATTAATTTCACAGGAAAAACAAGCAGAACCACTAATAAGCCTCATACCTCTGAGCAAAAATATTGGAGCTGTTCTGTTGTCAGAATCTTCCTTCTCACAGCTGAGAGAGGAAGGGGACTCAACACTGACCACTCACATTAAATAACCAGAAATGTGGCCATCCCTTGTTTTTGTGTTAGAAACCTAATAAAAAAGCCTGCCTGAAAAAATAGACAGGCTAAAGCCTGCCTGTGTTATCTGAATTTAACTGCTGCTGCTCCTTGGCAGGAATTGCATCTCTGAAGGGCTCAGGGATCCAAGGAACTTGACTCTACAAATGGAAAAACATTAAGAAAAATCTTTTCCCCATATTTGTGTGCCCAAAGGGAACTCCCTGGATCTTACAAGATTCACTATTCTGATTCCTCCCAAATTTTCTGTCACGTTATTTATCAGTGGACATGGCCAGTCATAGCAATAAATTCTGCCCCCATTCTTAAAACCTCCCTCCCAGTTTCAGTATTCCCTGGCTCCTGTGGGTTTGGATATGTGCAGTGGAAGAAGCCTCACCTCACTCTCCATGATATATCCCAAACACAAACCCTGTTCTCCCCCTCTGGAGTCTCCTTCTGCCTGGAGGGATCTAATCACGTTGGCATGTGCTCAGGAAGGTGCTCAGGAAATCAAATCTTCACACCAGGAACAGGTTTTCTGTCCCTCTGGAAGGAGCCCTGGGAATGGGAAGCACTTCCCCACATTCCAGGGACAGCAGCACAGTGTCTGTGCCAGCAGCTGGCAGTGGGTGTGTGCATAAAGGATTTATCTGTCTATATATACATGAATATTGTAGATTTTATAATTATCTCTCTACAGTATTTGCATATCCAGCTTTCAGACTGACTTAGGGGATCCAAACAACATCCCAGGGGGAGCCAATTTGTGCAAGTGAGACATTTGCTGTAAAAAATGATAAATCTACATGACCAGTCCCAGGTTTTACTGACACCAGGTTATTGCTGTGAGGTTTAGACCAGCACCAGCAGGATCGAAAAAAGACCACGGCAACGTGAAGCAGGACTCTGAATAAACAAGCCACAAGTTCACTTTGGGCATTGTCAGATGTTAAGCACAAACACCATTCCCTCATAAAAAAAAAAAAAAGGGAATTTTGGCTTCTGAAGGTTGTCATGTTCTAACAAACTCGAAGAACTATGTTTAATTCCTCCCCATCAGCCATTTTTACCTTCTCTTCACACTGACATTCATACTTGGCCATCTGGCACTTAATTTCTTTCTTTTTAATCTCTTCAATCTTTTTATGGGTTCAAAATTATTCTATCACCCCCAGAAAAGAGCTATAACCAGCTTTGTTCTTTCCCTGCTGTATTATTTTAAGTCCAAATATCTTTTAAAAAAGCACCTTAGAACACAGGTTTGTTTTGGTTTCCCTAAATATCCTTCAGGGCATCACTGCTCCTGAGCCACATGTACAGAAGAAGAAGGAAAGAAAAAGGAAACAGAGAAACGAGGCAAGAATGAAAGGAGGACAAAGGAATAAGTGAAAACGTACAAGGGGGGAAGTAGCTCCAGGACGCTGGACGGGCTCCATGGGCAGGGGAGACTGGGAAGGGAGAAATAAAAAAATGGGAAAAAACAAAACAAAAAGCAGCTGGTTAAAACATGCTCCCACTGAAAACGGGCTCATTTCACACAAAGCTCGGCTGGGCTATGAACAGCACAATGCAACACACCCAATCCTTCAGGTTGTTTGGTGCTAAACACTTGGGAAATTCAGTAGGATCCAGGAATTCCCACCCTGTGTCCCAGCTCAAAAAAACCCCAACGTTTTGCATGTTTGACCTTTCAGCACAAGGTGCATCCCTGTCCTGCCCAACAGCACGGGGCTTGTTACATATTGAATTTTGTTACACTTTGAATTTCCCTGCATTTCCCCTGGCGCTAAAGCAGAAGCTGCACTTAGGCAAAAAGCAGAGTTACTGTCTCAGTCTCGTGTTTTGCTGCTGCGTCCTTCCTGAAAACCCTGAACTGCAGAGGAGGCAGGCCCAGCCCTGCCCCAGCCCCATGCTCTGCATGGCAGGGCCCAGGACAGTGGGTGGATGTGGGGACACGGTCTGCAGGTGAACGTGGCAGTGCTGGGGAACAGCGGGACTTTCCCAGCCCAACAATTCCACGAGCAGGCTGGCACGGACCTGCTGGGGTCTCTGCTGCCTGAATCCCAGAGCCTGGGAAATTCCCCTCACAGACATGGACACGGACTCTGCTGAAGTGAGTTTCCACACTCCCACTGTTGGCCTTTCCTCCTGCAATCCCCGTGTCCATGCCCAGCTCTGCCCAAGGGATCAGGATTCCCTGCAGGATTTGGTCCCGAGGCCTGGCAGGGCTGTGAGCAGTTCCTGTCCCCTCAGGAGCTCGAGCTGGCAGCCTGGGCAGCTCTGGGTGCTCATGCCCTCTCTGCTTCCCCCCTGGAAATGGATCCCTGCCTTGGCTCAGCACATTTCCATTTCATTCAGCTTTAATGAGACAGTGGCATGGAACACTAAACAACTGCTTTGTTTACTTAAGATTAACAAGACTGGTACTAATTATGTACACTCTCACTTCCCCTGTTTTCTTTATAAAAGCACTAATTAAGACATGATGCTCTAATCAGTGTCAAATGGCTGCTCAGCCCAGGCATCTGCAGAATTTAAGCTCTATTTGCACTTTCTTCTTCTTGATTTTTACTAAAATGAAAAACTGACCACAATCTTTTTTATCCAGGGATTAGAAATGAGCCTGTTTCAAACCAGGCACGGCCTTGTGATTGCAACAGCTCTAACTCAGTGAATGTGTCTCAATTTGCATTTTTGCAGTTAAAAGAAATTCCTCCAGCACTGAGCAGAGCCTGCAGGAGGTCAGGGTAGAGCCCATTGCCTGATCCAGAGCTAAATTTCAGTGGATTATTCCTATCGAGTGTGCTGACCCAGATCAATCTGTTATTGATGTTTTAAAAAGAAAATTAGTCATTCACAACAGCTTGTAATACTGACAGGGCTCCTTTTAATGTTGTGTATCATAAGAGCACCTTCACCTGGCAAATCTAAATTAAATGGATGAGACAGGAATTTGAAAACTCCTCCACAAAGTTGGGCAGAGCTGGGTTATTCATTCTTTGTCCTAAATGAGGAACTGGTGAGAATGACTCCTGAGGCTTTAAAAATGCTTATTTTGGGGGCAGGAAAAAAAAGTGAAACATTACCTTCTTATCCCCCATTTCTTCTCTTCAGCTCTAATTGTCCCCCTGCAAACTGCAGCTTAATTCTGTGTTTCCCCACTGAAAGCAGCTGCTCCCCAGCAAAGACCAAGCCTAAAACCTTCCCCAAAATGACCCTGCCAAGGCCATTGCAGTGAAGTTGGGTCACAGAAAGATGCTGCTTGTTAGGAAAAGACAAAAACGAACTGCAGGTACGAGGTAAGGTGTGAGATGTGGGTTAAAATATTGCTAAACTATGAATATCCAGAATTATGAGGAAGAAGGGACTGAAAGAGAGAGCTGAGACACTGCCTGTGACTGATGAGTGGGGACAACATGAACACATGGACATTAACACACTGTTCCCAAAAAAAGAGATGGACAGAGGAGAAGGAGAAGAGTCAGCACAGCCACGATGTACAGGCAATTCCCAAATGTTCACTTAGAAGGAAAATCCAGAGCAGCTATTCACACCTTTGCTTCTGAGCAGCACTGAATATTGAAAAGGTTCACTTTTCTCTCAATATCTGAAATTCAAATGCAGCCTTTTTCCTGAAGCTCTAAAAATCCTCATGAATATGAGCTGATTCCACCTATTCTGGCATTGAAATTCAGCTAAATTGATAATATTAACTATGAATATTAGATATCAATTCAATATAATATTTTAGGCTAAAAAATTATCATTATTGTATCCCACTAAGAATACTGGGAGAATTTAGAGAAAAGGAAAGTGCTCAAGAAATGTGGGATTTGATGAGCCCAAAGAACCTTCCTAGATCTTCACAAGGTTTTTTACATAAATAGAAACAGTCAGGAAAGCATATACATTCCAGCTGGAAAAAAAAAAATGCATTTTCTTACAGGACTGAACATGAAAAAAAAGAGGGCACAGGCTTAGTCCAACATAGGAGGGAAAATACCTCTCCAACAGGTACCTTTCCAAAACCTCCTGACTCCAAACTTCATTCTCAAATAAATTTGAGAGGTGACTTGGGGCAAAATTGACATTCTTTCATATCACTCTGCCTGTTCAGAACTGAATACAAAGGCCAGTTTTTCTGTATGGCCCATTTTCCATCCCTTGTCCCAGGCCCTGGCTCCATCACTGCTGGTACAAAGCACGTCCTGCCACAGTCCATGAAAATATTGTTTCCAAAAGCAGAGTTTGCCCTCAATCCCAACCCTGCTCTGCCCCTCCCCGTGTTTCATCTCCGTGGAACTGCACTCACTGCTCTGCATTAGAGACCACTGCAATATTTTATGGCTCCATTAAAATGCTGTCCCCATCCCTTGTGCACATCAAACCCTCTAATTATAAATCATAATAGAAACCCAGGGCAGGAAGTTCCCTGCTTTCCATCTGCTTTTCATCAGGTTCCTCAGCCCAGCCAAATCCAGGGACAACTAAGCAGCACGAGGAGTTCTGTGTTTGGAAATTCCTTCGCGGCAAAGAGCTTTACTCTGCACATACACAATATCCTGGATGCTCCACACATTCTATTTTGATTAAAGAAATTAAAGTTGGCCTGTTGATAAGTGCAGCTCATCAAGGCCAAATCTAAAACTTCACATTAATTCAGGATGAAATACCCTGCTGATGTCAAGTGAGGACAACAGCTCCAAATGAGATTTTTAGGAAAGTCTCCATTCCCTGGGGAAAGCCAAACTAGTGTTTTAAATACAGGTAGAGGGAGAAAAGTAATTAATGTGGGTATTTACGTGCATGAGAAATACCCTGTGTGCGTAAGGCATGGACTGGGAAACACAAAATGCAGGAATATGGGCGAGGAAAGTGCATTATCCTGGCAATGCCATTCCCAGTGAGCCCTGCAGGATGCCCTTGGGGACATCCAGTTTCCCATTTGGCAGCACCCAGGGTGCTCCAGCACCTCAGTCCTGCCCCGTGCCACCCCCCTGGGCTGTGCTGGACCTGGAACTCCTTCCTGCCTTCCTCCTCTCACCCAGCTCACACAGGCAGAGAGTTCCCGGAGTCCTCCTGCACCCATCCAACATTCCTTAACCACAGGAACCTCCTCCCTGACTCCTGCTCCAGCCAGCTTTTGTAGTGTCCAAGGAAGGACTCCCAGACTCCTGTCAACATCAAGTGCTGTCACTTCCCAAGGTGCACAAACAGGGCACCAAAGGAGTGGCAGCAGGAATGCTGCGTGCAGAGGAGGGGCAGGATGGCAGAATCAGCTGCACCACTCCTTACACCTCGAAGCTCATTAGTGCTCTCCTCGAGGAGCCTTTTAATGTACCCACATTTAATGTACCCACAGAACAGCCATCAGGGAAGGTCAGGGGACACCCTTGTGACTTGGCAGTATCTTCCAACTTATCACTTTTCATGGGACGTGGGCTTGTGGTGTCAACTTTATACCAAACACTTCCCAGGGCTGAGGGGAAATGCACCCCCCAGTGTGTTGTTAAAGCCAAAAGGAATCTATTCATCCCTTCTGCTCCATTATCTCCCCTAAAGCAGAGCAAGGCACTGCTCCCCAGCAGCTCAGGACACTGAACTGCCTGAGTCATGTTTAACAAACATTTGCTTGTGTATAGGCTGGAAGTTGCCTTTCCCGCTTTAGCTGATGGAGCAGTGACCGGGCACAGGCAGGTCCTGGATGCAGGGAATGCTCATCTCTGTGCCTCTGATTCCACCAAACGCATATTGCCAGGAATGTCACAGGCTGCGGACACCAGTGGCTGAGGACACCCCTGCCCTGCCCTGCCCTGCCCTGCCCTGCCAGCTCTCCAAAGCACACAGATCCCTGCAGAGCACTCACAGCTTGGGCTATCCATGACTTTCCACCAAACTCCCAAGCTCTGAGCTGATAAATGCTGTTGTTTCCTTTGGTAAAAGCCAAGCTTTTGAATCACATCTATTTGTTTTAAAGTATCAAGTCAGCAATCTGCCAAGATAAGGAACATCATTAAAATAGAGAAGAGGGATGAAAAGAATACCAGTTCAACACCAACTCCACTTCCCAGCTGCTTAACATTTTAAGGAAGAACAGCACATTCGAAGTTCTCCTCGATAGTAAAGATACACAGAAATATCTTTATCTATATGAATATAGAGGTATTTTTTAAAAATTTCGGTTTCCCCACCAGTAAATTTTGCAGAGATTTCAGTTATGCCAGAACACCTAATGCCAATCACTTCCAGAGAACACTGAAGGGATGGGAAGGTTGACAGTAGACTCAGATCCAAAATCCCATTCTCTATCTGTTTTTCCTTCCCTCAGCAGAACTTTGGATGTATTTGCCTGTTTTTCCTACAATACAGAACTGTCCAGAAGGCAGGAGGAAGCAGATGGAGCCATGTACCCAGAGCACATCAGCATTCCAATTCTGTTACATCCAACTTCCTCCATCCATCCTCAAACAGAGAGAACCTTCCAGTACCAAGGTGATCTATTCCATCTGATCAGCACCAACATTCCTGCTCATCTATGTTCTGTATAGAAAACCCTGACATGCAACACTCCCTGACCACTCAGAACTGGGATATTTCATGGAATCTCTCATGACAGACTGCTCAAAGTATGTTAAATTCTTACAAAGCTTAAAATCCTTCAAGTCAGGCAGGAGAGAGACATGGATCCAAGTCTGTACAGCAAGTGAAAGACATTCAACAGTGGGAACTCCCCAGAAGGCGGCAACGTGTGGGTGATCGACACACAGAGAGGGGAATGAGGATGTGCAGGGGATGATCAACACTCATGACAATGTGAAGGAGGTATTAGACATGGAACACACAAAGAGAACTCCAGTCCAGTTCACTGCATCAAAAAAAGCTGATTTACACACCTGGTTTTGGCACCGAATTGGTCACGGACTGAGGGACTTTGTCGTTGATGAGTTCAACACATTCACTGGGAAAGAATCCAACCTGGAGTAAAACAGAAGGACAAAACTGAGTGTTATGATCTGAACTGCTCAAGCAACATCTCCCCTCAACTCCCCTTGCCTGATGCTCCCCGACATTATCCAGCATCAAATGACCAGCAGTCAAAACACTGACAACTGCAGGTTCTGCTCTGCTGCCAGCACCCCGAGAGAGAACAATCTGAGAGCCCAAGGCACTGCAAGATCCTGCAGTGAATAACTTTAAATGTTAATTTGCAGTGTCCCTGCAGTGACCTTTAATTCAGCATTTCTCCCTGCAGCCCCTCAAAGGCAGAAATGCTGGAGAGTCTCTCTAAACCAGAATAAGGGTTAAAGGCTATGGGAAGGATCCTAATGTTTTCTTGGAGTAGCATGTGCCTGCAGACATTGCCATGCCACTCAAGGGCCACTGTATCTGGGGAGAAGTGAAATTATTTCCCCTTCCCTGCTCGAGGATTCAGGCTAAGCTGTGACCAGAGAGGAGTTTGGCACCTCTCTGCATCCCTAACCTCTCTCTTATTTCCCAGCATCTTCCTTCTCACTCTCATCCCAGGTGAAAGTCAAACCAGAGCAGAGCTTTGGTAACTTTAATCCTTGGTCCAGCTTTCCACACCTTTTCTCCATGTTCCTCACCCAGCACAGCTCCTGTCCTGTGAGATGTAACTCAGGCACCACCACCCTTCCCAGACTCCTCACCTAAGGCAGGGCAGGATTCCCTGTCCCATGCCAGGCCGGTGACTGGGACAGCTGGAAGCACCAAGGCACTGCAGGCAGCCCCAGGCTGCTCAAACACCACAGGAACATGAGGCAAAGAGCCAGAGGATGGGCCCCGAGCTCAGCCAGGACTGTGCCAGTCATGTTGGAACATCCATGAAATTCTCTGGAGGCACAGGGCAGTCAGCACCAAACCTGGCAGACAGCCTCTCCTCTATTAATTCATCTTCCACAATTCCCTTTTGTCTCCACGGAAAAAGATTGATCTCCTTCCTACTCCAAGCTGATTTTCACCCACCAACCTCCCAGCAGCTCAGTGGCAGTGCCATGTGTGGGGTGTCCTGGCAAACACTCCAGACTGAAGTTATTCCAAATTCCCCAAAGGAAGCAACAGTCATCAGAGCAGACACCTTCCTCTTCCACAGCCCCAACATCCAGCAGGGCAGTGTTCTGCCCAAGCACAAGGACAAGCTGAATGCCACACACTTGAAATACAATTGTTTTAAGACTCTGCAGGAGCAGCACTCTGGGCCAGCAGAACTCGGGCTCTGAGCTGGGCTTCCCTGGAACTGGGACTGGCCTGGGCATCACAAGTGACTCACAGAACCAACCCCAAACCCAACACAAGGTATGGCTGCACCAGCCACTCCCTCAGCTGGGAGGCCTGCAAGGACACGGTATCCTGGAGTTATGGAATGCAGTGGGGATTTATGTGCAGTTTGCAGACAGAAATGAGCCAATTAACACGAGAAAACGAGCATGAACAGCAGCATCACATCCAGAGGCCCTTCCTCTGGCAGCTCACGGCTCAGGGATCTGCACTGCTGGGAACAGGCTGAGTGACACTGACACAGAAGTGCTGGTATTTGAACAAAATACACTTCATGGATTTAAATCATGGAATCCCAGAATGGTTTGGGTTGGAAGGGACTTTAGGGACACCTTCCACTATCCCAGGCTGCTCCAAGCCCCATCCAGCCTGGCCTTGGGCACTGCCAGGGATCCAGAGGCAGCCACAGCTGCTCTGGGTACCCTGTGCCAGGGCCTGCCCACCCTCACAGGGAAGAATTTCTTCCTTATATCCAACCTAAATTTCCCTTTTTTTCATTTTGAACCATTCCCCCTTGTCCAGTCACTCCAGTTCCTGATGCAAAGTCCCTCTCCACCCTCCTCATAGCCCCTCCAGACACTGGAAGTTGCTCTGAGGTCTCCACACAACCCTCTCTTTTCTTCCCCAGGCTGAACAGCCTCAGCTTTAACACTTTACTGTAGCTGAGAGTCTCTGCTGGACCCTTCCTACATGAGAGATACAGGAGGCAGTTTTTAAAATAGGAAAAATGCACAGATCCAGGGAAAGTCTCAGCCCACCACACAGACATCATCTGGGAAACTGCACAGCTGGAGTGATGAAGTTTCTTTCACTCTCAGTAATTGCCCACATTGTCTGTGCCTGAGATGTGTAAAGAAACCTGAAGTCCTGGGACCTCAACCTTCCATTAATCATCTAAATCTGGATCTAAATCCAGCCCCAAATCCCACACTGTTGGACACTCAGTCAAATGCTGCACATGGAATCAAAACTCATTTGCCTTTGACTGTTAACACAATATTTCTCCTGCTCCTGCGTGCACTGTACAACACACTAACCAGGAATTCAGAAATGAAGGACCCTGGATGGTTATGTCACTGCTTCCAGATATCCCAGAACTTTCCCAAATCAAACATTCTACCTGCTGTCCATGTATCACTTTTGCCATGTTCACACCAATAATCACCATGGACTTTCTAGAGGCAAAGAATTGTGCTGGCTCCCTGGCGTTAACTCACTGCTAGAAATTAATTACATTTTCTGACTTAGTTATTCCAACTTTTCTTGCAAGATCCCCAGGAGATCCTCATCAGGGTTATAACCCACATCTTGTGCCTCATTCCCACCCACTTAAGAGATGCTGCTTCTCCTCCCATGGGAAGTTTTCCATGTTTTTGTATAAATAAATGAGCTTAGTCCAGGAGTTAATCTCAACAGATGTAGCAAGGCACTATTAGAGCTTTGAGCCAGGATTAAAGGATTTGGCAATGTAGGAAAATGAATAGCCAGGGCAGTACATATTTAGATAAATACAAGGTCATCTAAAGGTTAAATACACACTACACACCTTCAGCAGAGGAGGAAGGCACAGGCTGCTGGTGCATGACAACTGTTCTGCAACACCTACTACAGCTTTATCTTTTCACTTCTATGCCAGTGGCTGCTAAAACTGGAGGACACAGGAGGCTTTAAGGGGAAAACTCAGAGTAACAATGGTAATTTTCAGTGTATAGGGAGGGAATTCAAACAAATGAGGAAGTACCAGCAACATAAATGGCAAATGAAACATTGGTTGAGACATTTGGGTTGGATCTTTGGGTTTGACATAATCCAAAGTGTGGGTTCAATTTTAGTCAAAAAGTTTTCTCTTTTCTTTTTAAATCTGATGACAGTCTAGCAAAACCTGACAGGGAAACTGCAACTTTTTATGGCCTGTTTGGGAGAATTTTCACTGAGTCTTTGCCAAGTGACTACACAGAGAGCAGGACACCCTCACTTCGTTCCCAAAGGAGCCCCTGCTGAAATGCTCTCCCACTTCAGGGCACCACTAACAGGAGGAACGGGATTTGAGGTCAAATCCGGAGCTCTTGTTAAAGAGAGCTGAACACCTGGACATCAGAACTATTTTGATTCCTTTTATTCACAAAACAAAATGTCTGTGTAGGATGGTACTTGTTGATTATCCATTCCTGACTGGTGTGCCAGCAGCACATTGGGAAACCAGAGAGCTGGAGAGGGGCTCTGGACAAGGGATGGAAGGACAGGACACAGGGAATGGCTTCCCACTGACAGAGGGCAGGGTTAGAGGGGATTTAGGTGGGATATTGGGAATAACTTCTTCCCTGGGAGGGTGGACAGGCCCTGGCACAGGGTGCCCAGAGCAGCTGTGGCTGCCCCTGGATCCCTGGCAGTGTCCAAGGCCAGGTTGGATGGGGCTTGGAGCAGCCTGGGACAGTGGAAGGTGTCCCTGCCCATGGCAGGGCATGGCACTGGATGACCCCTAAGGTTCCTCCCAACCCATCCTGGGATTCTGTGGAGCTGGGACCTGCAGTACCACAATCAGTTCAAGCTGCTGCAGTATCACAATCAGTTAAAATCAGCCCAGTCCCCCCTGGCTGCACACGCTGGTTTTTCTCCAGCAGGGCAGGTTTTGGGGCAGCTCTGCACCTCAGGAAACCATTCCCAAAAACCAGAATAAGTCAGGACATCCAAACGCAGTGGTGCATCAAACAAGGGCCTGTCCCCAATGACTCAGCTCCCTGACACAGAGCTACTGATTGAAAAGACAAAGCATGAAGCAAAAGCAGAGTAGAACGAAGAGGGTTGAAGGCTGTTAATGTGGAGGTGGCTGTAATTTAGGTAACAATCTTACAGAGAAAGCACTGACTCACACAGAGGGCACTGGAAGAGAAAAAGGCTTGAAGAAAAATGTCTTAAAAATCATTTTACTTTAAGCAGAGCAAATGCTAAGAAGCCTCGTGGGCTGTTTTGTTCGCCCAGAATTGGGTGTGGTGCAGTGCAGTGGGAGCTCAGGTGTGCAGAGAGCACAGGACCCTGCCAGGGAGGTGTGACAGACACAAACCCAGCGAGTCACTCCTGAAGGACAGCTCTTGCTGGCAGGAACACTCTGACTCCCATGCTGAGTCCAAGCTGCAGGTGCTTGCAGCCTGTCAGAGCTGATTTTTGGCTGACATCTGCAGAGCTGCCTCCAGTTCCTCACCACAGCCCTCCCGTGATTTCAAGGGATGCAGCACAGGCAGGAGTGAAGGCACAAAAACAGGGGAGTTCCTTTAAGTCAAGAAGTAATTTTTTCCCTTTTCAGTGAAACAAGGAATTTCTTTCCCTGTTCTTGCTCATGATTTATAATGGAAGCTGTGGTTGGTTGATAAAACCCTGCTCCTTCCCTAATATGAAGCAAAAACCTGAGAAATAACAGGACAAACTGTCCAAACGTTTGGTGGCAGGACCTCCTCCTTCTATCTTCTCTCAGAATCACAACTATCTGCCAAGAGGGGCTCTGTTGATTTATTTTATTAACTCAAATGACTGGATCAACAGATTGCTATCACTGCAATGTTCCTAAACAGGAACAGAACTGTTTGCCTCTAACAAATGCTTTAGAGGCTGCACAGCTTCATCCATCCCTACATCAACTGCTGTAACAACATTCTTCACCTCCACACTCCTTTTGAGCAGCCATCAAGGACACTCCTACCTGTAACTCCTCTCTACATCTGGTGCAGCTACACCAGAGATAAATTCCCTTTCTCTGAATTCCCACTGCTCATATCATCAAAAGACTTCATTCCATCAGGAAATGTACATTTTCTGCACATTCAGAGCTCACGAGCCTTAAACTCAGCACACAGGTTAGAACTTTGAGCAAACACAGCTCCTGGAGCTGTGGGAACACAGAGCTGCATCTCTGTGGTGTGTGTGGCTGTCACCTGCTCACACTGTGACCATTCCTGCTTGTAATTAAGGACACAAGATTATTCCACCCCTAATTTTCTGTCAAGCCAGAATATAGTGCTATATTTCTGCAGCTGCTCAGAAGCCTGACTGTACACAGAAAAAGCAAACTTTTCAGGCAGTTTGCTCATCACCATATTTTTATGCTGGGATCGCTGTGATCTGAGAGGCACAAGGCTGTGACAAACTGCACACGGGCTGCCTTGCTCCTGGTGCCTTTAATCACCAGTGCTGTTCTTCAGACCTGGCCCCAGTGTCAGCCAGCCCGAAGGCAAGCAGGGAGCCCACACTGAATAATGGGATCTGCATCCCACACAGGGATTCCAAACCCTGTGCAAGTGTCCACACTCAGGCACAGACCACAGAGCAGCTTTGTTTTGCTTTACTGATTCACTTGGAAGTTAAACATGGCAAAGGCTGATCACTCCAAGCAGTATTACAGCATTTAACTGACCGAGGGTTGGAACTGATGTCTAAGGTCCCTTCCACCCCAAGCCATTCTGTGATTCTGTGATAGTACAGCAAATACAGCTTTAGGGCTTCTAAGATTAGAACACAAGTCCAGCAAAGCCACAACACAGCTCAGAATCACAGGTCTGTTCAAGCAGTACCAGTGTGTTGACCCTAGAAACAAATGAAATTTCAGAGCAGGTAGTCTATGTCCATGCCACTCTGATTTTACAAATGAGATGTCATCTGAACTCCCACACCCGACACAAAACCAACAAAAGCTGTGTCTCACGTGCCCTGGCTGAGCAGCCAGCACTGGGATGGTGTAACTGCACTGCATCCAGCTGGGACTGGGAGATCCAACTGCTGGGCATTGACAACAGCCGGGCCCCAGGCTGGGTCTGGCACGGGAAAGTCTGTCAGGGAGAACCTGAGGAGGCTTGAGAAGACTTTCCATGCCAAATTACACAAGTGTCTGGGCAATCCTGAGCCTCTGCAGAGCAAACTCCTCATCCCACCCACTCACAGACAGCAGCTGCAGATGGAAATCCCTGTGGCTGAAGGCAGCTGAAATGTGAGACAGGGCACAAGTCAGTCCCCCCAGCCTCCAGTGGCTCTGGAGTTTGCTTGGTTAATAGAGACTTTTAAAGCTTTTACATTTCCTAACAGCAAAAGCAAACTACAGATTAAAAACTCCTTGGAAGGACAGTGCCATTTCAACACCCAAGGTTTGGTACCTGATCCCCAGGTGCTTAGGACCTTCTGAAAACCCAGTCTCCATCTCTGTGCTGTGACATTTACAGGGACCAGCAATAAAAACACCACACAATAATCACAGACATGGATGGGTGGCTTGCCCAAGTCAGCAGCACTGGAATTCTCTGAATTCTCTATGTTCTGCCTGATCTGGTTTTAGCCACTGGAAGGAAGGGGATGATGTGAGTAACAGTGCCAGCTGCCTTGGAGGGGGTGCAGCACAAGCTTCCACTGCCATCAGGCGAGCTGTCCATCACCGGCCCGGCCAGCCCTCCTTCCTTCCCATGGTGAGGGAGGAAGGAAACTTCCAGTGGAGCCCCTGTGTCTGCTCCAGCCCCAGCCCAGAGAGCAGGGGAGTCCCCTGACACCAAGGAAGGGACACCCTGCTCGTCCCCTGAGCCACCCTGAGCAGGCTCAGCAGCTCCAGGAACACAGCACTGAGGCTCCTGCCTTCACTCCAGTCCCACTGCCGTGGCTGTGCTGGTGCCTACCTGGAAGCCGTGTTTTCCTCTCCACCATGAGGTCAGCTCCTTTGGTGGCATGTCGATGACAGACACAATGTCCCCCACCTGCAAAAGTTTGACAGCATCAGTCACAGCCAGGAGGAGAGCACTCCTCCAATAACCACAGTCTCAGCACTGCAAAAAACTGCAAAGCTCCGGAGCAGCTGCACATCTGCCTTTGCAAAGCCAAGCTGGGAGGTGGAAGAGCTCCTGGATTATCCAGCACACAGGATACAGCTGTCCCTAAGGAAAAGGGCCCAAAGAGTGGCAGGCTCCCTGGCAAGGGGTACAGAAGGGTTCTGGTCAAGCTGCAGTGACGGTGCCAAACACTTGGGAAAACCTTCTCAAGTAGCTGAACTGATTTTTACTGCCTGCCCCGTCCATGTGTCTGCAGGCACTGAGGTGTCTCCTTGTTCCCTCTCACAGCAAAGAGTGAAGAGCTGCCTCTGTAGCTCACAACCTGCCCCAGATGAGCTGCCCAGGGTTACAAAATGAACAGAGGAGAGGTGGTGTTAAAGCAATGGGATGGAAAATGGCCAAGGACACCAGACAGGTTTTCTAAAGCTTTGCTCATTCCCATCAAAATGTAATACTGCAATAGTTCAAAAGGAAATCAGTATAATCAATACTAAATTTGGCTTGGTTTGAATCAAGCTCTGTGTGGCCTCTATTACAGAAAATGAGAAGGGGCAGAACCTAAATAAATACTGCAGGCAGGTACGGCAAAAATTTGTGCCGGTAATGCCCAACTTTCACCAGACATTTTACACTGATGGATCCCAAAGTGTTTTATAGAAAAGACAATCCCCAGTTTGCAGACAGGGATGAGTGAGACGTGGGGAAGTGATTTGCTCCAGGAAACAGTGAACCAAGAGCAAAGCAATTGTCCATGAAGGAAACTGCTGCCACCACAGGAGCAGAGACACTGAGGATGTTCCTCAGAACTGGGGAGCAAACCCCAGTCAGCTGTTTGTGCAACTGCCTTCCAGAAATGAAGAACAGTAAACATAAAGAGATCATTTGGATTAGGGAACAGGACCCAGCATTGTAAAACCCCTGATCCTGTTCCATGTCAGTTCTGTTGAGGTGTCTCACCGCACACCCTTGAAAACCACACGTGCCTCAGTTTCCCCTCTGCACAGAGCAAGATTTACAAGCAGGGAGTGTCACTTTAGTGCTCTCATGAGCTGACAACCAGCCTGGATCCTGTGCTGCTTGGATTCCAGCTCAGAGCTGCCGTGCCCACACTTGCCTCTGGTTACACAGTTCTTTGGGGTATACTAATAACTGCCTTGACTGGAACATGAACAAACCCCTGGCAGCACCAGACTATCACAGTTATTTTTCCTTCCTGTGCTGCACACCAAGGATCACAAAGCTCCTCAGGACACTGTTTTCCTTCGCATGTTTTATAGAAACAGTACCATTGCACAGGGCAACCAGAGCCCAGACTGCTGCTTTTTGGGCAAAACAAACAACTTCCAGACAGCCAAAAACTTCCCGGGTCTGATCTTCCAGATCTTGGATGGGACGTGGAGCAACCTGGGCTACTGGAAGGTGTCCCTGCCCATGACAGGAGGTGGAGTGGGATGGGTTTTAAGGTCCTTCCCAAGCCAAACCATCCTGAGATTCAGGGATTTGCTCCATAGCAACTCCTGCACTGGATTTGCAGAGCAGTTTTAGCTCATCACCTGCCCTTTAAGTAGCAATCCTTTGCCAGTCTGGTTCTTTACTTCTCATGGGAGCAGAAGCTCTTACAAATGGTTACAGACAGGGACTTGCTCAGAGGAACATGGGTGGTGTAACCTGGGCAAGGAGAAATGACCTTGTGTCCACACACACAGGGACGGTGATCCTGAACAGAAAACACATGGACTCGGCTCAGGGACAGCCCAGAGGAGCTGGCAGGAGCTGGTTAATCAGGAGATACTAATGCCAAGCAAAGCTGTATTTTAAAGATGACTGAGCATCTGCCCATATCCAAATCACTGCAGACCAAATATTTAACTCAATCTTCCAAGCTTCACCTCACAAAACATTGTGGAAGTGTCTGGACATATTCCTGATGGGGACACAGGCCCAGAGACACAGATTACACTCATCTGTAGCTGATAACAAGGAATGCAAGTGCTTTATTTACCTCAAAGGACAGTTCATCTGCTGCTTGAGCAATGTATCTCTTAATGACGTGGGCAGCAGCAATAGCAGGGACGTTAATGGATGATTCCTCATGGACCAGCAGGTGATTCCCCTTGTTATCAATCTGCAACAAAGAGCACAGGAGACTGTGAGGCAGCTGAGGACAAGTGAGGAGGCATTTTAGTGGTGCAGAGACTTCAATTTGATTGAGAGAGACAGCTCAGCCCAGGGCCCCAGGAGAGAGGGCACAGCACAGACAGAACAACTCACTGGGGGGGTTCCAGAAGGTCGGGTGTCCCCATCCACTGAGAAGAGAAATGCTGGGTTAGTGCAGCTTTGTGCACAAACAGTGACACATAGTGAGGATTTGCACCTCCCTGTAACACCAGATCATGGTGGTTTTCCATGGCAACACAGATGTGCTACCAAAATCCTCTACAAGGTGGAATTAATGCTGGAGGTACTGAGGGAAGGGGGAAATGCTGTCAAACCAAAAACTAGTGCTGCTTTCCATTTTCTCCCACCCTTCGACTTATTTTCTTTTTAAGAAAACGTGCACCCCCCCTGCAATCATCAGCCTACTTTCAAACCTCCCAGATTTCTCTGTAAAATTCTGTAGGAATCTCTGTGAGTCACAAAGGTTATTCTATACTGCATGTGCAGCGGGTTTGCTGTGATCTCCAGGCCCACCCTGTTGCTGTAATTCCTACATTTTATTTCTCTCTACAACTTCCTCCCTCCCTTTGCAGCTTTCCAAGATTTTTCTCATCCCAAAGGATTTCAGGGTGAGAAGGGTATCAGTGGGGAAAACTGCAGGAAAACACACTCAATCCTTATCAGAACCATTTAAAAAGGAGCTGCAACAGTCTATTAATAGCTGTTTCTATTCCTGGTGTGCAGTGATGGAAAGGCACACGTCTGCAGCCAGCCTGAGCAGGGACAGCTGGACACTCACCCAGCCCTCTCTGCCCTCCTCCCCAGTGAGGGCTATTGTTTAAAGGCTACAAGACCATCAAACCTGAAAGCAGAGCTGCAGCTGCAGTTCACAACACACAAACTGTGTCACTGCAAGCACAAGGCTGCCTCTGTCTGTAGGGGAGCCAACAGGGGCATGGAATATTTGCTGGGCTTGGAGCTACCACAGGGAAAAACGATTTAAAAAACCCCAAGAGAGTAGGGGAACACCGTAACAGAGACAGCTGAGATTTAGAGATGTGCCACACTTGCAGCATTGCCTTGGCAAAACGGAGAGCAGGAATACGTGAGCTTTGAAATAAGTGAGCCTTCTGCAACCCGTTACTGGGAGATTCAGCCCTGAACTGGGCGTTCCCAGGCAGCCCACTGGGACTGCCACCTCCTCTATTTGTGGATATCAGCAGGACAATATGCTTCTGAGAGACAAAACCCCGGTAACAAGGAAAAAAACTCCCACACTCTTAATGCTGGATCTGATTCTGTGTGTCCTACACCTTCCACGTGCTGGTAACAGGGGAATAGAGCATCCAGGATAGAATTCAGGGACATCAACAGGCCTGGAAAGAGCAGGTGTGTGCCTGCTGCTTTCCCAAGGGCAGGAGACAAGGAACACCCCAGGTTTGTGCTGTACCTCCATCCATGTGAGGGCAGGACCACAGTTGATCTTGTTGCCTGCGATGTTGGAGAGCCGAGCCAGGTAAGCCATCAGCATCTGGGTGACCAGCTGGGACACAAACACACACACAGTGGTTCTGTTAGTGCACCTTCCCCTGAAGAGCCTTCTGCAGGCTTAGGGAGACCAGGAATTACCCACTGCCACAGGCCAGAGTCACAGAAATACATTCCCTTCTGCAAATGAATATATTTCTGTCATTCAAAGAACAGCAAGCTACACACAGAGTTATAATGGTTACACCAAAAAAAAGGGGTAAAGAAGCAGCTCTCTGTGAAAGTAATAGTTATTATTATGATTTTGTAAGATTCATGCAGATTTTCATAACTTCCTTTGTCAAGATACCTTAAATCTAAAGCCTTCCCCTCATCATGGACCTCACATACAAACAACTCGTGTGTCTTAGGGCCACCAAACACATCTGAGAACCACTCAGTGAACGAACACCTGCCTGCCACTTCCACGCTCTTGCAAAGCCTTAAGAATGTGGCAACTCAGACTGACCCCCTGGCCAAAGAGTAACATTTCAAGCAGTAGAAGAGGGGTTTAAAAATACACTTTGCAATGTCCCTTCTGTAGCAGTAAACTGGTTTTTATTACAGAGAAGCCACTGAGGTCTTTCCAAAGCCTCACAGTGACACTGGTATAAAGCAGCATTGTAGCCCAGAATCTGCAGGACTGTTTAAAACATTGTTCTCCTCAACCATCTGTTCCGATGTGGCCAATTCAAAATAAAAAATATATGATGAGACACCCCACAGCTGCAGAGTTACATTTCACAGAGCAGCAGAGTTGTTCAGCATCTTCACCTCCTCTGTGCTTGTGGACAGAATGCAGATTTTCAGACTCAAGCTCTAAAGTCCAGTTAAATCAGTAGTACAAATTAGGATGCAAGAGATAGGAATGCCTAAAATATAATCAAAAATAAACCAGGAATTAATTGTCCTGAGTATTGCTGCTTCTGCTGAATTTAAACTCTAAATCCTCCTCAGAAATACCCTGTGTGAAGCCAAAGCAAGTGATAAATCAGTCTCTCTGCTGAGTGATGGGGCTGCATGATCAGCTCCTAATATTCCATGGCAAACACCCTGTAAAATTCCAGGGGGTACTAATTCCAGTGTCCACATCCTCCAAAACGATGCAGCCAAGATGCACCTGCTGCCTTCCAGGAGATTTTTTCTGGACATGAATAGATATTTCAATTATCAGCAGTGAGAAGCTGAGGTAATTCCAGCTCATCGTACTCCAGGTGAAGACAGTAAGCCAAGAAACGAAAAGGATCTCTTTGGGAAAAAAAAACCTCATTGAGGAAAAAGAGCTTTTTAAAGACCATTTAAATAACACACTAATGCAAATGCTCTTCAAAAACACTTCAGGAGCATTCAGTTTAAAATGGAAGTTTAGCTCTCCAAATGGGATTGCTCTTGCAGTGCTGCAGCCTTAGACAGCATGATTTCCTGGGAATGATGAGCTGGTAACACTAAGCCAGGAAATACCCACAGCATGGACAAAGTTTCCAAAGACAAAACCAAATTCACACTTAAAGTATCAAAGGACAGCTGCTTTCTTGATCCAGATTCAGAAGCATAATTAATTGGTCTGAACCTGCAGGACATTTTCCCCTCAATCACTGACATTAGGCGTGGAAAACACTGACTTCATTCGCGGTAGCCAATTTTCAAATGTAACCCAGGCTGCGTTAACACCACTCTGTGCTAGAATTACATGGAATTGCTGAGGCTGGAAAAGATCTTTAAGTCCACCATTAAACTCTGTGCCCACGTGCCACATCCACACCCTTTTGAACACTTCAGGGATGGTGACTCCGCCAGTGCCCTGGGCAGCCCCTTCCAATGCTCGGCAGCCCTTTCCAGGAAGACATTGTCCCTGATACCCAACTGAACCTCCCCTGGAGGTCATTCCTTGGACAAACCCCACTCCCTGCATGGTGCCTGTGCTCTGAGTTACCTCGGGGCTGTCCTTCAGGGCATCGGAGCGGGGCAGCTCTGCCAGCTGGGAGAAGCGGCGGTCGTAGATGCACAGGTGGAGGTGTTTGTCCAGCACCCGGAAATCCTCATAGCTCCTCTTCACGATCCAGCTCCTGCCCTGCACACACAGACACAGCCACACTGTCAGCAGCTCCTCACAGCACAGGTTAGCAAAGGGAAATCTGAGCACATACAGCACTTTCTCCTCGAAACACCTGAAAGTGATCGAAGTGCCTGAGTAAGATCTTCATGTTTTAATTTGCAGGTAACATTTTCATGTTTTAATTTGCAGCAGCCATTCATGCTCAAACCAGCTGTTAGTGGTCCTGGTTTAATTATTTAACCATGGGTTTGGATGCGGCCCAGCATCACGAGACCCATCCAGAGCTTTAACTTCCACCTGTCTTACAAGGATTTTGTAGCATTTTCCTACACAAGGTGTCCCTGCACAAATGTAAATCACCAAGTGGTTGTATAAACAGTGTGAAATTAGATTCCAAACAGATTGAAGCATATAAACCCAGAGATCTGAAGGCAGGATTGAAGCTTGCAAAATTTCTGCCAGGTGCCCCAGGCAAACCTTCAGCTGAATGAAGAAAACAATCCATGATGAACAACTCTAGCTGCAGATTTATTCTTGAGTGCATATCATTTCCCCAATTAAAATATAGGTAAGATACAGACAGCTCCAGGGGACAAGGAAGGGACCGTGGCAGCACAGAATAATTTGCTTTGTGAAGCTTTTAATATCTAATGATGACTTTTAAATGCTCCATGGCCTATTATGATCAATAAAAAACATTGTAATAATGCAGCAGTTTACAGGTCAAAGTGCTTTATGAAGAGTCATTAATCACAGGATCCCTGAGTGCTTTGGGATGGAAGGGAACTTAAAGCCCATCCAGTGCCACCCCTGCCATGGGCAGGGACACCTCCCACTGTCCCAGGTTGCTCCAAGCCCCGTCCAACCTGGCCTTGGACACTGCCAGGGATGTGGAAGGAATCAGGGAATTTGATTGCTCCAGGTTACATGGGCACTCAGAGGCAGGGCCAAGGATTAGAAGTGACACAGGGATGCCTGGAAGTGGAGCAGAAAGCAGGGGATGGGGTGTAGGAGGAGACACAGCAGGAACAGAGCTGTAAATGGTGACCTGCTGTGCATGGCTGGTGGGGCTCTGCCAGGTGCCCTCTCCCCTGGGATACAAAAGGCATGACCTACTCTGAATTCTCAGTCATAATTCCTCTACACTGACTTCTTTATCAGCAAAGTTCTAAGCATCAGTTTTATGTTAATATCCAAAGCCTGTGAGGCAGTTGCAGATATAAACCCTCCAATCCAGCTACATTCTGTCCCAATGATTTAAGACAACTCCACACTGTGACTGTGCCCATAAACTCTGCTTTCAGCTCATGAGAAATCACCATATTTCACAATCCTACAAAGAGGCACCTACACAGGATAAATGCTTTGGAATTTCCACATTATGTCATTTCAGTTTTTGTCTAAAGGAGAAAAATAAAACCAGGAGTGCAAGGCTAATTCTGTTCAGGGAGCTGTAAGCCTTCCCCATTTCTCCATCTTTTGCAGTTAAGGGATTCTTGCTCTGTCACTGAGCTGCCAGTGTGACCTTCAAGGTTTAGTCACCATCATAGGGAAGAGCAGCCTGAGAAATCCCTGTGATCCTGGACCTGCCTCTGTCACCAAACCACTGAACCAGGCATTTCATTCCTGCGTGACCACCCAAACAACAAAACGATCCTAAACCTGTCACCAATTCCATTGTATTTCAGTTCCAAAGGCTGGCCTGTAACTGTGCAGTCTGGCTGCCACGAACGAGGGCAGTAAGAGTTAAATGCACCCGGGAAGCAGAGCTGGGCCAGCCCCTGCTGTGCCAGGGTGTGCAGGATCAGCCGGGTGAGCCAGTCCCACACCATGCCAGTCACGGGGCTGACAACAGCAGGAAAAGGTGATGGATGAGCAGGGACAGCTTACCCCACACCAGCAGCAGTGTCTCTGGCCCCACGGGAGGCTCCTGGAGCAAGGGCAGGCAGCAGAGCCGGAGCGCGGGAAGGGAACCGGGATCCTCGGCTCCTGCACCTCCGAACTGCAGCTCGCAGCTGCTAAGCAACCAGCAGAGCTATCCCTGAGCTCTCCCTGAGCTCTCCCTGAGCTCTCCCTGAGCTATCCCTGAGCTGTCCCAGAGCAGCCCAGGCTCCAGGAGAGGGATGGTGCAGGTGCCTGGAGGCCAGAACCTCATTACCATTCCCAGGTCACTCAGCCTGGGATTGTGGACGTCAGGCTCTTGTGTGAAAGGATCACAGGATATTTCATGGCATCATGGAATACCCTGAGTCGGACCCACAAGGATCATCAGTCCAACCCCTGGCCCTGCACAGACACCCCAACAACCCCAGCCTGGGCACCCCTGGCAGAGCTGTCCAAACGCTCCTGCAGCTCTGGCAGCCTCGGGGCCGGGACCATTCCCTGGGGAGCCTGGGCAGTGCCCGGCACCCTCAGGAGTAGAACCTTTCCTGGTACCCAGCCTGATCCTGCCCTGGCACAGCTTCAGCTGTTCCCCAGGTTCTGTCACTTCTCTCAGAAGAACTCACCACCTGCCCCTCCACCTTCTGCAACAGGGCTGCCAATTCCCGTCTCAGAGTGACCGCGCACAGGCTGCGCTGGCACAGAGCAGCACATTCCATAACACACATTTTCACCCAGCAGAATGTTATTCCAACGCCAAGGGGAGTATTTACCAATATTCTACCATTTTAAGCCTGCCATAACTCATTTCAGAAAGCACCCATGCTTTAGGTTGGACTTGAAGTTCTATTAAGCAAAGTATTTTGCAGATTGGGACCCTGAGTGACAAATTTTTAAGCCACATTTACATGGGATGCAATTAACTTCACAGGAAGGAATTGCTGCAGCAATCGAGGAAGGAACTGGACAATATTTAGTGCTTCCCCTCAGATCCCCAGCACAAATCACAGGAAAGCAAAGCCTGGATTCTCCCCACCAGACTCCCAGAGAGGCACAGCCAAAGCAGCAGCAGCAACAGTGGCCTCATCCCAGACCCGAAGTACTACCAAGGTTTCCCTACACCCATACAAAAATTGTACATCCTGCCCCCATTTCCTGCAAATTCTCAAGTGCCAGAAAGGTTTGGCAAAAGGATTCTTTTTTAGTTTAGAGAATTAATAAAATATTAAACACAAGTAAGTGCCTGTTAAGTTGGTCTCATGTTGTCAGTTGTGTTTTATAGCAAAGCTCAACATTCCTGGTGCTTCAGGCACTCACCATCCATATGGCAAAAATGTCTTCTTCACATTTTCAATGACTTCCATAAACTGTTGCTCAAATAAATTTTTGATCAGCCTCTCATTTTCTAATTCAATAATTACTTTTCCTTAATTATTAATGGTCCTGATTCACAGAACCACGAGCTTAAATCACATTCTCTTCAGTGGGACATAAGAAAGAGGTGAAGTTAAGCACAAAGTGATTTTCCAGATTCAGACCTTCAATTACAAACCTGGGTGTGACAAAGTTCTTTAAAATAAAAAATCAAGTATCAAGTGAAGATTTCAAAAATGCCATTAAATAGTTTCAGGATATTTAAAAGGAAAAATTGACCACTGACTTAAAAATAAGTTCCCTTGAAAAAAAATCACTCTATTTTTTGAAATTTCTTTTTACAGAAATGTTCACAACGAAAAGCATCATGACAAATCTGGAATTTCTCACAGAATGGAAAATCTGGTCTCATCCCTCCTCTTTTTCCAGCCTGATCTGTTCTCCCTTACTCCGCTGGGTCGGATTGAATGTATGACGAGAGCCTGGTGAGATTTCAGCCTCTGCACAGAGCTGCTGATTTTTTCCCGATTATCAAAGCAAGGAGAAATGTCATGCTAAAGAAATGACTGGAGATCACTGAACTGATGATTTAATTTCCAGTGAGCCAGAGATTTGAACCCTCCATCAGTGGCACCATCACTGAGAGATCACGGATCAGAGACGCTCCCGGGCTTCACTTGGCACGGGAGGAGATGGGGAGGGACAGGGATCCAGAGCCAGCTCCACAAGGAGTATTTTTAGCTCTGCCGATCAAATGGCCTGAGGAGGATGATGAGCAGCCACAGCCTGGAGTGGTTTCCTACTCCCTTAAGCTCAGTTCAATCCTGTGGCACTTGGGAAGAGCAGCAGTGTCCCTTCCCATTCCCACTCTTCCCAACCCATCCCGATTCCTGCAGCTCTGGGGCGGCTTCATTACCAACAGACAGACATTACCCACTGCAAATCTGAGAGGAAGAGACTTTAAACCATTCCCTGCATTTTCCTTCCCAGAGTCAGAACCTCACTTTGCTCCACCATCTCTTAAATGCTTCAATTATCAGTACAAAACCCGTGCTCGTTTCTAAGTGGGGCTCCTCTAAATCCAGGCCAGTTCCATACACGAGTATCTGTCTGTGGGTTTAACTGTTTCCACTCGGCACCTGGCAGCAGTAACTCTTCCTGCTGTGCCCTGGGCAGCACTCAGAGCACCCAGCCTGCAAGAGAGGTCCAGCTGCTGCCAGGATTTGTGGTACCATCCATTCACAAAACTGACATGCTGAATTTTTTTATTAAAGATTTACAGATCTCCTTGCTATGTAAAAAAAACTTCTGTTTGCAGCTGGATCTGTCTCCATGTCAGCAGACAGCACCCCATCCTGCCCACCAATCCCTGTCCAAGCCAGCCAGGCTGCCACTGAGTTCTGGCACACACAACCTTCCTGTCCCACAGTCCGACTAGGTTTGCTCTACAGCACTTAGGATTTATTTATTTTAAGACAGGGATAGACCTTTCTCTTCTGGTTCAAATGCTTATTTCCTCAGAGAGAACACAT
Organism: Corvus moneduloides; assembly: GCF_009650955.1. NCBI lineage: Eukaryota > Metazoa > Chordata > Aves > Passeriformes > Corvidae > Corvus > Corvus moneduloides. The sequence continues at coordinate 490,207 of NC_045500.1, read as the reverse complement.
GGATGCTCTCCTGAACCTTGCAGCCCACATGGAGAGCGACAGCAGAAAATGAGATGAAAGTATGAGGCAAAAGTCACTTCAGTTTGACCCTTCAGTAAGAAAACACCACGGATTAAATAGCTGGAAAAGCAGCAGCATCCAGCAGGAGAGGTTAACTCTGCCATGGGTGACTCTTACAGCTGTCTGGGGCTCGGGCTCTGTATGTTATTCCAGCCTGACCCTTCAGCCCTTTCCTGTTTCAAGTCACAGTGGAAAATGGTTTAGAGATTTAGTCAAAACAGAAAGCAAGATGGATAAAATCCATCCCAGGGACTTCACCCAGGAAGTGTTTTTAGCTGGTGCCTTAGGTCACTTTATCTACACTTAGATCTGTTTACCAAAGTGATTCCATGACTTCTAGTGTGTTATTTAACTTGAAGAAAATTACAAATCTTTAAAACGCAAAGCGAGTTTGCACTAAGGCAACATAAAAGTACTTTATTTCTGAATGAAATGCTAAAACTTCAGCACTCCACCTGGAATCACAGGACATGGAGACAAGGGAGGAACGAGCACAAGATGGAGGCAATATACAAATGGACAGAGCAGAAGGCAGAGGAGAAAATTTGGTATATTTATGTGGTGAACCCTTATTAGCCTTATTCCCCAGCAGAAATTAATCTCTCAGCATTAATTATCAGTTTATTATCAATTAATTGCAGTCACTAGGAAAAAAAGAGGTATTAATGGAAACCACTGCAGATTTTCTCCCCTAAAAATTAGACTTCCTTGTGCTGCTGGATTCCATTTACACATAGGAGCCCCCAAAAGCGCACGTGGGGACACAGGGCTGGGTCTGAGTGACAGCAGTGTCATCCCTGTCTGCCCTGTTTGGGAAATCACCCCCTCAGGTGTGTGTGGCTCTCTGGGGGAGAAGGTGACACAGGCCATGAGCTCCAGTGGTTCCTGTGTCCCTCAGAGGAGCTTTGCCAAGAGTAAACACTTGGCTCAGGCTTTGGGGGTGAGTGCTTTTGTACAGGTACACAGGAGTAAGAGCCCAGCAAGACAACCCAACACAAGCAGAGTGTCTGAAACCCTAAGAGCCATTTTTCCTCCCAGAACCAGCCCATTTCTGAATGGCAGCCTGGCAGACCTTGAACTCAACCCAGGACTGACAGCCATCACCATGTGAGTGACATCTCTGCTCTCCTGACAGGCTGCAATTTAAACACTTCCATATCCATCATCTCTTTAGCAGAATTCCACCATGGAGCAGCAGGTCAGGGGTGAGGGGAGGGTGGGCACAGCGTGGGGGGCTGCTTTTCTGCACTTCAGAAAATCACAGTCGTGACACAACAAGAGCTTGGAGCCACAAATGAAACCCTTCAGAGCCACAGAGCACAGCTCAGGGAGCTGAAATTCCACCACCCTCCAGGCAGCAGGGCAGTGAGGGGGTGTATGTACAGCTAAAAATGGATGCATGGACACTGCAGGCATTAAATACAGCTCCCTCCTTACCCCACAGCCCAAACGTGCCATAAACTGCTCTGCACCTCACCGCAGAGAGAAACACAGATCCGTCAGAGCCTGTAGCCACCAACGGCCTTTAGAGCAAAACAAACAAAAAAACCTTTGAAAATTTCTTGCCTGAGGTTATTAAAACAAAATAAAAGAAAATCACAGAATCCCAGGATGGCTTGGGTTCGGAGGAACCTTAAAGCCCATCCAGTCCCCCCCTGCCATGGACAGGGACACCTCCCACTGTCCCAGGCTGCTCCCAGCCCCAATGTCCAGCCTGGCCTTGGGCACTGCCAGGGATCCAGGGGCAGCCCCAGATGCTCTGGGCACCCTGTGCCAGGGCCTGCCCACCCTCACAGGGAACAATTCCTGCCCAATATCCCATCTAATCCTTCATTCTGGCAGTGGGAAGCCATATCCCCCTTTTTTCCTATTTACAAGAACTTTCCAAATTCCTTGCCTGAGCTCACCTACAGCATCAGCAGCTTTGGCAGATAGAGATCTCCATTTTCTTAAGTCTCATTTCTCAGGCAGATTATGGAAGCAAACAGCTGACTTGTGTGTATATATATATACAGTTGGCCAGAGCACAGAAGCACATTTTTGTAAAAACAAACTACGAAGGAGAAAAGAGGCTTTTTGTAGGTCCAAACCCAAAAAACTTTATTTGAAAACCCCCCATGATCCTGTCAGGGCTGCTGTGCCACAGACCAGACATCCTTCACCTCATTTACGAACAAGAGTCACTCAGGAGCACAGCAATAATGAAACGCTGCTGTGTCTGACTCTGCTCCCTTCCCGCCCCGCTCATCCTGACACCCCGGAACGAAGCAACACTCCCAGTGTTTGGAAAACATCACTAACAGGGTAAGAAATGCCTCTGGGCAAGGTTATAGGTAAAAACCATGAGTATTTCCAGGGAAAACACTGGCAAGCAGGGGTGTTAGAGATGTACCTGATCAAGCCTCAAGTACAGAGGTTGGAAGGGTGAAACATTATTTAGAAAGCACAAGAAACAGACGCAGCCTTGGGGAGGTTTTGTGAACAAAGATGGAACCAAAATGGAGAAATCAGCTGCTTTTCTGGCAGCTGCAGCCATCAGTTTTAAGAAGAAAGAGTGAAAAGTGGTGCCAAGACCCAGGAGATGAAATATTTAAGACAGACCATCTTCACTGTCTTATATCCCTGACGGGGACTTTTAAAAGCGTAAACCACGTTTGAAATAAAGGCACAGTTTTAAACCCACGGATGAGTTAAAAATGCACTATTTGGAAACAGAAAGTCCTTCCTAATCTGTCAAAACCTGAGCCCTTGGTGGCAAACCTGCTCTACAGTCTTGGAAAATACAGTCTGTGTTTATTTCTGATGCCTCCGTCCCCCAGCCTGTGGCACATCCTCAGTGTGACACAACTCAGAGTGACAACACCTGCTCTGTGGATTTTAACAAACTTGGGGCCCAAACCTGCTCTGTAACTCTGGGAAAGCCCCAGGAATTTAAGGAACAAGCTCAAATCAGGTTCCCCCTGAGAATTCTGTGACTGACTCCTCTAAACAAAACCTATTTTTAATGTAACATCCAGTTGGGCAAAGCACCTCTAGCTACTGAGTGCAACAGTGGCACTCTCAGCCTTCTTATACCCAAACAACTCAATTACAAATTATCTTCAGAGTATCAGTTTAATAATCCACGTGCACTCAGAATAACTGGTAGGAGAGAACTTTGGGAAACTGCTGGGATTGTGTATTTTGCCACTTGGCTCTGTGCCAGTAAATATTTGCTACAAACAGTGAAAATGATGCATATTTGATTTACCACTGAAGTACCTTTAGGACAAGATGCCCTAAGGAGGGTTAGGTTGGATATTAAGTTAAAATTTTTTTTAATGGAAAAGGTTGTCAAACCCTGGCAGAGGCTGCCCAGAGCAGTGGTGGGTGGAGTCACATTCCCTGGAAGAGTTAAAAAAATCCATGTTGATGTGGCACTTGGGGACATGGATTGGTGGTGGGTTGGCAGTGCTGTGGCAAAGGTTAAACTCCATGATTTTGGAGGTCTTTTCCACCCTAAATGACTCTGTGACTCGATGATCCTGCCTTTACACACACACTGTTTATTTTGATGTGGTTTCTGTGCCTGGACAGAGCCTTTTTGAAACCATCCTTTCCTGACCTGCCTGCCCTGCGTTTTTTGTTCAGTGAATCTGCTATTTGGAAGGGCAGATGTTGTTCCAAGGTCCGTGACTGTCACCTACCCTGAGCCTGAGCATCCCAACTGCACACCTGGGCTGTCTCCTGCTGCTTCCTCAGCCACCTGACACCCAGCATCACCTGCTGAGCAGAGCAGCTTTGCAGCCTTGCAGAGGGTGGGACTGGATGAAACTGTTTGAGGCGATTTGTCCTAACAGTGTCACCTTCCCCACGTAAACAGGTACTAAAAATGTGCGCATGGCAAACCTCCCCACAAGGAATAAACATCAAGGAAGGAAAGAAAAACAGAATATCCACCACAGTCCTCCCCTCATTCTGGATTTGAACCAAGCCCTGCTCTTGGAAAAGTTGTAAAACAAGTAAATTGAAGGCAAAGGGCTCCTCTGCAAAGCATCTGCACTTGCTCAGTTGTGGGGAGGACTCGGTGTCTCGTCAGAACAACCCAAGTGTCCCCTTCCATTTGTGGCTGGGCCCAGCCTTGTCTCCAAAGCACCACATGAGGATCAGGAGCCCTGCCAAGATCCATCACTCACAGGGAGAAACCACAGTCCTGTCCCCAAGGATTTCTGCAGTGATCCTCAGTGGCAGAGCCCAGAGCACAGTCCGGGGACAAGCAGAGATCTCTAATTCTTGCTTGTTTTCTGTCTGAAGGCAAAACGCCCAAAGGCCACGACATTAACAGACTATCATGGAGCTGTGAGAGCCTCTGCTGCTCACAGACACCCTTTCAGGACAGCACTTTCATGTGATACTGCACTTTATCCTGACAAATAACCTTCCCTCTTGCTCATCATCCCTCCCTAGAGCACGGACTGGCCGTTTCCTTCAGCTGGGGGTTTCCACCAGGGAAAACCATCTGAAGTTGTATCACTCACATTCCCTCTGACCAAGAACCACCCAGCAGCTCAGCCTCAGGCAGGTCTGAGGAGCTGGGAGGCTCTTGCCTTCAGGAGGTTATTTCCAGATACCCTCTTTCCCCAGAAAAACCCACCCTCAAATAAATTCCCCAGAGCATTTCCCCACTGGAGTTTGAGCACAGAAAGCCTCTGTCCCTGGCACGTTGAGGGGACACCTTGAACTGCACCTACATTTGCACCTGCTGAAAAAATGTGCTTTAGCACCAACAGCTCCACGACAGTTTTTATATAAAGAATTATTCCATTCAAAATCCACACATAGCTACAACACTGCTTCTGCGTCTCACGCATCCAGAGTTAAGAAGAGAAAGAGCTGACCCCATTTCTGTCACAATACACATTTAAATAATTAAATAGAGAAAAAAAAATCCAAAGAGAGCCATGAATGGAGCAGTTAAAGACCAAAGTTTAAGGGCGACAGTAATTTTTGATGTCTCGTTACCAGTGGATGGATAGACACAGCAGAGCAGTGAAACTGCCCCTGGCTGGGGCTGAAGGACCAGTCCCACCAGCAGGGCCAGGGAATCCCAGAGCCCCAGGACACACAGATGCAGCTGGGACAGTGCAGTGCAGCTCCTGGAGGGGACAAAAATCCCTTTTGCCTCAAAACTGCCACTTCCATGGTGACATGTCACAACAGGACAAGAGGAAACGGCCTCCAGCTGTGCCAGGGGAGGGTCAGGTTGGACACCAGGAGGGACTTCTTCCTGGAAAGAGTGGTCAGGCATTGGAAGGGGCCGGCCAGGGAGGTTCCTGGAGTGCCCAAGGAACACCTGGACATGGCATTCAGTGCTCTGGGCTGGTGACAAGGTGGGGATCAGTCACAGAGCAGACTCGAGGGTTTGGGAGGGCTTTTCCAACCTCAGTGACTCCATGATTCTGTGTGTGAATTAAGGATCACAGGGCAGAACCCCAGGCTGAGCTAAGGGTATGGTGAATCTGCTTTTAAAACAGGGCACAGCACACCCCAGTGTTAATCCTGCTGGATGTGAGTGCTGCCCTACCCAGTTCTGCTGGAAAACTCCAAACACCGGCCACTCAAACCCTTGTCCTTAATACCTATTACCCCAATTACTCAGTGAATTTGTCCTCCAGTGTTATCATGCCAGCTACAGAGTAATAAACATTAATTATGCAGTTCAGATGCAATTCAACCCCTACAGATGCCAATTCACTTTCCCAAACCCTGGAACAGAGCCAGGTGTTTCAAAGCCCCTCCACCCTGGCTCTGGGATCTCCTGAGGTCTGAGCACAGCCCAGCAGCACCCTGCAGGCTGCCTGCCAGCTTCAGGCATTCTTGATTAATTCTCATTCCCACTGTCACTTCATTTTTATTTACTGCTGCTGGGAGCAGGAGGCACAGAGTGTGTGACCTCAGATCCACCGGAGCACAGCACGTGGAATGATGGATTAGCAGGGTGGAAACAAGGAATTCTGCTGCTTTCTTTTGCCTAATGTGAAACAGCCCTCAATGCCCGAGAAAAGTTTAGGACAGAGGTTTCAACACGTGTGCACATCTGGAAGGATGGGGTAGAAATATCCAAGCCAGAATGGGCAGGTTTTCAGAAGGTTTCGTGGATTTATAAAATACCCAGGATTTGTTACCCTGAGAAGCTGTGGCTGCCCCATCCCTGGATAGGCCAGGCTGGACGGGCCTTGGAGCAACCTGGAATAGTGGAAGGTGTCCCTGCCCATGGCAGGGGGTGAAACTGGGTGGGCTTTAAGTTCTTTTCCAACTCAAACTCTCCATGATTCCATTTCCAAACACCTGCACACATGAGGCACCAAATTCGTGGGCAACCTGTCAGTGGAAGTTTCATTTCTCCAGTCATCTTCAGGCAAGTGGTGCCAAGAGGCAGAAAAGAAGAACAGAAAACAAAGCAGGGGAAAGATCGTGATGGTGACCAGCATTTTAATGCATCTGAAAGCAGAGCAGCTTTTGTAAGCCCTGCTGAGCACACACAGGCTGGCCCTGACCACGGGGTGAGGACACATAGGGGGCTGCATCATGTGAAAATTTACTGTTTAATAAAAGCACCTACTAATTGCTTTTGTTTTGTTTAGCAAAATCCTAAATCAAGGCAGAAAATTGTATAGAAACATGGAGAAGGAGCCATTTCTGAAGACAGATTTTGCACTGGGTAGGATCCACCTGGATGCTCCACACAGATACATCCCTTTAACAAACATGTGAGAGCTTTCCCCTCTCTGTCTTTCTGAAAGTATATAAAGCACACAGAAGAATATCTGTGCGTTAGAATCTGTCCTTTAGTCATCTGCTTAAAGAGCTTTTCACAGGAGCAAAGTAGCACTTACTCAGTTCCTGTTCTCCAGGTGTTTGAGCTCAATCAGAAACTATTAATAAAGAACAAGCCTTCAAGACAAAAAACCCAGCCATACTTTGAATGTTTGACTCAAAAATCCTCCTGCAAGCAATTTGTGGTTCCAGCCTGGACCATTCCAGGCAGCCAGAAGCAGCAAACCACACTTGAGACATTGCTCCTCTGACTAAGACATCGCCCCTGTGGGAAGTATCTTCCACTCTCCCCTCCCCACAAATCACCCGGGGTGGGGAGTCCTGCCTGCTCTTCCTCCTTGGAGCCTGTTTTTCCTGGCATTCCCTCCTGTGCCCTTCAGGCACTCATTATTGTACAGGGAATGTGGGATGGGGATGCCTTCAGAGCTGGGCAAATCCTGCTCTTCAAACAGAAGGTGCCCAGCTCGAATCTCCCGCAGGGCAGAGCTGGGACAAGCAGCTGAGGTTTGGGGCAGTGTCTTCCTCTGTGCATCAGAGACCTGATTCCATCCATCAGAGCAAACACAGCCCAGACAGCAGCACTGCTGGAACCAGGAACAGGACAGGGCACGGCACTGGGCATCCCGTGCCACAGGAATGGCCCAGCTCCTGCCAGCCTGAAAATGGGAGCAGGAAAATGGAGAAAACCATTGGACCACGAGAATACCTGCTCTGGGAACAGCCTTAGAAACGTGCCAGTGCTGGAGCAGAAAAAGGCTTCCTTTGTTGGCACTATCCCCTGGAAAGCGGGAGCAGGAAAGGTGCTGTGGCTGGGCTGGCATCACAGCAGTCAGCCTGTGTTTGATCCCCAAGACTGTGCCAGCCCCGGCTCGTGCCCGTGCAGTCTGACATCCCTGCTCAGCAGGGCCTGTCAGCCCTGCCCCAACAATCCACCTGTGAGCATGGACATGAGCAGCAGAAGCCTTGGGAATGGCTGGAGGTTACGTGAACATCTCCACAGCCAGTCCTTGTTCTCTCCCTGCCACTCAAAATGTCACCAAAAATGATGCTTGAGGTGTTCAAACACCACGAATTTCACACTGTAAACAGTATTTACAAGTTTCTTTTATTTTTCAGAACAAAAGCTGAGACTGGGCATTCTTCTGTCGTAATATTGAAGTAAGTACACAGGGAGGTGCTGTAATGTCACACAGACAAACCCCAAAACATCCAAAAGGCACATTTCCAGCCTTCCTTACAAGCTGCCTGGATTAGCCCATCCCAGCCTTTCTGCAGGCTCTGACTTGTGCTGATTTATTCTCCATACACCAGGTAACCCCTTTTAAATGTGGTTCAGACCATGTAAATTCTTTGCTTATTCCAGTGGAAACTCGCAAGGATTGCAAACATTGTCCAAGGACCTTCACAGCACCAGGTACAGTATGAATTCCTACAGGTCTCAGGCACCCCCTGTGCTCCTTCAGGGACCACAGGGATTATCAGTTACTGTCTCCAGGTTCAGAGGGTTCAGTCCTCACATCATCGTTTCAGGACTTGACCCTTTTATTTTAACAACATCACTCTTTTCACAGCAGTCCTGAAATAGCCATCTTCTAGAAATGCAAGTTCAGTGCAATCTTCCTTGGAAAAGAAAGGAAAATCCACCTGCATTGCTGAAAAAAAACCAAACTAAACCAAACCCTCCTATCATTGGCTCTTCCCAACAGGATTTAATTCCCTCCCTTTGTCATTTCCTAGTTTTCATGTTTAAATTTTTCCACAGGAATCAAAAGAAGAATCCTACCTCTCCTCTTTTCTGAAACAGCTCTCTATATATTCCCACTGCTCCTTAAGAGCTAATAAACTGGATTAATTTTTTGAGGTTTTTAAGCAGAAGAGAAGCTGAGCAGAGACTTAACCCCCCCTCCAAACCTTGCACAAAGCCTGGATTTCACAAGCTGACTTGCAGCACAAATACACCTCCCAGAGAATGCTTTTTCAAACCTTATCTGAGAAGGTTTTGCAAAATAAGCATCAAGCTTATGTAAGTGGTGTAATTCTCTTTACACCACTAAAATGATACTTACAGATGGGAAAGAGTGGGGTAGAATTCCCTCAGTGTAAGAAGCTGTGTCCTGCCAAACCCAGCCAAGGCTGAGATGGATGTTTGAAATATCTGCTGTTCAAAAGCTTTGCTTTGCTGCCTGCTCCAGAGGGAAATGACACAGTAAATGCCACTGATGGGCCCCAGCACACAGGGTGGGTCTGCACAGCCCAAACTGGGCAAGGCCCAGCACTGAACCCCAAACCCACGGGTTTAACTTATTTCTCTAAGTCTGGAATCCAAAGCTGCCAGGACAGCAACACCCTCACTCTCTGCTATCTGCTTCTGCAACAAAGCACAGCTGTTTGAAAGCTTCCACATTTCTGTGGATGCAGCCTCACTGACAGAATTCCCTGTGTCCATCTGAGCAATCCAGGATATTGCTCAGGCTGCTGCAGTGGCTGAACACCAGTGCTGGAAGCACATCCAAAGGGTGAGGAAAGCCAAATTTGGTTTTCAGGCTTTTTTCCTCCCTCCTTCAATATTTTTGGCCTGATGCAGCTGCGTCCTGCCAAAATCTGTCCCCACTGCACCATCATTCCATGAGCTATTTCACACCTCCCATTCCATTCTCATGTGGAGCCAAATCCACGCAGACACTGCTGGTGTCCAACATGTGATGGAATGGAATCTTCCCCTGGGCACTGGGAGAGGCCATGGGATGTCAGGGGTGAGGTATCTCCATGGCAGAAATGGTGCTCAGCTGTGCAGTTCCTTCCATGCCTTCCTGGTCATTGGATCCAGATGTCATAAGCTTCTCAGCTTTCTATTGATCTGAGAGACAGGGACATGGAGTAATATGGGAGAGGGTCACTTGGGGGAGGGAGAAGCTTGAGCTAGCCAGGTAGAGTACTTTAAAACAGAAGAGAAAAAAAAAAGAGAAAAAAGAAGAAAAAAATACAGGAAAAGTAAGGAAAAAAGGAAAAAGAGAAACGGGAAAGAGGGAAAGGGGGAAAGAAGAAAAGGTGAAGACAGACGGGGGAAAAGGGGAAAGAGAAAAAGGGGAAAGAGAAAAAGGAGAAAGAAAAAAGGGAATGAGGAAAAAGGGAAAGGAAAAGAGGAAAAGGGAAAGAAAAGAAGGTAAAAATAAAAGGAAAAAGAAAAAGGAAGAAAGGAAGACAAAGGTGGCTGGTTCTATGCCCATCCTTTAAAGGGATGAAGCCAACTCCCAGTGTTTCCATTTGAGTTCAGTCAAACACTGGGAAGGGAAGGGAAGGGAAGGGAAGGGAAGGGAAGGGAAGGGAAGGGAAGGGAAGGGAAGGGAAGGGAAGGGAAGGGAAGGGAAGGGAAGGGAAGGGAAGGGAAGGGAAGGGAAGGGAAGGGAAGGGAAGGGAAGGGAATTTCTCAGGAGCTGGGCCTGCAGAGGAGCAATTCCCTTTGCCAGGCTCAGAATTTCCCCCACTGTCCCCACACAGATGAAATCCATCTGTACCCTCAGACACATCCCTGCAAAGCACTGGAGAGTGGGAGTGAGGTGCCAGAGGAGTGGGGACAGGCCTCACCTCCATCCTGCCCCATCCCAGCTCTCTGCTGCTCCTGAGGCTCCCTCCTGCACAGGGACATTCTGCAGGCTTTGGGACACACTTATACCTGAGGCACCCTGTGAACCTCTGCAGGTGTAGTAGGGTGGGGGAAGGATCAGAAGTGATGTACTCTGGAGCTAGAGGAAAACTGCCACGTTCTCCAGGCTCACCTGCAACAGCCAGGGAATAACCCCGGGCTCATCCCTCCACTAAGCACTGCAAATGTGTCCCAAATGTGAGTGCTCGAAACACTGAAATTCCAGTTTCCTACAGTCCCCTGGAACTCCATTTCCCAGGCACTGCCCTGCCCGTGGCTGGACACAGACGTGTGCCCGCCCTCAGGGTTTGCTGTGCTGCTTGCCAGCCTGGGCTGCTGGCCTGGGAAGTGCTGCTTTTGTGCCAGACTGGCTCCAGGGGGTTACAACAGTCCTGGAAAATTCCCAAACACTGGCAAATTTGAGAGATGTCCACTTGGAACCTCCCTTCCCTCTCCCGAGAGCACATTTATAAACACGTACAGGAACACATGAAAGCTGCCCACAGAGGGGAATTCCCTGCTGGAATTAACCCTGCTGGAGCTCAGCCTGGCCAGGCTCCATCTCCAGAACAGAACGAGAGGCTCTGCTCTCCAGGATGTGGGATGCTCTGCTCCATAGGATGCAGGATGCTCTGTTCCTCGGGATGAAGGATGCTGTGTTTGTGTTCCTCAGCGCTCCCAACAGCCCACTCTGAGCACAGAGCTGAGGCAGCAGAGCAGGGACACTGCAGATTCACCCCATCTGTGTGTACTCGTTGATAAGCGGGACGCTCAGGTGCTGAGGTGAATCATGGAAAGAGCTGCTATCCTAAACCCAGGAAAACACCCAAACCCAGGCAGTAACTGCACTGAACCTGCCCCTGCCCTGCATCTCCCACAGAGAGGGACTCACTGAGCATATTAAAACACACCCATTATGTAGCATTTTACAAAGTCACACAGATCAGCAGGTGGAGAATTTGTGGGACAGAGCAGCAGATTCCTCTGCCCAAAGCATCTTGAGATGAGAATTCCACACCAGGTGTCTGGGAGCAGCACACTGTGGTAACAAACCCCTGGCTGGGATTCTCCCTGTCCAGGTGTCTGTGTCCCCCCAAAGTGCCCTCAGCCTGGGCACACCCACTCCTGTCTCTGGGCTCATCCCTGGGCATCAGCGAGGAGTCTTTGCTTCACATTCTCCATTCTCTCCCCTCAATGCTTCTCCTCTCCTACAACGTGCTGGTGGCAGCACCACAGGCAGTATCCCTGGGGGACTGAGCCAGGGAAGAGATGGAAAACCCCAACCACACCACAGGGAAGTGTCACATCACAGTATTCTGGGGCTCTGTTGGAAAGAGAATGAAAGCCAGGCTGGGGAGAGGAAACGGGGCGTTTACCTGACACGAGATCTGCACCAGGTACACGAGTTCCTTGGACTCACAGCCATTCCTCGTTACTTCGTTCTGTTCCTCCGGGAGCGAAAGCTGCAGAGACAGGGAGGGGAGAGAGAGAGGAGCAGGTCAGTGAGGGGGATAAACCAGGCACACCATGGCACATGGAGCACAACATCCACACCAGCCAGCTCCAAGACATGTCTGGTCTCGGGGAATCGGGGAATCATCAGGGAAGGGCTTGTCTGGCTGGAGCTGCCCCAGGGGAGACTCTCCTGGATTCTGGCACCTCACCTGACAGGTTAAAAATAAAAACATGGTTCAAAAATAAAACAATTATGGGGAGGCAAACTGTTCAAGGCAGGATTAAACCTCCAGCTTAGAAGTCTGCAAAATTAATTGTTCACTGAAAATAGCTCTATAAATATTCATGGCTAGTGAATATAGAACAGTGCTTCTCCCTACCCCCTTCTCACATTTTATTTATTTTTTTATTTTATACATTCAGGCAGACATTAGATAATAAAACGTATCTCCTAATTTCAGTGTTGTCAAGCAATTCACCCCAGCAGAGTTTTATGGCACCATTCATCACACCCAGAGTCATTAACTGCATCATCAGGATGTGTTTGTGTGAGAGTAGTGAGGAGAGATTTCACTGTCTCATTTCTGCACAGGGACCAAGGCCGGAGCATGCCACTCCTGGCCTTGTTATCCCCCTAGTCTTGATATCCTGCACTGAAAATGGCTTATGTTTAATGATCTTCTCTGAGAACAGAAATTACAAATCATCATAAGCAAATTAAGACTGTTTGCAAAGCAAATAAATAAAGGAAATGTGTACATAAAACTTAAAAGGCTGTAAAAAAATCCTAATTAGCCACGAGCGAAAAAATCCTGAAACAAATAAAAGCAGAAATGAAAGAAAGGCTGAGGAGAAGAATCCCAAGTTGATGTATTCAATGAATGTAAGCAAGGAAAATCAGAAGTGGGGAGTGAGAGACACCTCATGAAAGAGGGACAAAGAAGGCAAAGTTCTCTCCACACAAATGACCATGACACCTGGAATTAATTCAACTTTGTTCTGCCACAATCTCCCTTCTCTCTGCAAGGAAGTCCCACAGCACATGGATTCAGCCTTCTCCCTCCACCAACCCAACTCCTGCAATACTAATTTCTTTTCTGATGGCTGTAGACAGGTAATTAACAACATTCCTGGACCAAAGAAGGTCTTTGGACTTGTACAATTTATTATCAACCTAGGCTGCTGCCATTAATGTGATTAAACACAACCACTGCTTCTGTATCGCACCTTCCCCCCACCTTTGTCATCATTCTTTGCTATCAAATGTCACATTTGAAGTGCTACTGAGTTTTGAAACTACAGCCAAAGGAAACCCAAAGCAAGCAGTAGAGGAAGGCTTACAAATGCTGGAGATATTTTCCATGTTTGCCAGGTATGAGGAGCTCCAGTTCAAAGAGGCCACAAAGATGATCCAAAGGCTGGAGCAGCCCTTCTGTAAGGAAAGGCTGAGAGAACTGGAAGTGTTCAGCCTGGAAAAGGGAAGGCTGCAGGGAGAGCTCAGAGCCCCTTGCAGGGCCTAAAGGGGCTCCAGGAGAGCTGGAGAGGGACTGGGGACAAGGCATGGAGGGACAGGACCCAGGGAATGGCTTCCCAGTGCCAGAGGGCAGGGATGGATGGGATATTGGGCAGGAATTGTTCCCTGGGAGGGTGGGCAGGCCCTGGCCCAGGGTGCCCAGAGCAGCTGGGGCTGCCCCTGGATCCCTGGCAGTGCCCAAGGCCAGGCTGGACATTGGGGCTTGGAGCAGCCTGGGACAGTGGGAGGTGTCCCTGAGATGGCAGGAGGTGGAACAAGATGGGCTTTAAGGGCTCTTCCAACCCAACCCATTCTGGGATTCTATGAATTAGATGTGGGTTTCCTACTCCTGGAGAAAGGTTTCCATCCTTAATCTCCCCTGTGCTCACCGAGGGCACACAAACCTCCCAGCCCCAAGGGAATTTCAGGTGTCCCTTCACTGTGTATCAGTGCCAAAGCTCATCACCACAGGCCCCCGAAAAAACAACAGCCAGGCAACAAAATCACCAGAGCTCCCTGGAAGGAATTCAGGGCCTGATTCTGTGCAGCAGAACGTGGGGTAGAGAAAGGCACGGGGTGAGTTAGGATGGGTTGAGTTCATCCCCTTCCCTCTCACACACGGCCACCAGGCCGGGCTCCGGCCTCGCCAGGGCTCTGCACAGACTCCTCAGGAGAGCAGCAGTGTGTCAGCTGCAGGTGTGGGGTCCATGTGTGTAGGACACTGAGGTACAGCAAACCCCATTCCCAAGGCACACCTGCCTGAGGACCATCCTGCTGATGCACATTTAGGAGTTTGCACCCTCCCAGGCAGCCCCTGCTTCAGTCACTGTTCAGACAAACTCACTGTGTGGAGAGGTGACATCTCAGCCCACTGATGGGCCCTACATCCATGCAAATGTCTCGTTTGAGAGGGGAGTTGTAAAAACCAGCTGAACACTGCTCCCCTCCCACAGGCAGCCTCGTGCTGACTGAGACAGAGACAGAAACTGTTTACACAGGAAAATCTATTGAGTTTATCCTGCAATCCAGCTGTCCTCACATCAAAATGCCCCCAAAGATGAATATTCGCTCATGTTCCCGGTCCCCATGTGGTTCAGTTTGTATTTTGCTTTGTTAATAGACATGCACCAAAGCTCTCCCAAAAATTGTGGCTGTCCTGTCGTTTAAAAGCCTTTCCTGCTGCTGCATCCCTTGTAAACAGAATATCCTGGAAAGCACAGTGGCCCCCAGGCTTGATTTGAAATCCAAGCACAAAGCAAAGACCTTACTGGACTCTGAACATGACTCACAGGCAGAATTTGGTTGGCTTCAAAGTGGGACATTGATTTTTGTGTTCTTAAAGAACAGCAGGGCCTGGTGGATATCCCTGTAACTGTGCCAACGTGTTTTCCTGAGATAAATAATCTGTAAATAGCATTTATGGCAACTGATCAGAGTTAAACAGCACATATTTTATAATATATAATCTGCAATGTTCCTTCTTCACATTGAAATTGGCTGTCAAAGCTTCTGAGCCTGACGAACAATTATGATGCATTAGCTCCCATTAGGTTCATTTATTGTTGGAATACATACACTTAGATAGGATGAATGGATATGACCGATTTCATAAATAATATTTAGAGTATCCTCAACTTTTCACTGGCAGCATTTCATGATATGCAAAGAAAGCCTTAAAAATGGTCACGCTACACTTTATGGATAATTGCGAACACCACAGAATCAGGGAATCCCAGAATGGTTTGGGTTGGAAGGGACCTTAAAGCTCATCTGGTTCCTTGGGCAGGGACACCTCCCACTGTCCCAGGTTGCTCCAAGCTGGCCTTGGACACTTCCAGGGATGGGGCAGCCACAGCTTCTCTGGGCAATAGTGCCAAGGCATTGCTCAGATTTGCTTTTACACAGCTGGGGACAAGTTTGGGAGTCTCCCCCCTGCTTCCTGCACACGTCCACTGAGAACTGATGATGAATTCAACACAGATCATTGCTCCTCTACCAGCAAACTGGTACCACAAGCTTTTGGCTCTTTTTGCCCAAAAGAGCAGCGCCTGCTGGCCAAGACTTTGCTGATCACATATATAGGGAGGTCAAGCTTAAAAATGCTTCTAGTTCATGTCTGAGACAGAGGCTCATCTCTGGCAATCTGGGTGATAAGGGCACTGATTACAGGGGTCTCCTGCAGAGCAAAACTTATTGGTCATTCCTGTTGTAGGGAAAAACAGCGACAAAGAAGGAGGCTGAGTTATGATATGGCACATTCAGAATTAAAAATAATTAAAAGATGACCCTTGAGATCTGTGCAATCATTTTTTACTTCCAGCCACTGAAGTCTTGTGTGCTCCTCTTACAAACCGCGAAAGCTGTGAAAAATCATCTCAGGGAAAGCACTACATAAATCTGTTGACAGGACTGGGATTGTTGGCTACTAACAAAGTGCCAAATCCTGGCCAGGTAAGACCTGGTGCCCCTGAGCCCCAGACGTCAAAGGAAGCTCAGCTTTAACTTTCATCTCCTTGTTTCCTGAGTGATGTCAATTCCATCATCCAGCTCTCCCGGTGAAAGGATAATTTGTGAGAAGCCTGGGAAGCATAGATTTGATTTGTCTGTGGGACTTAATTCAACTTCTGCTTCATAAAGCCATGAACACACTGATCTCACTCATGCACATCACAGCCAGTGAGTAACACAGAGCTGCAGCAGAGAGCTCACAATAAAATTAAAATATGTAAAAAAGAGAAAAGGAACATAAAAGAAAAGAAAAAGCCCGAAGAAATCCCCCTCCCCAACAGAATTAGAGTTAAGGTTAGAATTTAATGGGGGAGGCGTTCAGTAATTAGATGACAATTAATGAGAACTGTAAACTAGAAAAATAATCTTGATTCCAAATAGAAGGAGCAGATCATCCTTCCCAAACAGTGTAAACTTTTAGTAAACTTTAATTTATCTAATTCACTGACACCTCATCTCATGTCAGAGGTGTGGAGCTACACTGACCTGGGACACAGCCAGGGAATAACACTCCAGAGAGCAGCAAAACCCTGTAAAATAACTCCTACAATTCCTGGAGTTGATTTCAGTCTCCCACACAGCACCTGCCAAGTTTCATCTCAGTTCCTTGGGTAACGATGCCTGAGTGGGAGCCAGCAGAGAGCCAAGACCTGGGCAGGGGATGCTGTGTTTGCACACCAGGGACTGCTCCTTCAAGAGGCTTTAGGGACACTGCTGGTGCAAACAGGAGCTTTTCCAGGAAAATACTGGGACAATCACAAATATCCACCAGCAATCTGAGCTGACAGAGGCATTTCTGGCATCTCTCAGATGGTGACAGAAACCTGTCCTTGGCCCTGACCTGAGGGTTTCTCGTGGAAAACACACATTTCGGGGCCAGTCAAAGGAATTATGGAGAATCCCAGAATTGTTGAGGCTGGAAAAGCCTCTGAGACCACAGAGTCCAACCGCTTCTCCAGCACTGCCAAGGCCACCACTGACCCACGTCCACAAGTGTCACATCCACATGGATTTGAAATCCCTCTGGGGGTGGGGACTCCACCACTGGCCCTGGGCAGCTGTGCCAGAGCTGGACAGCCCTTTCCAGGAAGAAATTTTCCCCAATATCCACCCTGAGCCTCCCCTGGCCCAGCCTGAGGCCGTTCCCTCTCCTCCTGTCCCTGTTCCCTGCGAGCAGAGCCCGACCCCCCCGGCTGCCCCCTCCTGTCAGGGACTTGTGCAGAGCCACAAGGTCCCCCCGAGCCTCCTTTGCTCCAGGCTGAGCCCCTTTCCAGCTCCCTGGACATAAAATGAACACAGCTGCTCTCTACAGCTCTTTCTCTATGCTTCAAAATATTAATTATTTAATATTAATTACTGCTATTTAACACAATATTATCCACCTAATATATATAATTATATTGTAGTATATATATAAATATATGCATATAAATGTGAGTACATTATTTGTATAATAAATATTATTATATTCATATAATAAATTACATCTCTAAGAGAAAAGATAATAAACATGTAATTATATTTATATCCTGAATATAACTTAGTTATTATAAGGTAAAGTCCAAGCAAGTTGAGCCTCATTAGCAGCCCCTCTCCCCTGTGATCTAACACAACCAACTGGCAGCATCTGGCCAGTGATCCAGGTGGGACGAGGAGCTCACATCTGTAGGAAACTCCAGGAGACAAGGGATGGCAGGAACGCTGACCACAGCTTTAGCCAGGAGTTTTAAGTCAGTGGAAAGGCTGCTGCTTTTCCTGGCAGAGGTTGTGTCATTGTTCCAAGGAAAGCTGGTGATCTTGCATGTTTTCCCAGGATGGAATTCCAGGTTAAATCCCTGGGGAAGGCAGCCAGACACAGGTGATGGGAATTACTGCCGCTCACACTCAGCCATGGCAAAAGCTCATCAAGCCTCCAGAGCACTGTTACATCTGATAACTTCTTTCTAACAGTATTAGGAATAACTTTTCTTTCCCCTTCCTAAACCACCACACTTTAATGTCTGTTAATCTATGTTGTTTGTGCACTTTAGCAAATCAAACGAGGTCAAAGTCCCGGGACCAGCGGCACCTTCACGCAATGTGTGCACTGGGTGCAAGCCTGTCTGGTGGCCAAGGGCAAGGAGCAGGAGGCTCATTTCCCTGTGAAACATCGCTATGTTTGATTAAGAAACAGTAATTCTAAGACCCAAATATCCTTGGGACAAATCCTGAAGAAATTAAAAGCTAATTAAACTCCGAGATGCTGCCTCATTGTAAGGAAAAGCTGTGACCACATATCTCAGCCCCAGTCACCAACAGCCAGTTCCTGCACTAGTTCCTAAATTATCCTGCTGACCCAAGCCCCACTTCATCCTCATTACCCAGGCCATTACTCACAGCAGCTTGTCTGGTAATGGGGCATCTTCCAGACCTGCCTTTTGATATATGTAAAGATTTTATTTTATTATATTTGAAATTTTAGGTTGGCAAATCTTCTCAAACAGGAAACATTTTCTACCTAATTACTCTGACTGCATAAATGTATTTATCTGGCCTGTTTTGACTCACTCCAGCTTTATCTTGCTAAATATACTAGTTATCCTCCCACACACTTCCTATCTTCTCCCGTTTTCCCTTCTCATCCTCAACTGTGGCTTCGGAGCAGGAAAAGAACATTTTCCACAGAGTGGTTTCTTTACCCAAGCGTAAATATCCTGAAGTAATGATCAAAGTAAAGACAAGAAAGCCCCGTTTAAAGAGTATTTTTCTATCTGACTCTCCTTTTTTCCCCTGCTATTCTAAATCACCCCTCTGACAACTCCAACACAGCAAAACTCAAAAGCAACAAAAAACACACAGAAAATCAAATAGGGCTTGATAAGAGTAAAAAGGAAAATGCACCTCCTGTAATGCCACACAATCACTACTCCAGGCTCCCCAGGGTGTGAGTAAATCCTTTGCTGCACGTCATCTGAACCATGTGGAATGCTGGGCCTTATCCCTGGACAATCATGGAGCACCAGGGGCCTGCCCAGCCACACTCAGCCACCATCAGCAGCAAGCTGAGCAGAGATCCAAGCACAGCTCCCTCTGACCAAAATCAGCTGGATTTTGATCTCTAAGGACTCTTCCAAACCCAAGCATTCCGTGTTTCTTGGGTTTCCACACCTGTTTTGTACAGAGTGTGAGATACCATTGTGTGGAAGGGTTTGGATGCTGGAATTAAACTCCACAGCACCTCTGCAGTAAAGAGGCAAAACATCTCCATGGAGAGATCTTCTCTGGTGCCCAGTGACACCACACGAGGGAACGGCTGGAGCTGTGCTAGGGGAGGGTTAGGATGGATTTTGGGAAAAGGTTCTTCCCCCCGAGGGTGCCGGGCACTGCCCAGGCTCCCCAGGGAATGGTCCCGGCCCCGAGGCTGCCAGAGCTCCAGGAGCGTTTGGACAGCGCTGCCAGGGATGCCCAGGGTGGGGTTGTTGGAGTGGCTGTGCAGGGCCAGGGGTGGGACTGGATGATCCTGGTGGGTCCCTCCCGGCTCAGGATATTCTGTGATCTGTGACAGGGTGATTCTGTGACACCCTGTTTTCTCCCCACGGATTGAGCACAAAACAACAGAAAACATCACTGGAATGTGCAAGGATACGAGGGATAGATGTGAAATTGACTCACGGAATCCCAGAACGGTCTGGCTTGGAAGGGACCTTAAAGCTCATCACATTCCACCCCCTGCCATGGGCAGGGACACCTCCCACTGTCCCAGGCTGCTCCAAGCCCCATCCAACCTGACCTTGGGCACTGCCAGGGATCCAGGGGCAGCCACAGCTGCTCTGGGCACCCTGTGCCAGGGCCTGCCCACCCTCCCAGGGAACAATTCCTGCCCAATATCCCATCCAGCCCTGCCCTCTGGCAGTGGGAAGCCATTCCCTGGGTCCTGTCCCTCCATCCCTTGTCCCCAGTCCCTCTCCAGCTCTCCTGGAGCCCCTTTAGGCCCTGCAAGGGGCTCGGAGCTCTCCCTGGAGCCTTCTCCTCTCCAGGTGAGCACCCCCAGCTCTCCCAGCCTGGCTCCAGAGCAGAGGGGCTCCAGCCTGGCAGCAGCTTCGCATCCTCCCTGGACTCGCTCCAGCAGTTCCGCATCCTTCTTTCATGGGGGGCCCCAGAGCTGGACACAGCAAATCTCTTTCCCAGCAGACAGGAGCTCCCATCCAATCAGAGGTGTACTCAGAGGTTGGGTTTTATGCAAGAACTCACACTGAGTAAATGTAAGAGGTTGTGGGATGTGTGTTTTGCCTGCAGTTACTTCCAGAACTATTTTAAGCTTGCAAATCACACAAGACAATTTCTTCCTATGGCAGGATGATTATTCAGCAGTCAGCATCCCTTCATCTGAGCTTCACCTTCAAGACTGACAAATCCTAGCATGGTTTATAAATATGAACAGCTCAAGAAAAGGGCAGATCCCAAGTCCAGCGGGACCCTTGGGGTGCTTTACTGGTACTGGATGCAGCACTGGCTCCACATGTGCCTTACAAGTGCAAGAACAGGTCTCCTTTGGGCTATTTGGCTATTTTGTTTTTAATATCAGCTTCCAGTGAGGTCGTGCACAAGTGCTGCACATCTTGGTGCTTCTGAGAGAGGTGAGAACAGCTGGGACACTCCTTGAAGTCCTCCAAAATCAAAACTCCTGCAGAGAATAACTTAAAAATCATAGAATCGCAGAATTCTATTCTAAGGCAGGGACACCTTCCACTAGCCCAGGCTGCTCAGAGTCCTATCCAACCTGGCCTTGGACACTTCCAGGGACATGGCAGACACAGGTGGAGATGTATGGACACTGAGAAGTCCCTGCTGGGCTCCCATGGAAAAATGGAGCTCCTGGCGTGGGACAAACTGCTGCAACTTTTAAAATACACATCCCCTGAGCTCTGCCCAGAAGGATGGGAAATGGCATCACTTCGAGGTGGCAGCAAAGACTCCTCTGCAACCACAGCAGCTCTGAGATCTGACCTGCTGGGTTTTCAGTTTTCCAGGGACTGGACAGGTCCACTCTGGTCCATCAGACACAGGGTAAAAAGATAAGGCAGGTTAAGAGATATCAATCAGCTAAGAGAGAAATCTAAAAACACTTGGCCAGTGCCACACTTCTCTGGGACACAACAAGAGGAAAGGGAAGGCAATTCCTCATGAATTTTACCCTTTCCAATCTCACACACTGCTTTGGACCGGAGGGTCCTCCCCATGCTGCTGCTGTAGAGCTGCTCTGAGACACAAATCACAGGAGATCCAGCCGGTGCCTCTCTGAGAGGAAATCAGGAGTAACCTTGACCTAAGTGCAGTCAGAAATGCACAATTTGGAACGATCCCCCTTTCAATCCCCGATCCCAGGCGGAGCTGCCAACGCAGGCCGCTGGTGTATAACTGCTGGAGTTTGTTTGTTTTAACTCCTAAGCCAAGTCTATTTGATGCCTAAGCTTGTTGAGACACAAAATCTCAGAGTTATATCAGAGACACTTTCCTCAGATTTTCCCATGTTAAGCTGCAAATGTTTTCTCAAGTGGTCTCACCCTTCTATTTCCGCTAAATGTATAAGAAGGTCAATCTTCAAAAGCAATGAAATATTGATAAAAACTTCTTAGATGCAGCCACTGGAGACCCCATTAGGCAAAAACAACTTCTGAGTGTCTCCAAACAGAATGTTTGCATGGAATTAAAATATTGGAGGTTATTAAAAACAAAGCAGGAACACCCCTGCATGTGGCTGCAGGCAGAGCAGGGCCTCGGGCACTGGGGATTGGCACAGAGCACAAAACATCCTGGATTGCTCCATGGGCTCCATCTGCCACCTGTGGGGTTTCTGGTTGGAATTTCCTGGGTTTGTCTTCTGTCTCTAAAGCTCTCTATTTTGAGAAACTTCTGCGCTCCTTGGATTCCAGGCTACAGAAATCACGGCCTTCAGATAAACAGTGTTGAACTTCATCAACTGAAGCCACTGGGCTGAGAACTGCTTCTCACCTTAGCTGGGTAAAGCCTGGATTTTATTGGTTTTTATGACACAGGATCTATGTCACTTGGAATGGCATTTGGGAAGACATGGGAGAAACACAGAACTACTGACAGATTTGCTTCATGGATTTCTTTCCTGCGTTTTTTTGCTTCCACGATGACCTCATTTCCTTCTCCTCTGGGGGGACACGACTTCCAGTCTCTGGGGTTCAGGAGACAACATGGAACACAACACTAAGCACAGGCTCTCAAACCAACAGCCAGGGGCATGGGAGGCTGTTCTCTCACCAGACTTACAAGGGGTAGGAAGCTACGAACAGTGACAACTTGGAAAGTCCCTGCACTCAGTAACTGTGACCACAGCTGGGGCATCACTGCCAGAGCCTGGCTGGGAGCGTGGAGTGGTTCAGGCAATCACACTCCTCCTGCAGCCTTGCCCCCAGGGAGGTTATCAGGCCATTCCCACCATCACAGGGGCACAGGAGTGAACTTTCTATGCTCCCCTGTACGGACACGCTCTCCAGGGACTGAGAACTAGAAAATAAATGAGCAGAATCTGTTACTCACTCCCATCTATGGCTTCTGGCCACCAAGAGACATCCCATGGGATCAAACACAAAGCACAGAGCTCTGCCAGCACACCTCTGGTGGGAATCCAATCCACAGCTGCTCCAAGGAGAGCTGCCAGGGTCAGCCCAGCCCGGGTGCATCTGGCTCAGCACACAGAGCCTCCATTATGGCACGCTGTGGATGCAATGACTGTGTTGTTGTTTGGGGAAAACAGCCCATTCCAGGAGGACGTGTGATGTCCTGCTCTTGTTCCCAGAGCTCCATCCCAGCATCCCTGGCCAACCTCACCTTGAGCTCTGCATCCCCTGGGGCTTTGCTTTTCCCAAGGAAAGGAAATAACTGTGGTGCAGCCACAAGGAAATGCAAACAATCTTGGGGTGCACAACTTATTCCTTCTAAATTCAATTTCCATAAAAAAATATGGCATAAATGAAACATTTCCTTAATGAAAGCAATTGCAAGGCTGGGTTAAATGACTGCGGGCACAGGTTCCTGTTAACACTACACTGCTAGCAAAAT
The DNA here is from genome assembly GCF_009650955.1 of Corvus moneduloides. Taxonomy (NCBI): domain Eukaryota; kingdom Metazoa; phylum Chordata; class Aves; order Passeriformes; family Corvidae; genus Corvus; species Corvus moneduloides. The sequence continues at coordinate 467,141 of NC_045500.1, read as the reverse complement.
CTAATTACAAACAACAGCAATCCCTGGCACAGACACCTCCAGGTACCAGAAACCAGGTCCCAGGCAGAGAGGTTTGATGTAAAGAGTTTGAAGACATATTTGAGTGACTTTACAAAAAGGAACTTTGGGGGCATTTCAGGACCAGGCAGAAGATTTTGAGCTTCTTGTTTTGTTTCACACTTCTGAGACTTGGCTCTCATTAAGCTGCACAGTACTTGGAGGAGCAGGAAGGAAGGAAGGAAGGAAGGAAGGGAGAAGAAGGAAAAGAAAGAAAAGAAGGAAAAGAAGGAAAAGAAGGAAAAGAAGGAAAAGAAAAGAAAGAGAAAGCCTGGCTATTCACAGAAGTGTGCTGCAAGGAATCAGTGTAAGGAAAAAGCGACAAGTCAAACAGATCCCAAATAATTAATTTAAATTGCAGAGTGGCTGAATGTTGTGTGTGAGAAGTAGTGCCATGCACACTGTGCAGGAATTTGAAAGCTGCCAGTCCAAAAAATCCTGGTTATTCTGCTCAGTCTGCTCTGCCAAACACACACAGAGAAATAAAACACAAAACCCCCTCAGTTTCTTTAACTCATGGCAGACATTAAGCTCGGCGTTCTGAGTGACACGGGTGCTGTATCAGCAGCACCACCAACCAAATGAAAGGTGTCACTCAGCCTGACCAATTTATGGGGGGGGAAGAAGTCTGGGAAGATATTCCCTCTCTTCACATATGCAAATCTCGGTAGAGGGATGAAAGGCTCAGTGGCCCTTAGGATAAGCAAGGAGCAAAGATAGGCAGGAAATAGGAAGTGGTTTAAGTCCAACTCTCCCACACAAAAGCCAAGGAGCTGAGCCAGCACAAAGGGAGCTTTGGGACACATCCTGACAGCTACAGAGACTCAGCCTGCCAAGGCAAGGAGCAGGGGAATTCTCACAAGGGTTTAGCAGGAGCGTTGGAGATGCTGAGCACCCCCTTGTGCTGCTCACTGAGAACCTGGAGTGGCACTGAGCTCCCAGGGCACGGGTTCCAGAGGTGGCACGGGGACAATGGCATTCCTAGAAAGTCCAGATGCTGATTTTGTCTGGTTAATAATTTACTGGCTATGACTGAAGAAATGCATGCAACCTCCTAGGATTGCTCTGTGGCTCCTGTCAGCACAACATCCAAGTGAGCATTACGTGTCCCTGCACCTGATGGAAGATTTATCCCAGTCTGCTTCACATACCCACAGATCTGCCTCAGAAACATGGAATAAAGGTCTAAAATTATACAGGTAAAAGTTCAGAGTCAACATGCACTCACTTTGACAACAGATATTCCTTTATATTCAAAAGATTCTTTATAAAGGTACATGGAAGATCAAAAAAGAGAAAATAAATGATAAAATCTCCTTTGCTAACCCTACCCATGTAACAAAGGGCATGTCCTAGGAATTATTAGCAATAGTTTGGAACACATTTAGCACCAGAAAATGCAAGACACTCCTTTTATTACTGGCCCCTCCTTTCTCTACTTAGTAGGAGATGCACTAGAGGTTTAAGAACATTTATCTCAAAAGCCATTCCCTTCTCCTGAGGCAGGAAAGCTCTGCTGGGATGTTCCCCACTCCACTCCCAGCTAATTCCCTATACCTCATTAATACGGCTTTTAGACTGACTTCCACACTGCAAAAAGATCTTGCCAAAGGCCACAGGTTAATCTCTAGGAGGAGAATCACAGTTTGCATTATCCTCAGCTTTAAAATCTGTCATGGAAGACAGTGTGCACAACAACACAACCACCTCCCCTCCTCTGAACTACCTCTGAAGATTCTGCAAAGAACCCTTGTTAAACTGGAATCTGAATCATTCTTTATTGCCACAGCAGCACTTGGTGCCACCCTGCAGGCACTCTTCCAGCGGTTTTATTTTATCTTGATGACCACGGCAAACAAAAAGGATCTCAGAGCAAGCCCAGAGGGTCTCTGAGGCTGTGCACTACTTACCCCTGCTACAACGCTCTGTTCTTTCCATGGACGGGCTCCCTAGCCAAGGCCTAATAGCTCCAGGTCTCTCTGTAGCTTCCCAGCAGCTGACTGAGAAAACCTTCCCCGCATCAGCTCCGGAGTGCAGCGCTCCAGGCTGGGAATCAAAGCCAGCTGCCCACGGCGGGGTCTCTCGCTCCACAGCCGAGCGTTCCTAGGGCCAGCACCGGGCTCTGCCCCCACAGCCGAGCGTTCCTATCGCCAGCACCGGGCTCTGCCCCCACAGCCGAGCGTTCCTAGGGCCAGCACCGGGCTCTGCCCCCACAGCCGAGCGCTCCTATTGCCAGCACCGGGCTCTGCCCCCACAGCCGAGCGCTCCTATTGCCAGCACCGGGCTCTGCTCCACAGCCGAGCGTTCCTATTGCCAGCACCGGGCTCTGCCCCCACAGCCGAGCGCTCCTATTGCCAGCACCGGGCTCTGCTCCCTCAGCCGAGCGTTCCTATTGCCAGCACCGGGCTCTGCCCCCACAGCCGAGCGTTCCTAGGGCCAGCACCGGGCTCTGCCCCTACAGCCGAGCGTTCCTATTGCCAGCACCGGGCTCTGCTCCACAGCCGAGCGTTCCTAGGGCCAGCACCGGGCTCTGCCCCCACAGCCGAGCGTTCCTATTGCCAGCACCGGGCTCTGCCCCCACAGCCGAGCGCTCCTATTGCCAGCACCGGGCTCTGCTCCACAGCCGAGCGTTCCTAGGGCCAGCACCGGGCTCTGCCCCCACAGCCGAGCGTTCCTATTGCCAGCACCGGGCTCTGCCCCCACAGCCGAGCGCTCCTATTGCCAGCACCGGGCTCTGCTCCGTCAGCCGAGCGTTCCTATTGCCAGCACCGGGCTCTGCTCCACAGCCGAGCGTTCCTAGGGCCAGCACCGGGCTCTGCCCCCACAGCCGAGCGTTCCTAGGGCCAGCACCGGGCTCTGCCCCCACAGCCGAGCGTTCCTATTGCCAGCACCGGGCTCTGCTCCACAGCCGAGCGTTCCTATTGCCAGCACCGGGCTCTGCTCCCTCAGCCGAGCGCTCCTATTGCCAGCACCGGGCTCTGCTCCCTCAGCCGAGCGTTCCTAGGGCCAGCACCGGGCTCTGCCCCCACAGCCGAGCGTTCCTATTGCCAGCACCGGGCTCTGCCCCCACAGCCGAGCGTTCCTATTGCCAGCACCGGGCTCTCCCCCCACAGCCGAGCGTTCCTATTGCCAGCACCGGGCTCTGCCCCCACAGCCGAGCGTTCCTAGGGCCAGCACCGGGCTCTGCCCCCACAGCCGAGCGTTCCTATTGCCAGCACCGGGCTCTGCTCCCTCAGCCGAGCGTTCCTATCGCCAGCCGAGCTCTGCCCCCACAGCCGAGCGTTCCTAGGGCCAGCCGAGCTCTGCCCCCACAGCCGAGCGTTCCTATTGCCAGCACCGGGCTCTGCTCCCTCAGCCGAGCGTTCCTATCGCCAGCCGAGCTCTGCCCCCACGGCTGCCCCGAGCGCCGCGTCCACGCTGCCCATTTCATGCTCAGTTGGCACCGCAGAGAAAGCCGTGCTGTGCCTCCCGCTGCCGCTCGCTCTCTCATTGGAAAGGTCCCGCGGGACGAGCCGTGGAGTTCAGCGGGAGCCAAGAGAAACAGGGAAGCAGGGAATGCATGCAGGGATTGTGCTCAGCGCGGCACACGAGAGGCTGCACAGCCCCAGAGCAGAGCAAAGCAATGACAGCAGCTGCCAGCACACGTCTGAGAGCCAGCACAGTCCGGGGAAGGATTCCTCATGTCCCTGCTTTCCCACTGCTGCCGGCCGGCTCCGGGCTACAGCTCCATGAAATTCCCCTGCAGCCCCTGCAGCCCGCAGGCTGGAGCAGTGCAGGATGCGCGCCCAGCGCCGGGGCACAGCGGGGCTCTGCTCACTGCACAGTCCCCACACAAAACAAGTGCTCGATGATGAAAAGTTTGCTGTCAAAGCCTTCCCTGGCCGGTGAACAGCCTGGACACGTCTGTGTGCGACACAGAATGAATGAGACTCATCTGCAACATCCAATATTGCAGATCATTATTCACTGGCTGGGTTTTATCATTCAGCACCTGAGACCCCATCAACACTAAGAGAGAGGTCACCTTCCCCATAGACCCAAAAACTTGGGTTCAATGTGGGTTTCAATTTTTAAATTTGAGTGGTAATTTAACTGAGCGATTATTCTGATGAACACCACACCAATGTGCTACTGCAATTCCACAACACTTCTGCCAGTCCAGAATATCCAAGCTCAGTCCTTTCTATGGAGAAAGAGGCATTTTGGGAATCACTGGCCATGGAAGTGGTTCTATCCCGGCCAGCCCACCCCTGCCTGGTGATGATTGACCACCAAAGGGAGGAAATGCCATTAACTCCCTTTTCTCTGTGAACTCCAGGGTAATATGGAAATATTAAGATCTGACACTTTCCCAGCACAACCTCGTGCTTTCATTACATTTGGTCACAGAGGTCCCTTGTCAAATTCAGGTGTAATTTTGCAGTCCAAGTCAGGGAAGTTTTAGAACAAAGTCAGTTCTCAAAAGCTGCAGGTCCCAGTCAGAGCCTTCATCTTCCACAAGCCAAGAAGAGCTTTTACCCTGAGTATGTCAGAAGTCAGACCTGTATTTCACTTACTATTTTACTGTAGATGATGCTCTGTTTGAGACTGTCAGTGTCAGAGATGGGCTGGGCAGCCCAAAAATGCCAGGGAATGATCACCTCAAAGTTCATGTTTTAAGTCTGCAGAGAACAGATTTTCCAAGTCTCTTGCCCACTTGGCAGATTTATTTCTGTATCAACACAGGGAGGGGACAGAGAGTTCTGCCCCTTCCAGCCCTGATACCTCTGCTCCTGCCCATGGGCAGTTCTCCAAATTTTCCCCATTTGTTGCCTACCCTGACAACAACTTCAATCTATTTTATGTGTCCCTTGTCCATATCCTACATGATAAACACCCTTGAGGCCTAAAAAGCATCTTCACGTGGCTGTGAAGACAATTAATCAGCTTTTCTTCCTCACAAATGTCGAGTGTAGCACAGCACAGTGCAGGAACATACATTTTTAAGGCAGTAAAATGGATTTTTACAATAGGAACATAAACTTTTCAAGCCTTCTTCATCAGCTGATAGCAATTTCCTCCTCTTCAAAGTTTCTCTTTGTTCTTTCAGCTCTGAAAATACCCCCAAGAATGTTTAATGCTCAATGCAAGCTGTCTAAAGAACTGAAAACTAGCATTGTTAGAAAGAAACTCTATTTCTTTCCTACCCAATGCCCAATTTCTCCCAAACCTTGGAAATTTCCTGTCCACTAAACTGTCAAGAAGGCCTTTAACTGTTACACTGGAAAATGTGCCACTGGTTGCTGTATTTTCAGGTATGACAAGCTGGGAAAATTTATGAGATGGCTTCTCATATCCCCAAATAAGTGAGACTGTAGGGTGCTGCAGCACAAAGAAATAAACATTTAGGGAATGTTTATGAAGGAAATCAGTGCCTATAAATTACACAGCTTGGGCCACCCCTGGAGCAGCCTTATTTAGTGCAAACAGGGTATAATCAGCAAGAATGAGCCTTCCATGTGCTGCTCTCCCCTCAGGGTCCCTCAGTCCATCTGATTCCAAATCCCCTCCTGCACCTGGTTGTTTCTGATAAAATCAGAAAGCAATTCCTGATACAGAGTTGGTGCCACTACACATCACTATGTGCAGCCTGGCCTGTCATGGACAAAGGGATTAGAGAAAGTGACAATGAAGAAAATCTTTTCTGAGGATGGAAACATATTTGCTGAGGCCAGAAGCAGCCTGAAATGACCTGTAAGAGGCAAGAGAGGGATGTCTTGAGTGTGGTCCCTACCACACGCTATCACAGAATCATTAAGGTTAGAAAAGACCTCCAAGACATCAAGTCCAACCTTCGAGTGAAGAATCAGCATTTACGGTTTATAAACACATGGAGCTGGAAAGGATCTTACCTGTGTAAGACCAGCCTCATTACAAATTTTGCTCCTTCTGATAAACAAGTTCTGGTACTTGATCACGTAATTCCTACCAGAGAGCTGATTTCCTTCTAAGTGGGAAAAAACCCACCAGCAAATAATCAAAATATTCTCATTCCCTCTACTGACAAATCACATTTTAACCAGCCACGATATGGACTACTCTCTAAATTAATTTGAGTTCATTAAATGAAATCATTGCTCTCATCCTCACAAACAACATCCAGCTCTCACTGGCACATGCAGATCAGAAGCCTGCTTGAATTTCCAATTCTGAAATAATTTCCCTTTGATCTCCTTGCTGCTGTGGGTGTTTATAGACTCAGGGATGAGCTGAGGCAGTTTGGGAGTGCACACAATGTGCTTTACACCCCACCAGGTTGGTGTCTCCAGTGTGAAGTTCTGTAGAGGAACAAAGCAAAATTTTCCTTGAATTTGCCTCAACTCTTTCCCAGAAGAAACCACCACCAAATCCAAGAGCTTCCCAGGAACCCAAGGCCAGAGGATCATGCAGGAGTCACACTGTGTATCCTGTGACAAACCCTTACCAGCACCCACAACACCCCAGCACCAGGCACTCGCTGTCCCCTCGCCCCACAGGGCTGAATTGAGCAGGTAACTAAAAATTCCTTGGCTGCAAACCAACCTCTGTTTCCAACAGAAATTCCCATCAAACTGCCAATCCAGCCCTGCAGAACCAGCAAACCCAGGCTGTCTCCAGAGGAAACCACCTTCAGTCACTGGCTGCTGGACCCTGGTGGCTGCAATGCCAGACATGTGAGAAAGGCCCCTGGATACTCCTGGCACATGTGGCCACCCTCCTGTGTCAGTCCTTCCAGCACAGCTGTGCCCCCACAGGGCAGAGCAAATGCCTTCCACATCCCTGCTCAAAGCAAAGCTCACTCAGCTAATGATGGGTTACAGCCACACTTGACATGGCTGGAACACAGGAACTTCAGGGCTCTGGCACAGTGGGTAATTTAAAAAAGAATATAAATGCCCCTGACCTTCCAGCTCTCCACAAAATACACGTTTTTCAAAGTCCTGAGCCAAATCTGGAGCATTTCAAACCCTCTGAATGGCTCCAATTTAATTTGTTGTTGTTTGGGTCTGTGTTGATTAACACATGTAAATAAAGGCAGCTGGTGTTACCTCTCTCTTTTTCCATTTCACACTCTATTAAAGCCTGGTTTCACAATTAATTGAAAGCAAGGGAGATTATTCAGAAATGAATCCTCTCTGGCAGGTCTAGTCAAAACCTGGGGAGACCCAGCCCCCCTCCTGGCAGCATCCAGAATCCAACATCTTGGATACCACACAACGACACCAAAACAGTGCTGGAAAAGGAAATCAAACCCCTCACGTTGCACATTCCTCAGCACAGGAGAGGGGAGGATTCTTCTGTCCTCCTGGCAGGAAAACTGTATTTGTTCATGTGCAGATTTTAAGAGTCCAAAGTACCAATGAAGACGGAATGAAGAAATGCTTCTCCTGCACCCAAACTATCCAAAAACAGGGCCCAAGGAACAGCCCAGCCATGTTCAAATGCCTCCAGCTTGCTGCAGGAGGGATTTGCCTCAGTGTGGAATCAGAACTGTAGCTCATGAGCCATGAAAGCACAGCAGTAACAACTGGATATAAACACCTGACAACCTCTGGACATGCTCTGAACCCCAAAAACTCATTTATGACACACGGATAAATTGTACAAAGTCAGCCCATGACCACAGAAATCTCCTCCTTGGACTGCCTCACGGTTTCTCCTGCCCTTTTCTACACCCCAGCCCATCCCCACACCCAAGAAACCCCAAGGAAGCACCAAGATGAGAATTCTGAAGTTCACAATGCTAAAATTTTAGCAAACCCATCTCCACCAAATCATAAACTCATCAAATCCCAGAGTGGTTTGGGCTGGAAGGGACATGGAATCCCATCTCATCCCAGGGGCAGGGACACCTGCCACTATCCCAGGTTGCTCCAAGCACTGTGCAACCACTTGGACACTTCCAGGGATGGGGCAGCCACAGTTTCTCCAGGCAGAAATGCATCTGTTTGGAATTAGATGCAGGCAGGAGACCGCTGCTGTGCTGAATTTGCAGAGCAGGGCAATCCTGAGAGCCCTGTGCACACTAGATGGCATTGCACTACAAACTATGTCAGGGACCGGGACAGGATCCTGGGTCCTGAACAGCAGCACAATCATCCTCCTGCTCCCAGAGCCCCGGGTTTTCCTGAGAGCACAGCCCAGCCGAACTGGGTGAATATTTACAGGGTCAAGACAATGGAGATGGCTCTGGAAGAGGAACCAGCACTTGGTGGCTTCAGGCTAAAACAAAGAGGCAATTAAATTAAAGAACCTGCCTGATTTATTATGTAAAAGAGAAGTGGCCTTGCCACAAAACAAAGCATCTTTCCTTTCACTGTCTTCCCCTGGACCAAGCAGGATTCTTCCCTCACCTGTTGCCAATCAATGTGCACAGACACAGCCCCTGTCAGCCTGCGAGGGGACCATAATTTATATTTATTTGGCTCATTCAAGAACCACTTACACAGAAAAGCCACATGAACACACCAGGAATGAGGTTTTCTCCAGTGTTTGTCCATCATTTTTTCACAGATTGAGTTTATGTGCTGGTGACACAGATGAGGATATAAACCACTCGAATCCATAACACGTGGTTTAAGTTTATTGAGAAGTGTATTCATCCACAGTCAAAAAAATAAGACTAAGGCAGTGAATATGATTTTTTTATACCGCTCTATAAGATGTATACAGTTTTTATCTTCCTGCATATAGCATTTCATAAAACTGCTGACTTTCAAGGAAAGTGCATTAAAATCACAAAGTCTTTTTTTTCTCTGAGCTCCAAAATCCATTACATTCTGTGGGAGGCCAGTGACAGTTTTACTCATAGTCTACTTTTCCATTTGCTGGAAACAAGCACATTATTCCTCTGAGGGAACTGAAAATTGATACAGCCCTGTCATTCCAAGCTATTAGTCTCCTACTCACTTCTTCTGTTTTCTCCCCCAATAAATCAATATTAACTTCTTTTTTTCCACACTGATAAGAATCAAAGTCACTGGAAAAATGCCTTATATACCCGACATATCAGCAGGAGTGCCAAGGGAGAAGAAAAAACAACACAGAACTCCCAGCAACAGTAATTTTGATGGAGGGAAGAGCGCTGTGGCAATGAGCAGCTTAACTGGCTTAAGGGAGTCATTGATCCTGTCTCACTGTCACAGATTCTAAGCACCTTTTCTACTCCAAGTGCAGCTACATTTATGCTGTGATTTCTCAGCCTCCTGTCATCCACAGAGAGGTATTTGTATCCAAACTGTGCTGTGCTGAGTAAGATTTGGGATTTTTCATGTGCAGAGAAGCAGGGCCAAGAACTGAACTCCTGAAGCAAAGGCCAGAAACACAACTCACCAAAGCACACAAGGGAAAAACAAACGTGCCCTGGAGAGCCTTGGCGCAGGAGCCTGGCGGTACCATGTGTGGAGGTGCAGGATGTGAACAGAGCTGAATTCCCATTAGGAAGGGCACTCCTGGCTCTCCTGGAAGCAATTCTGCTGGAGCACAGCCCCACCAGACCCTCCCACAAGCAGGGCTCGGTGCTGGGCGAGGAAGGCTGGAGGAAGCAACACCAGCTTTCCAGACACTCCAAAGGTGGGACACTCTCCCCTCCCAGCATCAAACACCTTGCTGCAGGAGGGATTTGCCTCAGTGTGGAATCAGAACTGTAGCTCATGAGCCATGACAGCACAGCAGTAACAACTGGATATAAATACCTGACAACCTCTGGACATGCTCTGAACCCCAAAAACTCATTTATGACACACGGATAAATTGTACAAAGTCAGCCCATGACCACAGAAACCTCCTCCTTGGACTGCCTCACGGTTTCTCCTGCCCTTTTCTACACCCCAGCCCATCCCCACGCCCAAGAAACCCCAAGGAAGCACCAAGATGAGAATTCTGAAGACTGGAAGTTCACAATGCTAAAATTTTATCAAAACCATCTCCACCAAATCATAAACTCATCAAATCCCAGAGTGGTTTAGGCTGGAAGGGACATGGAATCCCATCACATTCCACATCTTTCACTATCCCAGGTTGCTCCAAGCACTGTCCAACCACTTGGACACCTCCAGGGATGTGGTGTCCAGAACCTCTCTGGGAAATGACAACAAAATGTGCTTTTTCAAATGATGAAGTAGGGTCTGGAAATAAGAACAAATATTGCTGGCCCAACTTGCACAGGTTTATCTTTGCAGAGTGTGCAGGGTCTCCAAAAGCCTTGTCCATCAAAAATGAGCGTCCCTGCCAGCCTGCAGTGGCTGACACCCAAAGCTGACACATCCCACCCACACCTGTCTGAGCAGGAACCTGCAGCACAAGGCCGAGGCAGAAGGCAGCAGGGGGAGATCAGCGTCACCACAGCCACACCTGGGAACTCCTTCCCCATGGTTTATTATCTGGCTCAACACCAACTTCTCTTGCTGACAAGAGCAGCAGTAAATGAAGGAAAATCATCTCCCCTTACCTGGCAGGAGGAAGTGATAAAAGCTGAGGGGAAACTTATTGCATTTCCTCCCATGACCCCACAAGTGGGAAAGATCAACAGCCACTCGAGTGGACAAACCAGGCTGTGTGAAAGCCAGCCCTGCTGGCACTGAGGCTGTGCCTACATTCCCTGGCATGAAGCAAAGGTTGGGCTGTGACCAAACTGACTCCTGGATGCACTTTGAGAGAACACAGCCACAGCAAGAGCACTTCCCAATAAAGCCCTTCAGCTTCCCACTCTGCCAGACGTGAGCTGGGGAAGGTTGCAAGCAGGATTTTGTGTGTCCATGCATGAGAAATACCTCAAATCTTCACATCTCCAATCTCCCCCATCCTGCTTTTTTACCCAAAGAAATACAAAGTCCTTGTCCCACAGCTGGGACAAATCTGACAGATGTTTTGTAACCCACTTGCATTTTTGTACAACTTGAGCAAGTGCTAAACATGGAACGGACTCGATGGAAGCTCTTCCCTCAGCTAAAGGGGGAAAGGGGTCTGGAAAATGAATGGGAGAGCTATGTGGCCAAACTGATTTTCTAAAACAAAAGCTTTTCTAGGAGTAGAACTCAAAACTTCCCCTCTTAGCTGAATGTTGCATAAAAACTTCAGCCAGACTAAAAGTATCTGGCATTAACAGGAAACTCACAGGTCTGGGCTCTATTGCATCTCCTCATCTCTTCCCATGCACAAACACATCCACACACGTGGTCCTGTCTCCTGCTGCTCACAAATCCCCATCCCCACAGCTCCAGCACATCTGCCCGTGTCACACCTCACCAGCAGCTGTGCTGGGGAACAAGGACATGCTCTGAACCCCAAAAACTCATTTATGACACATGGATAAATTAACTTCAAGGACCTGCCTGATTTATTAATTTATGTAAAAGAGAAGTGGCCTTGCCACAAAATAAAGCATCTTTCCTTTCACTGTCTTCTCCTGGACCAAGCAGGACAAGCTGTGCCCTGCACAACTTCTCCAACTGCTCTTCCTTTGAAGAAAGAGGTGCCCCAGGGAACCTGCAGGCTTTGGGCAATATTCAACTCACACAAGCATACAAAATTCAAAACATAGCTGACAAGTAATTCTGGTGTAGTGGGTCTAAGAACTAAATATTTTCTACGTATTAAAAAAAAAAATGACCACACACTGCAGGTGTTTACCTGCTCTGCAAAGTAAATATTGCCCAGACTGAAGAGAAACATATATACAAGGTGCAGAACAAGCATAAATCAGTTAAGACAAGGCACCATAACCTCCCTCACACACACATACATGATGTTTTAATATGAGATTTTACGTTCATCAGAAAATCCCAGAGTTGTTTGGGTTGGAAGGGACCTTAAAGCTCACCTCATTCCACCTTCCACTAGTGCAGGCTGCCCCATCCCACCTGTAATCAATCCTACAGCTACAGGACACAGACAAATTAGGGTGGGAGGGAACTGAGTGTGTTCGTGATGAAAACATCCAATGACATTTCCAGGAGTTAAATGATTTAAAGAAACTCCACTGGACCCCATGAAGGAAGTTCTCCAGAGTACAACCAGGTGATTATTTACACTCACAGCCACTACTGTGTGTTCAGCAGTGACAGGGATGGGGGAGAGGAGGAGGAAGAGAAAGGACTGAGACAAGGCCTGTTTCTGCCACATCCTGGGAAACTTCCAGGATTCTGACAGAGGAAACAGGATTAATGTCTTTATCATCAGTATTAACAGTCTTCCCACCGAAACAGAGATGCCCAAACCTCGGTAGAGATCCAAACAGGCACCAGTACAAGCCCTAAAATGAGTGGTTTGGTTTAGTTTTATCTCAACCCAATTAAGAAGGAAAATCTCTAAGAAGATACTGAAACATAGATGCTTCATCTGAGGCTCCACAAAACTCAGGAATTCCATAATGGTTGCTATATAAGGCTCCAGCCTCTCTAATTTTGGCAAAAGGCACTTCCCAGCAAACACAAAGCTGCTCTAACTCAGGCAGTAAGAATAAAACAATTGACACCACTGTCACTGATTTTCAGTGCTGAAAAGAGATTCGTTTGGGAAAGAGACTGAAATTATCATATTGAAATCTTAGGTCTTAAGCAATTATGGGATAAACTCAAGTTTCTTGAAACAAACAAGCTTCTTCACTCTGGTTGGAAAGCCTTGAAGATACTTGTATACTGAAGGGATTGCACAGAAAAATCCCGAAGGAAAAGTGAGACTCATTTTGAAATTTTTAATCCCCACGATCTTTTATCTCATTTTATAACTTGGTGATATTATTTCTTAGAGACATTATGGTGGAAAAACTGGATTCTATTGTCAGTGGTTGGTCCTGATGATCTGGGAGGTCTTTCCAACCTCAGTGACTCTGTGTCAGTCCAGGGCCATCAAACTCATGACACTGCACTGAAAAGCGTCCCATGGTCTGAAATATTAATTGTAACCTGCTGACTACCAAAAAGTGAAGGCAGTGGGGACTTTAGAGCTTTTCTGGTCAGTCACAAGATGCCAAAGTTGGATTCCTCCTAAATTTTGCCTAGAAGTGAAGCTCTTGGTTCACTAAATAAGCCCCAGTCAGGACTCACAGACAGTCAGTGGGGTACAACACACAATCCTCTGGAGTAAGGAGAGAAGGGCCAGGAAAATCAGACTCTCCTGAAGCCAGGAACAGTGTGCCATCCAACCTCCCACATCCCCTGACACTCCACACCAAGAGCACTTCATCAGCACTGGCTTTTTTCCAGGGGTTACATGTAAATGTACAGCAACCCCACAGACAGGCCAGCTGGAAAACATGAAGCTGTATTTTCCAGAACACAAGTACACACAGGAATTATCCCGTTACTTGCCTGTCACAGGTTATTTATGTCCTGTGCAAAAGCACTACATCCTGTATGGATCCAAAATGCCAGGGAAGGGAGAAAAATGCTTTCACAGACAAAAAAATGCAGCTTCTGTATGTTGACTCAGTGAAGGGCAGCAAGAACAGCACAAAAAAATGCCTGAAATTCATGGTATTAAAGAAATTACCTTGGAAACCTTTAATAAATAGGATGAGCTTTAATTTTGTGAAGTAGTTTGTAAACAGTGTCTTGGTTTTTTTGATCCATGTGTCAAAATCTTAATTGGTTGTGTCCAGAGGATGGACTTGAAGAGTTAAAAACCTCCAGAGGATGAACTTGAAGAATTACAGGATTAACTGCATAAAGGGTCACAGACAGATCTGTAACTGTTTTCATTTTTAATTTAGAAAATTCTGCCAAAATGCCAGAGGCAGGAGATAAAATAGTAGAGATGTGAAAAGAATATTTTCACCTTTAAATTTCCCAGATGACAGTTCAGGGAAGGTGGGTTGTGAACAACTCGGGTTACACTGCAAACAGGTTCACATCCTGGGAACTGCCCAAGAGCTTCTCACTGGAATTGGAATTGGGCTTTTGGTGTTTAAACATTGAATTCACTCTCCAAAGGGGTGGGTGTAACCCTGCCCCTGTGCAATGCACTCTTCAGGAGCTCCTGTTCTCCACAGAGAGGCATCACCCTGCAGCGCTGCCCTGGTCCCACAGTCTCCACATTTCAGGGGAAAAGGGTCTGTGGGACTCAATTCTTGCTGGTGTTCAAACACACAAGCACGAGGACAAGAGTCATGGCACCACCCAGCCTGGGACAGCACCCTGGGGCCACCTGGGCTGGCTCTGCTGTCACAGCAAACGTGACTCATTAACCCCAACGATGCTCATTAACCCAGGTTACATGGCAGAGCCCTTCAACCACCAGGCGAGGGAAGCAGTGGTGACAATGACAAATTTGGGACTTCACAGAGGACAGCTCTGCTTCACACACCAGGACAGGCACAGGAGTTGGACCTGGTGATCCCTGCGGGCCCCTTTCAGGGTATTCTGTGATTCTATGGAAAAACAGAACCTTTCCAGAACAAGCTCCCAGGCTGCTCCATACTGGGGACAAATGAGATATGCAAACCTTTATTTTGCTTTCTAATATTGGTATTTCAATTCAGCTTTGTACTAATAACTTAGTCATTTCCAAGAGAATATAATGAAATAATGAATTACCGACCGTTCTGTGTAAAATAAACATTCCTCTACAGCAAACACTGCTACAATAACTTGTCTAAATGAGCACACAAAGGATGTAAAATGCTCCAGCCCTTCCCACAGCTCAAACCACCTTCAGCCATGGGACCAAGCACATTTAAGTGTGAACAAACTGTGGTGGAACCCTGGAGCACACACACAGAGCCTACAAACCTCACAGCACAGGGACGTGCTGTCATCCAGATTCATTATTAATTCTGCAGGCAATTCAGCTTCTTGTTACTGTTGCAGACACAGTTTTGTTTCCAGGGGCTGCTTTATCCTTACTCTGATCATCACAATTTGCAAGACACAGACACTCGTAATCCTAACAGAAAACACATCATCCACACCCCTTAGTTGTTTTTGTAATGGGAAAATAAACCATTCATCCATATGATGCACCACGAAGAATTAGAAGAGCATGTGGGTATTTTGTTGTTAAAAATCCAAGTCTTCCCTCTCCCCTGGGTTATCTTAAAATCATAAATGGTAAATTTGGAACATTATTTTCCAGACTCTATGAGTGAATTGATTGATGGCCAAAGTGCTGCATCTTTGTGACACTGGATAGGCCTGAAAAGTTCAAGTCAGCTGGGAGAGGAAAGCAGGGCTCCAGGAGCAAACCCTCCCTGTGCCTCTGCTCAGCACGGACGCCAGCAGATCTGCAGGATCCTCTGCTGCCTTTGAACTCCACTTAGTGGACTAGCTGGAAACTGAGGGATACAGGGAGGCTTAAAGGACTTCAAAGGGATGAGGGACCAGGGGAAATAAAGCCCAACACAGCTGTCCAGGGTGTATTCAAAGTGCTCATCAGAGCTCAGTGTTCCTGCTAAAACCCATCAGTAATTCAAAGTGTACCAGCCTCACAACTCACTCCTCCACAAAGAGCTTCCAAATCCAATCCAGCTTTCAGTTAATTTGAAAGCAAATGGCAAAGCACAACACTGAATGAAACCTCGAGCCAGGAGACTCTGAACCAGCTCTGATGCTTCTCAAGTCTCACACCTTTTATCAAGCCTCAGTAACCCTGAGCTCCCCTCACCTCAGCAAGGCAGCACCCTCGTCCTGGTACAACATTCCCTTCCTTTCATGCAAATCCTTTCTCCCCCAAGGCTCCAGCTCCCAGTGGGTTCCCTGCCCATTCCAGCACTGCTACACCTACAATTATTGCAGGACTTAGCAAATGAAGAATTATTAAATAATTTAGCAACATTGCAAAGTGAATTCCTGGGCTCAAGCTGTAGAAATAACAGAAGATGTTTTGATTTTTGAACTACTTCAAGCCGATAAATGGGAACCTGGTCCAAAATCAGTTCTGCAAGGTAAATCAGAACAATTTCTGTTGGGATCCAAACCCGGCAATGCCACCTCCCCAAGAAGTGCATTTTTCTACTCAGTTTGGTTTATAACCATATTATTAAGTTTCATCAGTTTTCCAATAGAACAGAATGGATTTTAAGGCCTGTTCAAGGACTCTGAACATATATAACATATATGGTACTATGTCTTTTTATTTCCAGCTCATATAATACCGGATTTGTGGGTGTCTATTAAGGAATCATCTTCCCTTTAAATTATTACTTACATAATTCTAAGTGTGATATTGCCAAAAGTTCACTCTGCAGTCAGAGCTGTCAGTTCTGACTGCAACTCCCAAACCAAGCCCTGAGCCTCCAAAAAACATCTGATGGAGTTTGAAACACCTCTGTGCAGATCTAAACAAGCTTCTCATAAAAGCTCCTTCTGGGAAACAAACTATTTGAAAGGAAGAAATTCAGGACGGTGGTAGGGAATGTCTTGCACCTTAAAAATATGTCCCAGAGCAAGTTATTATTAATATTTCTTTTACTCATCTGGTAGGGTGGAAAGAAGAATTGCTGAGTAGAATCAAAGTTTGTTCACTTAGTTTTAAGAGATAAAAGAAGTTAAACTTTAGGGGAGGGAGTCTGGAAGAGGCAGTGAGAGAATCTCATGCTTCTCCAGGTAAGGATTTGATTTTCAAAGCCCACAGTCACACATCCACAAGTAATGGAAGCATTCCCTTTCCCTTTGATGCTTCTTTGCCAGGAAAACAGCAGCCTGAGTTTGCAGGTTCTGCTGAGAAAATGGCCAGAAATGACAAGCCAGAGGAAGTAATTGATACCTTTGGAATTCTGAGTCAAGATCAAAGAGCTCTCTGCTCTGGATGCTCAGGAAAGCCGAGGGTCAGTGCCTCGCCTGCAGGACAGGGAAGCAGGAGCCTCCACCTTCTGCTCACACCCCACAGCAAGGGATAAAATAACAAACCCATCAAAGCCCACAACCTTCTCCAAATGCCTTCCAGACATCCAGCAGTCCGTGTGGGGGGAGTGTGTGCCTGTGTGCCTGTTCCTCCTCTGAAAAAGAGAAATCTGCCTGAATCCAGACCCTTGGGAACGTTTATGTTCGCAGGAAATCCTCTGCCCAAATCTCTCTGCTGCAAGTAAAACAAACATAAGGGTAGTCTCAGCTCAGCAGATCCAGAAACACCCTCTGTGATCCCTGTGCAGAGCCCTGGCACGGGACAGCGAGCACCTCCACATGGAGCATCCCAACACCAGGAGCCCAAGGGCTTCCCCCTCCCCACAGGACAGCTGGGCACAGAACAGGCAAGGACAGGCTCGTCCTGGGCACTTCAACAGCTCTTCCCTGATTTTATACTGAGATAACAACCTTGAGCTCACCACACCACAGTGAGACACTGTGGTTCTGAGTGAAGCAGTGCTGATGTTCCAAGACTGGAAATTACCTAGAAACCAGATCATGGAACCACCACAAGGAACAGGTCACAAGGCTCAGGACACAGAGCACACCTGGAGACAGAGGTGGAGCAGGTCTGGTGTGCTCAAACCCTCAGCAGAAAGACGTCAAAGCCAAGACAGTCAACAAATGTTGCAGGATCAGGTTATATCCTGTTATGATAGACACAGAACTACAGAACCCCAGAAAGGTTTGGCTTGAAAGGGACATCCAACCCAAAAGCTCATCCAGTCCCACCCCCTCCCCTGGGCAGGGACACCTCCCACTATCCCAGGTTGCTCTGTCCAGCCTGGCTTTCAACACTTCCAGGGATGGGGCAGCCACAGCTTCTCTGGGCACCCCATGCCAGGGCCTCAGCACCCTCCCAGGGAGGAATTTCTCTCAACATCCCATCCCTCCCTCCCTCTGTCAGTTATCCCAGCCCTGCTCCTTCGGCAGGGAATGAATGAACACTTTCCTAGGGCAGGGCACCCACCCCAGGGAAAGCTGAGCTGATGAATGAACATTTAACACCCCCAGCCTGCCTTGCTGCCCCCGAGCTGCCAACGCTGCCATCAACCCTCCGAGCTCTGGCACCCGAGCAGGGTCTGAACAAACTGCCCTTGCTGTAGGCAGGTACAGTTTAAACAGGATGGGAATGTTCCCACAGAAGTTTGGTTTCACAGCTCATCCGTCCTCCAGCTTGCCAAACCTCCACGGGAGGGGAAACACAGAGCCCTGCTCCTGTAAATCTCAGGGATCATATCTACAAGGCAGTTATTAAATCACTGCAGCCTGGCATGCTGGCAGATCCATGAGCCCAGCATTACGCTGCATTTTAACACCATTCCTGGTAACAGCATGGCTGGCTACACACAGAAACAGAAGGGATTTCATCTCCCTCCAAACACTACCGAAGCAGGGATTATTTTTCTGGAGCCCACAGAATTTTTTCAGGTTATAACATATTTTAATTATATGGATAATACAGCTTTCCGTTCTTTTCAGGTCGTTAAACTGCAGGGAAGAAAAATTTTCCAACACAACTCTGTTCCAGTTACTAATTAAACCAATTTTAACACTTTTCTGCAACATGTTGGTAAAGATGATTTATGGGGCTGGAAAACAGCAGGAGGTCAATGTCAAAATAACAGCTGGGCTTCTTACAGCCACTTGAAGATTTACTTATGCCATCAAATAGCCACAATGAGCCAAAAGCCCTACAATTCCACAGACAAGCTTGCTATATTTCCAGTGGTAAATGCTGGGGAAGGGAAAATAAGCTGGATTCTTGCAGGAGGTCTCTGTTTTCCGTCCCAAATGGGTCTGTTCTCCTGTGGAGATATGGATTATTCACTATAAACTCATAAAAATATCCAACCGAAAAAGGAGAAGGTAAAAAAGCCCCAAAAATACCTGTTGTACTGAATCAACAGGTTAAAATCTCATTTGCTGGTAATACCTCTTTGTGGGTTCTAGCCCACCCTTCCATGGGTACAGCTTCACAAGCATCTTTCTAAAATAAAGAACACAGATGGAATCAGACAGAGCTGATCAAGATAAATAAATCCAGGGAAATACAGAGTGAGAGGCCATTCCCTGAGCAGCCAGCTGAGCAGTGCCAGCCAAAATGCCTTTCCCTTTATAAAAAAAAGATCAAGTATTGATTTCAGAACAGTCAGTCAAAGGGAGCAAAGTGTGTAAAACACCTTCAGAAAGATTTAGCAATAAATCCACACGGGAACACCAGCCTGGATCTCCCTCCTGCCCTGTGGATCAGTTGAAGTTATCCTTCCATGACAGAACCCACGCTGGATTTCTTCCCATTTTACCAGGGGAACAAAACAGGCAACCTGGAATTTCACAGGTGTGATCTCGTTCCAGGGAAGAATTTTTCTGAGGAGCTTGTGGCAAGCTGGAAGCCAGACCAGGAAACAGCAGAATCCAAAAACTGAGATGAACTTACTTGAATATTTTCCTAACTCCTTTGGCAGCAAACACCTTGGCCCAGAGACTCCAAATTTTTAAAATTTGTTGATCTTGGCAGGAGGCTGTGCCAATTTTCAGGGAGTTGTGGCTGGAATTATTAAGCTAATAGAGGCAGTTTCCACCTACACTCTGAACAGTTGTTTTTATATACCCATGTCCTTAAAACAGCCCTTGCAACATCCCCAGCAGCACTGTGGAAGGCAATAGGAAAGAAATCACATGGAAAAGACAGGGAATGAGAAGGGAAGTCCTTGGTTTAAAGAAAAGGAACATACCAGAATCCAGCCAGGTAATTCTGGGAGGAGATTAACAGCATCCAAAGATGAAGGACTGAAAAGGGGCCCCTCTTCACACATAATCTGGGTCTGCATCTCACTCAAATATTCACAAAGCAAAACGCAGTAAAATTGTCTTTCAAAGCCCCAATACACACCAAAATTCAGGCCAATGCTTTTTACTAAGAACTTGCATCTTTTAGAGGGACTGAGGCGGGGAACTGCTGGTTTATGCTTTGCCTTTAAAAATCAGTATTTGTTCCTTCTTAAACACTTCACAAAGTGAGTGGGATAAATGATATTGCAGCCTGGAGCTACTCGTGCTGCTCCTGACTGCCATGCACTGAAAGCATCATACCCACAGAAGAGCTGGGGACAAACAAACCCTCCTGCACCACAGGCACTGAGCAGGCTTGGGATCAAACCCCTGTTCCACCTCAGGCAGACACGGAGCAGGGAGCATCCCCACCCCTGTTGTTTCCAGCTCATCCACAAGACTCCTTTTAGCTGTGGCACCTGAAACTACCCCAGCTAACCCCAGCCAAGGGCATCTGGTCAGGCTTTACCAGTTTTGTTTCCTTTGCAATCCATCTTAGGAAAAAAAAATCACAGAGACTCCTTCATAAGCACATTCCCCCCATGTTCCCCCTTCCTTGGAATATCATTAAATACAAGAAAAAAAGGCAAACCAAAAGAAGATGACCTCGAAAAGGATCTTCTCAGCAGGCTTTGCTGACAACAGGCACAGAAGAACTGAGCTGCTCTTTGCAATGTTTCTGACTCCCAAGGCATGACAGGAACATCCAATTCCAGGGGCAGAGCCCAGCTGCTGCTGGAGGCAGCCCATCAGCTTGGCTGGAGCGTTGCAGAGGCATTCCCACAGCACACAATTCCTAACAGGAATTCCTGGCAGCTGATGCCTGCGCAGGCGGAAGTGATTCTGCCTCAAATACTTCCTTTACCACTGATAACACAATTCCTGCCACTGCCCTGCCAAGGCTGAGCTGATAAGGAGAGGATCTGCAACCCAGTCCTGCTCCCACAGGGATTTATTTTTAGAAGTCAGATATTGCAAGGCAAACAGATTGTGCTGTTTGAAGGAATAATTCTGTGTCAAATGCAAGATGCTGAAGTGATATGAATGTGCATTACAGCACTTTCCTTGAGCAAATGGCTTTTGAGGGAGCAAAGAATATTACCTGGGAAGTGTGGAGCTGATCAGCTCTCCATATTCCATTACCAAAACCTACTCAGCTGAAGATAATGTCTTAATTCTTTCAAGTGAAGAACAGAGTATTTATTCCTGGCAGGAAGTAGATATTTAAGGAATTCCTAACCCCTTTTTCTCCTGTTTATATTAACGGCGTATAGCATTAAGTAAAGTAAAACCATATTTCATAGAATCACAGAATATCCTGGGTTGGGAGAGACCACAGGGATCATCCAGCCCAGCTCCCGGCCCTGCACAGACACCCCAACAATCCCACCCTGTGCACCCCTGAGAGCGTTGTCCAAACACTCCTGGAGACCTGGAGCACATCGTTTTTTAGCACAAAGTGATCGAATTACATTAATATCTTCTTAAATTATAGAAGAAATTTAACTCTGTCTCAGTCTAGAGTCAGTTCTTAATGCAAACAAAAGGATATGGGACTCTATCTCACATGTTTAAACTTGGTGAATTTGAAGCTGCCTCAATAGATCCTACAGAGTTTTGTGAGTTTTTTTCAGTTATTTACTCATAAATCTGATAGAAAACCAACAGATACAAAACAAAGTTTGCACTTGCTACATGCAAAGTGCTGCTGTTGGACAGTGTGCATTTTTACCATTTCCCAGGTGTAATTACAGACTCTTCTGCACAAATGCAATTTAACCACTTGGAAATGACCTTCTGTTTGTACAGACATGTTTACGTAGACTTACCACCAGCGTGTTCAATCAGTGGGAACCAGGTCAAAAAAGTTAAAGGGCAGATACCTTGTATTATTTACTGAGAAGAAGCTAAATTAAGAAAAAGGTAAATTGAGAAGAAACATTGCATCTCCTCCAGAGACAGACCATGAAGAGGTTGAACCACAGTTCTGAACATTGATCCCATGTCAGACTAAAACACATCAGAGGCAGAACCTGGCTTTTCACTATAAACTAAAAATCAGTGATGCAGCCCTTAAAGTAAACACAGCAATGAACACAAGGTATTTTAGCAAAATGCCAGTGAATTTTGGGCACTGATGCAATCTGTGAGGCTGAACCTGTCGGTGCAGCTTTGACATCACTGCCTTTGCCTGGTAACCAGCAATTTCCTGGGATGCCACACGTGCCTGGCCAGCCAGCCACAGCTATGGGTAAGATCTTGCTGTTGGAAGCAGCGTGGCAGGAGATTTCTGAAGAGAAAAAGCCCCCCAAAATGCACCCAGCCTCACTAGCACGGTGCAAGGATAAATCCCTTTTTATACCTCTCAGCAATTTAATTTAAAATGATCTCATGAGGTGAAATGCCAGGCTATTAATACCTCCTGCACCATGAGACCATATTATAAGTGCATAAACGTTACAAAACAACCTGAAATTCGGCCAGGCTGTTAATAGACAGCATTACACAATTCCTGACACGGACAGATAATACTGTATTTCTCCTATGCAAATTTCTAACAGTGAATAGATTTTGAAAGCAGTTTACACCCACCACCCCTCAGATGCAACTCAGTAATTCTCTATTAGGTGCCAAGCTGTCACTTCCCATCACTCCAGCCCACTGCTATTCTCTGTTCTACCTTGGGAGCACAAAGGAGCCTCCAACTTGATTAAAATGCATGAGCCCTGTGTGAACCTATTTTTAAATCTCCCAACTAATACTGCTGTTGTATTAACAGCTTTCATTTATTTTACCATTAATACTGGCATTCTAGGGAAGTGCTCCAATGCTTTATCTTTTTGCATTTCAGCAGCAAAGCTCTTGCTCTCAAAGAGATTTTTCACCATATAAAGAAGTCCTGACACTGTGGGGATTTATCAGAAACCTTGCTTAGGAAAAGGAAGCAGTGAGAGACACAGAGGGCCTGAGTCACCTTATTTAGGCACAGATCTTGCTGTAGGTACACAAATAGCTAAATAGGTAGGGCTTTTCAGATGTGGTGGAAACAGAGCACTGACCCTACAACACACACAGAGTCTCAATTTTATGGCAGTTCTTCTCATGCTGCCACCAGCCCCTGTTTTCTTCCTGGTTTCATAGCACAGACATAGATAACAGCTCAGGGCTGAGATAACCAGTAACAGCTCAATAACCAATACCATTTTTATTTCCTGTGCTACATCCTTCCACAATTTCTGTTTTTCAGGAAGACCTCCTCTGGTTACAGCCTCTGGTCTGGTTGTGCCAGGGGACCACAGAGTAGGAGCAGGGAAAGCTGCAGGAGCAGCAGTGACACCACAAAAAGCAGTGCTAAACCACTCCTGCATGTGGGAATTTCCCACTAGAACGCGCTCCAGGAAAACCTGGAAAGGATGCATTACCTGATTTTGCTTCTGCCTCTCACAAACGTAAAAATGAACCCTGCAGGTCTGCCCTGCCCTCCCGAAAACATCCCAGGAAATGCTTAAACCCACAGAAGAACTAATTGCTGGCCATCAAAAGGATGTGCCATGCACAGCTTGTGCTCCCTCTCCAGCTGCACATTGTGCTGAACATCCCTGGATGCTATATGGAGAGCTCAGAGGAGCACAGGATGTAAAAACCACACCTGTGTGGACACAGACCTGCTCCAACATAAAACTCCTCTCCAGAATGACTGAAAAATTAGTTCTGTCGAATCAGCAAATTACCAGGAGACAGAGAGCAGGGACATGGCTCAGTCCTGCTGCTCCTACAGAAAATGAAAATAAAGAGCTTTCAGCAGAGTGAGGACTGCTCCTGTTTGCCCATTTCCCAGGGACCCCCACGAGAACTGAGCTCTCTGCAATCTATTTCGTGCCCAGTATTTTGTGTCACTGGCTCTGCAGAGCCCACAACACCAGAACCAATCCACCCAGAGCCACCACGTGTGAGCAACAGCAGATCCCAGCCACAAACAGGACCCAAGCTCCTTCCCAGCCGGAATTTTACAGAGACAGAGAAAAAACCCAGCTGCATAATTTTGCTTGCAAAAGTGTCAAGTACAGCAGCATGAAAGGCTGTAAATAATTCACTCAGTATTACAGGAAATGTTTTACAAATGAAAAGGTTGTAACCTCCTTTTGGCTACAAGGCTGGCAGATGCTGGAGGCATTCCTGCTCCTCTAAGTGCAGAACAAAATGCATCCTGTTTGTGAGAAACTCCTGGGTGTCAGCCCTCCCTGGAAAATGCTTCTGCCTGTATTCCTGAGGGAGGGATCACAGAGGAGCAAAGCCTGCACACTTGCAGAAATGCAGCTCAGGCTGACGAGCACTTTCTGGTATTTTGATGACACAGCTGCTGCAATGCACAATGCAGAGCTAAGGGAAGGGGTAAATTTGATTTATTTATATTTACATAAATACATTCACACAATTGTTTAATCACACACACACGCAAACCAAAAATACGCATGCGGTGATTACAGATGACTCAAGAATGAATGTCTGATACAGTCTTAAAACAGTGACATCAGCCAAATCCAGTGGAAATAAAACATCTCCAAGCTCAAAGGAGAGCTCCATATGACTGAGTGCAGCTTCTGCCCCAGCACATGGAAGCAATTCCAAATAAAGTCTCTACAGCTTTAACTTCTTATCACTAAACATTTGGCAACAAACCAAATAAGCCTCAGTGAGGTCCTTCTACGCCTCCCCACCGGGTCAGCCAGCAGGAAGCACAAGGTGTTTTGTGTATAAAAGAAATCCAAGACTCACCTGTATGTTGCCAAAGTCCACGTTTTCGTAGTGGAAATGTGCACACTCAGCCATCTTCGGGAAGTGCCCCTTTGTAAAGGATAACCTGGAGCACACCAAGAGCACACCATCAGATGGATGCAGATCACTCAGCAGAGATAAACCACAGGTACTGATACAAAACAACAACAACTTTCTCATCCTAAAGCCGAGGGAACACAGGGATTTGTTGATGTGATGCACCAAAACAGGGGGAAAGGAACCGAGTGCGAAAGGAAAGCTGAAATGCCAAGTGGCTTTTCCACTGCAGCCCTACAGAGCCATGTGTGACATTCCAGCAGCACCACATCCCACTGCAGCCCTACAGAGCCGTGTGTGACATTCCAGCAGCACCACATCCCACTGCAGCCCTACAGAGCCGTGTGTGACATTCCAGCAGCACCACATCCCGCAGGATTCCGGACACGGAGCAGGGACAAGCAGCTGCACCTCACAAATGCACACCCACAGCCTTACACGAGACACGAGGAAAGCAGAACTTTACCTGTGAAAGGCATCACAGCCCATCAGTCCCGGGGGGATGTATCTGAGGGTGCAGAACAAACTCTATTTATCCTTTGCCTTTTGAAAATTCAAAAGTCAGGCATAATTATTCCCAAGTGTCTCCAGTCACACTGGTGGCTGCCGGGGAGCTCCTCTGGCTCTGCAACATGCTCCTGCTTCTACTGAAGCTATTATAGACTCCTATAGATATTCCTGGTGGTGAGCCAATGAGATTGTCATTATCTAGCTCCCTCTTCCCACGGGAATACAAGTGGGAAGTGAGATGCAGCATCTGGCTGCTCAGCACTGGAACAAAGAGCCATTTCCCTCTCAGCGGAGCACTAGAGGAGTGAGCTGAAGGCTCAGATCCATCAATCTCGGGGAGTTCTGCTCCTCAAGTCAGCATTTTTAGCCAAGCAATATTGATTATTTCTGATCCCCATTGCTGCAAGCATAATGACTTGGTTTATAGTCTCTGGGAGACAAGCAGAGACAGAAATACAGCATGAGCCCACAGGAAAAAAAAACAAACTGTGAGATCAGGGAAGAAAAAATATCCCTCAGAAGGGAAAACTGTGCAAAATCCATTCAAATGAAGTTACAGAGGGCAGAACGCAAAAAGAAAAGAGAAAAAAATATCAGATAAAAGATACATCTAAGCCACCCACTTGTCCTGGTTTAGCTTTCCAGAGCATAAGGAGACAGGGAAAATTATCTCATTTACACATTGCCTGGGCTTCTTTCGAGATTTTTCTCTATGTATGTTCTATTGTGGGGTTTTTTTTAGTAATCACTTTCAGGAAGAATCACAAAAGAAAATTAAAAACACTGCAACAGTGAGGTTCAAAACTCTACCAAGATTTGTCTCTATGGCCAGAAAGAGGAGAGAGAGCCAGCAAAAGTTCTCATGCCCAGTTTTAGGTTCCATTAGCTCAAACTGCCTTTGTTCCACACGGATTTTGGTTGCTCTGCTGAAGATCCACCATCACAAATTGTTGCTGAATGCCCTGCACTGCAGCACAACAGCTAAAACTCAGCACAGCAACCAGAAGCCCAGGAAAGACACGAAAAGCACCAAACTCTGCTCTTACTTTTTCACATTCTTCACTTTCATGCTGGCCGTGCTGCCGCAGGAGCGGAGCGGCAGCTCCCCCGGGATGTCCGGAATGTCGGCTCCTCTGGCCTGCAGGGAAGGAGACAGGAAAAGCACAGCAGTTAAAACAGGGCTGCAAGCTCTGGACTCTGCCTGCTGAGCAGGAGCCCCTCTGTTCTGCACGGGACTACAAACCTCAGTGTGCTCAAGTTGAATTCTGCCTTTTAACCAGGGAAAACTGACCCCTGGGATGGGCATCAGGGAGGTGACAATCCCTTCCTGCCCCAAGCCTTGCTAACCCTTGCTATAACTGTGAAATCCAGTGTTTAATTCATTGCTACTTCGGCTTTCTAAAGCAGAGATTTTCAGAGGTGGGAGTGAAATAGATATTCACAAACTCCACACTTGGACTCCTCATTAAGTACCTGATTTCCAGACATCTGTGCATTTAGACTCAGGCAGAGGCACTGCAAAAAGCTGGATTGCTCACACAGTGGAAAACAAGTTAATGACAGAGCTGCTTATATGTGGGAGGTGA
Source organism: Corvus moneduloides (assembly GCF_009650955.1). Taxonomy (NCBI): domain Eukaryota; kingdom Metazoa; phylum Chordata; class Aves; order Passeriformes; family Corvidae; genus Corvus; species Corvus moneduloides. Next base: position 440,461 of record NC_045500.1, on the reverse strand, counting down.
ACTTCCAAAATAGATGTTTGAAGCTATTGGTTTAAGTGCTTGAGGATATTAAAATTCCTTAATCACTAAAATTCATTTACTTCTGTGAGGCCAGAACTCCAAACTCCCTCCTTTCTGTTCTGTCATACCTTCCCATCCCTTCCTTCTTCCAGCTGCCTTTTCTAAGTCATGAGCTCTGCTGGGGTTGAATTCTCCATCACAAGGGACACAAACACTCGGCTCCACGGTTTTCTCCCACTGTGATCCAGAGGAATGAGGGGGTTCAGTGAGGCTTTTATGGAGAGAGCAGTGATCAAACAGCAAGACCAGCAGAGACTTCACAGAGCAGGAGGAGAAAAACAAACCCTAATCCTGGCCAGACACTGCCCATCAGCGATGTGGGTGACACCAGCTGAATGAGCTTCTTCTGGCTTTATACAATGCACTAAAAACATGAATAATGTCACAAAGAGTGAATGCTGAACCAAGAGGAAGAAGGGCACTTCAGTGTTACCTCCCTTACAGGCCTGGAACCAAAAGGCATTCCATCAAATCCCTTTCCTAACAACAGCAGCAAACAGGTGATTGTCCTGATGCTACATCAGTCCCAGTGGTTCTGAGCTGGTCCAGCAGCAGATCTGAACAGTTGGATCCATCCCAAAGCTGTGACTGACAACAGAACACAGCTGCACTCTGCAGTGTGAAATACGGAGAAATTGGTCTCCACCCCCAAAGCTTTACAGTTGGACCAGCACAACCCAAGCTGACAGCCCATGTGTGGGATGAACACCAGGACAATTTCTGTCACCCCTCCCTGAAGCTCCCATTTCACCCTGACATGGGTCACCTGCACCTGAGCTTCACATCACCAAGGACTGCAGTAAGTCCATGGCATTCTCCTGCTTGTTTTCATCAACCAGAGCAATGCCAGAGAGAAAGGGATTCATCCCACTGAACCCCAGACAGGCACAGGGGTGAGGCTGCAACAACGTTATCCATGTGAGGGTCCTGCTACAGTCACCAGGGACGCTCAGGTACTTCGGGTCCATTCCCCTGCTTCAGACATGGGAGGAGAATCCTGGAGTGGTTCAGCTGGGAAGGGACATTAAAGCCCATCCAGTCGCATGGGCAGGGACACCTCCCACCATCCCAGGCTGCTCTCAGCCCCAATGTCCAACCTGGCCTTGGGCACTTCCAGGGATCCAGGGGCAGCCACAGCTGCTCTGGGCACCCTGTGCCAGGGCCTGCCCACCCTCCCAGGGAACAGTTCCTTCCTAACATCCCATCCAACTCTGTCAGTTTGAATCCATTCCCCCTTGTCCTGTCACTCCAGGTCCTTGTCCACAGTCTCTCTCCATCCTCCTTCTCAGACCCTTCAAGCTCTGGAAGGCCACAATTCGGTCACCCTGAAGTTTCTCTTCTCCAGGCTGAACAATCCCAATTCTCTCAGCCTCTTCTCACAGCAGAGCTGGCTCCATCCCCCTGATCGATCATCCTGGTGCCTCCTCTGGACAAAGCCAAGCAGGAGCCCCCATTCCCCTGGACACAGGGCTCCAGGATGAGCCTGGCTCTGAGGAGATGAACACCCCGACACCTGCAGCCACCCACCAGCAGCTGCACCCATCCAGCTCCTGGTGTTTCCAGCACTGCCCTTAGAAAATCTGCTCTGAAAGAGCTCCACCCTTTGAGCACTGAATAAACCTGAGTCCAGGTCAGCCACTCTCCCAGCTGCACCTCCCACAGCCCTGACCCCACTGTCCCACAGCTCTGCACAACAGGCACAGCGGCTCAGCAGAGGAAAACACGAACAGTATTTTACACTTAAATAGACCTACCCTGGGCTGACTGACTTACTGAGCACACAATCACTTCAGGATGTAATAAGACACTTGAGAGTCTCATTGTGAATTAAGAGGATCATCAATTTAATAAACCTTACAGGTCTTTTACATAAGAAAATAACTAATTACAAGAATAAATGTGTCATTCCAATAAGCTGCTTTTAGGCCAAGCTGGATGTGCTTGCTTAACTTTCTAAGGAACAGAATTTCTGTAGGAAGAAAAGTAATTTTTCTTCTCCATCAGCAGTAAGAGCTGGTGGGATACAAAAATGGATAAACAATCTGACAGAAAACGTGGGCTTCAAGCCAGTTTGCAGCAGTGGGCAGAGAGCTCCCTGGATCTGACTCAAAGCAGCGTAGGCAAAACTCACACCTCCAGGAGCCCGAAATGCCAGCACCTCTCTTGGAAAAGTTGTATTATCCTCTCCTTCCCAGTGGAGCTATGTCCAAATCGAGCTGGATCTCTGCCTCTCCCATTTCCTGCATCCAGTTAACTGGACAACAGTGAGATGCAAAGCAGTAATTAACTCCAAGGGCTTTTCCAATTAGACCTGAGCTCCATGGACTGTGCTGCAGAATAACGATCTCTCCAAGGCTCACAGGTGAGGAAAAAGCACAGAAAGGTGAGTAAGGGCACAGAACCTGTGCAAGCTCAAATCCTTATTAAGAGGTACCAACACCAGAAAGAAACTTGGTGAAGAGGCAGATACCAAAAAAGAAACTTACTGCAATTTTAGAAACTGTATTACTTCTAAATAGCCACAACTCCTTTCCATTCAAACCAGAGATACACAGCTACATAAAATAGACTTTATTCACTATTTTGCACCTGTTTTGATGCAAAACTTGGCATGCAGCATGCAGGTTACTCTCCCCTCGAAACACAAACAAAACCCTCCAAATGAGATTTGTCATCTTTTGTGCTTTGTGTCACAGTAATTTAATTTAAAAAATCATTTTGAAACAGTTGGATTATTTACATCTGAAAATTAGCTACCTGGCATCATCAGTGGCTTCTCACTTCCCTATTCTCTACGCATCGCTGTGCTGAGGAAACCTGGTAATTGCAGAGCAAATCTGTTTATGCAAATTGTTTAGCCCCATTTTCACAGCTGAGTGTTATGCTGTATCAATCTGCTCCGGTCCAAAACTTGGTAAACAAATTAGAGCTCAAACCAGAACTCAGTGAATTGATTTATCAGGAACCTCAGTCTCTTACCTTTGCAGGGAAGGCTTTGGAGCGACACCACTTCACCAGCTTGCCCTGAACCAAGGAATTCTCCTTCCTAAAGCTGCACTTGGATCAGTAGCAGTTGAGACAATATTGCAGAAACTCAGTATTTTGTCACAGACACCAGCAGGGATTGCCAGGCAGGGAGATCCCACTAAACCCTTCCTCCAGGGAGGAGGAAGAACGCCTGTCTGCCTGTCCAGCCCTCCCATGGATCACAGGATCACAGAATCCTTCAGGGTGGGAAGGGCCTTTAAGATCAAGATCATTACTCACTGCCACCACTGTGTTCACCACTAAACCATGTCCTAAGGTTCCATATCTACACATTTTTTAACACTTCCAGGGACAGTGACTCCAGCCCTGACCTGGGCAGCTGTGCCAGGGCTGGACAGCCCTTTCCAGGAAGAAATTTTCCCCAATATCTGATCTAAACCTCCCCTGGCCCAGCCTGAGGCTGTTCCCTCTCCTCCTGTCCCTGTTCCCTGCGAGCAGAGCCCGACCCCCCCGGCTGCCCCCTCCTGTCAGGGACTTGTGCAGAGCCACAAGGTCCCCCCTGAGCCTCCTTTGCTCCAGGCTGAGCCCCTTTCCCAGCTCCCTCAGCTGCTCCTGGGGCTCCAGACCCTTCCCAGCTCCATTCCCTTCTCTGGACACATTCAAGTGTTGCTCCTAAACTCCCTGGGAATCCAAGAGCTCTCACAAATCAGGCTGTTTGGCTTTAAGCATCTGAAATTTCTAGTCTTTTTATTTATAGACATGATTTAGAAAACTTCAGCTTTGTGCTCTCTAGCACACAAAACCTTAGTCATAAATAATTTATATCTAACGATTCCACTGCATAATAAGAAAGGATTTTCTCCTAAAAAGTCTCCTTGCATTTATCAGAAAACATGTCAACCTGTCTCACTCACGTGCAGAGACGTAACACAATCTGAAAATACAGGTAAAACCCAACACAACAGTCCAGTGAACACAACGTGATGAAGTTTCCACCTTGGTATCCTCCACAGGGGAGAATATTGAACCAGTGCAGAACCCACAGCCCTCCTCCTGCTGCCTCTGACTTCCTCTGGGATGCACAAGAAACCTTGGAATCCCACCGTAATCCCACAGCTGGTTTTCCACAGGACAACAGAAAGACCCCTGAGGAGGCAGCACAGATACACCTCGGCAGGTGGCTGAATCCAGGTGGGATTTCTGAAAGCAGGAATTTAATCCAAGGTTATCAGGAAACAAGAATAACTATTAAACAGGCACTAACATTTATTCATCTTTCCACTGTCAGTCTCTCACCAAAACCAGTTTGGAGGGACCAGATTGCTCTGGATTCTGTCAGCACATGGCCGTGTTTCTAAAAACAGCAGAGCTGATTCTAAGTGCTGCCTGGTTTCCATGACAGTCTTTCCTTTACATCATCTTCATTTCCCCTCAATTTTCTTGGAGGGAAAAAAATACAAAGAGAGGAAAAAAACCCGAACACCCTTCAGAGCTCTCAAAAAACCCAAAGCTTTGTTTCAGTTTTACTTTTTTGCTGGAGAACAGCAGGGAACAGAAATGTTGTTTCAGGAGAAGTCATTGCTCTGTAGGAAGCAGTAATTTCTTCCCTTGGCACGAGGAGGAATGAAGAGGCCTGAAGTGGGAGCTCACATCCAAGGACATCAACAGCTACCCCAGATTCTGGGTACCAACTCACTACACAGCTGGCTCAGCATCCACTCCTTCAGAGAGTTTGCTCTGCAGCACTAAAAAGAAAGTGTCCCACAAAAATCCCTGCTCCCAGAGGTAGAAGGTGCCTGCAGCCCCGTCCTGCTCTCAGGAATCACTGCCCAGGAATTCGCCTGGAGCACAATGAAGGAAGAAATTTGGCCATCTCAGCTTCCACCGCACAGCCTTTAACACACTCCGGGGAGAGATGTTTCTCTCTGCTCTTCCTTCAGATGTTGCAACAACTACCCTGTTCTCCACAATAAAGAAGTCAACAAAGGAAAGGGAAAATGCTTCACTAAACTGCAAGTCACCATGTCCAAGCTGCTCCAATTAACTCCAAAGGAAAGGTCCCAATTCTGCAGCATTTATCCCTAAAAGGATTGAGATGTACTGAGCACATCAAGGCTACAACACTGTTTTGAATGGCAGAAATATGTGGGAATGGATGAAGAGACAACATTCACCCCAAAACGTCAGAGGTACAGGGGCAATATGATAGAAATGCAAACACTTGCCAAGTTCTTCATGTTACCACTTTCCATGGCTTCATTTAGTGGAACCAAATCAAAATATAAAACAAATACAGTATGGCTCTGTCACGTTAGCACATTGCAGCTACATTTTTCAGAGCTGCTTAAGATATTGGACACATTTAAAATAAAGAAGCAACACCCAGCTCAGGCACCCAGGTCTGACAATGACATCTTAAACAAAAATATGTGCTTATTATACTACAGCAGCTTTACCAGAGAAGTTAAAAATAACATTAAATATCCCACTCCAATCCTGCACTTCTTAATTGACCAGGAAGGCTGTGGTCTCCCCATCCCTGGAAGTGTTCCAGGCCAGGCTGGATGGGGCTTGGAGCAGCCTGGCACAGTGGAAGGTGTCCCCGCCCATGGCAGGGGGTAGAACTTGATGGGCTTTAAGGTTCCTTCCAACACAAACCATCCTGTGATTCTGTGATTTTAAGGATTAATCCTGTGCTGTTCATGTTCTCATCAGCAGAGCGCAGCACAGGCACATTCAATAACACCCAGCACAAGGATGTTTTTCAGAGTGAGAAACACTGGAACCTTTTAAATTTTGTAAATTTTTTTTCAATTAAAGTCATCACTTAGCTCCTTCCTTAGTGCAAACATCCTTTCTGGCTGGAGGGGTGCTTTTGGTGCAGAGCTCAAGGCCAGGATGGCTCAAGTAATTAGGGGCAGTAATGACTTTTTAATTTAGATCTCAGTCTGGGGATTGTGGAATGTGGAGAAACACTCACCCAGCCAGAGATGCCTTTAAAATCTCATGGCAACTGAGATAACAGGATAGAGGACAGGAGTGAAAAAATGACAAGTGCTTACAGTAGGGAAACTTTGAACATTGGCAATGCACGTTCTTAATCCTATATCTAAGAAATCTGCATTCAATAAAGACATTTCAATGTGTATCATTTTGTGAGCTTAGAACTTTTAATTCCGTTTTCCACGTTCCCAATTCCGAATTGCTCCAACTGCATGGCATGTATAAAAGGGAATTCTCTTTTTTTAAAGGACCGCACAGAATGTGCTTTTTCTACTCCCAGCATCTGCACTAAAAGGGGAGGGGGGGGATAAGAAAAAGCTAAACAAAAAAACCCCAACACTTTAAAGCATTGCCATGAGCTGGCAAATTCAGGGAAAACTCTCATTCCTAAGACTTTGCATCACACAGGAGTTAGCCCAGGGCATCCATTTACCATAGTTTAAAGGATCAGCCTGGAATGAGCAAAGAACAAACTCTTAACTATTTGTCTACTGTGTTTTCAAATAAAGATCTGCAGCTCATGGATACGCAGTAAAACCTCCAGCTCCCATATGAAACCACTGAAGTGGAATCCAAGACACCAAACAAGCAGCTTGGCAGCTCTGAGCACCTCCTTTGGCACTGCCACTGTCACTGTGACCAACATTCACCTCTGCACAGCAGCTTGATTTTGTGCCATGGCAACATTTCCCCAGTGAGCCTCAAAGACATACACGGATTTTGGATTTTTGCTGATTCTCTGCACGTGAATCCAATGCACCCAAGGGGTGCTGGTGATTCCCAGCCAAACAGTCCCACACTTGTGTTTTCCTTCACAGAATCCACAGTTTTAGGGGCTAAAACAGATGCAACCAAGCACAAGTGAATGGTCAGCTACTGAGGGCAGCATTAGCATGATAACTCCCCAACAGCCCTGAGTTTGGATCTGACATTCCCATAGTGAAGCCTGATTTCCATTCCCAAAGCCCTGGGCCCAGGAGCTGCAGGGTACAGTACACAGCCTCACACAATGGCAGAGTGCCTCAGGAATGTACTTTCTTTAAGAACAAAAATCCCACATACAATATGCGTGGGAAAGGCAGCCAGGGTTAGAGTCCTGCTTCCGTACAGCCTACAAAATAAACTACAGAGAAAAGCCACAGAAAATAGAACATCCAACGAGAACAATACTTTTGATTCCACTTTCTTGTTGGTAAAAAAAAGACCCCAAAGATCCCAGCTACTGCTTGATGCACAGAGGGAGGAGGGGTTCCTAATTATGGCTTGGATATAAAAGGACAATTTGGACCTTTGGGTTGTTATGGTGGAAAGCAATTTCTCATCATACAAAACCCAACAGAGATGGATTCAGGCTCAAACAAGGAAATCCCACTCTGGTAAGTCCCCTGGCCACAGCCAGTGATTATGCAAATAACAGAGTGATATTATGTTATAGGTATAAATCGGATTAGCAACTCAGGAGTTGTCCCAGTGCAGCAGCAGCAAGATGGGGAAGGTGGAAAAAACGCAGCCTGACGTTCAGCCCCAGCATCTGAGTCAGTACAATTAACAGGAATTTATATTTCTGTGTGTTAAGCCAACGTGGGCTCAGCTTTTGTTTACAGAAAAGAGCTGTTTCCAATGGCATGAGCACAAAACTGGGATCCCCTGCACTCCCTGCCCAAAGCCCTGGAACAACACAGCAATGTGAGGAATGTGTCTGCCTGCAGCATGCAATTTACACCATACACTGTCCATAAACTTCTGACCAGCACAACAAAGAGTGGCTTCATTAACTCTGTCCAAGGGTGTGGGGAAAGCTCAGCCTGGGATCACACACCAGGCTGCACAAACTGGGCAGGACTCCTCAGTCCTGCCTTCCCACCAGGAAAGGTGACACATGCTGGAAATGTGAGGTGACACTGCTCTCCAGAAATGACCTGGTGACACTCAGGTGAGGTCAGAACAGGACACTTGATGCGACAAGAGCTGGGAAAGTGAATAAAGACCATGGAGCTGCTCCCAGGGCTGGAGCCCCTCTGCTCTGGAGCCAGGCTGGGAGAGCTGGGGGTGCTCACCTGGAGAGGAGAAGGCTCCAGGGAGAGCTCAGAGCCCCTTGCAGGGCCTAAAGGGGCTCCAGGAGAGCTGCAGAGGGACTGGGGACAAGGCATGGAGGGACAGGACACAGGGAATGGCTTCCCAGTGCCAGAGGGCAGGGCTGGATGGGAGATTGGGCAGGAATTGTTCCCTGGGAGGGTGGGCAGGCCCTGGCACAGGGTGCCCAGAGCAGCTGGGGCTGCCCCTGGATCCCTGGCAGTGCCCAAGGCCAGGTTGGATGGGGCTTGGAGCAGCCTGGGACAGTGGGAGGTGTCCCTGCCCATGGCAGGGGTGGCACTGGATGGGCTTTGAGGCCCATCCCAACCAAATCCATTCTGGAACTCTACAATGACCTCTTCCCCACATCCCCAAGCACATGAACTCTGCAGAAACCAACGGTGAGAACCTTCATCCACCAAGGATGTTTTCTTGCATTCATAAAGTTGTTAGCTAAGAATTAGGAATTTTTCCCCCCTATAGGTCAATATTTATGGAGAAAAAGAAACAACCCAGAGACTGAGACATAAAAACACATGCACTGAGAAATTAAACCCAAACAAATTAAGAAGCCATTGCTACATGGGAGTGCACCTGAGACACACCAGATGATCTGTGCAGACCAGCCCAGGAGCAGCCAGGGCAGCACATACAAAGCCAGGGAAATGCTGTGCCACAGCAAGAATCCACAGTTAAACCCTGAATTCTGCATCCACACCACAGAGCAGCTTCAGGTGCTTTCAGGCTGCAAATATTTGGTTGCAGTACAAGACACAGAGCAATACAAGAACAAGCAGACCCTAAAATTTCTTTAGCAGTTAGTGAAACAAGAGGCTCACCAGGAGCACTGCGGGCCTGAGGCCGGGTTTGTGATAGCCTGGTTTGAAGAGGCACAGCTGGTATTTTGAACTCCCACCCCAATCCTTCAGCCCCAAGCCACTCTCTCCTCCCTCCCCTCATTGCAGCTGTAACTGGTTCAGCGGTGCAGTACCAGTCCCTGAAACAATCCAGATTAAAAGAGCAAAGCTGAACTTCCTCTGGGGGGTTACTCCTGAATGAGATTAATTCAGTGATTCACTTCCCAACTCTTCCTCCCTGGCAGTGTCCAAGGCCAGGCTGGACATTGAGGCTTGGAACAACCTGGGATAGTGGAAGGTGTCCCTGCCCATGGTAGGGGTGGGACTGGATGATCTCTAAGGCGCCTTCCAACCCAAACATTCCATGATTCCATGAATAATCTGTGCCCTGGCAACCACGGTATTTGATCAAATCCCAAAAAACATCGTGCAGCCTTACGCCAACACAGCACTGACCAATACTGTGCAGCAAGGCAGAAATGTAGGGAATGCTTTAAATAAAAAAGTAAGGCTAAAGATTACCAACATCTTCAGGGAATAATTCATCACCTTATAATTAAGAAGGCTGAATCATGGCAAAAAAAAATTAATGCCTATAACCTTCAGAAAGACAAACTCTGACATGATTTGTTTGTCCCTTGGGCTTAAAATGGGGTGGGGAATGGAAGGGGATGCATAACCAAACTATTGATAATCCTTCAAAAACTGTTCCATCTTTTCCCTGCACTATGGTAACTAAGAAGACCTAGACACTTATTAAAAAAAAAAAGCCAGTAAAAATAACCACTTATAAATAAGAGACTTCTTTCCCTTCCTAGATGTTCCACCTTATTTTTAAGCAGCTGTGAGTAGGGAGAAGTGATTGACAGTAAATAAATTGTAAGTTTTATCCCCCAAATAAAATAAGTACATTTCAAACAACTGTGGCATTTCCTGTAATCTGACAACAAAGCAGGCACAGAAAGAGATCAGCTTTGGAACAGCCTGGGAGGGAAAGAGGTGGAGGGTCATGACAGTGTAATCCTGACTCCAGAGCTCAGGGGAGGAAAGAACCTGGAGTAGCTACAACAGCATCCCCAGCACCATGGGAACAGCAGCACCAGCAAGAGCAGCCCGGCTGAGGCAGAATTAGGAAAGAAATGCCAGACAGGATGCATTAAAATTGGTGATCATGGTGCACAACAAACTGCACTGATCCAGCCTTAGCAAATCCTAAATCATTCCTTCATTTTGTTGTACATAAACAGACTTTCAAACAGGTATTTACAAAATATAATTTGGATCTCCTGGCTCAACACAGCAATGCCAGAGTGCACACACTGTACAGGCTGTAAATGTAACCAGAAACTATTGCTGCTCTTGCCTATGAAAACTAAATGATTGCTATGAATTAATACTTCCTGCCAAAAATACAGTAACCATTCTGGACTAATTGAACTTATTTAATTGGCAAACCCAAATGGAAGCCAATGTGCCAATTAAGTGATTGCCCCAATTTCTGAAGATTCTCAGGGACAAGCTCCGTGCTGGGAGTCAGCCTGTGAAATGAAAAGGCCCCTCTAACCAAGAGGCAGAGAAAGAACCTCACACAGCAACAGAAACCCTTGCCAAAAGCTTAACAAGGGAAAAAATGCTCGATTCATGCAGCAATAACAAGGAAAAGCAAGTTATGTGGATTGAAAAGGAAACACAGGTTACTGGTGCAACGCCAGATCAGAACTGCTTTGATCAAAATATTATTGTACCTGAAGCCTGCCTGGTGTGCTGGCCTGTCCCAAAACATTTGTGTCAGATCAGTGCCTGTGTTGTCCACACTCCCTGGATTTCCATCCCATCCTTACCTCTGCTACACCCATTCCCCAGCCTGAGCTGCAGCAATTCACATGGAAATGCTGTGCTGGACACAGAAGACACGCTGCAGTTTCTGCAAGATCAGCAAGTCCTGACTCACTAATCCAGGCAAGTCAAGAGCCTGAGGACCTTCACAGCACAAAACCAACCTCCAGACTTACAGGTAACATAGGGAACATTTTCCGTAGCATTTAAGAAAGGCAGTGACCCCTCAGACTTAGAGCCAGAAGCCAAATGCTGGAGCATTTAGGTGGAGAACCATCTAAGCCGGGCTCAGAGCCTGCCAGGGCTCATGGAGAATTTGGACAATGCTCACAGAACAGGGTGGGATTGCTGGGATTCTTGGCCCTCCTGTGCAGGGCCACGAGTTGGACTCAATGACTTGTGGGTCCCTTCCAGCTCAGGAGATTCCATGATTCTAAAGTCCATTTCTACTGAATTGTCCAAGCCTTTCAAAAATAGCAGAAAAAAACCCAAAATTTCAGCTTCATATCTCCCAAAACTTCCCCTTGCACCTGAGAGGTTAAAACTTTACACTTTTAAAAAGAACTTGCACCTGGGCAGTCAGAGTTCAAAAGCACTTTTTCCCCCAAGAAACTTCCTCCATGCTGGGGAAGCCATCTGAGAACAGGAGGAGTCTGACAAAACTCTGACAGTGACTTCAGAGCTCCCAATCACACCTCAGCTGTAAAACTGCGGCCTTGGTTCATACACGTACAAAGCATGAAAAGGCACGGGAAAAAAAATCCAAAATGTCAATTTTAACATGTTTAAGGGTATTATACCTACATAGCTCAGAAGCTAAAATTAGATCATTTCAGTAAAAATTTGTAAATCACTACAGCTGACAAGGCCAAGCAAATGGGTTCTCCACATTCCCTTTTTATTCAGATTTTGCCACAACTCCTGGAAGTATTCATGTTAGCCTGCATCAGAAACAGGCCTGATGTTTTGTGAATTAAAAACCAACCAATGAACCAACACTAATTTAAAAAGAAGCCCCTTGTATTCTATTTTTGGCATCTATTCTTGCAGAATCCCCACTCAAGACCTGGGGCAGAACTGGCCGAGTGCTGCACAAAGAATGAGAAATAAACGCTAAGGACATAAAAATCTTTCTTTAAACCCCTACAATGCCCTAATCTCTGCACACATTCATAATTGCATTTAAAAATAGTTTTCTCCTCACTCATGTCCCAGATTTAATAGTGATATATTGAGGCCTCATTAAAAAGCCTTTATTACCTTCACAAGCCACGGTACTTTCCCTGCCTGGTACCAAATGCTGAAAATACTACAGATCTCAGAATCCCTCTGACCTAAGAACTAAGATTCTTCCAGGACCTCATAGGACAGGCTCCAACCCCTGTGCCTTTCTAAAGCTTGCATTTTTCCTAAGAAAATTCCATCAGCATAAGCCTAAAACGGTGATGGGTACCAGCAGCAGCTGCTGCCTTCTTGTGCACTTGTCAAATTCACAGATTCAGGAGACTTTTCCAATTGTAATTTAGGGGTTCCCCTTTTCCAGGCAAACTGGTTCTACACCAGTAACAGCTGACTCCAGCTGCCACCTCACGACCCTGTTATGGACAACAGAACTCCCAGATCCCGTGAGATCCCAGCCAGAGGTGCCCCAGGGGGGAATAAACCTTCCATGGGCTTAGAAACTCATGTTCTGAAGGCTTCCAGAGCTGAAAGAATTGGAAAAGCGCAGGAAAAGTGACTCTTTCAGAAGCACATAGAGAATCACTGAAAGGCTTGAGCTGAAGGGACCTCAAAGCCCATCCAGTGCCACCCCTGCCATGGGCAGGGACACCTCCCACTGTCCCAGGCTGCTCCAAGCCCTGTCCAGCCTGGCCTTGGGCACTGCCAGGGATCCAGGGGCAGCCCCAGCTGCTCTGGGCACCCTGTGCCAGGGCCTGCCCACCCTCCCAGGGAACAATTCCTGCCCAAGATCCCATCCAGCCCTGCCCTCTGGCACTGGGAAGCCATTCCCTGTGTCCTGTCCCTCCAGCCCTTGTCCCCAGTCCCTCTCCAGCTCTCCTGGAGCCCCTTTAGGCCCTGCAAGGGGCTCTGAGCTCTCCCTGGAGCCTTCTCCTCTCCAGGTGAGCACCCCCAGCTCTCCCAGCTGGCTCCAGAGCAGAGGGGCTCCAGCCCTGGCAGCAGCTCCATGGCCTCTCCAGATTCATTCCAGCAGCTCCCGTCCTTGTTGGAGTGTATTCCCCTGAGCTCCAGTGTCAGGTGAAGGCAGCTTCACGTGGCACCTTTCTGTGTCAGCACAGTTGCAATGGGTGCATAAATGAAGATTTTTGTATTTATCTCAGCATTTTTATCCTGCTTCCCCACAAAATTCAGCCAGGTAGAAGACAAAGGCAGCAGGCACAGAGGGTCTGTAAGCACAGCAGCCTGACGGGGGGAGAGCTGCTGGCTCAGTGCTTTTAAACACTGCAACTTCCTGGACTCACGGAGAGGTGATGGGAGGAGCTCAGGAGGTCAGTAACGTGTGGTAAATGTAATATTAAGCACAAATATCAATTTATGGCAAAGTTAATGCAGACTGAGGACAGCTGTTTTGTAGGCTCATCTGAGAAATATTACATAAAGGCTCTTTCATAACTTCATTTCTTGTAACTTAGAAATAGAGCACTCAGCAGGGCCTGACAAGGAAAAGATACCCCTTTCCTTTAAAATAACATTACTGTCTCAGAGAAATGTTAGAAAATCCATAAACTGCAATTTTCCTTGGCTCACACAGGGCTTTTCAGCCCCAGAACTCAGAAGTGTTCTATGAAGAACGTCAGTATCATCAACTGCATTTTCTTAAGTGGAGCAGAGGCAGAAATCCCGGGATGTGTGAAGGTTACCCAGCAGGTGCAGCACAGTGGGAATTGGGGCTGAAACAGCCAGAAAAAAATGTGCCTGATACACCCAAATTCTAAAAATACAGAGCATGAGCCGGGGGGGGGGGGGAATACAAAATACAGCAATGCTTGAGGAGCACACAGGCAGTCGCCACATCACCCAGCTCCTGGGAGCCCTGTCCAGCCAGGGCTGCCTCCCCTTCTGCCTGGACCTCACCTCCAACACAGAACTGCACCAGAAACACTGAGGACGAGGTGTCCCTGGATCCCTGGAAGTGTCCAAGGCCAGGCTGGGTGGAGCTTGGAGCAACCTGGACTAGTGGAAGGTGTCCCTGCCCATGGCAGGGGGGTGGCAGTGGATGAGCTTTAAAGTCTCTTCCAACCCAAACCATCCCACAGTTCTGGGATTTCCCCTAAATAAATAAGGTCTCCAACACAAAATCACTTGTCCTCCTGCTAAACCACAAACACAAAACAAGCAGTGTTAAAAAGCAGGTGGAAGTATAGATAATAAACTAAAGAAGACAGGAGGGAAGAAGGACTGAACCTACTCAGGTGCCCAGAATGAACTGGCAATGACAGAAACATTAAAAGTAAGAATTTCTGTCACCTTACACTTACAGTATAGGAGGACATTCAACCTCCACACATTTAGAAAGACCTTCAGTTTATTTCTTGTTAAGAAAAAGCTCTGGAAACAAAGCACTTACATAAATTAATAATAAGCACTTTGAAAAATATTGTGGATAAAAGCGGGGAGGAAGAGTAGGGATGACTCATTCATGTAACTGTGAATGCATAAATTGACTTTTCCCAATAAAAGCACGTACCAAGGCAGAGTTCAGGAGACAAGTGCCAGGTGAGTGCCCAGCTGCCCGCAGTGTCCCTCGGCTCCCTTTGCTCACCCAGCAGAAGGTGAAATTCATGCGAGGTGACAACGCCTGGTGCCTGTCAGGGCTCCAGCAGCAGCCAGGGGAACCAATGGAGAGAGCAACTTCACCAGCCCTGCAGCCTCCATTCCCTGGGGGCTGGGGCTTCAAGCAGCAATAAACCTAAAAACTGCATCTGCAATGGCCACTAAGCAAAACTGAGATGTACTGTGGCACTCTGAGACAGTCACACAGCATGGAAGGAGCAATCTCTGGGACAAGGCTGAACCAGAGGCTGCTAAAAATGCAAAGTGAAGGAATAGAGTGAAGGGAGAAATCTCAGGCTTAAAATGATCAGGAAAAAGGCAGAATATTGAAGATATGCTGGTTAAACAGAGAAGAACAGTGACAGTGCTGAACAAGGTCCTGCAAATATTTACATCTAAATACTGCCCCTGACTGGAGGTAAAGCAGAGGTTGAAAGTGGAAATTTGATTCGCTCAACAGAGTAAACACAAGCAAGTGAGATTTCCCCCCCCTCTTTAAACTGTGTTCAGAGGACCCTGAGGTCAAACCAACACTGTGAGCACAAATCCAGCCACTCTAAATACAGGTTCAGTAGCTTTACTGTCCCTCATCACACCAAGTCCCTGTGCAGTAATTCCAGCTGGGAATCCCCCTGTTTACCACCCTCTCAATCTCTTCTCCACTGGACCAGTCAGTTTTGGCATTGCTGGCACAGAGCTGTGTGCCAGCAAATGTGTTCTAAAACCTGAATTAATGAGAGGAACATGATGCAGGATAAAATAAACACTGAACAGTGTCCATGAGCACAACAGCCTCAAGCAGGTGAACATTCCCTTCACTGCAAATCAACCAGGACAAAACAAATGAGATATGCCAGGAAACCTGTGTCACAGGTGAGGACACTGAATTACAGCCTGCCAGCTCTGAGACACAGCTGGGGGTCACAGACAGCAGAGAGGTGTCACACAGCGACTCCCACCAGACTCCAGGGTGTGGGAAGCTCCGAGCTGGGAGCAGGTGCTGCTGCCTGAGCAGTGCTGATGGGAACAGACAGTGCTCCCAACTGGGGCCAAGGTGGAGAGAAGGCAGAAACAGCCTCACACAAGGAGGAAAAAAAATTACAAAGTGAAAACTGCAAAAATTGACAGGCTGGGAGAGCTGGGGGTGTTCACCTGGAGAAGGGAAGGATCCAGGGAGAGCTCCGAGCCCCTTGCAGGGCCTAAAGGGGGCTTGTAAATAGGAGGGTGAGAGACTTTATACAGGCAGAGGGTGACGGGGGGGGTGGCTTCCCACTGCCAAGTGCAGGGCTAGATGGGATATTGGGAAGAAATTCCTCCCCGTGAGGGTGGAGAGGCCCTGGCACAGGGTGCCCAGAGAAGCTGTGGCTGCAAAAACCCCCATGTATATTAAGGTAATCCAGGTGTCTGAGGCCCACTGCCCACCTGAGTGCCTTCTGTGAGATGAGAACAGCACCTTTGTGTGTGCTTTTCTGCAGCTCTGGTCCCTCTGATGGCAGGTTTGCTCTCAGGCTGAGGTTTTATTTATGTAGACTTAGCCAGCATTTTGCTAAAATCTCATTCCTCCACAATGCTACATGCTTCAAAGAGCATGTTTTTACAAGAAGTTCCCTTCATGCTCAGAAGTCTTGCTGAAAAAGAGGTTAATGCAGACTGAAAATCGTTGTGACATTATGGACCTTTTAATTGGTTACAAGACCTGCTTTGGGGCACGCATTAATAGAGCAGAAGCGTTGTGAAAGCTCCTTCCCTCTCCTTGACAAACTGCCAGAGGAAGGGAAGCATTTTGGCCTTGTTCAAAGTACTGTGCAATCCATTAAAAAAGCTGAAACTCAGGGAGTATAAATGGAGTAGAGGAGCAGAGTGTTCAGAATGGTGAATAATGGGAGGAGGAGATGTAAGCCAGGTGTTTTACCATGGCGCTGAGCGTCTCCTCCCAGTCCGGCCTCTCCCTGGGATGGATGCTCCTCTGCAGCTCTGGAACAAAGTCATCTTCTTCTGTGTGGACAGAGGACTTCATCATTCTGGAAAGGAGGACAGAAGTTGGACATTCAGTGACAATTCCTAGGTAATTTCACACCCAGTCTGTTACAGTGCTCAGTTATGTGACGGCATAAAACGATTTTCACAGCCAGGACTCCTGAGTTTCCCCCACTTCCTCATTATACAAGCAGGACAAGAGTGTAAATCTGATGGAGAGAAGTCTGCACTTCCTAACCAATCAGTGGATAATTTTGTTTAATCACTGCACAATTTGCAAGTCTCACAACACAGAAAAATGCAGAGGACTAATTTTCAGTCCACTTCAGAAAAATGGTTCCTATTGCCCAGGCAAACAGCAAGAGAAACACACATTTGTAAGGAGAAATACGCACATTTGATTCCTCCTCCTGGAGGTTTTGCCTGAAATGGGGAAAACAGTTTTCAAATCTTAGTCTGACTCCACATCCCAAGGCCTGATCCATCAGCTCTCATCTCATCCCTTCCTGATCCTATCTGAAGAGTGAGCACCTCAAATCAGCCTGATGTGACCAAGTGAAGCTTTTCTTCAGATAAGGAGCCATCTTCCAAATACCCTGTGAAGGTTATTCCAAGGCTGCACAGAGATCAGAGGCTCAAAATGAAAACTGAGAAGGAATTCATAAAAGCTCCTCAGCCCCTCCACATGACAGCACTCTGCAAATATGAATTCTTTTTTCACTTTGTTTGTATAAATGTGCCTTTGCAGAGATCATGGCGTAGACTTGAAGTACCAAAGGCCTGTTCATAGTCTGGTATCACCCATTCCAGTTTCATTAAATGTGATATTCAGGCAGGCTTTTATTCCCTTAATAGATCACCACTTATTTCTTTAGGATAAGCATTTTGATAACCAGCAGTGCAAAGGCATGGGCAGCAAGGGCTGGTTTCTAACCCTGCTGATTTATGCACCACTTGACTGAAACACGCCTGGTGAAAGCCAGTTAATGAAACTCCTTTGCTTCAGATCCAAGATTTGAAGTTCTGAAACCCCAACATGCTGCTTGACACTGGGCCAAAGCATTTAACTCTGCTTTGTTCTCTCCAAGAGGGTTAAGGATGAAGTAATTAACACTGCAGTAATGGCACGGCTGGGTTAGGAATTTCAGCCCGTACAATTTCATCTCCCCAGCTTTGTGATCATATTTCTGCTCCAATAAAAAACACATCCCAGAGAAAATGAGCCTCAAAACCGAAAGTCACAATGCCCCAGGGAAATGCTGCTCACCGGGCTTGTGTGTCCTTCCCACCCTAAACATCACCCACTGTCCTCAGGAGGGAAAAAATGCACCTACCTGGGGAAAGCTGCAGAGAGCTGAAAAAAACCTGGATGAAAGTGCCGTGATTTAGAATACAGAGGTGCAATGTCAGCTCAGAAAGGAGACCCTCACCTTTGCAATAGATGTTTAAAAAGATTTGGGGGTTGAAAGACTAAAAATTTGCTGCTTCAATTCTCCTTTGCACATCGAGAGGAGGAGACCTGGCCTGGCTCTCACAGCCCCAGCTCCACCACAGGAGAGGTTTCCCACTTAATTTAAAGCAGAGGAAACCAAGTTGTGCAACTCAGAAACAAGAGATAAACCAAAAAAGAAAAAAAAAGAAAGAAAAAAACCTCAACTTTTTTAATCAGTGCCATGATTTTGAAAAAGGCTCATCCTGAGGATTTCTAGATGTTGGGGTTTGACCATATTGCAGCTGAATAAAAAGATTCTAAACAAATTATCCCACAGCAGCTTCAGTCTAATTCCCTGAGGTGACGGAGTGGAAGGAAGGGTGATGTGATCAAGACCCACCTTCTAGAGCAGCTAAAACAATCAGCTTATCAAAGTGCTTGCTCAGTTTGAAGATCTGAAAATAATGGGACTGCATTTACATCTTCATCAGCACTTGGGAGTACAAATGGATTCACCAAACAGCTTCTCAGGCTTCCAGCAATTCCTGCCAGATTTCTCCTCTGAAATGTGTTGGCTGCAGTGGTGAGCGTGAGTGCAGAGGATAGTATGTCCTAATTGAAAATAATCCTGGGAATCAGGAGCATGTTCAGGGTCTGTATCCTCACACTGGATCAACATGGATGTCACAGCACCCCGCTCTTTTTACCACACTCCATTTCTTTCATCTGTGTCTATAAAATTCCACGATAAACTCTTCCCAAACCCTTCCCACTGAGATCCCAAAATGCAGTCCCATTATTCTTCCTGTGAAGGTGTTCTGGACTTTTACTGCAAATTAGAAAAGCTCTGCATGCAAAATTGAGCCTTTAAAACAGTCAGTTCTTTGAGCTTTTGCCAGACTTGGAATATTCTACTGCTGCGGGAAATTCAAACTTAGTCACAGTACCACAGAAATATTGGAAATGATACCGAATATTTTCTCTCTGACACAATTATCAGCACTTGATAACCATCTGTGCACACTTATTAATCTTTAATAGCCCCTACTTAATTCCCTGCCATCTGAGACAGAGAGCAAGGAAGGCTGGAGATGCTGCAGGTAATATTAGTCCTTTATGGATTAAGTCTGGTGGCTTTTTCCTGCCCATCAGTGGCCTGGATGAAGGAAAATAACTTCGTGAACTTGCAGCAATGAAGCAGGGAGAGGAGCAGGGCCAGAAAGGGGGGAGAGTTGGAAGAAAAGCAGCTTCTCAACACACTGTCCTTTTTACAAGGTTTCCTGTGGGCATGTAAAACCTCAGAGCAACAGCTGGGGAAGGAGCTTTCCTACCAGCCAGGCACAGGGAAAACCCTGGCCTCACCCCAAGACAAGCCTGGAATACTATCTATAGGCATAATCACATTCTCACATTTTTATATGCATGTGTATTATGGATATTTGACATTATTTTAATTTATAGAGCAAATAAATAGCACAACATACATATGTCTGATTTACCACACATGTCAAGCTGTAACAAGACAAATTGTCTTGTTTCTGCCATGGATTCTTTTCCACGGGAGGGGAAAATACCTCAAATCCCAGGAGGGCTTACACAGAACACTGACACATGGACCTTGTAAACATTGAAGGCCAAACAAACTAAAGGAGCTGCTCTATAATGGCTCCACTTGGGTATTTCAGGAGAGATGTAAATGAGTGAGAAGCCACTACAGAATTTAATCCTGGCCATTAGAATAGAAATATAATTTTACTTAAAATGCCACTTCCTCAACCTCTCAGCAGTTCTGCCCTTGCAATGAAATGTGACACCGTTATATTAATAAAAGTTCTGGTGTACAGAGGCCATTAAGCAATTCCTCTGCAGATGAATGAACCCTTCTTCATTGTAAATTGAGAACCAAATGTACTGGAACAAATGTTTACAGGACATTTCGCAGAAGGCCCAGCCCACTTTCACACCCACCCTTTGAAGTTCTCTGGTAGGTCAAGTTGATTAACTTAGTCAGAACTTGTACATTTGTACACGACACAACTGTATGGAGAAAACATCTCATGTCCTTTTCCACCTTCTCAAACCCCATTAGCTGCTCCCATCGTTTATGGTATTTCCGTGCCCTATCAGGAATTAAAACCCTCTGGTGCCTTATCAAGCATTGGGTCCTGCCTGCTCACACTCAGTTGTGTCACAGGGCAGGAGACACCCACAGGAGATCTGCAGGGTGATTTGTATTAAGTAAACTTTATCTCAAGTAAACTTTATATTAAATAGATGAATATGCAGCTTGATGTCCCTAAACTCTACAGTTCCTGCTTGTTTATAAAATTGTAAATTTTAAATACACCTTTCACTAGACAAGAACCTCCCCTATGGTTTTGAAGGAGTTCCACATCCACAAATCCAACATATTTTCACATTTCTGTTTGCACAAGAGAGAAAGAAACACAAAAAGGGGTTTGTGGAAAGAGCTCCTCAAGTTAAACAAGGACAGAACTCTTAAAACATTGTGGGACCCCTACAAGAGTGTCTGTTGCCATAATTCAGGTTCTTCAGAGGAGTGACACAACTGCCATGGCTCTGGTGCCCTGTGACACCCGGTGAACGGCAGGATGTGAGGGTGGTGACAAATTCCTTCCCGAGGTGCCGACCGTGTGAGAGCCCTGCCAGGCTCCTGGCAGAGAGTTAACTGTCTGCCTGGCACATCCCACTTGGGCAGGCAATGTGTTCCTTAGATTAAATGCCAAATATGATCTGGAGCTGTTCTCCTCCGTGGGGACATCGGGCACTGCAGCCTCTCCTGGCTGCTCCCCCCACCCGTGACTTTTCTTCCTGACCTCCACCTGAGAGGTGAGAGCCGACCAGAACTGATTTATTGGTTTCTTTATTATTTCTATCACACTGCTGTTGTGCCTGGAGATTGCTCCCCTGATGGAAAAGCACAGGTCTGCCCTACAGAACCAACACTTCAAGAGGATTTAGCGCTCCACAGAAAATTATGTTTTCCAAGACATAAATCTTACCCCAAAGGCTACAATTTAATTAAGGCCTGTGCTGACACCAATCTAGACTGAAAACCAATGAGCTTCAAACACTACCTGATAAAATCTCGTGTTTGTTTTGCTCAAATAATTTGCACAAAAGGCAAAAATAACCCATCCTAGCCTGGGTGGAGTATCCCTGTCCTTCCGAATGTGACGAGTAGAGTTTTAATCCCATAACTCTCAATCACAGCTTGGAAACGTAATCCAGCAGTGAATCAACAGAGAAATACCTTGAAAACTCTGCTTCAGAGGGTTTAAAATAAATCAGTCAAGATGTAAAGTGCTGTGGGTGTCACCCTACAATATATGACAGCAGAATTAAGTCAACTTTTCACATCTCATGAGCCACCCATTGCCACCAGGAAAGGAAGAAAAATTATTAAACAAGAACTGAAATTTGACCCAAAGTTTATAAACACTTGGGCAAGAAGTTGGAATCATGTGACAAACACTGATACATCTTCATTTCTGACCTCAGACTTATACCACAAACACACACAAAAACTAGGAAATTACATTAGGGAGATGGGGAAAACACCAAAATGCACATACCCCTCTCAGCCCAATTTTCTGAGTAAACTCTGTGTCCATGAAATTAAAGCTAATACAGTGGAAAGGAAGAAAATAATCACACAATATGGAAAGGAGAGATAGCTCACGAGCCTCAGGAAAAATGAAAGAAGAGACAGGAATTGCAGGCTGACAGTGCTGACCTGATGAGGATTTCATTTAGCGTGTTTCAAATCAGCTTTGTCAACACCTCCCTGATTACATTATGTCCATCTGTATTACATAAAACAAGATTTCTGAAGTCTGACTCCAGGATCACAGAACATGAAGCTGGAAAAGCCTGGCAAGGTCAGCTCCAAGCCCACCTCACAAATAAACAAATGTTAAATGGATTGTGTTTAATCCTTGGCCACAGAGCGAGAACCTGGCACAACTAAAGGGCTGCTGTGATTGATTGGACACTGTTGAAAGCTGTAATTGCTACTTTTGATGGAAGTTCATCATCAGAGAGCCCAAATTCAATTATGTGGGAAGGCACTGCACAAGGAAAATCAGGAGAGTAACAGTATATTACAATAGGAGAATATCGAAAAATCACTGGAATGAAATGTCATTCAAATATCAGCAAACTGCATTTCTGTGCACTCCAGGCTACTCAGGATGCATTTATTGCCTGGTTCTGAGCTGAGCTCAGTGGGTTTCAGCCTGGGGGGTGTGGATGTGTGAGGGTCTCAGAACTGCAACTGTGGGCAGCAGAAGTCAAAAAATTAACACAAGCTCACTGTGCTGTGCAGCTCTTTAGTTCAGGTGCCCTTCTCACGGAATGTAGGCTTCCCTGGCAGATCTATCCATAAAGGAGGCTGGGAATCTCTGAACTGTGGGAACAGAGGTCTGAGCAGGATCTGCACTGCTACAATGAAACGTTGATCCCATCCTACTGGCTGCGATGGCTTTCAAAAATTAACCACGTTAGGTACAGCCACAAAGATAGCTTTAAAATACTTTAAGCACCAAATTGTCTGGTTTTCTCAATGTTCAAATTCCAAATTCATGGCACACCTGTGCCCAGGGAGCCCAAGATCACCAATGCACCAGGATGGCGTGGAAGGGCTGTGGGATCCCCAATGCCAATTACTGTCCTTCAGCTACAGAAGGCAATTAATTGGTCACCACAAACCCCTTCACACAAACTTTTAGTTCTGGGGTTTCTATTCCTACAAAGTATTTTTTTTAAGGAAAGAATCACTTCCCATTTGATGTGCATCTCCACCTGCTAAATGAGATTCTCAGCTGCCTGAAATCTCTTTCTCTAAGGAAGGAAAAAAACCTTTTTTTTCTTCGCATTAACTTCTCTTCTTAAATGAAGAATATATGACGTTAGAAAAACTTTTTAAAAATTAAATATAGGAAGTTTTAAATAAAGATCTTTTAGCAATCAGCACTATCACCTGATTAATTTTTTAAATGCCACAGTGGACATGACAACCCTTCCACTATGAATGTTCCTCTGCAGAGGGAAGCACACAAGGCCAATGGCACTGCAGAGATTAATTAATATATTGGTTTCCTGCCCTGCTCCTGCTCTCTGGACATGCTTTAATATAAGCTCCAATACAGTCAGACAATTATCTCTGCTCAGGGGCTTTACTGTGGTTTCAGACTTCCAAATATACGTCTTGTTTATTAATTTGCAAGAACATTTAAACCACATTTTCTGAGCTCTCAAAGAAAAGTTGCACAAACAAGACCAGATTAGCTGGAATTTAAAACCTGCGGACAAAAGGGCAAGTCTGGGCAGGACAGTTCCCATTTTAGCAGAAAAAGGCATCTCCAGGTACCACAGGCAGCCCCTCTCACCTTGGGAATCAGCTTTTTATTCCCAATTGACTTCTTGGTGTCCCCAACGCTCTGAGAATCTCCCAAGCCCTCCTAACCCTCATTGCACAAGCAAAGCCTCTGAGCCCAGGGGAGAATGTGGCTTTAAACTGAAAAAGGATAAAATTAGATTAGACATATGGAAGGGGTTCTTTTCTTTGAGGTTTACACTGGCACAGGGTGCCCAGAGCAGCTGTGGCTGCCCCTGGATCCCTGGCAGTGCCCAAGGCCAGGCTGGATGGGGCTTGGAGCAGCCTGGGACAGTGGAAGGTGTCCCTGCCCATGGCAGGGGTGGGACTGGATGAGCTTTGAGGTCCCTTCCCACCCAAACCAGTCTGGAATTTTGTGATTCCAGAGCTTGAGGGCACTACCTACGTTCTCACACAGCCACAGGGTTGTCCCAGCAGGACCTTGGCACCACCAAGCAGGCTCCAAGGCACCAAACAACTGAACACTTCTCCCACCCATTGAGGGAAAGAGGGAGGATGGAAAAGGGGAAGCCAACACTGTACTATAAAACAAACCCTCTGATTGCTTCCTTCCCACCACGCACAGTTCTGTAGGTACACAGTAAAATCAACCCCAAGCCACCTTCAGTAAATCTCTAAACCTGAAAGCAGCAACAAGCAACTGGGGGTCAACAGACTCGCCTCCTTTTTATCCTGCCCTTCCACCATAGTTTTGGCAACCTCTTGTCTCACCTGGGTGTGTTTTATGTCTCAGCTCAGTAACATCCATCTCCAAGTACAACAAGTGGGTACAGAGAAATGCACTCCATGCTCTGGAAGGGACTGGAACATGGAACTAAGAGCTTTGTGCAACTGGGATGTAAGAATCTGTATTCAGGTTAACTGGCATTTCTTTAAGCACTTTATGAAAAGAATAAGTTCTTGGAATATTCAGCTTTTACAAGCTCTGAGACATGTTCTTAGTTATTAAAAAGCTTTACAAAAATAATCACAGAACTCTCATGCTTTTGCATATGTATTACTGAACAAACCTGCTCTTTTATTTGGCAACACATAAAAGATGTTATTTTAGTAGGTGTTCGGCATTTTCTTTCAGAAGAACACAGTGACAGTCAATAAAAAAAATTCCTCTGGAATAGGTTTCTCTCATCACTTTGCCCAGGATAAGAAAAAGAATTAGGAAATCACTGAACAATCAGAATCACTGAGCCCTGGCTTGGATTTCTTTAGTTTGACTCAGGAACAAGTATAAAAGTATTTAAAAAAATACCTCTAGGGAAAAGGGCACAAACCTCTAACTTACCATTAATAAACTGCCACAAGCAGCTCTGAAGTTGAGATGGGAAAACATGCTGCTGCCACCTTCCTGCTCTGCCCAGGAGTCTGAACTCGGGCACATCAGCAAAGGTTCTTCATGGGGCAGTGGGATGTCCTGCCTTGGGGCCTTTCCCACTGCCACTGGCTGTGGTGGGAATGATCTACACCCCACAGCAGGGCTCACCCTCGCTCCCTGTCCTCACCCAAGTGACACCAACAGGGACCCTGTCACCAAGCTCTCAGTCAGAACCTGTTCCCTGCACTTCCTCTGCACTCTCCTCTTTTTGTTTGTCTTGGTAAGACCAAGCTTTCTCCCAGCCAGCCCTTCTCAATGCCCAGCAAGTGCTGTTCTGCCCCTTGCTGGACCCTTCAAACTTCACCATCACACAAAGCAGGAACAAACCCCACCTGCTCCTAGCTGATCCAAATGAGGCACTCGCCAAATGAGACCCCAAATTGTGAAGAATGACCTAAACCTAAACCAACGACAAGCATCTGGGCTGATCTGGGGTTTCTTTGTAGTTCAGTGCCAATGCAAAGCCATGGCAAATTTAGTCTTCCCTCATGGAAGCACATCCTGGAAAAATGATGCTTTCAGCACATGGAATGATCAAGAGCAATCATCAGGTTTTTTACCTCATCAGTTACAATCAGCCTCACCTGCTGCTGAATGACAACTGCTCATAACATGAAACAACATTCAGAACTTGCCCAGTCAGACAGCTGCTGAGCAGGGAAACCTTTCTCCAACTAAAACATTTATATGGAGCCAGTCACCCACCCAGAGCTACACTTTCTATCCATCCCACACCTTCTATCCATCCAATACACCCAAACTGTCGTCTGTGTGGTTATGGGGCACTCTGTGGTTGAAACCAGGGGAAAAAAAACCCACCCCAAGTAGACTTGCTAGTGAATTCTTACAAGGAAATGAATGGAAATGAACTCTGGCACACCAGAACCTGAATAGCTGAACAAATAATAAAAGATAAGCATAAGCAAAGAAATAAAGAGTAGCTCCAGTTACTCTGACTTAAATAAATAGTCTTAAATGATGGCTGGTCCTCGCATCATATTTACAACAGCCCTCCTCTTACCCTCCCATTATCACTGCATTTCAAAGCAAACAGGAGGCTGCTCAGTCCTTTCTCCATCTAGAAATCACTACTTATATATTTCAGTATTATTATTCCTACTGGACAACTCCTGACCAGCTAAATGGAATTAAATGGAGGCCTCCAACTGCAGCAAGTCATCATCAGGAACAGATTTAGGCAGGTGGGGGTCACACGGGCAGGGAATGTGCAAAGCCACACTGTAATTAACTCTCGACAGCAGAGCCATGAATCCAAACAATTCATGATTCCCTGGGCTCACCCAGCCCAGGGACAGACCTGCCCTGCCACCCCTCTGCACGGGTGTTTGTGATGCAGGGAACAGGAAGATGGAAGTGGGAGGGGTGCAGCAGATACAGGGGGGACACGGAGGAGCAGTGCCTGAGAGCTGCAGATGAAGGGGCACAGGGGTCAAACCCTCTCACAGGGTGCCACTGCACACTTCCCTTCACCGCCAACACACCCAGCACTGATGAAGTCTTTAACAATCAGAAACACATTTACTTTGGCTTTTGGAATAATTCACAATTGTTAATTAGCATTTTCAGTGAATGATAAAACCCCCAATAACCAGGAAAGAGCTCCTCACTCCCCCTTGCCTGGCTCTCAAGGGTCCAGCTGCAGCCACTACTGTCCCTCTTTCCCTGGACACCCACAGGCAGTGCGGGACAAAGGCAGCCGAGCTGGTGCACACGGCTGCTCTCAGTGGAAACCCTGCTGCTTGGTTTCCTGCTGCCTCACAGATGAATACAGAAAGAACAATTAGCCAAGCCTTCAGTCTAATTTAGATGTATTTTTCTTTTTGGAGGGGAGACTGAGAGATGGTACATCATAAACCCAAACCTTAACTCTAAAGCTGCTCAGAAGAGCATGATACTGAAACACCAGGTATAACCCCTATTGTACAGGCTTCTGATAATAAACACTGACCCCAGTTATGCTAAAAGCTGTACTTGGATATGCCAAGAAACCATAAAACATTAATGCAAGGACTGTCTACATCAAAGCAGACAACAGGTGAGCAAAGAGAATATCTCCATCCATTTTCCAAAAACCAAAGTAACTGACAGCTCACCTAAGTTGTCCAATGTTTCAGAGGAAGACTGGCCCTAAAGTAGGAAATAACTTCAGTTTCCCAGTCCATCACACAAGGAAATATCAAACACCTTATCAGGGCCTGGAGAAACAGGAATTGAGGCCCAGGAAGAACACCACTCTCCTGCGCAGGGGATCACACTCTGCTCTCACTCAATCCTTGCCATGAAATGTTGTATCCTGGTGGAGCAGAGACAAGAGCCAGCCCAGCTCCCAGCAGGCAATCAGGGCACTCTCCCGAGGAACACGAGAGCCTCTCTGAGAAGGCTCAGGAGTTGAGCTATGCCCTTTCCCAAACTGTGCCTCTGAGCATGGAGGGCTTATGCAACACCTCCTCCTCACCCATTACTCTATGAACTCCTTTCAAAGAAGAGAAAATGAGAAGGGAAAGCAGCAAGCTACGACAGAAAGACTGACCAGGACCACTGAGCAGGGAAACTGGGCTGCAGAGAGCAGCATCACCACAGAGCTCAGAGACAGCACCTCCACCAGCCAGGAGGCTCCGGGGACAGAGCCCTGCCAGGGCCAAGGGAGCAGCTCCCACCTTCACCTGGTGCCCAGCAGAGGGGCTTGCCCAGCTCTAGACACTGCCCTGGAGGAAAAGTAATCCCATTCCAAACAGGGCTGGCGTTGTGCTGGACCAGGAGAGCTGCCAGGCCTGGGAGCTGCTGCCGGGCAGATCAGAGCTCCAGGGTGGGGACATCTTGGGTCACCCGCACAGAGACGTGATGAGGGACATCACCATCTCAGAGACCTCCTTCTGATCTGGGCCACCTCCTGCCCTCTGAACCTCGGGGGGCTTTTGTAGATCAAAGAACGCCGGAAGGTTTGGGGTTGGAAGGAACCTTAAGACTCATGGAATTCCAGCCCCCTGCCACAGGCAGGATGCCACTCACTGGATCTGGTTGCTAAACCAGACTCAGGATCCTGCCCTGCTGCCAGCCTGTGTCTCTTCCTACTAACTGAGAATCTGGACATTTATCTGTGCTTTGCAAATACTGGAGCTGAGTCCCTGGGCATGTAAGGGTGCTGCAACGCCTCATCATGCAACATCATCCTAATCCCCTGGCAATGCCAGAGATCAGGAAAAAAGAATAGTTTTGTTGGTTGTTGTTATTTCTAATTAACTAGGGGGGAAGCATCTGAAACAAACACTTTGGAGAAAAAATTAGGTCATATTTGTGTTTTAATTTTAAAAGCAAACTATGAAAAACAAAATACAAGAATTACAGAAACACCTGTGACTGAGGACAATGACATTCTGAAACTGAAAAAAAACCGCAACCTTTTAAAACAAAACATTTTAACTGCACTGCTTCAAAATTTTGTGGGCTTATGAAACCTCTTTAATTTTATATCAAGCCAGACAAGAAAGTCTCTGAAATACCAACCTAATTTTAAAAGCAGAAGGAAGGAGGGATAAAGAAAGACAAAAACAGTGAACTATATAATCATAGTCAAGTCGAGATTGGAAAGATACTCAAAGAACAGAGGCCCCCTCTAACACATTATAGGGGATGAAAAACATGAAAGATGTTGAATTGCCTAAGCAGATGCCAGTGGTGTAATGCATGGAAAAGCAAAAGCAAACAAGGTTTCCTGTCCCCTCGGCTCCAGGAGAACGTGTCTGCATCCACCAGCTGCCTCTGCGCACAGAAAATGAACAATTCCAGAATGTGAACATCACAGGAATAACAGGGCCCTGAGCCCAGGACAAATCCTGCCACTAGACAGACCATGCCCCACTCACCCTGATCACAGAGGGACACCATGGGAGCAGCTCTGCAGGAGTGCTTGCATAGAGTGCAGGTACACTGAAGGCAGGAGGAAAGCAGAAAGGGACGTGACAACCGAGTCAGGACTCCAGAAAGCAAAGCTCACAAATGACTGGTGAGTTGTGCAATGACTCAGCAGGAAGAAAAAAAAAAAAGGAAAAAAAATACAGCAGCTGATAGGAAAGTTTTTTCAATAAGGACAAGTACCATAAAAAAGTCAGTAAAGAAATAAAGAGCCAGAAGCAGAGCTCCCAGGCTGGAATTCTGCCTTCGTGCACAGAGCTGTCTCTGCTATTCCCGATCCCCTCCCAGCACACCTGAGCAGGCAGAGGAGCAGGAATGCCTGGCTTTAACCCCTGCCTCCCCAGTACCTGCCAGGCTCGCTGTGAAGGTGCTTTTCTTGGTGAGCAATGTGAGGGGAAGCTACAGCCCGGGCAAAAGTCAGGAAAGCACAGAGCAGACAGAATGCCAGCCTGGGGAACCCAGGGAAAGGAGCAGGAGAGTCTGCTGCCCTGCCAGGCCCAGGAAGGTGGTCAGGACAGGAAGGTGACAGAGCATCTCTGCCCCTCCTCTGTTGTCCTCCTGAGCATGAAATTCCAGCTCCTGTTTCTCTCCATAACTTTCCAGGAGGGCTCTGCCATGTCTGTTGAGGCTCAACAGCTCCTCCTGCAATGGTAAGATTAAATGTAATCTGTTAAACAGAGATAACGTGCTCCAAGCAGATGGATGAGGAAGCCAAGCTGTGCAGATTTCACTGCTCAGTTTGAACATATTCTCACTCACACTCTCCTTTGCAAACCTTTATGCAAATAGCTTTTCAAGAACATTTAATCCTCCACCCTCCCAAATTCCCACAGCAGCGCTGCTGTCCCTTCAGTCTGGACCCCAGAGAGACCCCAAGGCACTGGGCACCTGCCTGGCCCAAGCCAGGTGGCATTCAGTGACATTTGAGCAGATGCTCACATGCTCTGCAATGCAGGGAGAGAAAGGAGATGGATCAGGTAACTTCAACTCCTTTCCACCATTCCTCCCTGGCAAACCCAATCCCTTGAAAAGCACTGTGTCTTATCTCTGCCTTTCAAATCTCGCCTGGCCTGGTTCCACTCTGCATCTCTGCCACCATTCTGCTTCTGCACCAGCGTAATAAAAGAGGAGAGGATGCCAACAGCTCCTCTGTGCAGCAGAATAACTGTAGAACTGTGCTGGCTGCAGCAGGGAACCATAAAACCAGAGAGCAGGGGAAAAAAGGGCAGCTGAAAGGTAACAGCATTAGGAATGACACTCTGAACGTTCTCCTTTGCCATCACACCACCCCTGATGGCCAACACAAGCTGAGAAATTAACTACTGAGAGAATTAACCCCTGCAAGGCAAGGAAAGCCAGGGCTTCATGACTGGCACACAGAATTAGGTGTGTTAGAAGAGCTGGCAGTGAGGGATCAGGGGGGGACCCTGGCCTGGTGTATCACAACCAGTTTCAGTTAAAAACAGGAAACCAGGGTGAAGGCAATCACAACATCTGCAACATCCTCCTGACATCTGTGCCAACATCCAGCCCCCCCAGCACCTCGGGCACAGCTCAGGGAACTCAAGGGGTTGGGATGAACAAGGACAATCCTGCTGAAAATACAACCCACCTTTCAACCCTGTTTCAAAAGGCCAACAGGAATAAAATAAAATTTTGCCCTGAAGTAATTTTTCTACTTGAGCCATGCAGCCCTTCACAATTAAGTCAAAACGTTCCTGTAAAACACCTCTTTTTGTTACTCCTTCTTTAAAAATGGTGTAAATAATGCACAAGAAGACTCAGCATTGCCTGAGTCAGTGAAGCCTGGAGTAAAACCCAAGAGTGCCAGCTGCTGCCTGTCCTCCATAAAAACCTTCTCTCCAAAAAACATGACCACAGACACTGTGTTAACCCAAGCTGACAACCTGTTTGCACACAAACGCTGAGGAACAACACTCCCCCTCCCAGGAGCTCCCAAAACGCTGTGCTCTGGGGGAAGGACTTGCTGGGAAGGGCTAAGGCAGCATACAGTACATGAATTGTTTATTCTCAGTATGACTAAGGTAACACTTCGTTTCAGTTGCATCACAGTAGAGGCTGCAATATTTCACTGCAACCTTTAATTGTCCTGACTCATGCTGTCAGTAACAAAATACTCTCTTGGGAAAACAAATAAATAGACAAATAAAGCCTTAATGATTTGGTAAAGTACCTACCAGTGAAAGCACACTGTCCATTATTTTGAAGGCATTAAAAAAGGTTGCAGGTGTGATGTGCTAGAGCAGATGATGAAGGGATTTACAGCTTTGTCACTTTGACAGGGAAGAAAAAAAAAAAAAAAAAAAAAAAAGAAAGTGTGGGGCAGCTTTTGAAAGCATTTGTCTGAAGCACCCAAAGGGCTGTCTGGAAAACGACAGCATTTCTATTCCACTGGCACTTGTGCAGAGCAGCAGGATAATGAAGTGACTGGGCTATTGCCCTTCCCAAAGCAATGAGATCTTGCTGAAAGCAGCACACATTAATTTCAGTGCCCAGGAAAAGGGCACTAAACACTGCTCTGCCAGCCTCTTCCCCCCTCTCTCAGTAACCAGGATGACTTCAGAACTGACACCTGAAACAGAGACTTTTTAGTGCATAATGAATAACTCGGCAAAAAGAGAAGGCTGTGAGAGAATGGGTAAAAATAAAAATATAGTGAACAAAGGAGTACAAAATTACAAGATCTAATGCAGCCTCAGGGAACAGAGCAGCCTGCCAGCAGCACTTCCAAAGACTCCTGGTGAGGATGTGGCTTACGGAGCCACGGAACAGGTAATGAACCGTCCTGGAAAAGCACCTGCTCCTTGCTCCCACATCACTCCCACTTGGAGTGGAGCACTTGGAAAAGACAGTTCTTCCTGTCATCAGGGCAGGGAAAAGCCCAGTGCAACAAAAATGAGCCTGTAACCATCCTTCAATCTCCTTGCCAAAGAGGACTGGGATTTCCTATGGCCATGGCTCGGGCGTTAGAAATCTGCCCAGGCCAGGAGCTGAGTCCCTCTCAGTTCATGGGAAGGTTCATTCCCGTGCCAGGCTCCTCTCCCTGCTCTCCCCAGAACGGGGCTGGTGGCTTCCCACAGGGATGTGACTCGGTGATCTGTGTTTCCCTCTCTGCTTCTGGGCACTTCACAGAATGAGACTCCATTCCATGTGACAGCCCAAGCCACAGCTCCTTCCCCCCTCTGAGGTTTTTCGTTCCCAGAGACAAACGAGCTCACTGAAATGTTCTCTGCAAACTTTGTGCAGAAATTGGGGCGGGTTTCTTAAAATATTTTTTCCTTATTTGGAAAAACATTTCATAAACCATGGAAACACAAAATGGGTTGGGTTGGGAGGGAGCTTAAAGACCACTCAGTGTCACCCTCTGCCACAGGCAGGGACACCTTCCACCAGAACAGGATGCTCCAAGCCCCTGGCCTTGGACACTTCCAGGGACAGCCACAGCTTCTCTGGGTACCCTGTGCCAGGGCCTCCCACCCTGACAGGGAGGAATTTTTCCCCAATATCCCATCCAACCCTGCCCACTGGCAGCAGAAGCCATTCTCCCTTCTCCCGGCACTCCAGGATCTTCAATTTAACCATGAAAGTCCTTCAAGCAAAACCTAAGTGATCTCTAAACTATGTAAGTGACCTCTTCAAGCCTGCTCTGCTTTGTATTTTATGCAGTAACTGAGCAGGCAACACCATCCAGACCTGATGCCTCCCATTATGTCATGGAAAACTCACAGGAGAGAGCACAGTTAGTGAAAAAGACAAACATTTCTGCTCCTGAATGGAGATTGATATCTTTTTGTATTGCCATTATATAATTAAAGCTTTCAACACACTTGTTTTATTGTAAATGCAGCAGTAATTTAATATGTTCTCTAAAAACAACGTGATTTTATTTTCCATTGCAAACAGATCCAGTGCACACCTAGAACAGAAGACTTCCCACCACACAAAATGTGTCTGCACGTGAAGCTTCCTGCTAGGCCACACTCACACCATGCCAACACTTCCCACTTCCCCAGCTCCCACAAACAGCCAGCACCAACCCTCTGCACCACAGCCAGGAATGGTGACAGCAAACAGGGAACCAGCCCCCTTCTCAGGTCTGATGTTCTGTTTTCCCCTGACATGCTGCCACACACTCATTTCTGCAGAGAGCCAGCCAGGGTCAATTCACTTCTGTTAGCACACTCAAGTAACAAAAAGCAGGATTTTTATGAAGTTCTGAGGTTCATGACAGTGACAAAAGGTATCCCTTGGTGTGCATGTTCTTCCTTCCTGTTCTGTTGGCACAGAAAGTGTCAAACATCAGTGGGTGCTGTTTCTCTGATTTACTGACTTAGGGAGTGTTTTAGGATAGCTGGGAAAGGGGGAATGTTTGGGAAAGGATGTTTGAGTGACAAGGCATCACTAGCCTTATAAATACTTTATTTATGGCACCAGCAAAAGCAAGAATATTTCGCCCATCAAAGTACACACTGGGACATATTCTAATGTACTCATTGGCTGTTGGCTTCCTTTGAATTCCTTACTTCTCCAAAGAGAGTCATATCCCAACCTTTATGAAACACGTGCAAAGGTAAAATCAAGAGTGGGCAAACAAGTACCCAGAAGGACCTGCAGTTTCTGTTTCAATATTCCCTCTCTCTAACAGTGCTGAACACCATGAAAGCTTCTTCCCAAACCAGTATTTCCTGTTTGCTCCCTGTGCAGCACAGGTGACTGAGCTCCCTCTTGATCAGCACTTCCAGAACCTGATGGATGATGACAAAACACCTCTAAAGCCCCAGCTACTGCAGGAATATCAACACTCTGGCCACAGCTCCCCAGACACGACTTGGCAGCCAAAGGGGCTGGAGCACAGAGAGCTCAGCAGGTGACACCTCCAAACTCCATCCAACACCACAGCATGCATTTCAACCGGAATTGCACAACTCCTTTTTGCCAGGAAGCAGCAATCTGAGGTTATTTCCTATGAGCCTTCCTGTTTCTGTGCACCCAGACTTTGCTTTGTCCTTAGCAGGCACCAAGGAAATTCTGCGTCTGCACAAGAGAGAATGGGCCAAAAACGTTCCCTTCTGTTCTTTTATGAGCCACTGGGGATTTGTCAAAAATGTTCCCTAAGCAGAGGCACATCCTGATTCAAAAAGGAGCCAGGTACTAATTAAACATCCTGTGTGGGCAGCAGCAAGGGCTTTACATCTGTGGGTGTCTGTTTCCAATGCCATATCCAGTGTCCATTCCTTGTTAGCTGTAATCAGATCCAAAATCTCATTTACAAAGTCTGCATCAGGCAGAGCAGCACCTTTTCTCCCTGTGATGCTGTGGAGTTCATGAAACATGTTATACACCCCAAAGTCAAGGTGGTATTTCAGTTATTTCAACAGGATACACAAAAATAATCAAAAAATACAGATCCATGTTGCTGTCATTTCCCTGTGGGAGGCACAGAGTAACTCTACAAGGCAGAGAACATTATCCCAGTGCCTCTGCCAGTACCTGAAACTCCCCCTTGACCCAGGCAGAAGGGAAGATGAGGTTACCTGCTGGTCCTCTGCAAATATTTATAAAGCCCTACACAGAGCAGGAGATGCTGCCACAGAACCTCACAATTCTGTGTGAAGTTGTACTTAAAATCCTCTCCAAAGAGAACAGGAAAGGTGTGCACATTTATACACATACATGCAGAAAAAACGCCCTGCTGCTGGTTTTCAAGGAGCTGAGGAGAAATGGGGAAATATTTTTTACTGCCAGACCAACTCCCAGGACTTACAAGACCTGTACAAATGTCCCTGGGACTGGCCATGACCTTGATATAAGCACATTAAAACAATGTTAGAATTTCTCACCATTTCACTGCAGATCTCTCAGCATTTCGTATTTTCAAAGCTCCAATGATGGAGTCAAATAGTAATGAAATATTCTCTGTTTTCAGTACAATTATTAAATTATCTTGTGGAGGAAAGGTGAACAACACGACCCATCTTGGACTTCAAAACTCAACTGGAGGGCAAATAAAATTATAATCAAAGCACACCTTGAAAAGCATCAGTTTTAAAGTCAGACTTGTGATTTTCAGTAACTTGACTGCTGTTTTTTAAATGCTGGAGGGGTCAGTCCTACCACAGATGAAAAATCACCGTAAAAGGCCATCATTTCTTTAAAAGAGTCCTTGGGAGCAGAAATGAAGTGGTTTGCTCCCTCTGCTCACACTCAGGGCCAGGAGTCAGTGCTGGACCACAGGGACCCTTGGCTCCTCTCCCCTGAGGTAGCCACAGGCAGAGGAATTTCAACATCAACGGGCCCTGGGCAGAGGAAATTCAACATCAACAGGCAGAGGAAAAGCCAAAACCCTGCCTGGAAGATGACAGGAACATGTTTTAACCAAACAAATCTTAGGCCCAAGTGCAACCTTATAAAAGGTCAGTTCACTGCAGTAGAAAAACGAAACAAGTACATAAAGGAGAAATCCATACTGCTTCCACTCATGGACTTGTTTTCCACTCCCGAAGGGAAGGGGGAAGGGGGAAGGGGGAAAGGGAAAGGAAAAGGGAAAGGAGGAGATGCAGCATATGCAACTGCATTTATCTTTTCCACTCTACCCTTGTGCATACACGTAATTTTAGTAATTTTTAGTCTGTCCCAAAGGTACTGCATTCTCCTCACAGCACTGCATGGCAGCTCTGAGACAGGCCCTCTCTTTCACCCAGCTTTATCTCATTCCTTGATCTAACAGCTGCTCCAAAAGCCAGTCAGATCTGCCAATGCAGCACTTGTGAAGGAAGAATAGAAAATACATGATTACCTCATATTACTCCAAATACTTTTTCCCTTCTGATGCCTGGCTGTGCTATTTGCCAGGAGAATTAACCCCACTGTACACAGATCTGAGGATTGAACACAAAGAAAACTCATAACTGAAAGTACACTGGAATTTTCTGTTGTTAATT
The DNA here is from genome assembly GCF_009650955.1 of Corvus moneduloides. Taxonomy (NCBI): domain Eukaryota; kingdom Metazoa; phylum Chordata; class Aves; order Passeriformes; family Corvidae; genus Corvus; species Corvus moneduloides. Next base: position 404,757 of record NC_045500.1, on the reverse strand, counting down.
TCTGCCATGATGGTTTATAAAGTGTGAAGAGCAGAGTTCACAGGGTGTGAAGAGGTGAGTTTATAAGGCATGAACAGAGTCAAATAAAAACCAGAAAAATAGTTTACTAACTCAGCTTGAACTTTTCTCCTTTTAGTAATGTTTTCCAGCAATTTGCCATCACAGCTAGGTGCCATTAGCACCCAAATACAGTTTTTAACATCCTTCCTACTGCTCAAAGGAGCAGAAAGTGCTGCAAAGGCCAGAAGGAGGTTCCCACCCCATGAACCAGCAGGGTGTGCTTCCACCATTGTTCTCAAGCCACTGAAATCTGCATTTACAGAACATTCCTCATGTGTCATTAAACCTGTCTCCACAGAATCCAGAGGAAAAGTGCGTGGTAAAACCCCTGAGTGGTACCCTGCTCTCTGCGGGGGTTGTGCTCCAGGAGGCAGGAGTTGTTCCGGAGTTGTTCTGAAGCACATTGCTGCTAGAGCACAGGGAGCAGAGCCATTGATAACCCGTGGAACCATTCGTTCTGCATAAATACACTCCTTTTTGGGCCCTCTGGCTGCAAATTAACCCGTGCTGGCTTTCTGGACCCACACAAAACTCATCTTCACAGCAGCAGGTTGAAAGCCCTTCCCTCCAGCCCCGCCAGCCCAGGGGCTGAGCCCCTTCTGCCTCAGCCGAGGGCGATCACTCGGGGCTCTGCTGCTGGCAGGGCTCAGCACCAGGACCAGATCCAGCACAGCTGCATTCCAGCTGGCATCCCTGCTCCTGCTGCTCCTCACGCAGGGCCCGAGGTTCCAACCCTGGCCTTGTGGGGCTTGCCTGGCTGCTCCTGGGGCAGCGCGGTCAGGCACAAACCCCACTGCTCACTGACTGCACCTGCACTCACCTGAAACTAATTCACCACGTTTGTAACCACTCCTGCTCTGGCATTCCCCCAGCAAACAAGACATGAGAAATCAGGAAAATCACAGTCAAGGAGCTGAATTCAATATTCCTTGGAGGGAAATCTTTATCTTCACAGAGTCCTGTGGCCACGTGGCTCAGATTTCCCCCTGCCAATGTTTCCAACCTCAGCATTTTAACTGAGTAACAAATTCTCAGAGGAATAAATTTCTCTCCTGAAATTCATATGCAGCAAAGCCAAGACCAGGATTGATGTTGTTTGCACACCCAACAGCTCTGCAGACCCTGCAAATCCCACAATTCTTGCTAAAGGGACAGTGACAGCAGCCAAGCACCTTCTGTCTGCCAGCCCCAAATGGAGAGAACAGAACAACAAATAAAAGGAATTTTGCCTTTTGTCTGTGAGTTTTGAGATTTTAAAGTGTCGTGAATATGTATTTTAAATGAGCAAAGAGGTGATCCTGAGCCTAAAAAGCAAGGAAAGGGATTGGAAAAGGTCAGCACAAACAGGCCCAATACAAAACAGAACATTGTATTCAGGGTCTGTCGGCATCTGGAATTATTTGTGAGCAGCTGCTCCTGAGAAGTTCCATGTGTGGTCAAGCACTGAAAAGGGAGAATGTGCTCAAACCCAGGGACATTTGCTGGAGAAAAGGTTTTTGTGTGATTTGTGTGTCTGCAATATTTGTTAACACTGAAGAGTGGAGAAAAGCTGTATTATTCCTTCAAGTCATCAGTCCTGCACACAAGGGAAAAAGCAACATCTCCACGAAGGTTCTGCTGCTCCAGAACTGGGGAAAAACCGATTCTGTCAACAGCAGAGACACCACTGGGAAACTGGGGGAAATTAATTAAAATGAGGCATGGACTTTGCACAGAACGGGCTGTAAGCTAGGGAGATGTCCAGGGAGATCTAACACACAGATTCGGGCAGGGTTTCCATGAAGTGTGTGACGAAACTATTATCACCTCAACAAGGCTAAAAACACTGCATAAACAAAGCCCAGGAGCACAACACAGCTTCACAATTAATACTGAGTTGGAGTTTTGGTTCATTGTCTGCTGCTTTTATATATAAATATATATATGCACACAGAAACTGTGAGAGTTCTCCTTCTTCGTTTTGGTTCTGTTTTAAAGAAAAAACTTCCCATTTTGCACTCAGAAGCAATCAATCATGGATGCTTTTATAAGCAGGGGAAAATATAATTCAAGTGTCCATCTGCATTCCCAAACCAGACCACGCAGTGTGTCATTTTAAAACAACAAACTTCATTAGAAACAGCAAACTTTATTAGGGTGAAGCTGGCAAGGAAAGCCAAGGCGAGGAGGTAAGGAAGTTCCCAGTGCTCCAGGACAACACTGTGCCTGCACAGCACATTAACTGGGAGAAAAGGGAAGGAATTGGTATGTCTAACAAGGCTTTTTCCCCACAAGAACTCCACTTGTGGTGCAGGGAGCTGTCACAGCAGTTTTTCCAGTAGCGCAATTATCTCCCTATGAAACTTGCTTCCCTCTCCAGAGTCCGGCGGGGGGAAGGAGGGGGTGTTTGTCTTTTCTTTCCAGTAATGAACCCCTGGCTGGCAGCCTCAGCAGCTCTGCTGTGTTTCCCAAACTCACGCTGGCTCCAAGGCTGCAGATGGAAGCTCAGCTCCTCCACCATCCCAGCAACCATATCCCAACGTGTCCCATAAAGGATAACTCTGGGCTTTGCCAGAGCAGCCCCCACACATGAGCAGCAGAGCTCTGACACTTCCACAACTTCCCTGGGGGATTTGAGGATCAGATATGGAAGCGATCAGAGGCTTGTTAATCTCATTATATTGCTCCTGCAAAAAGCTATGAGCAACCATGGCAGTATTAAACAAATTAGTTTGTACATGAAAAAAGTCAACACAGCTTTGGTTAACTTTCAGGGCACGAATTTAAAGGCTCTCTGCAACCACAAATACCAGGATTTAAGAACAACCATCCTCTGAAATTGATATCTGGTGTGTGCTGGCCTTATTTCCCCCCCACCATTAATAGGGGATGGAGATTCCCAGCCCATGAAAATCTAAGTGTTCTCATGTGTGCCCAGAAGCAGCTCTCCTGGTAGCACAGGGAGCTGGGAAAGTCCCTTTAAGGGAAGCTGTCAACACTGAGCATTGCATGAGACCCTGCAAGATGAAGACACCGGTGTAGTTTCCTTTCTTGTTCTATTTTTCACAAGCCATGCCTTGTTTCTGGTGAGGCAAGCCCTCCAGCCAGCCTGCTCCTCTCTCAGTGCTCCAAAAGAGACCACTTTAACCACAGAAAAGGCTCAGATCTGCTCCTACACTCTGGCTGTTCCCTGGGCTGACACCACCAAGAGTTGGTTTCGCAGTAGATTTTGCTGATGCAAAGGGATGTTAAGAGGTGTCACTGCCTTTACCCTCACAGGAGAGTGCCTGAGTATCAAACACGTAGTATCAAATTTGTTAGGACAGATGCCCAAGGTCAAAACCCACTCTAATTTCACCTGTAGCAAGGGGTTTGCTGGGTGTTTGATGCCATTCAAAGTCCTGCTAAAGGAAAACATGAAAATATGGTCATGGTCCCTCTTCCCATCACTCCAAATTATGAGATTTGCTCAGAAACTGTGACAAAAAATGTACCAAGTAGTTAACTGCTCTTTTTATTTACCTTTTGACTCTCAATTGCATGGACTTTGGGCTGTCAAAAGCTTTCTCCTAGCACTTCTTTATTAGAACACAAACAGATTTTCACACAGCCTCTGTAGGCATATGCACTTAAAATAGTTGGATATTTCCAACTTAAATAGGTGGATATTATATGTAAATAATTTTTTTTAAAGCATGGCATGCACTGGCCCAGCACATTTACACTCCCAAAACAGAAGCCAGCACAGTGACACTGAACACTGCAAAGAGATACAATGCACATTTACAAATGACATTTATCTCATACAGCAAGCAAAGCTGCTCCACTGAAGTATCAGTAAGAGCAAATGCACAGAGAACAGCAGACTGAAAAGGCTTGGAAATACTGTATTTATTATTTCTGAAAAGGGTTTGTGTGATATCTTGTTATGTTTCACTTTTAAAAGGACAAAACCTTCTGAAATACACAAATGAAAACAAGTGGCCAGAAAATCAAGCCTGTTTCCACGGTTAAAATACTGCTTAAGAGCTGAAATCTCATCTGCCACATTCCAGTCCTGAACAAGATCTGGAGCACTAATTTATAAACCCTGGGGGGGGGGAATGCTAAGAAATCCTTGACTATTCAGTAGCCCTGTGAATAGGAAAATCTCTGTATAATGCACAAGGAAAGGGAGAAAGCCCAGCCCGCTGGTGTTCATTAGCGTCACACTCGAACAGGGACATGCACCCGGTGATCCGGATCCAGCGGGGAGTCACAGCCACAGAACTGCCCCTTCCAAGGGTGGTTAAACCCCACCAGGGCTGCACACTGCCCTAAATCCATCTGCCAGGAGAAAGCAACCACCACCACTGCCCGTGTCCAGGAAAACATCATCTCTTACTCCAGAAAAGTCACAGGATCCCCCTGCTAAAACTGCCCCCAGCTTGAACTGTCTGAAGCAAGAAATGAAGAGCTGAGTTAAACTCTCATCAATGCTCTTGGACAAGGGCTTTCTGGTCTTTAACATCATGGGAAGTGTCAGGTTAGAAGTCCTTCCCCAATCTGGATTAACTGGAGAATTTAGACCTTGGAGAAGCCTCGCAGTGACCCTGAAGTAAATCTGTAACCCAAGGAGCAGCAATGCTCTGTCACCTCTGGGTGCTTCAGGAGTTCAGTCAGGTGTGGGACGGGAGAGGGGAGGCCCAACCCTTTATAAATGCAATAATCTGACACAGATGATCCAGCACATCCTGCCTGCTCCTGGGCACACCTGGCTCTGCCCAATACAGCCACTGCCCCTCGCAACCAAGGGTGGCCTCTGCCACTACAGAGCTCCTTGGAGCAGACTGAAGGGGAACTAGAACAGATCTTTTAGCAAGTATTGCACTTTTCCTGCTGTTTTACCCAGAGGAGGAAGCAAACTAGATTAGATGTGGATTGCATAAGGAAAGGCAACTAATGGAAAAGCAGGTGTCACATCACCTCCAAGGTGTCTCCAGAGGTGCTGAGATAACTAATTCCACAGTCACACTTTCAGAAGGAGTGAACACGGGATCTAAGAGAAGCTGGAATATAAATGGCACTTTAAAGCAAGGTACCAAGTTCAAATTCCTGCCCTCCTTCTCCTGCCATCCCCACTCTAAATCACACTGGATCTTCTCACCAGTCAAAGGCACAGCTGGGAGTGTGAAATGCACCCAGGTGCTGAGGGTTATACTTCAGCTTCTTTCTGGATCCCCAATTCAGGCATGTTTGCAAGCTCCAGAAACAGTACACACAACCTCCTTCAACAAACGCACAAGAGCGAGCAGCTGAGCAGCTGCACCACTCCATCCTCAGGAGCTGGATGGAATTCTAGAAATGCCCCCTCTTCCTCAGCCCCTGCCACTGCATCCTGTCACTATTCCCAATATTCAAAAACACACACAAAAGGTGTACATCTGCCTGGTTTTGCTTTTTACATGAAAACACACCGGAGCCTGCCCTGCTCTGACTCAACAGCTAACGAGCTGCCCGCTTTGGCCATTATCCTCAGGATTGGGAAGCTCAGATCCCATCCCAGTTCTCCTGCCTTCTGTCCATCACATCCACCCTTTCAAAGTCACCTTATTTCTCCTTTTCACCAGGGATACTATGGGTTTTTTTTTTTCTCTTTTCTTCAGGCTGACAACTGAATGGAAGCTGGGAATAACATTCCTTTTTTCAACATAGGTGAAAACTAAGGGATTTAATTCCCTTTAATGATGACTATCAGGAGCAGAACATCAAAAGATTAAACTGTGGTCCCTGACACCAGGGCATGAAGTTTTCATAAAATATCAAATAATGAGAAACATGGTTTAACACAAAGAAAGATTAAACCAAAAAGCTCGACAAAGGGGGATTAAATGATTATTTCTGTATTTTTGATATAAATACCGAGGATATGTCACACAGGACATTGTTACACTGGTTGTTACAAGACCCAGGGGAGCCAAGGACGTGCTCACCAATGCTCTGATAAAATTGTCCCCTCCCTGCATAAGACAAAACGAAGGGATTTTTCCACGGAAAGCATCCCGGGGAGCCGGAGCCTGGGAAAGCTGTGTGCCGGAGCTGGAGGGCGCTCAGAGGTCAGGAGCAGAGGCAGCTCAGCCACGAGCAGAGGACACGCCGTGACACCCAGGTCACCCCGAGCTCCCTGTGCCGAGCACCAGTCCCGAACACCAAACCCCAGCCTGGCTTGGAAGATGTTCCCCATCCCAGGAACACACTCGGCTCTGTCCCTGTCCTCCCAGCCACTGCCCTGCAACACTGCTGCTTTCTGTCCCTCTTCCCCCCAGCCCCAAGGGCAGTGTTATGGGTAGGGCAAGGACTCTGCAACCCTTGGATGTGCCACTCGGAAAAGGACGTTTTTCCTGGAGAAAATCTGAATCAGCACAGCACATTCACTCTGACATCAATAACCAGCAATCTCCCTGAACTCCAAGCATCCATCAGGAGCACTGGAGTAAAAGCAGAAAGTTAAAAATACTCCTATAATCCTGTTAAATGCAAGCTTTGCTTCTAAAAAACAATACCAATTTTATCTCTGTTCTGAAAGGCAGGACATGAGCAAGAGATCTGCCTTCAGAGAGGCAACCATAGTAAGCTCATCCGGAGTTCTGTCATACTCTGGACTCTCTGCACAAGTGACAAAAAGAGGGGATGTCACTGCCAGAACCAAAACCTATTTAATCTGCAGACTTCATGGATGACAAGAGCCATTTGGAGGAAAACTGCATAGATTTTATCAAACCACTGCTAAACTTTGTCTGTCTTCAGCCAGAAACCTCATACTGCACATACTGACATTGCCAGCTTCTCACAAATATCAGAGCTCCTGTTCCCAAGGGAATTCACACCAAACACAAATCCTGTAGCTCCTATTTACAAAATCTGCTCTGGCAAGCATGTGGCTCTATCCTTGGGTGACAACACACTGCCAATACATTGCATTTTGTGCTTTTTCCGTGATGAAGCTGGGGAGTGTAAAGCCTTCAGCATCAGCACACAAGACACAGTTAATTTTTAAATACAGTTTTGTTTCCAAGTAAGAGGAACCAAAATTTTCCAACTACCTTTCTCACAGTACCCAAGTCAAACAATGAGCAGATATCCAGCAGCAGCTTTCCTAAGGATAAATACTTCAAGGAAGAAAGAAAACACAGACAAATTCAAAGAAATGTTGCAGTGCTGGTAGGAGCTACTCTCCTTCAGTTTCTGGCAGTGTAAGTGAAGTAGGAGGAGTCAGCATAAATTACCAAGACTTTGTTGATAATGTGTTAAACAGTGAAAAAAGAACCTGCGTCTCCAGCTCCAGGCACCTTGGTTCATAAATAACTTCTGGTGTGGTAAAACCGCCTTGATCTGTAACCCAGGTAGGTGGTAACAGCAAATTTTAAATGATACTGGGTCCACAGCTCCCTCCTTTTTTTCCTCACTAGTAAATATTCACTCTCAGCCCTGAAGTAGAAAATCCCAGTTGAACTGCAATAGCACCAGGCACATTTCCTATCAGCCACAGCACAAACCCAAACCCAGGGTGAAGGAGATGATTTGCCATGAAGATAATCAGCACTGCCTCATTCCACAAGAATTTTAACGACACACACATGATAACCTGGCCCTCCAGAACTATCACTCCTAAACCCATATCCTATCAACAGCTCTTAGTTATCCATTAGAAAGGAAAAAAATACTCAGCACAGAGCCCTTGTGACTACTGCTGCCTTCACACGAAGCAGACGCTGTGTGCTCCTCTCTGCTATGCGCAGGGTATGGTGCATTTTTTAATAGAAAAAATGCATTTTCTGTCATGTTGATAACCACATTCCACACACTTCACCTGAAAATGCCTCAAGGACTGCTCTCACAAAAAAGGACGGGATGCAAAATCAGACTTTGCCTTCTCCATGCTGGTGGGAGCTACACAGCGTAATGTGGCTGAAGCAGGCAATTAACCTTTCTCCATTCAAAAGCTTAACCACTTAAAAGACACACAGTCATTTACATGGGTTTAAAAATACAGCAAATATTAAAATGAACTTGCATTTGCTGGATGGAAACGCCACGTTCGCCTTTCCTTAATCCCGCTCTACATATTTATTAGGCATCGCCGGCTCTGACCAAGTGTGAAACAATTACATCCCTCGGAGACACGGTCGCAGCACTCCATCGATGAGGGTTAAAATAAAGGAGGGGAAGGGAGGCTCGTCCCGGAGGAGCGTCCTGAGGGCTGTGGCTGGCACTGACCTGTGCGATCCATCGAGGCCGGTCCCGGCTGCGGCTCCGGCTGCGGCTCCGGCGGAGCCCGCGGCGAGCGCGACCGAGCGGCTGCGGGGGAAGGCGGCGGCGGCGGCGGCGGTCCCTCCCTCCATGTTGCGTGTACGGCCCAGAGCACAGAGCAGAGCACAGAGCAGAGCACAGAGCAGAGCACACGGCACAGAGCAGAGCACACAGCACAGAGCAGAGCACACGGAGCCGCGGGAGCTGCGGGATGGAGGTGCCCGGGTAAGGAAGGGGCAGCGGCTGCTCCCGCGCCAGCCCCGCCGCGATGCTCCGGAGCCCCGGGTTCAACCCCCCCACTAAGGTGTGTTTATAAAGGAAAAGCACAAGGCAGCTCGCGGGTCTGGGTTCCCATCCTGCCCTCCCCTCAGCAGCATCGATTCATGTTTTCCTGAGGCTGCTACAGGCATTTCAGCTGTAACCCTTTCCTGGCTGCAGGAGGAAAAGGCATCTCTTTGTCCTGAGCACCTCCATCCCGGTCCCTCGGATCCACGCAGGGATGTTTTCACCTGCCCTGCATGATCTGACCCCAAAATAATACTTAAACAAGTGACCAGTAAGGACCATAAGAGCAGGAGTTATTCCCAGTTCTGCCAACTGGTTAACCTTGGATATATCACATTATTGTGTTCACTGTTCTGCTTCCTCCTTTTGGAAAACACGGTAATATTTACTGTGTTCCCAGAGGAGACTTGTAAGTCTTCATTTATTTCTCTGTTTATGCAGCCAGTTTGAAAAGGAGATGTGTAAAAACTGCTATTATAATTTCTAGTTCATACACCAAACCAGAAATGAGAAATAATTATTACAACCTAACTTTCAGATCCCATTAAAAGACTGAAATCCTTCACCAGACCACCAGTGCAGCAGTGAGGATGATAAGCTCTCCATCCGAGGCACTGAGGTCTAGCAAATAATAGGAAAGCCTGGATGATGGATGACTCTCAGTCCTGACTTGGCCATCAGCTTGTTGTGTGACCTTCCTCAAGCAATTTTAATCTTTCTGTATCAGTACAGAATGCAGAGCTGTTCTCATTTCTGTGGAGCGGCCCAAGATTTTCTGTATTGTTATCACTGCTACTCCTGCCTGAAGCTCAAAGGTACAAGCTAGAATTTGTAGCAACACTGGATATTGTCCGGCCGCAGCCCATGGAAACTCGATGTGGAATCTAAAGGTTTTGCATACAGTTCCTTTCAACTCAGCAGGATGCTGAGGGTTATCAGTGTAAGTGAAGATTTTGGGGGGGTGAAATTCTGTATGCTCTTTGGACTCAGCAAGACACCAAGTTCAGAAAGACAAGAAGATTTCCAAAACAACACCTTTTTGTTTAAAATTCAACAGAAGAGGCTGCACAACCCCAAATTATACAGAACAGTCAGTGTAACTGTTCTTTTTTAGTCTGTAATGGTTGGATCAGCACTGCTTGCTAAATGCTGTATAACCAAGTGACAATAACCCCGTTCATCAGCCCTGATGCCTGAGGACACAGCCAGGCCAAGCATGAGCTCAGCACTTACAGGAGACAGGGAAGATTCAAGCTTGGCAAAGCTGAGCAAAGTCAAACAGGTTATACCCGTTCTGTGCCTAGAAAGCCTAATGATTCTTTCCAAATCCCTCTTTCCCAATGCTAATTTTTCTTTGTTTCACCAAAACAGACAAGAATGGGACAAGCTAAAGATAGAACAACTTAATAGGAAACAACATGCCCATTTAGGAAAAAAAGCTGTTCTCTTTTTGCATCAGTGGCTGCTGGGCTGCAGGAGCTGTTTGAACGCCCCTCACCTGCAGCTCCCAGTGACAGAGACCAAGGGATACTGGGTGGATTCATCCCAGGGATTATAAACCTCAGCTGGTGGTCTTGACCTCTCTGACTTGAGTGGGGAAGTTAATTCAAACTCCAAGACAGGAGAAAAGTGAAGCACACTGAGAAGTGAAGGGTTTTCACAACGTGATGAGGACAGAGCCAGGGCAGAGGTCCCCAGTGGTCCAGGACCCCAAAATGGAATGAGAACACAAGGTGTTCTCCACCCAGGTGTACTACAATAAAATACTGCACCCTAACGTGACCACAGATAGAAAATAAACCCCTGCTTAAAGGAGTGAGGCTAAAACCCAGTTCCATAGCTCCTGGAGAACAGTGTTCAATCCAAGCTGAATGAAATAGAACCAAACAAAGCAGACCCAGAGCTGTCACATCAGAAAGTGATAAAGCATAAAAACACAACAGACACTGTCCACAAAGCATCTGTAACAGCTTAAGGTCTACTACCCTGCTTAGAGGAGTAGAAATAGCTGTGGGGGAAAATGAGGGAAATGTATTCACTACAGCTCCAGCAGACTCTTCCAAGGACCTGGAGCCTGTGACAGGGAAACACAGAGAAGGTGCATTTCAGTGCACAGAGACTGAGCACAGGCACTCCCTGCACAGGCAGGTGTTGGGGGCACGGCAGAGCCTTGTGCCCTGCTGTTTCCATGCTGAGATCCCACCTCCAGCTCCTCCTGCCAGCTCCTCTCTCCTCACCCAGGGCTACCTGTTCTTCTGCACTTTGGCTGCAAACCGTACAGCTAAACAATAACAAGGATTTGGTTTCACAGCTAACTAGAATTCACCAGTTACTAGGAACACCACTGTGCACATCCAAGTGTCACATCTAAAAAGGTCTTTAAGATGTCTCTTAGACAACCAGGCTCAAAATTGCTATGGTTTGATGTAACCTCACAGGCTTCCTGCGCATGAGCTGGGTTCTTTCTGCTGCACATAAGTTTCGACAGCAACGGATCATTTTTCTAACACAGACAAGTCCCCCTCCCTATGCTTTCCCCTTATTTAGGGCTTGAATTATCACAATAACAAAACAAAATTAAAAGTGTGACTCAAATTGGGATTTTGTTGCTGTTTTTTCAACTAGGAGAACAGACCAGAGAGGTATCACTAACTGCTCTAATTTGCTGTTAAATTAGCAATTGGCCTGGGAACATTTTATTTCTTAATCCTTGGGGTAACAGGGGGTGGCTCAGAACCAAATTCAAAACAAATCTCCAACCTGGACAGCTGCTCTATGACACAGTTGCACCCATGACCAATTTATTTAACTTCAGGTTGATAGAGCTCACACGGATAATTTGATTTACATAATGATTCAGCTTTCTACCACCTAAATAAACTTTGGGAAGCTGCAACAGCAACTCCTGTTTCAGACAATTCTCTCCTAACAGAAACTTCTGTCAACCAATTAAAGAACAGGATTAGGCAATTCTTCACCACTTCTCACCTCTGCCAGTACTTTCTTTCCACCTTTGATAGTTTCTCTGAGTTTAAACACTATTCTATTTAAGAAGATAAAAGTGCCAAGCAAGAGAGGATTTTGAATATAACCTCTTCGATTGCTTGAGGTTATCTAGGCAGAGAAAGACCAAGTATGCTGCAAGCCTTCCTCCCTTGCTCTTTGCATAATTTTTCATTAAATTAAAAATGGATTGCCACTAATAATGTATGCATGATAAGACACTGTAGGATTGCTTTTGTTTCCAAAAGTAAACTAATTTAATGGGAAAATAGTTCAATGTTAAGATATACAATTTTTTGAGTAAATTATTTGAAGCAACACCATTTTTGTAGGGTATTTTACAACCACAGTTTTAGGTGAGGTGCTGCTCAATATGCAGTGAAGCAAGTTCAGGAAACAAAGACAAACTGGACAGCTGGAACCAAGAAACTAAAATATTTAAGAGAAGATCTTACTGCTAGCCCAAGATGAGAACTATTTCATTGCTAATTAACGATATAGGTCACAAACTGCTCTCTCCTGAGGATTATGACAGGACATTTGCCTCCCCCAGACACAGAGTGCAGTTGTTCAGGGCCTGTTTAATATAATTTTATACGAAAAATGGTGGTTTTATACCAGAAGGACTCGGTGAATCACAGCACAAGAAAGAGAAAACCAGGTTGCACTTTGTGACTGACAAAACACATGTAAAAGCCTTTCAAGCTGTGCCCACATCAGAGGCTCCTCCGGCAGGGTTAGGCTGGATGAGGCTCCCAAGGGCTGCCTGCAGCCGTGCTCCCACATGAAGGCAAAAGTGCTGAGCAGGCACCTCCCAGCCCCTGTCCAGAGGGACATTCCTGCACATTCTCCCGTGCAAGAGCTACGCCCAAGGCTCCACTTTACATACAAGTGCACTGCCACTGCTGCACACCTCCCAGTTAATCATCTTAAGGGCCATTTACCCAGCCATGCGTTACTGCATCTCTGGGACAGTTACTGCACCTCCAGACCTCTGTCCTGCTGAATTCCTTGGATAGACCTTGGATTTGTGATGCCCAACCAATCTGCTGCAGGCGTGTTACTGATTTCATAAACTGCAGAGTGAATGTGTTTATCAAGGGAAGGAGAGAAGAAACAATTTAGGATCTCAGTGAAAACCCAGCAAATGCCTCATAGCAAGAGGGTGACTGGGATGTGGAGACCAAGCTCCACTCACACGGGGTACATAACGTGGGACCTCTTCAGCTCCTAACCAAGCCTTGTGTTACAAGGAATCAAATTCAGTTTTTGCTACAAGATAGGCTGTAAAAGCAACACTCAGCAGCGCAGTCATTGCTAGAGATGCCAAGCAAACACATGGAACTGAGTGTCCCACCTCCCCTTCCTAAAGCCGAGCCAGGCTGAGCCATCAGGTGCTGTACCTGTGCAAAGACATTGGCACATTCTGTGGCACTCCTGCACAACAGCAATGCTGCCAAGCCTGACACTCCACAGTCAAACCCACACTGAGAACTCAGACCCTTTCTTACGAGTTTGCACTGTAAAATGCGTGTCAAAAGCTCCAACAGGACACTCAGACTTCAGACACAGCACCAGAAAAGGAAGCTAAGGAGCCCCTACCTGGCTCCAAGTCCCTCATGGGACACACAGCATGTGTTTTTAAGTCATGAACCACAATCTTCACTGGTGGAATCCCTGTCAGAAGAAGAAATAGGAACTGCCTGCAACTTACTGTTAGCGAAACCTTATTCCAGGGTAAAGGGGAACAGCCTCGTGGAGCAGACACTCAGCTAGATGAGTAATTCCAGCACTCCCACACTGCCTTTCTTCCTCCCCCGGAACAGTCTGAGCAAGCTGCTGCTCAGGACAGGTTTGAGCTTGTCCTGTGGTACTGTGCCCAAGGTGTGTCTCTGTGTGCGATCCACCTGCTCTGTTCAGCACTGTCCATAACCCCTCAGCACCTGCCCTCAGGGAATGAGCAGGCACTCAGAGGTATTCCCCTCTAAAGTGTCTCAGACATGACAAAAGAGAACTCTGCAGTGCAAAGGAAACAGCAACCTTGGTTAAAAATTTACATTTTCACAAGTTCACTATGGAGACATAGATCATCAGTGTCACAGATGCTCAGGAGTAGCTCATTCCTTGGACTTGTTTCCACCTGGTTCAAGACTTGAAAATCTGTCTCACTGAGCCTAGAGAAAGTGCAAGATAAGCTGCAAGGACAAGAAAAACTCCTGAGGGATGGAGAGCAGAGATGTGAGAGAGGGAAGCAAGCACAGTAATTACCACACACAAGGTCTGAGTTTCTCCAGCCTCGAAGAAAACAGGAGCAGGTTTAGCAGCAGGGAGAAGCAGAGGCAGCTCAGGGGAAAGAGGTGTTTGAGCTCCTGACACTGCTGTGAAGAGTTCTTGCCACCCTTAAAACTCATGGCCAAGAGAGAAACTCTGTTCATTAAAGCTGGATGATGGAAGGGGCCCGTGAGGGAGAGGCACAGTTTGAGCCTGAATATGGTGGAAAGCAGCCAAGTCCGAGGAGTGGGGGAACAGATCAAATGGCAGCAGCACAGACACATTTCACTGCCCCCAGGGCACAGCTCCCCCAGGTAACAGCATCTGGCCTCCAAAAGATGGCAACTCATGGAGCAGCTTCTTCTCCAGAGCAAGAGCTTTGCACTAGCAAGGACACAGAAAGAACATCTTGCAAGTGGTTTGAGCATCCATGTATCTATAACCAGAGGAGACTGCACAAGAGTTGAAAAATTCAAATGCTTCCCCCATCTATCCATCCCTCTCCTTTCTGAGCATCATTCCACATTTCCCCATTTCCACTTTTCAACCCAGCTGCTCTTAAAGTACAAGCTGATCCTCTCTTTTGTCATATGAACTGAAAAATGTGTGTCAATTGTGAGTGCTGTGGGCAGTCCAGACCACCAGAGCAGTGCACCTTTGGGCTGCAGGAAGGTATCCCATGGGATTGCACAGTCCATCCTCTGCAGCAGGAGTGATCTGACTCCACACCTGCATAGCAGGGAGCTTCCCATCTGGGAGAGCTGGGAACTGCATTAAGCATCTCTGCTGTAGCTGTCAGGCACTCGGTGGCTAAATACACAGTCCTACAAAGGGCTCCACTTTGCTTCTTCCCCAGGTGTAAAGCTGCAATGAGCTGCTCTGGTTTTATATTAGGCAACCACGATTTGACTCACAGGAATATACTGTAATAGCTCTGGCAATAATTCTGCCTCTATCTCACCTCAGTCCCCGCCTGGATGAAAGCTTTTATTTAAAATATCCCCCAAAACAGTTGCAAGGACAGAAAGAGAAGTGAATTTCTGTCTTCTGTGTCACTGCCTGCTCTTATCGCAGCCATCATTCTCCTTTCACTGACTCTCTCTGAAACAGGGCTATGGTTTTGCCTGTTCAGACATTAAAGTTTGCAGATACTGTGGTTTAAGTACCTCCATCTGTACAATTGCTCAGTTCTACTCTTTCTAATCATGTACAGGCAGTTAAACCTTCCTTCTCCACACTCAACATACAAGTACTTCATCTAGGAAAGGATATTGCTGATGTCCTCCCTGTGAAAACCAGGGAACTGAAAGTCAGAAGAGGAATGATTACTCAAACATTCCCAAACCTGCCTGTGTAACCTCTCAGAGCTCACACTCAGTGTCATGCCAAGTTCTCCACATTAACCCATAAAAGATTTCCTCAGAGATCAGTGACTTGGGACTGATGAGGAAGTCAGGGCACACATCCCAGGAGGTGAGCCTGTGAATCCTGCAGGAAGCTTCACTTGACTGAAGCTGCATTCTGCACAGACACTACTGCAGCAGGAAGGTATCTTTAAATGACCTCTGCCTTGCTCTCATTATTAGAAGGCATTTTCAGAATCGTTCCTCTTCTACTTGTGTGTTTTAAGCCACATCAAATGCCCAAAAACCTGACACCCAACTTCCACTTTGCCCTGCTCCTCACATCTTCTCACATCACTGCTTTACTTCATCAGGTTCCTGCTCAATTGCTTTCTCCTTTTCAAGTTCTCATCCTTTGTTTCCTGCTCTCCACTTTATCACCCTGCTTTCCCACTCGAATCCTTCATTGTCCTGCTGTTACTTCAGCCCTTCCACAACCTCTTATCCATATTCTTCTTTCCATTCTTTCACTCCTTCATTATCACAAAATGTCCTGTATTCTCCTTTCCCAAGCGTTGCTTTCTAAGAAACCACTGTACCCTGCTACAATTAAAAAAATCAAGTCTTTTCAATCAAGTCTTGCAACTGTTAAACCCTTGGAGAGAGGTTGGAAAAAGCTGAGGAACACTGCTTGGTTTTAATTTTTAACACTGTCCTACTGGTGCCCCTAAATCAACATTTAATGCCCACAGCTTTCATGGGCAAATGAAATGCTAAAATCCAGCCAAAGTTAAATCAATTATCCAGAGGTCTTGACACAAGCATTGACACCTTGACACCAAGAACACTTGATAAAGTACAGGATTTTGTCTCCCAGGTCATTTATCCAGACACGGGACACATGGTTATGCTGATAGAGATTTATTTTCTTGTCTCTGGAAAAATGGCTATGCAAAGCATTCCCTCTCCAAGCACAAAAGAGGTGACAGTCTCTCCCCTGCTCTGCAGCAAGTTTGGAAGCTGAAGAAGGGAAAGAAATCCAGTTAAATCAGTTGAGACTGCTGAAGGGAGACAACACATGGTACTGTCAAGGTGGGAGACACAGGGGAAGCAGCAGGAAGGATCAGCTCAACGTCTCACACAAAATCCAGACAGTTCTGCACCACAGGGTAGGACTGGGAGAGGAAATTAGGAAATTCTAGAGTGTTGTTGGTGTAAAACTGGATTTAAAGCTTGTGGGTCAAGCAGCATCACACAGGGAACCTCAAATTGGGAACTCACCTTTATACAAGGCTTTTTCCAGCTGTGCAAAGATAATGGGCTTTTGGGAGGTAAATAAATGAAAGCCATGACGAAGCTACACTGGAAGCTCAGGAGTAACTCGGAATAGTCTACTGATACCTGGATGTGACTTTCACAGCTTTGAAGGAGCTACACAGAAAGTCAGGGAGCTCAGAAAAGCCCAGGGAAAACCCAGCAGCATGGATAGGAGAGTTCAGAGCCCTCTGGAAGAGCCCATGCTCTGCTCCCAGTACTGGAGCACCAATTACTTCCAAATGCAAGTAGCTGGAACACCTCAGATAAATGAGGCGTGGAGTTTGTCCTTCACAGAAGGTGCTGCCTTAACACAGAGAAACAGCCAACAGGAGAGAAACCCAACATGCAGAAAGTTCCAAAATACAGCTGAAACCTCTCATTGGTCAGGGATAGTCTTATCTTTGCCTGAAGGGCATTTATTTGGTCAGTCCCAGCTCTGTATCTGCAACTCCTCCTCCACCCCAGTGCTAGAAACACATGAATATTCTGTTTTATGAGGCTTGAGTAATAATCATGGAAGGTGTCACTCTGCATCGGGAAGGACGAGATCACTGAGATCCCTGGGACAGGATTGTTCTGCTGGTACTGGGGGCGTTATTTTTGTATTTAAACATTGGAGAAGGGGATAATGCATGGAAATGTAGATCTTACGTTACATAACACAAATGTTGCAAAGCAAGAAATGCTGCTCCTGCTCCTACCCCCAAGGGAAACCACTGCACCCCCAAGCTTTAGCTCATCCTCTTATGTTCCAAGGTAAGGAGCAATTCTGCCTAACACTCAGAAAAATATACAAACAAAACACAGAATGCACTTTTATCCAAATCTTTTCACAAAAAATCACTGATTTTGTTAAAAACTGGACAGAAGGGCTTTTTGTTAAAAGATAAGGTCTATATTTTCTCTAAGTTCAGCTTCTGGGATTCCTTTCAACACCACTGAAAGCTTTTTAACACAGCACACAGTTAAATGACAATAAAATGGCTGTTTTGAACATGAAGGAGATTATACTTTTTCTGAAACAGAAAGAAAAGAAGATGAAAGACAAATCTAATTTTCTCTCATTATAATCCATTGACGCACAGATTTTTGTTAATTGCTTTCCTTATGGGTATAATCTAAACATTTTAAGCTATAATAAACCTACTAAGCACCATAGGAAAATAGTAGAGAAAGAGCTTGGGGAATCTTTTAGCAAATTTTTCATTCGTTTTGCATGGAGAACACCATGTGAGAAGCCTGGGTGTGTGCTACGGCCAGGGAAAATGGACACACAGAAAAGGATATTCCAGCCCAGCTTCCCAGTCCCATCATCCAGAATTCCTAACACTCCCATTCCTGGAAGTGTCCAAGGCCAGACTGGATGGGGCTTGGAGCAACCTGGGACAGTGGAAGGTGTCCCTGCCTATGGCAGGGGGTGGGACTGGGTGGGCTTTAAGGTCCCTCCCAACCCAAACCAGTCTGGGATTTCATGATTGGTTTGGTGTGAAAGGGAGTAACAGGAGCTGTTAAACACGTACTAGAAAAACGAGCTGTAAGATGTTCCAAAATATCTCTGGGAAATAAAAACCAAGGTGTGTCCAGTGTACTTTACCCCAGAGTCAGGAGAGCTCAGCCAAGCTGGTTTGCACTGCAAGGCTGGGACACCCCTGGCCACGGCCTCCAAACCAGCCCTGCTGAACACACAGCAGGAAAGCTGGGAATTATCCCCACCAGGCTAAAAAGCTGCTTCCTCGTTAAGTTTCCAGAATGTAATGAGCACACAAGGTGTAAAAACAGCAGTTTAAAACCCAGTCTCTCCTGTCTCCACAACATAACACTTCTAGATATCCCCACACCCACAGGTAACTGAAATTAAACACAAACTGGAAAATAGATTTAAAGCATTTTCTCAGTAATTGGAATGAACTGAGGATTTAATGTGCTTTTTGTCCTCATGCTCACAGTTCTGCAGCAGGGCTGGGTTTTACTTTAAGCACAGCCCTTAACACCCCATATTCACACAATGTAGCAGTTGATCATTTAGCTATGAGTAAAACCCAGTATTTTACACACATGCAATGCCCTTTTTAACATATACTGGACATATTTCACTCAGCAAAAAGGTGCTATGTTTACCATTATCACCACTCCTTCCCCCTCAAGGGGTTATCACAGATTTAATGGGAACAGCTTAAATCACCAGAGCTCACGTTAACAACCTGAAGTTCCCAATTGATGATTCAAGACTCTCCTCCAGGTACAAGATGAAGGATCTATAAGGATGCCCCACTGTTGCCTGCCTTGCTGCAGCTGGTCTTGCACAGCCTTTTAAAAACACATCTCAGAGTTACAGGCTTGTGAGCAGTGCTTGAGAGGATGGTGCTCTAGGGGGAAAAAAGAGACTGCAGACAAACCCAGCCCGAGGAGCAAAAGAGGACACTTGTTTGTATCCTTTGTAACATCCTAAAGATGGGAAAGTAACATTCCCCTGAAGCCACCTCGCTGGTCAGGCCACCCTCTCTTTTAGTTCACAAACTCACTTTCTTTATTTCACAAAGAACTGCTGCTGGCATAAATCAAGTTCTTCACAGATTAAAGAGAAGGAACCCAACATTAGCTGCTAACTACAAGCTTTTCCTGAAAAGCACTACCTGAACCTTGGCTTAAGGCTTACTCCCCAGTCTTTCAGGGGGACAGGATTTCTTAGACATCCATTGCCAGTTATTTTAAACAGATCTCCAGCACCTATTCCATGGACATGAGGGCTCAACAGCTTCAAAACTTCAGGACAAATGATGTCAGTAAATCAGAAAAGAATACAGGAGAAGAGTCCAGCACCTGAGTGCTTACTATCATTAAAGAAAGCAATAAACCCACTTTTCCATTCAATTAAAGTTAATTCCAGTCAGGTCCGGGAGTCCCAACATTGACTGAACTCCACGGTTCCAGCAGAAACATTCACCAAACAGAGGAGTCTGCACAGAAAAGAAGGAGAAGAAATGAAGGGGTGGGGCATTAAATGACTTGTCTGAGCACACAGTTAATTACTGTGGGATCTCAGTCAGGTTTCCAAAGTCCCAGCTCTGTCTCCCCATCCCTCACAGGCCATGCTGGCTCACCGATACAGATTCCTCTTCCTCAATAAAGCAGGAGGAAGAAAAATCATCATGTGGGGTCAGCAAGGAAGGCAGACAATGTCCTGCACATTTTGTTGAACCAAAATAAGCCCTTCAAGATCACCCCTGAGCACTCACAGAAACCAAACAAGTAACAAATTTTTTCCTAGCCTGTGAAAGGAAATGAGTGTTTCACTGAACCCAGTATAACACGATTGTAAACAGTGTAGCAGAGCAGCACGTTACACACCAGCAGAGAGGCCCTCAGTGAATCATGGGCAGCTGAAGATCAGAGCTCCTACACCAACCACCAGCACTTACTACTGTGAGCAGGACACGACTCCCCAGTACCTGCCCAGGGTGACATGGCAAGGTAAGGCCCTTGCTGCCAGGGGAACACACAGGGAGCGTGTGGAATCACTTGTCCACTCCCACCAGAGAACCCTCAAACCCAACACCTCTGATTTCTCTCCAGAAGGAATAGGCTGTCCCTTTTTAAAGTCTCAACAATCCACACGTGGCTTTTAAGATGTCTTGGGACTCAATTTCTGTAAGGGGAATGGAGGGAAATGAGTAAGTCACCATGTTTAAGTCAAACCTATAAAAAGAAACACGAGTGTCAGACTCCTGGGTGACAACTGTGGGGTGGGCAGGTGACTCATGCCCTGGCACAGGCACACTGTAATTTAGTGTGAAGAAGTCATCAAAATCAATATTTACAGGTGGGTATTTTTATAAAAAAGAGTGTACATTTGCCACAATAGATTTAGAGACTGCTCTTTGAATATAAATAAAAGCACCAGATGAAAAATCCTGCACCCCCCTCAAAAATAAGTATGTCTTCAAACATAAATACATCTTCAAACCTGACCATGCAGGTGGACATTTACCCCGGGTCAAAAGCATCACTGGAACATCCCCACTGGCACCAACACCCAAAAGCACAGGGTGAGAGAATTTCTTCACAGAAAGGGTTGTTAAACACTGGAAGGGGCTGCCCAGGGAGGTTTGGAGTCCCCATCCCTGGAGGTGTCCAAGGAGGGCCTGGACACGGCACTGAGTGCTCTGGGCTGGGGACAAGGTGGGAATCAGGCACAGGCTGGACTCGATGGCCTGGGAGGGCTTTTCCAACCTGGATCCAATCTGATCCTGGGATTCTGTGACCCCTCCGTGGGGGAATTATGAAACTTGTTTATAAGGATCAGCGCTATTATGCAACTGTTAAATACATTCATATTTCCAGCATGAAAACAAACACTGCCAACAACTCCTCAGGAATGAATCTTGGGAAGCACCAGATAGATTTCAAGCACACAAGGTGATTATTTGGATATTTCTGACAACTTCGTGCCTAAGGGCTGCGATTGTGAACCAGAACTGGTGCCAGAGCTGGTGCCTCTGCTAAGGGCCTCAGATCTGCAGTGGCAGTAATTGTCTTTTTTCTGTGTCCTATTATATGGAAAACACACAAGAATTTTACAAATAAAATTAGAAAAAAAAACCTAAACACACGCAAGAAACTTAAGAAAATCAAGATCTTGTAAAAGAAAGAAAATTTAAACTCTACTCATTGCACCACAATTACATATAGAACACATTTGTTTCTCAGGCTTCTGATGCCCAGTGCAGGCTCTCCAAATGATCAGCTTTTGCTTGTGGATTTGCTTTCAATATATAACCTTATACATAGGTTATGTACAGGGCTTACCTGCAAGAAGGCCCAGTATCTGCAAATTAAAAACAAGACTATCCCCATCATTTTAAATCACTACAGAAAGGCTCACAGACACATCTTTTCCAGATCAAATAGGAGGACTCACAGCTGATTTAATTCCAATTCTGTTAGTGCCAAACACCCAGCATTCCAGAACTAGTAAATTGTGTGTCCAATTATCACTCATAGAGAGTTCAAGAGGCTGCATTTAAATGAAGATTATGAAAACGAAAGGGACTCAAAATGCCGTTCTGACTAGAGAAGTGAGCACTGAAAGTGATAGCTGCTCAGGGAAAGCACTTCTAAAAATGTTAAGTCTTAACCAAGTGTGGTTTTAATAAAGATCTAAAGATTGCCAAGGGTTTTTCTTGTTGTCCCTCATTCTCGCCCCATGACAAAGTAACCTACAAGACACAAAGCCGAGAAACAAAGATTTTCAGTAAGAGTGGCTTTGTGCGTGAGTGAGTGGGGGCGGGGGGGAAGATGTAGTAAGGGGGAGAAAAGAAAAAAGGAGAATAAATGTTAAAAAAAATAGAGAAAAAGAAACAACATCAGTGGAAGTTCAAACATTAGAAAAAGCTTGCCTCTAAATGGGGAGCAGACACTGCAGAAAGAAAAGTTTGGGCATGCTGAAACACCGTAATTTATGGAAAAATGCAACTAGGCAGGTTCCCTAAGTGCAACCCCACACCCTTGTGAACCAGCACATCCAGATGCCTTTTCCTTCCTTGACACTTCTGGGGCAAGTTCCTTCTCCCAGAGTACACAGTGACCAACACATGAGCCCTAGGTTACAGCTACAGAACTGCTGCCTTTTGTGTTTATTCCCAGAGCAGCTGTGGCTGCCGCTGGATCCCTGGCAGTGCCCAAGGCCAGGTTGGACATTGGGGCTTGGAGCAACCTGGGACAGTGGAAGGTGTCCCTGCCCATGGCAGGGGGTGGAATGAGATGGGCTTTAAGGGCCCTCCCAACCCAAACCATTCCTGAACAGTTCTAGGGATGGAGATCCACAGCTCCCTGTTACCCTGTTAATTCTAAACAAACAATGTGCCAAAATCTGAAGTTCCACACAGGAACAGAACTTATATTTCATGCCTAGAATAGGATTTTGAAAGGGTCAGATGGGTTAAAAGTGACCCACTGGGCAAACCACTAGCTAAAATAATGTTTCCATATACATTTTTTGGCAAAAGTTTGAAACCAGCAAGTCATGTTCCTCAGCAATCTCAATCCCAGTGCCTGATTCCCAAATGATTTCCCAACATTGCTTCCAAAGCAGGAAAAGCACAGAAATATTTATTACAAAGTAGATCAACTTGGCATAATTTTACTATCACAGCCAGGAGAAAGACAAGTGAAGAAGGAAAATGGCTACAAATATTCCTGATTTAATTTCCTACACAGCAGACAAACTGATGGATTTGATGCATTCAGCAATATAACCTAACAAAATCTACTCTAAAAACATTCCTGGGACAGCAAAAGCAATGTTTGAGCCCCCTTGGAGATTGCAAGGAGGTTTTCTCAGTGGGAAGGCAGAAGCAGAGCTGAGCTCAGACTCTGGGGCAGCTGAGGACTCTCTGCCTGCCAGGACAAAGCACAGGAGCCCAGCCCAGCTCCAGGGAAGGAGCCGCAGTCTCGGGGCTGGCACAGAATCCTGGATCACCCGAGTTGTGCCAGGCAGTGTTTTCCCTCGGGACGATGCACAAAGAAGAGCACAAAGAAGAGCACAAAGTGCTGTGTACACGAGCCAGCGTGGTGCATCAGCCTTGTCTGCCTTCAGTCCTGTCACACAGCCCATCTACTGGCACAGGATTTCCCTTTTATCTAAACTAAAGCTTTTAAAGCAGACTAATGCAAATGTTATCCTTGCTGTGACTGCATTCCTGGGCATGGGACACAATAAGCACTGATTTAGCCACAGATCTCAAACGAAAACCTTCACGGATTTCCTGTCAAGTGATCCAGTACTTAATTTAGCCCTTTAAGGTGGGCTATATATGAGAGTACTACAAGTAATCACATTCTGGAGAATTATTTTGGATCACATTCCTGGTCACAATCAAATAGATAGAATTCCTGCTCTGCTCCTCCAGAATTATTGCTACCATATAAACTCAGCCTCTCTGTTTTCATGCCAAACTCACTGTTGTCAACAATGAAAGCAAAACCCATATTTAGTGCTGGACTGGTTCTGCTCTTTCTTGAGACTTGATCTAGATGCAAGGGGTTTAGAACTAATAGTAATAATAACAATAAAATAATGGTAATTAATAATTAGATAAATAATCCTATTGAATATTTAAGCCAGCAGCCACCTCCTTAAAAATTTCTCCTGGATGTCTCACAATGCATGTAATTAGGAATCTTTAAAAAAATGATCCAAATTGTCAAAGTAAGTTTCTGTAAGATTCCATATGTTTTTATCATTGTTGAATATCATAACACTCCTACAGGAAAAAGAAAACAGAAGAAGAAGGAAGAGGAAAAAAATAAACTAGAGCTTGCAAAAAGGAGAAAACTGCTCTTCTCCCAGTGCTTCTTTACAGAAAGGCTGATGAAATTAAGCAATATATTCCAACAGAGGCTTGAAATGCCAGAAAAAAAGAAAAATCCAATAAAGTAACAAAAAAAGCCCGTATTACTAAGAGACTAATTTTGTTTTCATATTTGGAGTTGTAAGCTCCTGCTTTATGTGGCACCTGAGGACCCAAACAGATTATTTCAGTGTTTTCCAGCATCCTCAGTAGCCTGTGTTCCTCCACCTTCTCCCTTGCACATCGTTCTTCAAACTTGCAGCTAATCAAAAGAAATTTCTGGGATCTTCACTTCCATTTTTAGTCCTGGCCTAGTTAAAAAAACAAAGGGAACCCAGCAATAAATAGTGAGACAGGCTCCTCTTTTTTTGTTGAAAGAGTAAAGAGAAAGAATCTCTCTGTTCCTCCTTGATCAGACTCTTGAGGCAAACAGGCTCTTGAAGAGCTGTTAGCAAAGCAAGCACCCAGCCTGGTGTGAAGTGTGGAGGGAGAGGAGATGGGGAAGAAGGCCCTCCTGGAGCTGAAATGCATTCAGTGCACACACCTGGCCATGGCATTCCTGGGAAGTGCTGGTGGAACACCTTGGCTGGGACTGAACTTCTGGACTCCTGCCCAATTCACTTTGGGTGGATTGAGTTAAATTCTCTGTGACTTCCTGAGCAAGCAGGTACATGTACGACTGTCCCAGCTTATTATTAAAGTCCATGAAGTGCAGTTCCATGCAGGAGGGGGATTTTTGGAACCCCCAGTTGCTCACAGCACCCCGATCAGTTTTGCCAGTGGTCGAGCATGAATGGCTGATAACAAACCCTGACAGGTCACATGGAGGCAGCTGGTGTGGAGCAAGTGAAGCCTTGGAGAAAAGGAACTGCACAGGTACCACCAGGTCCTCCCCATGGAAATAACTGAAGACTCAGCTCTGCCTGAATTTGCACTGTCCTGAATGTTCCTTTTCCATAAGAACCAGCCTGCTTTATGCCAGTGTACATCCAAGATGACTGAAATAAAGACTGAGTGACAAATTAAACGAGAACACAAAAGCTTGGGAATTACATCAAGAATAGATTCCATCACCATGGGATTTCAGCTGCTCAACAGCACAGTGGGATCAGGTACAGAGATCAGACACTCTGCATGTAAAACAGTCTGCATCCAATTTCTTGGGCAAACTCGGTTTCACAGTGACAACTTGAGGCTTTCAGTGTTCTGGAAGAGACCAAAGTGAGGCTTCCGAAGATGGATTTGCTGAGTTGTTCCCGGTATCCTGAACTGCAGAGGAGAGGCTGTGTGTGCTCAAATAACCCCGAGTGAAGGGGCCCAAACACTGCCAGGTGTCTCTTCTGCAGACAGCGCTGCCAAGGAAGTCAAGGACTGTCCTACTCTACTCTGCAAATCATTGGAAACTGGAGAAATAACACCACGGACTTCCAAAGCCATCCTGAGTGAAGGTGACAATCCCTGCATCAGCTCTGAGAGGCCAGGACACCCTCTCCCTCCTGGCACAGCACAGCCCCTGTGCAGCACCCCAGCTCCGCTGCAGCCATCCCCACCCCTTGTGCGCTCTGCTTAAAGTTCAGGGGTCTAAAAAGCATTAATTACAATGTTAAATTAACCTGCACTGAAGGGGGATCGGGGCGGGGAGGAAAAACTGATGTGCAGGTCCCCATGGCAGCAGCCTGAAAGGACAGGCTTTCCAATTCCGTGATCATTTC
The DNA here is from genome assembly GCF_009650955.1 of Corvus moneduloides. Lineage (NCBI taxonomy): Eukaryota > Metazoa > Chordata > Aves > Passeriformes > Corvidae > Corvus > Corvus moneduloides. The sequence goes on along the minus strand of NC_045500.1, from coordinate 379,149 downwards.
ACCAAGGCAGCTCTCCTGCCTCTGAAGCATCTCTGCTGCAGCTTATCCGATGTGCTCAGCACTTCTATTTATACAGACGTGACTCACCTTACAACTGCCTCACACAAGGCTCCTCTTCCACCTTCCCTTCAGGAAACAACAACAGCAGGAAAACACTGTGAAAGTAAGATCTCTCCTAGAGTTCATCCCGAGCTGGTGACAGGCCTGTAAAGACAGGGCTGTAAAGGGTGATACATGAGGTTTGGAATGCTCCAAACTGCCATGGGGATCTGGGGTGAGCACAGAGGGGAACCGCTGGACCAGAAACTGTCACCCTGATCCCACCTGACACTGCCATATGCCCAGCCCCACAACAGCAGCAGGAATGGGAAGATCCAAACCTCATATGCATTCAAAACATCATTTCAAAGGGCAGGCATGTCACAAAGTCATTTTTTTACTGCATTCCCTGAAGTGAATTGTTATGTTGCTTTTATTATTATATTGAGGACATTCCTTTAAAATCAGAAAAATAAGGAAGAAAACAGTGAAGCTTGGCTGGAAAGTTGGGCAGACATGTCCCTAGAGACCTCCCATCTAAAGTCTGAGAAAAAACAGCTCTAATCTCCTCTGGTACTTCTTAGGCTGGAAAAGAGAAACACTTGCAGATGGTGTTCCTGAGGGGGTGTGGGAGGCAGGGAAAAATAACTTCTCCAGACAGCCTTCCTACAATGCGTAAAGGTAAACGGAGTCGGATTTCTCTCTCTTCTTCAAATTCTACATTTTGGGGGTGTTTTTATTCACCCCTGGTTGCTTCCTTCTCCTAGTTCCCTGGATTCCCATCCACGTGCTCCCTCTCCACTGCACCTCATCCCCCACATCAAGGCAACACCATCCCAGGCCTGCAGCACCTCATCACCCAAGTCTCACAGACCCCACTTCCCAACAGCTCTTTCCTCCCAAGAGCTCCTCAGCAGCTGTACCAGGAGGGAATGTTGCCTCTTTTCTCATCTGTGTAACATGGTCAGAAGAGCCAGACTGACTCCCAGGCACCAAAATGGACATTCCAGTGTATCAGGGACTCTTGGATACACATCCTTCCTCCCACAAAGGACTGGGAGCTGAGTTCAGGGGTTCAGCTTAACTGAAACTGGGAGCCACAAAAAGTCACAATGAAACAATTCACAGGTTCATTATCAGTATCAACTATCAGCAAAAAGGCTGATTTGATCAAAAACTTCACACTAAAAAAGCAGTTTACACAGAAATAAGCAGAAAACTTTCCCATCCTGTCCTCTCTCATGTCCCAGCTCTGTCAGTTAATTGCAGATGATCCTCATCTACAGCAATGTCTTTTGCTTAAAATTATTTAGTGCCAACTGCATTGCTGGTAAAACTCCCATGTTCTAATAAGAAAAGTGTTTTGCTTATTTGTTTTAAAAGCCCAATACAAAAAGATCAGTTTCTTCCTTTATGCTGATCTAATGCCCCAGTGGGCAAAGCTTGATAGTAATCACCTTCATTGGGAAGAGGCTGAGCTGTTCTTCCCCAATTCTCCAGCTGTAAGTAATCCTATGTCAAACACTGAGAAAGAAGTGAAATCCAGCTTGTGCCCCAAGTGAGCTGAAGTGTCAGCATTCCTCAGTGAGGGCTGGGGTCACTGGGAGCCACTGGGACCCTTCAGTGCAGGTAACCATGTGCTGCAGTGCTGCTGTGAAGTGAAAGGCCAAGACAACTCCCCCCATTTCCCCTGCTCCCTGTGTGTTATAGTGTAAAATACAGTTTTCTTGGACGCTGAGACTCCGCCATTGGCCCACCCTGGAAGAATTCAATGTGAGCTCTCCCATTTCAGCCCTGCCACTGTTGCTAAGCACATTTTAAAGGAATTCAGCCACAGATACATCACTAGACAGTTCAATGTGGAAACCAAAGGAGCCCAGACCTATAGGAATAGGAAGGAAATGCTGTCCAGCAACTCTCACTCCTGTCTTTTCCAGCAGGATGGAGTGGAATTAAAGCTGTGACATCACCAGAGCTATTAAGGAACCAGGAGGTGCTGCAGTGACCTGCAGACTCACTCAGAACACAGGATGACTGTTCTGGTATAGAAACTGCAGAAGATGACCTTGGATTTCCTCCTGAGGTGAAATCTCATTTGAGCACGCCTCACCTCCCAGCTGCTCCGACATTCCCAGTGCCATCACTCAGATGTCCTTGGCTTCCATGGGCAAGTCCTATGAATGGAAACAGAACCAGGGCAGAGGCTGCTGAACACCATTTTTGCTTTGCTGCTGCCTAATTAGATGATGCTGACTAATCCTCTGCATAACTTCACAGTGAAAGGAACCCAGCAGGAGCGTTAGGATGGGTTTGAAAGAGCTAAAAGCCATGAATTATTTCCTTTTACAGAGAGCAATTCACTTGTACAAGTTGATTCCATCAAGTGTTCCTTTCTGAGATTATATTCCCCACAAAATGTCTCTGTGGCCTCCAGTGTTGCAAGTTCAAAGAACAGCAGATGGAAACAGAAAAATGAAGAGAAAAAAGATGGATGCATTCCCCTGAAACATTTTCCATCCTGAAGCAACTACAACGAGAAGTGATTTCCAGGACTGGCCTCTTGACTTACCACTAAGTAAACAGGGGCTATAAATGTTTGTTCTCCTCTTGCAAAACTGTAGATCTGTGGCTAACATACCCAATAATGCAGCCCCTGAGCAAGTTCACAGAGAGCAGCTCGCAGGTTTAGAGTGGGACATGCACAAGCACCCCTTGCAAAGCTCAACCCCACACTTGTAGAGTCCTGTTGGGCTGAGAGAACCTCAACAGACTTACCACTGCCAGAAATTTAAACCTAAAATGTTCAGATTGCCTTTGTTTCCTCAGAGATCCTGCTAAACCACAGCTGCAAAAGACACAAGGTGAAAAGAAAGGCCATAGACTGAAATATTCAAGGATAGGAAATCTTTTGTAATTGTCATAGGTTAGCAAGCATAGTCCCCGAAGGGATGTCCTTGCTAAGGGGTGCTTACAGTTTCCTCTGGGACCTGATAGAACCTATCAGCGGCCAGTTTGAATATGGACAATTCTCTAAGCCACTTAAAGTTGTGATCACCTCTGTGATCCACATTGAAGAATAGGCAAACTCCCCCCCAAGCTCTCTCTCGTTTCCGGCGCTGGGACAGGCGGCTGCAGGCCCCGTGTGGGGGCCAGTGGGCCCGGCCCAGGCCCTGCTTGGGCCAGGCCGGGCCGGGCCACGGCCATCCTGGAGCCGATGGACCTGTTCCAGCCATGGAACCCCCCCCCCCCACTGCCTTGCCGTGGGCAGCCGGAGCGGCTCGGCTCTTCCCCCTCTCCACTGCGATAAGAAAAATTCAACATTCCCGCTGCAAAGCTGCAAGGCCGAGGTGAGATTAACCCTTTTAGTGCTGTGAAGAGCTGAAAACCTGAGGGAAGAGAGAGAGGAGATGCTTAAAGCTGAAATTCTGTTGTGAAGCTATGATATATCAGAGTATCCCGTTGTAATTTCATGAAGATATGGGGGGATGGAGTGTTTAACTCGTGAGCAAAAGCACCTGCGCTGAGATAGGGAGATGCTGACGCAGCTGTGATTTCATGAGAAGTTTGGACAGGGAGAGATGGACCAGATGAGGACTTTTGCTCCAAATGGGAAAGGAGAAACCTCAGTCCCTAGAGATGCTCCCAGAGATAGTCCTAACGATGAAGATGAGGAAGACCCTTTGCTCCCAGGGAAGGAGAAGGGCCTCTGTTTTTGTTTCTGAACGGCTCAACCTTAAAATTGTACCCCAAAAAACTTCAAGAGTGGACCCTCGAAAGCAGTTGTGGGAAAAGCTGCAAGTCAGGGGAAGGGACTCACACGCAGGCAGAGAGACTCCTCTTCCTAAATGGACTGAACAATATTTGGAAGTGGGCGGCTGGCTCGTTGTGATAATGTTTTCATAGCATGAGCAAGAAGAGACTTCTCTTTCTAAATGGACTGAACAAGGTTATTATGGAAGTGGTAACAGACTGAACATCTCAAGGGTTGTCTTTTTCCATTGTCAGTGGGAGAAGGGAGGAAGGTGGGGGGAGGAGGAGAGTTCTGAAGGTGGTATAATTTTTTTTTCCTTCTTTTAGGTCTGTTAATAAACTTCTTTATATTCTTTCAAGTTTGGTGCCTGCTTTGCATTTCTCCTAATTCTTATCTCACAGCAGATAAACAGTAATGAGTATTTTAGACCAAACCACTACACTAAATTGGTGTTTCTGCCCGGTTACAAACCCAACCCGAGACAAAAATCAATTTTTTTGAAGCTTTAACAGGATGACATCATCAGCTACCTCATTACCTGAGCTGGTTCCTATGGCAAGGAGAATTCAACTGCTCAAGCCTTCTTTTTTTCTCCAGGCTTAGCTTGGTAAGTGATGATCCATAGGAAACACAGCAGTGCTACTGAAAAGATAGGGTAAACAACTGCAGCTCAGTCAGCCAGGGTGTAGGACAGCTCTGCTTAGGAACTAACAGTGCTCTACAGGCATGGGGAGTATGGAAAACATTCCCCATTTTCACGGAATCACAGAATATCCCAGCTGGAAGGGACCCACAAGGACCACTGAGTTCAACTCCTGGCCCTGCCCAGACATCCCAACAATCCCAGCCTGTCCCTGAGAGCATTGTCCAGTCGCTCCTGGAGCTCTGGCAGTTCAGAGCAGAACGTGATGTCAGCAAAGGAAAACAAATGCACTTTGTTGGTGAGTTTTCAATAAAACTCGAAGTATAACAACCTCAATGCTCCAATGTTTTTACTTTCTGTGATGCAGATTTCCCCAAATCATTCAAGGGTACATCAAAACCAGCCCCCACTGCCCTGGCCGGACAAGTCTGAAGAACATTCATAATGCACTTCTGGTGCTGGTGACTGGGAGAAATTCTACCCTCTCCAGTCAGGAGCTCAAGGCCTCCACACCGTATCAGCCTCCTATCAGCTGCAAGTGAAAGGCTGGGGTGTAGAGTACGTTCCTCAGGTTCCTCCATGTGCATCTCAACCTCTCTTAGAAAGACTTAGTAAGTCTTTCTTAGGAAAGAAAAGAGTTTGAACAACAGTTGAAAATAACTCCAAACAAACATCCTTCTGCCCAACAACACAGCTCCTGAAAGCTGTCCAAGGTCAAATGTGGCCCTTCCTTTAGTGACAAAACCAGGTCCAGAACAACTGCAGCTTCACCTCCTTACCCACTGCGGATCCCCCAGGATGGGCCAGGGCCGCACCACTCACCAAGGGCAGGTTTTTAGTCTCAGCCTTACCTGAGCACAGAAGTTGGCTGAATATTCCGTTACCAATTACACAGAAATTTGGGTCAGTGATGGAGGAGAGAACAGGAGGAAAAAGACAGCTGGGTTTACAGAGCTCCCAGGTTTGTGCAAGGTAAAGAATAAAACCTCTTCTACTTACACTGCAGCCACACTTGGTCAGGAAGCAGAATGACTAAGCTCAGGTCCACAGTTATTTTCAAAGTAATTTGCTTTCCAAACAGCTTCCCAGGTGTACCTGCAGGTCAGTCCCTACTGCACGTACCTTTTTAGATCTCATGTTTTTATTGGCAGATGATTTTACAAGTACCTAGTGCAATAATGCTCCAAAAAATGTAATGCATAAATATTCCTGCATACAATTAAACTAATAATTAGTTCCCATCAAGGACACGCATGCAGGAATGTGAAACAATAGCTGAACAGTGGAAGTGTGCAGGCATTCATTAAGTCACTACATAAATGCAGGAAGATGCGCTGCTGGAAATAACTTTTCCTCAAGGTCACTGGTGAAGTTGTTTTAATGTAATTAATTCAGTCGCATTCAGAATAATAAAAACTGGTGTGAAGCACTAATTCAGCTGAAGGACAACAAGCAGCCAAGGACTGTGTATCCTCCACAAACAAAACCATGACAGAGCTGGCAGTGCTGGGCTGGGACAGGGTAAACCAGCCCCTGCTGACTCTGCCACCATCCCTTCCAAACAGGGGGGACAGCAAATGTCCCCTGAAAGTCAGGACCCAAAATGCAATTCCAAGGGGGAAAAAGAAAGGAATTCAGTAAGTTTGCTGCTAGCTGATTTTAGTAAATAGCATGTCTTTCCCCTTGGTATTTGGATAATGTGACAACACTGAGGAAGAATTTTGGTTGGTCTCAAATGAACAGGAGTGAGAAACCATTGCAGCCTGTCCTGGCAAAGACAGAAGGCTCAACAGCCTCACACCCTCCTCCTTTCCTTCCAAGCAATCTTGTCACTTTATTGCCCAGCCAGCAGACCTGCCATGGCACACAAGAGGAAGATGGGAGAGCAACAGCCAGGAGAGCATCAAACACCTTGGAATGGACTTCAGGCCCAACCAAACAGATCTAATCATTTTCAGCACATTTTATTCCAAACAGCATGTGACCTATTTTAGGCCTCACTCTGAGCTGACTATAATTAACTGTAATTTGTACAGATTTCAATTTAATACAGGAACTGGCTTGCTAAAAAAAAAAAATTAAAGCAGGGCGATTTCTAAAGTTAAAAAGTTAAAAGAAACTCATTTTTAAGTTAAAGTGTCAGACAAAAACACATTGTATATTGGCTATATATAATAATCTTTCCAACACAGTTCCAAGGTAAATATCTAAGAGGCTTTTATGGTGTCTCAAACTTAGTACAAGGACAGAATGTGATTTCATAGACTGAAAAACTCAACTTCCCTTTAATAAAAATGCAGTTAATATTTGCTTTCTTAGCAGCAGTGGAGGCTTATATTTCAGAATTTGGCTGGGTTTGGGGTTTTTTGCTGTGACATAAAGCACAGTTATGTTTATGTTCAAATGAGATCTCCAACTCTGGTGAGACCTGTCCTTATTTCCCATCTCCAATTCTCTTCTCCTATTTCATTACTCAAGAAAACACCACCATTTCCAGCCTCCCCTTTCACTGCCACCCCCAGTGTCACACAAAATCCCAGCAGGGAAGATAAAGAGAAGAGAGCTCTGTTTCAGAACCTCATGTGGACATTCCCCGAGGAAAAAAACCCACAAGAATAAATTCTTACTCATTTATATCCAGGCCTCTCTTTTTCTCTCCCTCCCAGGCACTCTTATCTATGCTACAGAATTTTCTCTGCTGTAGGTGAGTTATCACAAAATCTCTTTTATAAAAAACATGGCAAAACCAGAAGAACCCCCACAAGGTTTTGAATCAGAACTTGACATACTGTACAGCTCAAAAGGGGTAAATTTGTCTGCCCTGCACCTCCCTTTCGCTACTTAAATTGCACTTCTGTGCTTTGCATCCCTTCTTTGTTGAAAACTTTTATTTCTCTGGTAACTTCTGAAACAGACAGCAGTTTGTGGAGCAAAGAAGAAAAAACCTGTGAATTTTTTTGTAAGGGAGAAAAACAAGAAGAACTCCCAGCGCCCTTTTCTGTGTCAGCACCTGCATAAAAACACCCTTGGATTTCTCTCCAGCACATCCCTCCGATGGAGGCAGCCACGTCTGCCTCGGAATTCAGCGTCAGGCTGGTGCCAAAGTTGTCCTGACTAATGCTGCAAAGCCTGGCTGTGAGCTAAGCTGCAGTGACTTCAACTGGAAAGCAAGTCTGATAGCTTTGCAGTGCTGTCTGGCAGGCCAGGAAAGACATGAGGGATGGAAAGAGTGACAGAAATGGAATTAAGAAGTAGTAGATGAGGTGACATTCAAGAAGAGAGAGACGATAAAAGCAATGACACGATTCTGACTTGACACACTTCAGATAATGTAACTGCAATCTGACAGAGCATAAATAGTCACTGATGAGGTAAAAACGCAGTTAGGAGTACTTGGAAGTATTAACTTTCCCTGGGCAACTCTCATTCCTACAGCCCAGACAGAACTTTTTTGCCTCTCTGCAAGTTAAATGGTGCCATTTTGCCTTTGGCTTCCAAGAAAACTTTGTTCTAATTCAGAACAGTCCCTTGCAGAGCAGAGTGAGCTCCCAGCACCACAGTGAACGAATAAATGCAGCAAAGGCAGATGCAACTTCCACCTTGCAAGGGTGTTCAGAAAGCTTTGAATTCACTCAAACACAAGAAGGCAACGTCCAGCCAAAATCATCATGAAGCCAAGGAGAAACACAAGCACAGCCCAAACTCACCAGTGGAGTATAAACTATGAGCTGAAGAGCATTGCAGAAGTCTAAGACAGTTGGGCTCCAAAGCATCCACACCCCTGTGGCTCTGAGCTGAGCTTCCTACCAGCAACACAGAACCACTGAGTGGGAAAACACCACTGGGATGTGCCTGAAAGTGCCAGAGGATGTGCACAAAAAGGCACCAAGCTCTGGTACTCCACAGAATAAGTGAACTTCCAGCACACTGTAAGTGCAGAGAAGCTGAAAGGAATGATTCAGTGAGAGCCAGGGCAGGAACAGCTGGATGACCCCAGATGTGCCCAAATTCCCACTCCTTCCTTGCCCCTTGCAGCAGCTTCAGACCATGAGAGAGGATCTTCCCCAAAGCTCCAGAGCTGCCGCAGCAGTTCACCTTCTGCTTCTGCTCCTGCTTCCACAGCAGCCCTCTTAGACAGGGAGTAACCATGAAGGGCTGAAGTGTCCCCCAAACATCCACTCACAGCAAAAGTGTCACCCCAAACAAATCAGAGGGAGCAGAGAGCAATAACACAAAAACATCAGGAAAAAAATACAGCACTGGAACAAGAAAAGAAACCCCAAAGAAAGCAAAAAAGGATCCAGAGATCAGAACCAAGGACTGTGCATCACAACATACTTGGTATGGTTGCTTGTAGAGGGGTGGTAGGGCAGAATCATCCTTTTCTTGAAAATGCTATGATTGGGCTTTATCCAAAATGAATAGTGTTAATTGCTTACACCAGCAGCAATCGCTGCCATCACCATTTTCTATTACTCCTCTTTGGTTTCCAATTTTTCCTGCTGTGGTGGCAGCTACTCCTTACCCTAAACAACAAGGAATACTCCTATTCCTGACTGTTTCTTATTTATGCACTCAACCCACCACTCCCAAACACAGGGCTTGTCACAGGGGTGTTTAGTAAAGAATAGTGACACTTGAAAAGGACCCCCACTGAGGACAGTGTGGGGATTTTGGCCTTCTAGAAGCAGCCACCAAGGAAAAAAGCTTCTTTTAAAGATAGAAGCTATTAAAAAATATCCTTGGTTTTCAGAGCTTGAATCACCAGAGTTTTGCCTTTCTGACAGTTGACCAAACTAGTGCTGCCTGTTCTGAATTCCAGCTACCCCCTTATCTCAACCAAGACAAGATTTTTATCTTGCCAGCCTTTAGACTGATACCCACATAAACGCATTTTCATCCAAGTCAAATGAGTTTTCGGCTGTTTTTCTGGGCTGTAAAGATTTACATACCATGTAACAGTGATGGCATTGCAGAACTGGGACAACAGACAGGCAGAACAGCAGTGCCATTAATTCTTTAACATGCTATAGCCATGTTTAAGAAAGGCAAAGGGGCTTCCCTTTTTGAACATCCCAGAAAAACAGCATGCTCTTCCAAACTGATCATGTGGCTCTCAACAAGCTCCATATTTTGCCAACCAAAACACAAGCCACGCTGACTACATCACTGAAACGTGGCTGAAAAATGGAAAACATTCCCCTTCACAAATGTACTCCCAGGAAATAAATAATCACTCATTAAACACAGAAACACAAACAATGGCATTGCCCTGTTCAGAGCTGGTTTGACTTGTCTCAGTTTAGAGTTTCTTTCTAAATGAAGTGTATCAGCTGAACTACATGTGGCTCCACGCACATTTTTAGTGCCTGGAGCTGTCTGGTAACTCAGGAGCCTGAGGCTCTCTGATGTCCTCAATCCTTTGAAGAAAAGAAGCTGTTTAGAGCGAAGAGCAAAGGAAAATGTGCAGCTTCCCAGTCCTAGAATAGACATTGCAAAATGAATGGAGTCAACCACAACAGCAGTAAAGTATTGCTTCAGTCCTCCTGCATAATTCTATTTCAACTTAAAATACTAACAAGATCAGCCCTTTCTCCCAAAAGTCCAACTTTATCTTGAATTTGGAAGGGGAAAACCCCAACCAACCACTGATACTACAAATGCATCCCACCCCAGCATGGGAAATAAATACTAAGGAAAGTTTAACCCTGTGATTAATCTTTGTTTCACTTGCCCAGTACAGGGGCAAGGCAGTTATAAAGTCACCTCTGCTGAACTTTGGCCCCTCAGATACAGTAACACACATTCCAAATGACTGAACACTCATCCTGTCCTATGGACCCAGCACACCAGCTGCCTTCAATCTTCAGTCCTGCCTAAGCTTTGCATTCAGTTTCAAGGCAAAACAAGTTCTTGCCCCAACAGGCCCGGCTCATCCAGAGACTCCTCCTCTGTATTCCTCTGTGCTGGCTTCCTGGGGAGTATTTGGGACTCGGAGAAGCAAAAAGCACCAAGCACGGTCATTTTCAAAGCATTTAATGCGTGCCAGGGAGCAGGGCGTGCCATCCCGCCAGCCTCCGGCAGGGAACTGAATATTCTGTGCCTTCCTGAGGAGCTGCTCCTGTGCAAAGCACCCAAACACCTCTCCTCCTGCTCTGCTCCCAGGACACGGTGGGCAAGGATGCTCAGGAATGAGGATTACAGGATTACGGGGCGGAAAGGGAGGAAGAAAAGGGGGCAAGGAACGGGAAGGAAAGGGAAGGGGAAAGGAGGGGAAAAAAAAGAGGGAGAAAAGGGGGGGAAAAGAAGGGGAAAAAGAGGAAATGAGGGGGAGACGGGGAAAAAAGAGAGGAAAAAGGGCGGGAGGGGAAAAGGGGAAGAAAAAGGGGAGAGAAGAGGGGGAAGAAAAAGGGGGGAAAGGAGAAAAAAGGGGAGAGAAAGGGGGAAAACAGAAGGTAAAGGGGGAACAGCATCTCTGCTAATTTGCATTTTGTTGCTATGCTTCACCTGTTGTAAAGTTGGATGATAAACATAATCTCAATGCACAGGAGAACAGTTCCACCACCGATGTCAATCACATCCTAGTCTCTGCAGCCTCCCCAGTTCTTCTCAAGAGGGGCAAAAGGGACTTTCAGAGCTCAAGATGAGGTAAAAGATCTCCTCTGAGACACAGGAGAAAATTAGGCATTGATTAGCATTGAAATCCCGTAGCCTTTCCAGAACTCTTTTTTTTTTTTTTTAACATAGTGTTTAAAAAATTCTATTTTACCTGCAAACCTTGTTCAGAGATAAAGGGATGCTAGCCATTTTTTACTATTTGTGTGAGAAATCCAGGTGCAAACTACTCAACCCTAGATTACATTTAGAGTCAGTGGAAAAGCCCTGACACACTGCTCATGGGGAATTAATCTTATCCTCAGGCAAGAATTAAAGACAGGTCAGCTTCATCACCCTGGGGAGGTGCTTGTTTGTCAGCATCAGCTACTGAGGAAGCCCAGAGACAACATTCACACAATATTTAAACTGGATGTTGGGGCAGATGTATGCTACCAGAGGAGGTGGTTTTCTAACCCCATTAATCTGGTCCAGTGACTGGAACATTTTTGGGAAGAATTTCAGGACTCAATACAACATAAAAGGTCACTCAAAGTCCTGGTTCAGACTTGGCTGAAGTGATAAAAAACCCACACAAAACCAACCCAACAGTCCTAATTTTAAATATTCCGTTAGGTCACATCCATTCCTAGCCTACATTTCAGGGGGTTTTTGTTGTTGAGTTGGTTTTATGGAAGTATAAAAAGCTTCACACGTAGGGTATGAACAGCTGAACCAGGTGGATTCAGTGGCCATAGAGATAAAGAAAAACAAAGCTCTGCAGAAGAAGTTGTCTGCATGAAGTTTCTTCCAGCACAGCTGCTATGCTGTCAAATGTGGTTATCAAGGGACACACAGCTCCTTCTTTGCTTCCAAACCCTGCCCTTTGTCCTAACTTCGAAAGCCAAGTGCTCTCTTCTCCAAAACAATGATGTGCTCTGTTGTCTGTCTGCATTTAACAAGACATGTTAATCAAATATCACCAAAGTTTTCAAGAAAGAATCAAAAATTGCCATAATTTGTGTGTCTTGTTTACTTTGTATCCCAAATTTACTTTTATACTAAAAACATTGATTCATTTTGCTCCCATCTGACTACAGGGATAGGAATATGTGTTGCTGTTCTGTCTTCTCAGCAGTCAGAATAGATCACTGCTGTCAGATTTTCTATGGGACCTATTTCTACACGGGCTTCTTCAGGCATCCTGGTGAGTCTGAGTAAAATGAGAAAGGCACAGAATATTCAGCCTTGACTCTAAAATATCTAAAATTCAACCCTTCCCATGGGTGCCAGGTGACATTCACCCTGGCAGGTATGAGGCAGCAGTTTCACCAGGTGAGGCAGAAGCACAGCACTGACTAATTCAGCAGCAGGAGATGCCTTTGAGGAAGGAGTACTTCATTCCTCTCCTCCACATTCATTCCCCATTGGAATGATGATGTAAAAGTCCCACTATTCATAAAAGACAACAGCCAAATGAAGTGCCAATACACAGCACAGGAAAAACAGGGAGGCAGAGGGACATCTCCCTGTTTTTCCACAGGTTTGCCTCCTGATGAAGAGTATCTACAGCAGAGCAAAATATGGAAAAAGCCAAAAATCAAAACAGCCAAACAAAAAGAGCCCCACTAATTTAACAGAAGGTTAAAAAAAAAAAAACCCAGAGCAGCTCATATTAGAGAAGAGGCATTTTAGGGCACCTCAGAAATACAGAGATGGTTTTTAAAGCCCACAAGGGCCCCAGAAGTTTCTGTTCCCTCTCCCCCACACCTAATCTCTCTCAGTTTGCACATGCTGTAAAACAGATGAGGCTCAGAACACAACAAAACAATTGTGTGGAAGAACAAATTTGTTCTTTAGCTTTATTAAAACTAAAGGCAGAGGGGGAGGGCTGGAAGCAGGTTCTGAGATGGGAAAGCAAACGAGAATTTGGTCCAGCAAACCCTCCTGATCAACATTTTGCTGCAATGCAAACCAGCTCCTTGTTCTCCCCAGCAGAGACACCCAGGCTGGACCTCTGCCCTGCTGCACCTGGGATGGCAACAGTAATATTCTTATTTGTGCACAGCTGGAGAAGACACTTCAAACCTCAAGAGCAGTGATCCCACCACGGGTTGTGGAACTCACAGCAGCACCCACAAACCTGCTAAACCTCCCCAGGATAAATGATCTCAGCAGCAGCTAACCCAAAACGCCAGACATCAAAGCCTGTGCACTGACAAACAGTTGGTGAAAGAACTACTCCAAGAGCTCAGAGATGTGGATTCGTAGCAGTCCTGACGAAGGTAAAACCGCAGCTTCAGCAACAAAATGAATTCTTTGATCATAGGAAAAAGATACCCAGGGAACAGCACAGCCCACTGAAACAAAAATGATTAAAAGAAAAACTGATCACCTAAACCACAGAGTTGATGGCAAAAGCACAAGTGGGAAGAAATGGAGGAAAAGGTCACCCAATCTGTGACTTGAAGATTTAAACAGAAAAGCAATCAGTAATAATATATGGCACTCAAATTCATAAAACCTATTAAATCACCCCACTGTAGTCTTAATTACTGACAGGAAGTGATTCCTTATTAATTGATAGGGCACCTTAACTCAAGACAGCAGTGAAAAAATTTTGATACACAAGTTTTTTCCCAAAGCTTAAGTAAATTCACACTCATAACCATCCACTCCTACACATCCACAAAGGTCAGAAAACAGCATACAGTTCTTTGGCCACTGCAGCAGCAACTTAAAAACAAACCAATAAAAGTAGATAAGCAAGAGATTCTCTTCCTGATGAACACATTATAAAATATCTTCATTCATAAATTGCTTTCATTTTAAAGAGAACCTTGAAGATGCATCTTGGATATGCACTGTGAGGCACAAATTCCACCCAATTTTGGTACTATTAAATACAACTGAGGAATTCAGTGAGGCTCTGGAAATATATCATACGTAGCACTGAAGGGATCCAGCAGTTAAAGAGGAGGATTCAACCTCCTGGCACTTCTCAGAGATGAGCCACTCATTCATCCTCAGCACCAGCAGTGCTTCAAACTACGTGTGCCCACAGCAGAGCCCTGCTGTTCACATCGACACCTGTGTACGTGCCCTGCAATTACTTACTTTATATTTATATGAATACAAACAAAATGTGGGATTCAGTGTGGGCACAAACACCATTTATAGAAATTGAGGTAACGTTTAGAAACCCTGATCTGCAATTACCTCATTCTCATGTCCCACACTGAGACCACATTCACACGTACAGTGCACAAACCTGTTCCCAAACTCATCCAGAATTGAATCAAATTGCTACATTACAAAATTCCAGCTTACAGGTTTTGTATTTTTTGAATTTAAGGCTAAGCTAAAATGAAAACAAGAGGCAGGTGAGTATTCCCCACACAGAGCTGTATTTACTGCTCAGATGCTGAGTATATACTTAGGGAACACCCTTCCTACCTTTTAAAATGGTAGAAATAAAACAGGATATGTGGGGAAGATGTTCAGAACACCTCCTAGGGGAAAATAAAAACACAAACACAAATACTATTTCATTGATTCACCTGAGAATTGGAACTTATTTCATTTCCAGACGCCCACATTGAAGCCATGAATCACCACATCTCCTGGCTGGAAGCCAGTGCTGCAGATCCTGTTTCCATGACAATCCCGATGCCTCCCTGCTCCAGAGTCTTACGTATCAAGGTATTCATTCAAAAATAAACAAGGGGGAATGCGAGCCAAGTGATGATCCAAGAAAATGCTTTAAAATGCTCATACAAGATTCAAAACTTGCTGAAAACACAGTTAGGAAACAGCCAATCCATCACAGGAGCTATTTCTGCGACAGGACGGCTGAACTTCCTGAGTACCTCTCTCTGGATCAAAACTTTCCCTGGGTAGGCTTCCCTCTTCTCATGGCAGCTATGCAGAGAAAAGGTCATTTTTAATCTTTTTTATTATTATTTTTGCTTGGACATCTGCTTGCTTCTCTCTGAGAGAATACATTGTTATCCACACGCATCCTGACCCCAGCTACTAATCTTCAGTTTAAACTGTTCCCAATTTGAAACCCCTGGCATTACAGGAAGAAACAGAAGCAACTCCTACTCACTCAGATGAAAGGTTAATAAAACAACATGCCTATTCTGGTCTTCTGACTGTTTCTTCCTGGATTTTACAAGAACAAAACAAGCTTAATGCACAGCTGAATATACAGTCATGGTATGGCCCTCTGCAGAAAGATCAGGGTGATGTTTCAAGCCTCAGGCGTGATATATCAAACCAATTCCCATGAGGAAACACAAAATTCTGTCTTTTCAAGGAGAATTTCACGCTGCTGTCAAAGAGCTCATCAGTTCAATGAGAGGTTTCTGCAAAGTGCAGCAATGTTAATCAAACACAGCGTTACTCCAGATGAATCTCCTTCAAAATACAACTTTCACTTCTTCCAACTGGTGAGGACATGAGGAAGTCAGCAGCACTCTCGAAAGGAGGGATTCACATTCTGTACTGAAGTTATGCTGATCATGCCCTAATGCAGAGATGCTCTCTTCGATCACAAGTCTTCAGTCTCATCCAGGCAACCTGGGCAAGTTTTCCCAGAACAACAGCAGAAGCAGCATCTCAAAACCCACAGTGGCAGAAGGAAAACCGTATCTGCTGGGAGTACAGCGTGGTGACAGGCACACAAGCCCACACACAGGCCTGGGGAAACAGTCAATGGGAACAATAAAAATGAAGTAAAGCTGACAATTCCCATTATAGGCCCTATCTCTACACTGCATGGGAGCACTACAAGCCTTTCAAATGCACTTATCCAGTCGAGGCAACTCTGTGCTATCATCCCTGCTGTACAGAAACAGCCAGAGAAGCACAGTTTGTCTGGGTAACAGAGAGAACTTGGGTAAGTGCATAAAGCAGGTTGGAAATTAAGGTCTCTCATCTGGAGCGCAGGGGGCCAATCCGAGTCTCTCTATGGCAGCACAGAGCATGGCAATTAAAAATATTTGAGTGTCCTCCAGCATGTTTTTAACACCCACTGAGCAAATGGACCCAATTTACCTGGTAGTGTGTCACCTGAGAGGCAGCACTGCACTCACTGCCCTCCACGAGAACTCAGGAGCCTGGGAATGGCAGGAGCAGGAGCACCTCGCTGTGGAATGCTCCACTCGGCTGGGCTAATATTCACTCTGCCTCAAGCCCTTGAAATTAATTTCCATTATGGCAATAAAACACCACTTAGCCTGACATAAGTTGTTTATTTGCAACGTATTGTCTTCAGAGAGTTGCAGTGTCATTCCTCCTCAATTACAAAGGGGCCCTTGCAGTTTGTCTCTGCACAAATCAGTATCGCCCATGGTTTCACACCAATCCCCACGGATTCCCCCCTCTAATTATTAATAGAAGTTAATATCTTCACCTCAAAATGATCTGCTCTTCTCCCTGGGAAAGGCACTTCTTCTGTTGGCAAGTCCCTTTTTGCATTATGGCCTCGGTTTGCAGCAGAAGCACATCTGGCCCTCATTAGAAGCATAATAAGGTACTGCTGAATGTGTTTCTACTAAAAAAAATGCATAAAACTCAGCACTAAATAATGAAATTGCCCTTTCAAAAGGAGGTAAGGTCATTCAGCCACTCCAAAAACCTGCCCAAAACCATAAAAAAGCTTCCTCTAGCATTCTGGAGTGCAGAATTTCACCTGAACACCCCCAAGCCACTGCTCTGCAGGAAAGCCCTGCTTGTAAGAAACCAACGATTAGCACTGGTCCTCATTCTTTTCTTCTTTTAAGCTCTTTTTTTTTTTTAAAGCTTCAGAGCCTGAAAACTGCTTTGGCTAGAAAACTCTCTCCTATCAAAAATAAAGAGCTGATAACATCAGAGACAGGCCTTAAGGCCTGTAACTGAGAGCGCCAGATTCACATGAGTACATGTGCTACCAGAAAGCCTAATAATCCCAACAATTTCAGTATATCTGCTAGATTTAAAGATTAATGCTTTATATAATTCAATATATGCTCTTTTAGAATTTCAGCAACGATTCTCCCAGCTAAAATTACATGGGGGGAAAGGGCAAAGCAGTTACCATCATAAGCTTGCCACTTCATGTCTTATGACTAGCAAGAACTAGGAATACATTGGCTGGCTGGTCCAACCTTTTGGGATTTGCAGGGCTGGGGTGGAATTCTGCATATTTGATCTTTGTATCATTTTTTTTCTTTTAATGATATGCTCTAAGCATTCAGGAAGAAAGTTTTGTCTCCTGTGTCTTTGTATTTTATGGCACTTGGAGATATTTAATAACTGTAGAATCCTGTATTTAATTGCCAAAAGGGATGTCAAATCTTGAGGGCATCACACCTCTAAGCCCACTTTAACCACACAAATATGTTTGATGAGTGAACACAAGGTTTAAGAAAAATACAGAAACCACATCCACTTGAGTGCCCCAACCTGCAGACACTGAAAAACATATTGAATAAAGATAAAAAGCATTCTAACTGGTAACAAAATATTCCTGAGAGTTTACAAAGCCTAGTGGAGCACTGGAAAGAGCAGGGAGAGTTAAGAGTTTCTGGAGAGCAACATATAAACACTTTCTCTTTAGCATGGAATTTGAAACGTGTTCAGACAAACGGGTCTTGCCATGTCTCATCCTGCCTGGCTTTTTAAGGCATTCCAGGTGTGCTGCTATACCTGTATATTAAGGAATTGCCAGGTAAAAAGGAACTTTTTTTGCATTTATGAGCAATGCTGACAGTACACTGCTCAAAATGGGTTTTCTGTAGTTTGCCCCTCACAGTATTGAAGGTCAAGGACGGCAAGGAACCAAAAATAGCTGTTCTCCTTCCACAGAAAACAAATGTACTGAGCTGTCCACCCACATTTCAGGCAGTTGGGGAAGATTTAGAGTATGGAAATACAGGCTAGAGAGGGTAATCCTGCAACAGCCAAACACGAGTACTACAGCAGATCCAGGCACAAGAAGAGCTAAGGCTGAAGCTTTCTCCTCAGTCCAGAAGAGCTCTAAGTTGGCTATTAAAATAACAAAATTCAGAACAACTACTTCAGTGCAGTCCCTTCACTCCAATCAGGAAAAACACAACCCAAAACCAACAAACTCAGGCAACACCCAAATCTAAAGTGCTGTATAAAGGGGTCAGAATCTGAACTTCCAAATAGCCAGATTAAAAGAAAAAATATAAAACCAACCAAAAAAAAAAAAACAACACCAAAGAGCCTTTGTTTTGGGGTTTTTTGGAGTAGTTACTCAAACTGAGAAAATTCTGGTGCAAATGGGCTGTAAAGCAGGAAATGAACATCTTCTGGTTCAACTCATTACCAACACTATAATGACACCAGCAGGATTCTTGTTAGAAAATGAGAGTAACTTCACAGAGAGCATTCTGCAAGTCAGGCATCCCTGTTCAGTATTTCAAGCTCTAAACTCATTTTTTGTTTGACACAGGAAAGACTTCCCTGAGCAGCTTTATTTCCCAATGACTTCAAAAGGATTAGTTTCTCTCCTCTATGCTTTGCTTTTCCATGTCCAGACTGGAGACATCTCCCTTATTATCTCACAGCATTGTTAGCAGCTCAGTAATTACAAGCTTCCTGACTTCACCAATAAAAACACGCTGTAAGTAACTGTGTGAACTTCCTGTAGCGCTTACACTCTCTCAATACGTGATTTTACCCCTCTCCTGGCAGTCAAAGCTGTCCTCCCCAAGAGCAGCACAAATTCCAGCACATCCCACATCCACACACACAGGGGCTAAGCAGTCAAAAGCTGTAATAGAAGTGGGTGCTGCAAAAATATTTCATTTTTAAATCCCAATCTGCAATTTGGTTCGGTTTAAATTATTTCCAAAGCCAAAGTCCCAACCCTTCAGAAATAATTTTGCTTTTCAGTTATCTGGGAAGAAAGCCAGCCTTAGCAGGAGTGGTATAATGATGTCAAGAGAAGGGACAACTTTGTCAGAGGCAAGAAAATTTACATTCACTTTACCATCACCTCTAACAAGGTGCTTCTTGCTCAAATCAGAGATTCAGCACTATGCTGGTTTATGGAGCAGAAAATAATTTTTAAAAAGTGTCTAGGGTTAAAATACACTTCTTACAAGTGGAGTTAAGAAAGGAAATGGTGAGCCAGGAATAATCTGAGGTGTTACTATTAATCATTGCACAGCAGCACTGTTGAAATACATTATTTAATGGGCTTTCCTTCAAACAATGATAAAAATTATTACCAAGACTAACAACTTTGATGCAGGCAAGATGATGGGTCTCCTTCCAATCCTACAGTGAAGCCTTTCAGCCATATCCTTCAGGGCACATCCCAGACCACGGAATCTTGCAAAATAAGGCTATTCCACGAGCAGAATTAGGCTGCAAAGGACCCAGGAGTATTTCCTGCCCACATCCTATTGCAAGGCCTGTCCTGAAATGGAAATCAACAGTCCTTTATAGACTTGCTCCATCTCTCCCCAGAGGGGCTGATAATCAAGCTGGGCAGGTAAGGTCCCACAAAGCCTCTCACTTTGTCAAAGCAAATTTCTTTCCCAAAGGATGGCAAGGACACATTTCCTGCCCAGGAGGGACAGAGGACTCAGTTTAACAAGCTCACAGCACATAGCAGAGGCATAAATTTCCTTTCCCAATATTTACAACTCTGCTCTGTTTTGGAGAATACATAAAAATTCGTTTTGCACTGCATTTAATTTATCTCCCACTCTGTTCCAATCACTATCTACTTCAACCCTCACAAAGCAACCTCAGGTATTTTTCTGCCTGCAATTGGGAGCATCAGAAATACCAAAATTCAAAGCAACCCAGAAAAGTCCCGACCCAGCTCTGACAATAGTCAAGCCGCACTGTTCAACCCCCTTAAATAACGAAGTCAAAATCTGAAAAGAGACAATACAGATTGAAGCTTTTAAAGTGGCAACAGCATCTCCAAAAGGACCTTTGAGGGTACACAAAGATACTTTATTTCCTACAATCTGTGTCTGCAGTGAACAAGGCATTTTTGTGCCTCCTGTAGCTTGTTACCTTCTCCCCCAGCACTTTCAGTTTTCAAGAGGCAAGCATCACCCACAGCATCAGTGATTCCCCTACAGGACTTTTTTTTATCCTTTAGTCTGGCCAAAACACTCTTCACATAAGATCCTTTATCCATCTCTAACTTTTCTTGCTAAAAAATCTGCCATAAACTGTTCTTGTCTCTCCACCAAAATAAAAATAAGCCTCTTGTCACTCCTCTATCCCCTTCTCTGACAGCCTTCTAAACATTCTCCACTGATCTTCCCCCTTCAGCTTTCCCTTGCTCTGGGCAAAGCCCTCCCTCTGCTTCTCCTCTCATGCCCAATATTCCTCCCCTCCAGGCTTTTGAAAACCTCGTATTGCTAAGAACTTCACAGCTGTGCAATTTGCACTGTCTGGCACTATTTACTGACAGTAATAATCTAGTTACTAACTTCTGGAACATTTCATTATATGCCATCCACAATGCTGAAGCTCTGGTGGTGAGTTTCCACAGAGAAGATCCCATGCTCTGGAACCTTCTCCTTAGCACAAACACTCCCACTGGAGCACCAATTATAATACCCACTTGATGTTTCACCAGGAACTTGAGATGCCAAGTACTCTCCTCAAGAGCTCTAAGTAATCATTCTCTGTCTCAGGATAATAGAAGTCATGCCAAATAGATGTGGAGGAAAAATAGCCCACCATCCAACCAAAGTTTGTGAGTTTAAAAAGTAGGGGCCATGAACCAGCCAAGTGCAGAATCCGGCTCATCACATTTATCAACTTCAAAGTATCACCTAAAGATGGCACAAGATGACATTCTGCAGTCATTCCAATAAAACCTTCCCTTCCCAAAGAAATCCTGATTTATGACCCAGACTGCTACTCCAGCCAAGCTTTGAAATGTGTGAGAGGTGCTTTCTACAAGTGAAGATTAAAAGAAAAATGCAGAGTTAAAACATTCACTATTTATCCTCTAAAGGAGGGTTAACCCCCTTTATTTGCATCCTAGCAGGACAAAAACTGGAAAAGGCACCTCTTACAGCCCAAAATCTTAGAAGGGCAGGGGACAGAAATCGTTCACTGCCTTTTCTTGGCAACGTCCAGAGGCAGGAATGTCATTGAGGACTCCACTAAGAAACACTCAGGACAACAAATTCCACCTTTACAGCCACACAAAGGAGCTGATTCAAGGTGGGAGGAAAAAGAAAACCCGAATCATCTGCAAACGACACAATCTAATTTACTGCTCCCGAAAGTTCTGTCACTCTTCCTCCTCCAAATATAATCACCAAAATCTGATTTCAATAATTTGTAAATACATGTGGAAGCCCTTACCCATCTGCGGCTTAATTGGTGACTCATTTCACAGCACTGCTGAAGGATTTGTGCTCTTCCCTTCTTCCTCCTGCTAAATTCATCACTCCATTCTGCTGTGCCATTAAGCTTTTCCACGCCAGCACTGGCTCATCTGTTGCCATAGCAGCCACGAGAAACAGAATGCAACGTTAACAAAAGATTATTCCCCCCCCACCCCGTAATTTATTTATATGCAAGTAACCCACTGAGAGCTGACAATAGCAACGACTTTGCATTCACACTACAGCAAAAAGGGGTTTTTTTACTTTTTTTTTTCCACACATGTGCTACCAAAAATAATTAAGATTCCTCTGAAGGGGAAAAAAAAATCCTGAACTGCTTAGGATTAAGGAACTGCAGTAGCAGATCTCTATAGGATGCTGATTTGGAATTAGAGCTTGGAAGCAAGGGGCTTAACACATACACTGCTTGAATATCCCTCTCCAGAAAGCTTTTCACTACTTTCAACAGCACCATTAGAACCAGTGAGAGGCTGAACTGCAGAAAAAACCTAATTACGAGTATTTATATTTAACTAAAAAACCTGTGGGAAAGGAAAGCAGCTAACTAGAGAAAGACAGAAAGCCTTTTGAAAGGTACCTGTTCCTGATATGCTGGTTACCTGCACAAGCTGAATTCAGCCGTTCAGTTATTAATTCCTGTAAGAACTGCTCGGGTGAAAGGAGCTGTTCACAGATTGTGAGAGACGAACAGTTAAAGTGAATTATATCCTGGCCCCGGGTCTCTCAGAAAACAGCCAGACTGGATGGCAGGATCCACCGTTCCGGAGCAAAGCTTTGTCTGGACACATTCATGGCAAAATCCTGAGCTAAATAAAGAACCTGGAACAGAGTTCTGGTCAAAACATTCCAGGTAGCCTTCAATTCGTTGCCTCCCAGGTCTAGAAGATCTCACGCACATCTCTAAAACATCTGCAGCCTATGCCAAAGCTTGGAATTTAATGCCAAAATGAGAAATTCCAGTGTTTTCAAGGCATAATGGCCACCTCAGCAGAAAGATCTTATGTTGCCTTTCATTGAAGTGGGTTTAGAACTTGATATATTAAACAAATTGTAAATTAATCAACACTGTAAGAGTGGAACATTAAGAGAAATCAGAGCAGAACACTAAACAATACTTCAGGTAAATGTACTCACAGCGTGTGGTTTGTGGTTCTTAATGGATTACTATAAACATATACACACAGTCCTACACTACTGTGATGCAGTTTTCCTAAAGACAGCAAGGACTAGATGCACAACTGGTTTTAGCTCCACTGAAAATCCATAAGCATGCATCAGTTTAAGCCAACTGGCTCGTGAAACTCATTGGCTTGGTCTTCTTTTTAGAGTGGGAGTAGGAACCGCCCTTCAGACACCCTCAGTTGGCATTAAATAACAACTCAGATGTGCCTGGTGCCTCGCCAGGAGGACGAGGTGCCTCCAGGGCACTGCCGGGAGGCACCAACTCACAAGGGTATCACTGGAAAGCATCTGTTTCCTTCGGGTGTCCTTCTGCTCTGCAGATATCCAAATCAAGGAAAATGAGACAGCACCATGCTCAGCTAAATTCCGTTTCATCCCCCGTCCCTACTCTCCCATCACAGACCTTACAATTTAAATGTAAGGGGGAAGTCAGCAATATTGGCTACCAACCTCTGTACCCCAAACTCCACCCCAAATTTCTCATTATCCTATTTATTTTTCCAGCCATCACATACAGGGTGGTCATTTACAGAAATCTGATTCCAGGGAGGGCAATGGATTGAAACCTCACTACAGAGAACCTCTGTATGAGAGAGAGGAATATTCTACTTCCTGCTCCACACTCAAGTCATAACGGCAAAGTTTTATGTATTTTGTGTACATACTCCACAGAAGAACAAGATAAGATGCAGCTGAACAGTCAGAATTTAAAATACTAGGAAATAAACAATTTTAAAATAAGCATAACAGAAAGACTTTGGAAAAAAGATTAGTTATATGTGACTTCTGCAGCTTAACCACCACAGATTGTTGCTGTTGTAAAATCATCTTAAAACTGGAAGCTGCAGCAGCCTGTTAAGCAGCATTCAAACAATTCAAAGCAGTTTTATAACTGCTTTATAAGTAGTTCTTCCTTGAGCTTCTTTATAGAGAGGATATATGTACCTTATATAGCTATGAAAGAGTAGTATTTAAACCAAAGGTCACTGAGCCAGGTCTAGGTAACTGAGCACTTGACTTCAGTTAAATATCTGCCTTTTACATAAAAAATAATCCCAAGATGAAATAACACCTGGACAGCCTTGGCAGACAATGCCTCGAAACAAGGATGATGCTGCAAAGTTTAATACATTTTAAATATCAGTCTGGGAATAAAGAGAATACTCATTTGCCAGCCCAGAAATTCAATTTTTAAGCAGGAAAATTCCTATACTTTGCTTATAGTTCCCTTTGGAACATTCTGCAGTTATTAGTCTCCCCATTATTTGATTCTAAGTATCAAATATACAACATATGAAACAAAAATACTCCCCAAAGAAAATGGGTTTTATAGTTGCAGATCTTTTGACTAACCAATTTCCTAAACAGCTCGATTAGAGAAAGCCTTTGAAACACCAGATGAATTTGGGATGATTAGTTTGCCAATAATCAATGCTTTCATATCTGCTGGAGCTTTTAAAACCCGAAGTGTGCTGCGCAGAATCATAAAAGACGAGCTGCTGGAGGTTTATGTTTGAAGTAATGCAGACAAATGTTTCATTCCAAGGCCTCCAGGCCCCACTTTCCAGGACACACTTGGTTTTATGAGCAGCTCGGACTCTGCGCCCTTCCGAGCGTTTCTGACTCCATCGGCCGCAGGAACGGATTCCACACACCCAGAAAGGGAGGGAAGGGCGTGTGGGAAGCCTCATTTACAGCTGGAGATCGGGGATGGAGGAGGAACTTCATGCAATGAACAAAAATGATTGCAGGCCCCAGAATAAACCAGTGTTCACAGCTGGAATAAGCATCTGATCCAATCCACAATCCCACCTCTGCCCAAATATCAGAGTTTATTTTGATGTCACCAACAGCAGCTAGAGGAAAGCCAGGAAAAAAAGGAAATGTACAGACTTTCTTTTTCCAAGTAATAATTCAAAATTCTTTTCCATGAGTTCTGTGTGCCCAGTGCTTCTTTGTGGGCTTTGAATATAAGCGCCCCTAAAACTTTCAGTGGAAGCAGAAAGCAATGCTGAATTTCATTACAATAATGAGAATTCTCCCCTCAATATATATCCTTGTCCTATTTTTTCTGTAATTGAGGACATCCCTTTGCATCATAAACTGCCACCACTGTTTTGCTCTAAAATCAATGGAAAACAAATCACAACTACAACATGCTAAAAAGAGACAGGTCTCCAAAGTTTTTAATTTAAAAAGTTCATCTTTCTAAAGTATTTGCTGCAAGGCATAAATTATTCTACTTTAAAAGAAGAATTTTAATGCCATGATTTATTCAATGTGACTATAGGGTGAAAAATTCTGAGTCACCAAAAACACTGAAACAAAGTGGACTATTAAAAGCTCCTTCCAATACACACAAACACACACTTCACTAATTTAATAATCTAATAACCTCAGTAAAACCCAAAGACACACTCCAAGATGCAGCACTAAGGAAGAGTGAGTACAATATTCTGGCTCTATTACCCACTTCCATTTGTGCTTGCCAAATGCACAGGGCCAATTCCAAACAGCAATACACATAAAGTAGGCTGCTCTCAAAGGAATTCAAAGAGACAAGTATGCTCTTTTACAATTCAATAACCCACTTTTTCTCACGATCAAGTGGTGACCTCCTCTTAAATACACAACTCGCTGAAGAGAAGGTGCAGCCAAAATCCAGCGTTTGTCAGATAAAATAATCTATATTTAAAGAGGCAAGACCAGACAATATAAGCTTCAAATTTTTGTTCATATAAAAGGAAAAAGAAGGGGAAAAAATGGAACTAGTGTTGTGGCCTGAACTCAAACAGATTTTCAACATCTCTTGATGAGTAGAGGAAGGTCAGCACAGTGGAGTCACTCAAACCCAGCAGGTTTGTGACCAAAATTCTCCCTTAACTTATCACTTGAGCTATGAAAGTGCTGGGATGTCTTCCTGCTCAGACTGAACCCAAACCATTTTTTTTCCCCATATGTTATCTTGGTGAATTCATTTCTATGTAGTTCGACTATTTCCTATTCAGAAAAAAAAACCCCTCTAAATCTTAAAAGGTAACAAAGAAGAATAGACAAGCACAGGCAAAATGCCCTTTTACTCCTAAAAGTACAGAGCAATGGGGTAGAATTGACAAAATCCACTAATATCCTGGTTTACATTCCATTTCAGCTCAGCATATGCTTCAAGTTAAATGCATGCACTGCCTTGAACCCGCGGGGCTGTGCTGGTGGTTCAGCAGCGCTGGAGCACTGTCCTAAATCAAGTGCATCTGCAGCTTCGGTGAGCAGTGGGAACGAAGCAAATTGTTGCTGAAATGTTTGGCTTTCTGCACCTCCAGAAGTGTGAAGGCTTGTAAAGGGAGCTGAGCAAAACCAACTCACTTGAAAGCTTTCCCTTTCCCATGAAGTCAACATAGCTCATTCCCAGAGCTGGAAAGGGCTGAGCCTGGAGCACAGGCTGGGCTGGCCAGATTCTCTTCTACTGCAGATAAACCAGGCAGAGGATTTTTAAAAACGCATTTTTAAAAACAAGATGGTTGACTTATTTAACTTGGACGCCAACCAGTTTATTAGCAAAGAAAAGAAACTGGAGCAAACATAAAAAAGTCTTGAACTAAAACCACGTGAGGAAGATACAGCCCTAAAGTCCTGTTGGTCTTGAATGCAAAATTTCAATGACAGTAATTATATTTTTTTCTGAAATGCTGTGAAAAACATTGTTCCCCATCCCCTCCATGCATTTTAAAGCTTCTGAATGTACAAATTATGTGAAAGAGCTCAATTAAAGGATTCAGAACACTCATTAATGAAGGCTGCAACTAACCTGCCACAAAATGCAAATGAATCACCAACAGCTCTACAATAGGAAAACAAATCCATTTCAGGTGTGGTTCATGTTGGCTCAAATACCCACACAGCCACAAAACGACTCCTTCAGACAGTGAATTTAAAATGTCCTTCTTTGACTCAGGTCCATCATCCTAAATAATATTCTACAACGTGTCCTGCTGGTACTTACACAGGAGCCATGAAAACGGTGACTGAAACTGTCACTGCTGACACCTGCCTGAGCCTTCTCTCTCTGTTTAAAGCTGACAAGATCTTACTTAGGAAATTTCAGCTACACATGAAGGCACTGTGCTCTCTAAGGCCACAAGTTACCTGGTAGCTCCTTGAAGCTTTTAAGGGAGTAACAAAAAGGGGAAAAACCACCAAAGCACCACATTAACATCAGTCAGAGGCACAGACAATTAATTCATTTGGTTTTAAAACCACCTTGAGCCAGGGATTTTTTTCCACTGTATCATTTCAAGCCGTATCATGTTCATTCCACTAAGTTCTGCAAACCTCGCATCACGAGCCATATAATGAATGCTTTGTTCTCAAAACAGAAAAAGACATTTAAAAGCAGTGTGGAAAATTAATAATGCCAAGGTTGTGGCTTCGACCCCTGTATGGACCATTCACTTAAAAGCTGGATTTCATGATCCTTGTGGGGTCCCTTCTAACTCAGAATATTCTCTGATTCTTTGAAAAGTGGTGCTTTAACAATTCTAAAAAGAAACAACCAACGATCATCAACACCCATGAAAAGTGAAGATATCCTTTTCAAAATTATCTCCAAAAAGCAGATAACTATGAAATCCCCTGGGGGGAGATTAAATAGATAAATAAATTGATAAACAACACTATTTGCAGCATCTTGCTTGACATACCAAAGATTTTTTGCTCCTAGCAAATCTCCATTGACACTGGAAGTGCTTTTTTCCAACACTTTAGGGACTAGAATTCCCTCTAAAAGTTTTCCCACGCTGACCTCTGTTCCAGTACTTGGGAGACCTTGGAACCACTACACTGTTGCGTGTTGGTTTTACCAGATGCTGCTGCTTCTTCCCAAATGCTGAACAATTTCAAACCCATTTGAAGTCAGCAGGAGCACAGCTGCGGGAAAGACACACAGAAATTAAAGCTAATACTGAACTCAATGCTGCTGCTGCTGGCCCAACACGACAGGAGTAGCTGGGATTTACTCCCTGGACTTCTCAACATGGTCTGGGGTATTTCTAACCCAGAGAGCTCTGGCAGAATTGGGTTAAGGAGTGACAACATGTGCCAGCCTGGGGGGACAGCAAGAGGCAGTGAGAAGATGATAATCTCTCACTGCAGCTGAAGTAACTCGATGGCTCATGGCTTAATACCATAACCAAACACTGGGGGAGTATCAAACCACTGGGGGAAAGAGTTAAAAACTGTATTAAGTAATAAATTGAAATTTTGTTTTCTTTTTAAAAAGAAAAAAACCTGCAACAAACCACAACTACTAATCACCTAATACAGATTCTAAAAATAAGTCTACCCAGAGTTAAAGAAAAAACAAAAAATACCCACAGATGCAGAAGAAATGAGACAGATGGTGACTCTTACAGAGAAGAACACTCGTGCTGAACAAACATAAATATGTTTTTGGTCAATAACATTTCAACTGTCAGAAACAGCACAGTTAAAAATTACTTACTCAAAGATTCAACTCTCTCCACTGTCCCTACAATTCTGTAATTCAGAAATATTTTTTATAACATTCAGATGACAGATACTCTCAACAGTAAATCATATTTAAAGGCCACTCACCTTGATAGGTGTCTGCTCAGCAACAGCAATTCTTTAACATATTTTGTATTTTAAAATAGTGGATTTTACACCACAGAGTTGTCATGGTACAGACCAGGCTTGAGCTGTGCAGGGGACGTGCAGGATTGCTGCACCCAAAATACACACTCCCATTTCATCACCTACGAAAACACACTGCTCGGTTCTTCAAAGGACAGCAGCACAAATCCACTCAAAGTTAACCAGAAGAGCTTCAGAGATTTCCACAAGAAATTTTAAAAAAAGCAAAACCCAAACAGTTGCTTCATTTCTATACTGCAGACCTGCCCCTCAAAAGCCAGCAATATAAAGCAGCAGCCCTATATTTTTAATTAACATAAAATAAAGTTGCTTCAACAAAAGCACTTCAGGAATCTGCATTTATAACTTGATGAAAAAACAAACCAGCCACAGGCAAGTGATTTATTTGTTCAGAAGCTGATTTTGGAGCATGTTGTAGAAACACTTAACATGGGTCTCAGCCTTGCTATAAATGAGGAATGTTAGATGAAAACCAGTTTATTTTTTGGCTAAATGGGAAGTTATTAAGGAAATTTGTCTCATCAGTCATTCGCCTTTCCTGCTCCTCTTGCTTCAAAGTAATATTTGGGACTATTTAAAGCAACCGTGAGTTTGAGGTGTCAAACCCTCATACATCAAAGGATGCACAAACATTACTGCTCTGTCAATATTTCCTCCAAAGGATGGACATCAAGGCTGAGGAAAGGCCACTTCAGAGAGATTTATCCCCACTTCCAAAACATGGCCATTTAATCTCTGCTTTCTACACTAGGAAGAGAAAAAAAAGCAACCTAAAAAGCTTCTAATAACATGGCTAAATAAATAAATTATTTTAAATTAAAAGAACACGAAATTAATTTGACAACCCTTTTTTTTTTAACCTTCAGAAAGGTTTATTTTCAGAACCTTAGGAAAATGTTCAAATTCAGCTTTCAGGTTCTACTGAAGCAAAGCAGCACATTCTGCAGTTTGACAAAAGAAATATCTTGAGGGAAGTGAATGAGATAGCTCTGCCACGCTTTAGTAAAACACACAGATCTGATAAATCCTGAAAAATTGAACAGCAGTGAAAGAAAGACAGGGATAGAAGTTCAAGGCTGCAGCATCCAGCTGGGTTACAGCTGGCAGGCAGTTGGTGCTTCGGTGACCAATGCTATAGAATCAGAACTGAAACTCCACGGAAGTTTGGCTTTGCAAGAAAGTACCAACTGGAACTGGGTCTGGTGAACTTCAAACACATTTCCTTTCTGCTGGTATCTTAAATTGGCTTGTCCGTTGGTTTGGAGGCAGCTGGAGCCTTGGTGGAATCCCCTCTTCATGGACATACATGCCCTACAGAAAGCCAGGGGGGTTTAGGCACTGGCACACCTGGACCATGTGTTATGATGATCTCCAGCTGAGGGTCAGCAGGGTTCCAGTGACACTTCCATCACAAAGAAGTCCCTTCAACACCAGCAGCACTGAAGTAGTGGCCCTTATGGCCACTGGCAGGTGGCTGTTCCTGTGCTATCCCTCTTTTGGGAATGGCTGAGCTGTGAGCACAAGGTCTCTCCGACTTGGTGTGTCATCTTCCACCTCCACTGAATTCCAAGATCCTGGAAAGAACATCCACAGATAGGAAAAGGAGGAGACTACCAGACTGATGACATTGCAATATTCCTTCAGGCAGGGAACCCTTTGATACCGCAATCAGCTGATTTTACTATGGCACCAGGTTTTTAATCACATAACATTCAGCATGCAGGGTAACACACAGTCACACCTCAAACCATTGACAATTCACCTGATTACCAACAAAAAGGCATCATATGGCAAACTCAGGATGGCACCAAGTTCCAGTGGGAGAGGAGTGGAACATGTAAGGCATGTTGGTTTACGTCTTCATGAAGGCATGCAGTTGTGTTTACATTTTAAGCTTATTTAAATGTATGGCCTCTGTAAGCAAAACCAGTCCTCGCTTAAACACTTTCACAAGGATGTTTTACCTAGTTAAGAAAGCCTCCAAAAGTTGTCTTCTGTATTTTAAGCATCAGACTAGACACCTACGTTGCCTCCTCCTCATTGTGCAGTTCTGACATTCTTAATCTCTTCTGCATGTTATAAACACTTGTTTGAAGAAACAAATTTGTAAATGACAAATCCACACAGATTTTTCTGTTTAGAATCTTTTAATCTTCGCAAAGCTTCAAATAAGTAGAGAATACTTTTCTCTGCTGTGTGAAAGAGCCTCACACCACAAAGAACTTAATAACCTAAGTAAAAACCCCTTTCCTTTACATGCTGCTTACCATTTGTATTAAAAATATTACAAGTACCAACATTTAGCCTCCTGGAATGAGATTCTCTATCCATATAGCTGGGATAGAGTGGAAATACAGGAAAGTGGTGGAGGCTGGACCTTCACTTCAAAATTTTCTGCCACTTTAACATTTAAGCAGCAGCTGTAGCAGTCTATACAGGTTTATTGCTTAGAGCTTTTACCACCATTTCCTTATGACTCAGGGAAAAAAAGAAAAAGAGTAGGCAAGGAATGGGGGAGGAGAAACATTTATTGCTTTGTCTCTACAGGAATGTTCACAAGGTGACTGATTGCTCAGAGGGAGTGGGACAGATCCTGACACTGTTTTATGGGGATATAGACTCACACTTCAATCAGAATGTTCCCAGCGAGACTGGAGGAGGCAGAAGTAAAATCAGAGCAGAGGAAACATTCCCAAAGTGTTTGTATACATTCTTAATTTCTCCTTCTGAAAAATTGCTAGGGAAATGACACTAATGTAAGCTAGAGAGATGGAACCAAGCTCAGAAAACACAAGCCATCCCCCCTGTATATTTCAGGTCCTTCTTTCATGTCTCTTTTATGTAAATCTACACTTAAGCATTTGTTTCACTTCTGTTCATGTTCTTAAAATTTGCAGTTCTGCCTATAAAAGGGAAAACCTTAATGTATTTGTTAAAAAAGCAATAATATAAAAGCAAATAAATAGTATCTTCATTGCAATACCTACTGGTATTGCCCAGCTGGAAGACAGCAAACCCAACAGCAACTTCTATGGTAATCAGGAGTTGTGCCTGGAAAAGCCCAGAGCATTTTTCTCCCTTTGAAGCCTTTTCATTTCAACATCTCCCACCAGGGCAAAAAGGATTGATGTACTCTTCCAGAAACTCCATCATCTCAAAGCTCCATTTGCCCAAGTTTTAAGATAATAATTTGTCCCGTGTTATGTTTTGCCTCTTTCACTACAAACCAGATTTTTAACAAAAAAATGGCACCTCTTGACATCCTTTCTTCATCACTAACGCTGTTTCCAAAGTTTGCTATTCCAGAGGAGAACTAGGGACGACTTGGAAAGATGACATTACACCAGGCTGTATTAGAGAGCATTTTTCCAGTCCAGCAGTTGGCCTAGCTTCCATTTCCACATCATAGGAAGATCTGAGACAAGACACCTTGGAAGCTGCAGGTAAAAAGCTAAGAGAGATCTGCAAGTGCTTGATGCTACTGAGACCCTCAGTCCTTGAAACTCTAAAACCTATTTATAGAATAAAGAAGGGAAGAAAACAAACAGTCACAGATGGGACAAGCAGAATAAAAGGAAAGTGTAAATTGACTTGGCCGGGGCAATGCTGGAAGATGTCTACAAGTACTTAATAGAGTTAAATGTTTAAAAAAGAAAATCATTTCCCTGTAAGTTCAGGCTCCGAGGTGGTAAATAGCACCGTATGCCGCGCCATATGTCAGTCAGCAAACAACCTTCACAAATCATCTCTCAAAAACCATTCTCTGAAGCTACACATCGTATTTCCCCACACAAGCAGGAACAAGCAGCGACACAAAAATCCACACACTGTCCGTGCATTAATCCTTTCAAACATCAGGCAAATACAGGGCAGGAGTTCAGTGCTCAGAAGGTGTCGATCTACTCCACAAAAAAACAGTGCCTGATATGAGCAGAGTTAAGACCACACTCACTGAACCCACACACTACTCCCACTTGAAACAAAGATTATGTTTTCGCCACCACCTTAAGCGAAAAGAACAACCCGAGTTCTTTGGAATTACTGATTTGTTGGACTTGCTGAGCTCAAGAGCTGCCGAACCAACTGAAGAAAATCCATGCACCACTTCCCTGAGCTCTGCAAGGCCTGTTGTATGGATCTGAACACCACACAGATTAGTCCGATTTAGAACATGCAGCATTTGGGGAGAGAACAAGTTGCCTATGAAGTTATTTAGGAACATTAAATACAACGGTGAGGTCTTTCAACTCTCACCCATACACTGTCCAGCCCCTCACACAGCCCTTTGTCTAGTGATGTGCTAATGAAATTTCAGACAAGAATTGTCATTCAGAAATGAATATTTTAACTCATCTATACATGGCCATGAATTAACACGTCAAATACCTCCAACTTCATTTCTAGAAGTCCTTATTGGTAGATAAACTATCAGTAATGCTAATGAGGAATGAGATTTTTCTTCATTTTAAGACCATGTGAATGTCAACACACTCCCAGAAGCTGGCTCTCGTGCAGCATGATGAATGCCTTGCAGGGAGGGAAGAAAAGACCTTTCTCAGAAGATGCAGGAGCACTACACGTGTATGCACACAGTAAGGGCCAGAAATTAGTTCAAGGAGGCATGAAACCCCCACAAGAAACAACTCCTGGGTATTACTGTCATCTTTCTGAAGATGCTATTTGCATAAATAGCTTTAAAAACTTGTGAAAGGTAAGCAAGTTCAATAATTGCAGTAATTTTTAACCAGAAGCATTTCTGCAGTGTGTGCTTCAGAAGGCAGCAGATCTCTGCCTATCCCAAAGCTCATCCCATGGGATTTCTCTTATCAGTTATCAGACACAGCTGGTGCAGAACCGCGTGCTTATTCAGCAATCAAAATCTTTCCTTATTGTCACAGTACCTAGGAAACTAAAATACACAAATTATTTTCCAACTTGCTTGTTGATGTTTAATGTATCACTCTGAACACCTGAGAAGCCTCCAGAAATGAAGTAACAAAGTCAGAGAAGGAAGACTTAGGGAAGATTTTACACCTCATGCATTGTATGGGTTATGGGGCTGCAGTTCCCTAACGAGGATATATTCTGCCCTCTGTTAAATCAAGATTTGCTGCTCTAATCTATCAAAAATGTGGGAGAACAGAACACATAAACCCAACATAGTTAAACATGTTATTTGCAAAATTTTGTTAATAAAAATCTCAACAGAATTTAGAATATAAGATTAGACTTGATAGTTCAGAACTCTTGCAACTTCGCACAACTTTTCCATCTGGACATTTTATTTGCACCTTGCATTCAAAACAAACTGCAGTATCCATATGGACCCTTGAGTCAGCCTAAGTCACTGCATTTCTAATGAATTTTAAAAAGACATTTAAACACTTCACAGATTCCTCCTGGGAACCCATGGGCCAAATAATTTGCCCAGCAGGGGATGCTGAAAAGACCTTCACCCAAAGAAGAGCGCGGGGAGCATCATCCTGCCAGGTTTCTCCAAGATGACAAGGTCACCAGGTTAAGTGCACCAGGCTTTTCTGGCGTTTGGCTCCAGGATTCTGCTGACTTTGCTCTCCATGCTGAGGAATCCTTCAGACCTGTTTAACGGGTTGTCAGCTTTCTGCTTCGACAGCCAGTCCCACGTTCATTCCTCATGCAAATTGGTGCAACCTCCAGCAGAAATTACAACGTCAGAGCATTCACAGAGCTCAGTACAAAAACACCAGTCAGGGGCTACTCATGATTTTGAAGCATCCCAGTTTCTGAAAAGCTGTTTTGAGTTTACATAGTATTAAACAAAACATTAAACATTCTGCCCTTGGGTCTGTTATGCCAGAAGCAAACACAGATGTGAATACTGTGATACATCTCCGCATTTCTCCTGACAGCTCATGTTTTGGGTTCCTTATCTGCAGCAGTAACCAGTTCTCAATGAACTCCCTCCCACTGTTTGTGAGAAAAACGCATGTGTAACAAACCTGGATCCCACTGATCACACAGGATTATTTCAAGACTTTACATTATAATTCCTTCTGAACTGTTTTTTCAAGTGAGTTGAACAGTCTCAGTTAATTTTGCCATTCTTATTTTATTCTCCAAATGTAGGCAATGTACTAAATCTGTTTTAAAACTCCAAACAGCAATTACCTTGGAAAAACCTTGAAAATCAACATCTATTCTTCTGTTCTATTTTATCTATTCTTCTCCTTACTTTGAACACAAATAATTAGGAAGATTAGGGAAGGCAGACTGAGAGACACTTTCTATGTATTTATGCTGTGTTCTACAGACTCTAAAGCCTTACTACTTTTATTTTCCACCTTGTCACACCGAAGTTGCGACCCAGGCTTTCTGAAGTGCAGTTTTCCACACCTGCTCCCACACAACAGCACACACACAGACCTTCGGCACTTTCTGCCTACAGAAATACTCAACAGGGAAATTCCAACATGCATATGCATAAGTTAACACTCAGTTGGAAATCCAAAATAATTTAGAACTGCAGTTCTTTATGTATTCAAATTTTTCTGAAGTTTTAACACATAAATGAGAAAAGCAATACAGCCTCCAGAAGCAGCCAAAGCTCCCAGTGCCAGGAATCTCTGAGCAACTGTCCCAGCTGGCCCTGACAATGTGGCCCAGAGCAAACCCTCCAACATCTCCATGCTAAAGAGCTCCTTGTCCAAAAGGGTAAGGAGTATTTTTAAGTCTCTCACAGGACTATTATGAAGATTAATTAAGGTCTGAGCAGTGCTTTGAAGATCAAAACTGCTATGCTGTTATTTATTATTAAAGAACAACAAAGCACATTCTTGTTGCCTATAATTCAACTTCACAGAGAAAACAGTGGACGAGCACATGTTCAAGTGCATAAATTAATTCTCCCTGCCCCAACAAGCTGTGATTTGCATAACTGCATTTTTAGCCATCAAAACCCCATCAGAAAGTCTATACTCATCCCTTTGAAATATTTTAAAGGCCTGAAAGAATATAACCGATAGAGTTTCTCTTCCGATTCTTTTCCATGATAAGCTTTTCCTATCAGATATTTCTGCATCATTTCAGCAATGCCTTTTATCCTATCAGGAGCCCTTGGATTATTCACAGGATAACATTAAACATATACTAAAGTGCTTTGCTGAATCAGTTCAACACCTATTCTGGATGTTTGCATTCAAAAAGAGGAGCGAGAACAACAGTACAGCACAGTGGGTAATTTTTTTTTTTTTTTTTTTTGGAGGGGGAGGAAATCACAAGTATTTTGGAGTTCTGCTTCCTTCACAGGTTTTCCCATCAGAAAATGACCAATCTCCTATATAGATTAGTATTTCACAATCAAAGAATTTCACAAAAATATCCACTGCTGAAAAATACAAAGAAATATCATAATTTCACAGTGTATGACGTACACTTACACTTCCTGGAAACGCATGCACAGATACAATTTGAAAACATTTACTAGAAATGCTCCTGTAGTTCAATTATAGTTGTATTCTTAAAACATGGAATCACATGTATTTTGGCAGCATGTCTACACAAAAAGCCACAAATGGTTAGTATTAACAAAAATTTATAAAACAGAATTAAAAGTTGTGAATAATTACTCTCAAGCCTTGCCACCACAGCCCTGTCTTCCTGATCTTATTCACACAGTTGCAGCAGATTGAGTTCTCCACCATCCCAGCACCAGGCTGCAGCAGTGCAAATATTTAAAGCAAACAAGGATAGGAGCTGTTGGACCTCGAGGGTGGCGAGCAGTGAAAACTTGTGTGACTGGGCAGCTCCTGCCACTTTTCCACTGCACAGACACTGCTGAGAAAGGGTCCAGTGCCTGCAGGATGTAGAGCACCTCCCCAGTGTGTCAGCCCCCACCACCTACCATAGGAAATACTTATATTTTATTGGATTACTTTTTGGCTCTCCTCCCATTACCTTAGTCTGCACTCCAAGTCTGCAGCACATTCTTATTAACAACACAGATACCAGATTGTGAACTTCTGTACTTTTTCAACTGCTTTCAGGAGCAAGTTGAGTTATATTTAGCAGCCATATGGCATCCCTCCTCCACACGTTTGCTAGAGATAAGAACTGACAAATTAAGTTTTCTAAAACACGGATCTATATGTTTTCATTTCCAGTTTTAATCATAGATGTTAACTGTGGTTTAATTGTTAACCCTGGCATTTGCCAAACAGGAAATGCAAAGGGTACCTATAGCAAAGGATGCAATCACAGAACTAAGTTTTCTTGCAATCTAGGTGAAACTGTTAAGAAAGCCCCTAAGCTGTACTCCAGACAGCTACATTCTTCTTAAATTAACACAGGATGGCTACGTAACTAAATAGCCACGGGTGTATTGGCTTCCTTCTGCAACTGGCAATTGTTCTGTGTATGGATGATTGAATGTAGGTTACTTGAGCAGCTCAAGCTGCTGCACATCTTAACAGGGGAGAAAGTCAAGAGCACAGTGACAACTCATATCCCATAAAGAACTTCAAAGACACGGGCAACCACCACAGTTTTCCCCTGCTCCTGGGAGCCAGGTTGGCAGAGCTGAACTTCCCTACAGCCCAGCCTAATTTCACAGAAACTGCAGCCAAAGGTTAGAAAGAGACCAACAGTTTTAAGAAGCAAGACAAGACATATGAGAGCTGCTGTCATTAGGACAGCTGAAAAGGCAGGCTGAACATACAACAAGGATCTACACCAGCCTTACCCTGAGTGCCACCCCATGTGTGCATCCCTCAGGGAAAAGTAAAAAGGGGGGAAGGACTGGAAGCCCCTAATAATGTGAGAGAAATGGATTTTTTTCCTCTTTAGCAGCAAGAACAATCACTGCTTAAAATACTTATCTGTCAGCTAAATCAACCCCGATGGCTAACTCTTCTTTCTGGTATCTGGAGCTTTCACAATTCCTTCTGTGCTCTTCTGGGGACCAGAGATGCAAGGAACACCCCGAGAAAAGCTCTCACTCAGGTGGCTGCAGCCACGAACATCCCCTGCCTGCAAACTGGTGTGGAGCATCCTCTCCAAGGGTGGCTACACCAAGACAACCAGATTCCAGGCCTCATTCCATGCCTCCACTTGTTTTGTACCTAATTCAATTCCTAAGGGGTAAACCCAGCTTGTCCCTTCTGTCCAAAGAGCTGCAGAGCAGCACAGAGTGTTTCTCCAGCAGGAGAAAGAGGGGCAGACATGCACATTACACGCGTGCCTGAGCACACTTACGAGCTGCATGTCCAGGCTGAGAAATATAAATGAACAACCGTGTTTTTTCCAGCTGGTGTGTTATGTTCACTACTCAAGGAAAAATAATTAACCCTCAATACTGTGGTTTCTTTCCCTGTGCACGAAGCAATTTGGAGAATCTGTTCATCCGGTGCAGCCCATCCTCTGCTTAAGCCTTGTAAAATGCATGAAGGTGAATGATAAGGCACAAATCGCTGCCTGCAGCAGAACCTTCACGCTGGACAACCCACTGGAGACCCAACGTGCCAGTCAACACATTTTGCAAAGAAGTAACAATTTCTTCAGAACACTGAGAATTCCCTCCCGTCTTAAGCAGACAGCTACCAGTGAATGAAAAATAATTGTGAAGTCAGAACAACACCAGGAAGCAGGAGAAACAAATTGCTTCACATGCCAGAATCCCTAGCACAGAACATTTGAGAGAGAACAAAATGTTTAAGGATGCAATCAATCATTAAGTTTTCTCCTGAAAGAGAGCACACACACTCATTTGTTCAAAGCTTGCCTTGGTGAAAAAAAAGTAAGAATAACCATCCCTGCATGCTTGATTATCAAATCAGAGCTTGGTGGGAAGAACAAGTCAGGGAGTCTTCCAATTAACCAACTTCTTGTTTTTTTGCTTTAAATGCGGTCATTGAACACTGCTGGAGAAAGATGTTGGGGAAAAGCAGATCCCTGGTCTTCTGGCAGTTTTTCCCATTCTTGAACAATTCCTCCTTCAGATGCACAGCCACAAAGGTTCAAAGGTCCCCGCAGCCTTTGTTCTCAGTTCCAGAGTAGTTACAAACAAACTTTTGTTCCTGTTTCTCCAATGAAATAAGCTGCAGCAGTTACCAATGACTGAACTTTACATCTGAAGCTTGCCTTGTGCATCGTGCAACAGGAGGACTATGGAATGTCATTTACACTTCCAAAAATAAATTATCAGAACTTTTGCTGAAATAAAAACCAACTACTCCTTACTGATTCAACCTCCAGGGAACATATTACACCTCTGCATATTCCTAGAAGAGAGGAAGAAGCGACACATTTTGGTTTACAGATTGTGCCAAAGAATTCTTTTTGGTTTATCTGAATATTTATAGCTATTGCTCATTCATTTGTGAATTTTACAAAAAACCTACATTTTATATTTTAGTGCAAAAGTGGTACCATCATCAATACCTAAAAATACACACACACACATATATATATAAGCATTAGAAATAAATCATGATACCCAAACAGCAATTTTCATTTCTATCCCAGACAGAGTGTAAGGGATAAGATGATAATCATCAGGGCAAGTTATGGAAAGCAGTTACTGAAATGTATTCATGGTCCATGAAAAGTTGATATGGAAATTGTTGATAAAATTTGTAAAGATTCCATCAGATTGTATCAGCTGCTATGTAAATTTGGGGTGAAGAGCAAGCAAGGTGCACTATGGAGCAAGCTAACAGTCTTTCTGAAGTCAAAATAAGTTTTAAAAACTACTGAAATCACCCTGTTAAAAGACTGATTGCTTCCAGCAGGTGGGAGCTGACTCTCTAGAGATGCTTCTGGTAAAACACAAACACAAAAGGCCTGGCACAAGACTGGTATTACGAAATCTAATGAAGACATGCATGAACCATAACAAGGAGGAAAAGGGTAAATATCAGCACTCAAGGGCTCTTGCAACAATTAAAATTGTGCACAAACAGGGTTGTCCAGCTATATTCTTCATAATAGCCATGCTTATGCCTTAGTGAAGTCTGTAAGAATATGGCCAAATTATAATATTTAGATTTGGAAAAGTTCTTGGTTTTACACTGGCACCAAAAAACCAAACTGTTTTCAAAACACTGTATCTTCTCTTTTTCCCTAGAGGACTCACAGGCACTTTGAGCATTCTGAGTACTGAGGCCAAAAAGTTCAACTCCCAAATGCCAGGAAACACTGTTAATGAAATTAAAGAAAAAAAAAGCAACAACTTAACTTTAACATTTTAATAGAAATGCTTTTAGTCAGTAATGAATAAACAAAATACACAAAGAATTAAATATGTCTTTCTGCAAGAAGCAAGAATTTTCAAACCACACATAACAACCTAACACCTTGCCATCAAAGCTATTTTGGGAAAACTGATTTTCTCAGTCTGCCAGTAAGTGATGACAAAGCTTTTAGAAAACCACCTTTCATCCACATATCTTAAAAACAACTCACCCACTGGAAGAGCTGCCACCAGAAGACCTAAGGCCGCAACTGTGGCTGACCAAGTGTCCCTGCATCCAACAAAAAACCTCAAGGATATTTAAGCATTTAATTTTAACCTGAAATCCATAGGAAGCCAGGCTCCAAAGTGCTTGCAGTCCTGATTTAATGAATTAATGGTGGAAATTGGAGAACTCCAGTTCCTCTGATTCTTAATGAGTTATAATGGGTACACTAAAAATCAATGCTTTCTCCCCACAAACATCAGTACTGAGATGTGGTCAGGCAAAAGCCGTGGGCACACCAGGGATGGGATGGAGGGGCAGCAACTGCAGCTTCTTCATCAGCAAAAGCAACTGAGATGACGAGAGAGCGAATGATTCCTTAATCAGTAACTCATGCACAACTATTGCTTCAACCACTGACCTCATAACATGTCAGGACACACTCAAAATGTTGCAACACAGCTACAGAAACAAGATTGAAAGAAAATAAGGGTGCCTATAACAACGATTTTATAAAGTGGAGATGTATTTTATCTTCTAAACTACAGGTTAAAAGCTGCTGAGCCATATTCTTATAGAATATTAAGAGATGGCACTATGAACTCCAGACCTACACATCTGTAACTAAGCACAGAGCAAGAACATCCAGTGAATGATAACTTCAGTGTCAATCATCACCTGACAATACTAAATACATTCAAATTGTGAGCATGATGAGAGCTAACACTGGGTTTAGTCATAAAGCAAGACAATAGCATGAGGAAGCACATACGTGGCACATTTACCAACCTGATTACAGTAAACCTGGTAGCATTGGTTTATCAGCTTAACCAATCAGCCGGTAATTAACTGTGCATTTAACAACTAGGTAGTAAAGTTTCTTCCCAGGGAAAATCAGATTGGAAAAGTCAACATCAGCTTAAACACGATTAACTTCCTGTCCCACTGCCGGCAAAGCAAATCCAATTTACTAAATAGTTTAAAGGGCGGTTTTTAATTATTTCGCACACTTCCAAAGAATCCAACACTACACACAGATATAGATAAGCGGATCTACTGCAGGGAGCGCAGACCCCAGAACCACAAAACACCACTGAAATAAACACTTCTTAACGTGCTTAACAGCCCCAGCACTTTGTACTGCAGACACCCCATGTATTATTGGGGATATTATACAGGAAAGAGACCGCAAACAGCTACAGTGTCCTGCTCCGTGCCACAAAATCCTAACTTGGAGCATCTCCCTCAGATTTCTCCATTGCTTCATATTTCTAAAACAATCTTAGAAAACAAATATACAATCAGTAAATCTTGTGAGTGAGATTTACATCTTTTACCTGGTTTCTAGTGGCACACACACCTCCCCAGGAACATGCACAGACTACTCAATAATCTATATATCTAAAACTTTTTACACAGCAGGAATTGAGGGCTCGCAGACAGTGTGGGAGAAACACAGCAAGGCGCACACAGAAACAGAACAAGTATTCAAATGAGCAGCTCACAGTCTTGCTGCCTTCCTACACTTCTTACCCGACATAATAATTAGAAATTGAAAACTGAAGTTTTCCAACTTTAATTGTTCAGCAGCAAAGATAACAATAAGTTTTCAGCTACAACACGGATTTACAAAAATAAAACCTAAGCAAAACAAACAAAACGCCACAAAATTATTACTGAAAAGAAACGGTTTCAGCCAAACCGGGTGAGATTTGCTCAATGACTCCTGACCCGCAGCATCACATCCTCGGGGTATGCGATTCTCCAAATTCTGGTTGGCTGGAAAACCTACTCTGCATAACAATAAGTACAAAAAATGGCTTCTCTTTAGTGTCCTCGGTGTGCATACCCCCTCCTCTCCAACAGTGCTCAGCCAGCCTGCTCAAAGGATTAGCATAAGAATAGAAATCACTGAGAAAATCCACAAGCTCCGACGGCCCAGACTTGCTGACCTGCTTCACCCCAGATACCAAAATGACTTATTTTTCCAAGGAAAGCAGTTACGGACTCTAAAAGTTGATAAACACTGCAATTTGTTTCTCTTTTACTGCAGTATCAGATATCCCAAGAGCAGCTACCAGAGCCGAACAGAGACGCAGAACAACCTCCACTGTTGGAAACACAGACTCCCAACGTGCTCAAGTTCAAATTACTGCACAAGTCTGGTGGCGAAGAATGGCTCTGTCGGTATCCTTCTCAGCTCGGACCTACCGGGTTCATCATCAGACCCACGGCAGCAGCAAGCTCATCAGCCTTGCCGGTACACAGTGCTGCTGCTGCTGCACACAGGGAGGCTGAAACCAGATCCAGGGGCTGCAGGTGAGGAGCACACCTGCGAGAGGACCTGGCCCTGTGGACACCACACCTGGCAGAGGCCACCCGTGCTCACAGTCCCACGGCACCCCTTCGGTTCTGCAGCCAAAATGTACAAATTTACCCACGTCTTCTTCTATCTTCTTCCCTTTCTGTCCTTACCCTGGCACCAGCCAGCAGCTGTGAGACAATAGCTCTTGCTTTGGTCACAGCCACTGGAATCAGAACTACTGCAAAGAATATTTTGAGGAAGTGCAAATGAAAATAATCCCCCAGTTCATGAAAAAGCCAACATCTTCCTCTTACTGGTGGAGAGCAGTTCACAAAGGCCAATTCTTCTCTCCTACACAAACTACTCTAGCCATAATAAAGTATGAAAAACATCATTTATTTTTGGAAATATGGATATTGGGCTCCTGCAAAACACACTGAGCTTTTGTATAAACATATTACGGTATTTGACGTGTTCATTTTGAAATGCGAGAAGTTGACTGGAATCATCCCCATAATGTGGTCTGACACTTCATGCAAAACAATGCACACAAACAGCAAAATGACATCTCCTTTTCAGAACTTCACAAAAGAATCAGAAGCCATGGGGAAAATGGCCAAAGTAGCACTATTCCCCTTTTTTGTTGGATTTCCTCCACTCCCTCTGGGATCTTCTCCCCAGCCAGCAAATCACCACTGCAATCATCCCCCTTAAATTCAACATGATCATCATCATTTCCCTCACTTTGCATTATAGAAAAGAGATTATTAAGGTCTGTGATCCTCATATTTCACATCCCACCAGCAGCAAGTGGTACAAAACCACTGCAACATCCAGCTACAAACTGGACATAAAACCCAAATACTAAAACAATTCCCTGGTGATATGTCTGCTGACTTGCCTCAGATGTATTTGTCGAGTTTTTGAAGAAACAAAGAGTGCTTTAAAAAAAACAAACCTCAGGTTAAGAGCACAAGCTGAAAGACTGGCCAATTATTTGCTTCTGACAATGGACTAATATTTCTTCTGTACACTATACAGAGCATTAATACCATAGTAACACTTTCAGTTCCGTTTCCCTAAGTGATAGGTTTTGCATTTTGCCAGACTGACCCCACTTTCCCCCACTTTATTATCTCTATCACCATATGCTCTCAAATGACTAAAGTTTTGATTCTTGCAGCTGGCTCCAATGTGTTCAAACACTACAGACCCATCAGCTCCACATGCACACACCCTGGTAAAGCTCTGATAAGTTTCATGAAAACAAACCAGTCCAAGCACAAGAACTATATACTGCTCTTTTATCATGGAGAATATGTAATATTTTACTTATCAGTCAAAATAAGTTGCTCACTCAAGGCTAACCTGATTTTATAACAAGAAGACCTCTGTGCAGTGGGAAAGAAACTGCATGGTTCTCAATAAGCACATACTGGATATTTGTCCCTATTCTGCAGAAACTCCAACCTCAAACACTTGAAATAGGTTTGAAATAGGTTTTAAGAGTCTTGGAAACCAATTCATTCGGTTCATTTCAAAGAAGAGTGTCTGGTAAACCTTTGGATTACACACTTACAGCTGTTTCTTGAAATTAAACGGCACATTTTAAGCTTCTACCTTGTTGCCCTTCCACCTATTCCTCTCGATTGCATTCTTCCCAGTGCCAGGACCAACACA
This sequence comes from Corvus moneduloides, assembly GCF_009650955.1. Classification (NCBI taxonomy): domain Eukaryota; kingdom Metazoa; phylum Chordata; class Aves; order Passeriformes; family Corvidae; genus Corvus; species Corvus moneduloides. The sequence goes on along the minus strand of NC_045500.1, from coordinate 335,450 downwards.
ACAAACCGGGCGCCCAACACCCCTGGAGGCTGTCCGAGCCTCTGTCCAAAGTGCTGTTTTCTGCACCATCTCATGTGGAAAGGACAGAGAAGGAACAAAAATTGGCTCGTTCCCATCACCTTCGTACAATCCGGCAGCCCTTGGTCAGGCCGGGAGCAGCCATTTGCCATAGGAGATTCCCAAGGGAGAATAAGATGCGACGGACGGTTTGCAGAAGGAAAACGGCACCGTAGGTGGGTACACACGTGCGAGTTTCAAAGGTTCATTTACCTTTTTCCCAAGCTGCCACGGCTCACTCAGAGTCCAGAAGTGCTATGGATCCTTCCCTACCAACCTCACTCCGGCATCCACCGCTCACCTCCCTCTGCAACTGGGCGGGAAGCTCACCGAGGTAATTCGGATAAAGCACCTCCGTGAGCACATGGAGCACCTGTTGGGCGCTGCTCCGTGTCACACCGTCCCTGAACAGGGCTGTCCCTGGACAGGGCTGTCCCCAGACACGAACCCTGCGTGCCCCCAGCAGCCCCACAAAGGGCAGCAGGACAATGGAGCCGGCACAAAGCCGCGTCCCCACGCCGAGCCCCACGCGGGGACGGCCCGCACGGGCTGCAGTGCCCATTATCCCTCCTCGCCACTGATTGTTCCCCGGCCACACGCCATTTCATCCACCCGGGAGACCCCGGCGGCACGCGTGGAGCTCCAGGGGCGGGAAAGGAGGAGGGAGCGGGGGGAGCCCCGGGACGAACAAAACCCGGCCACGACAGCCCCACGAGTGCTTTATTCGGGGTTTTTTGCTTTTTCTCTCCCGCCCATGGCGGCAGCGGCCGCGCCGCGCGCCCCATCACCCACCCCCAGCGCCGCCCTCACAACCTGCAGGGCGCCGTCGCGACACTATCGCGATACTATCGCGACCGTCGGTGCCATGCCGACCTGTCCCCTCAAGCCCTCCCCTCTGCTGGCCGCGCTCACCTCGCTCCGCCACCGCGGGGCCGCGCCCCGACCGCCGCTCAGCAGCCCCGTCCCGCCGCCCGCAGCGCCATGGCCGCGGCTGCCGCAGGTGAGGAGGAGCCGCCGGGAAGGGGCCGCGAGGGCCCGGCCAGGGGGATCCGCGTCCGGCACACGCCCCCCGCTCCCGCTCGGGCTCAGGGACAGGCGGCGGAGCCCATGCGCGGTGCTGCTGCCGCCGGCTCCGCCCCGACGCCGGGAAGGGCGGGCGAGAGGCGGTGGCCCAGGGAGGGAGGGATGGAGAGGTGGATAAAAGGGAGGGAGGAAGAGGTGGATGAAAGGAGGAATAGATGGGTGGTCGGCCGGCCGTGAGGAGGAGGGAACTCAGGGTGCCGGCTCGAGCTGGCAGAGAAGCTTATCCCTTTCTATAACTCCCTGGCAGGAGGCTGTAGCCTGCTGAGGGTCAGGCTCTGCCCCCAGGGAACAGTGACAGGATGAGAGGACATACGTTTAACCTGCACTAGAGAAGGCCTAGGTTCGGCATCAGGAGGAATTTCTTCACAGAAAGGGTGATTAGATGTTGGAAGGAGCTGCCCAGGGAGGTGGTGGAGTCCCCAACCCTGGAGGTGTCCAAGGAATGACTGGAAGTGGCACTCATCTGGGCTGGACAAGGGGGGGGGATCGGTCACAGGGTGGACTCCAAGGTCTTCTCCAACCGAAATAACTCTGGGATTCTGGGACCAAAGCCACCACGCCTGGCTGCAGGTGACGGGGAAGACGTGGGTCTGGGCACAGGGAAATGTTTCCCCTCAGTGTGGGAAAGCACTGCCAGGTGTGCCTGGTTTGGGGCCAGAATGGAGGGGGAAGGAGGGTGTGAGGGCTGAGCTGGTGGTGTGGGGAGGTAGTGGGGTTATTTCACAGAATCCCAGGATGGGCCAGGCTGGAGGGGACCACAGAGGGTCACCAGGTCGCAGCTTCCCGCTCCAGTAGGGCCATCCCAGAGCACAGGACACAGGATTGTGTCCAGAGGGTTCTGGGATATCTCCAGTGAGGGACACTCCACACCCTCTCTGGACAATCGGTTCAGTGCTTGGTCACTGCACAGGAAAGTTGTTCTTCCTCACGTTCATCTGGGACTTCCCGTGCATCAGTTCCTGTCTGTTCTTCTTGTCCTATTGTTGGGTACCACGGAGCAGAGCCTGGTCCCTCTTCTTAGACCCCCTCTTTATATATTTATACACATTGATGAGGTGCATTTGAGGGGTGTGAGAGGTGCTGGGGCTGGTCCAGAGGCAGCAGAAGGGATGGAGCTGGGAGGGCCTGCAGTGGCTCTGTGTGTGCTGTAGTGAGGCCAGGGCTGCTCCGGTCACAGGATGGTGGGGTTGGAAGGGACCTCTGGAGATCAGCTGGTCCAACCCCCCACCAAGACTGGGTCGCCTAGAGCAGGTGACACAGGAACGTATCCAGGATGGGTTTTGAACTTCTGAATATGAAAAAACTCACCAAAGATGTCCTGAAGTTTGGGTGTTTTTTACTGTGTCTAAGGCACACACCCCCCTCCGAGGGGGGGGGTCCCAGCCAGGAGGGATGTACCTGGTACCTGCCTGCACCACAGCCCTCCCACCTCACCGTGGTAGTGCAAGACCAAGAAAGGTGTTTTATTGCAGTCACAGACCTGTTTTTCTGTGGGCAGGTCACTTGCACACCCTGTTCGCAATGCAAAACCTTCCCCTCTAGTTGAGCTTCGAATTTATTAAACCTGTATGAGACAGTGTTGCTTTATCAGTAAGAGTTAATTCACACTTTTAAGTGAGGTTTAAGTGTTAACCACAAACTCCTTCCTCCAGATAAATTGTGACTGCAAGGACCTGCTGTGCTTTAGTAGAGGATCTTTTGGATAGAGCCATTACCCGCGTGTTGCATTTCGATGGCTGACCCTAAACGACTTCATAAGGTGCTTTGTGTGCTTTACTGTTTCATTAGCACGGCCAGGAACACACAGCTCGATCTTGCTGTCAGTAGGACATGTGGAAACCCCTCCCTGATAATTATGGCATTTGGTGACCGCAGAGGTTACAAGTCTGATTGCTGGTGTCATTTACTCCTCCAGCAGTGGCACTGCCAGGCAGTTATCCTGGGAGCACTCCCTGCCTTTGGCCAGGGCCATGGGGTGAGGAGCACAAAGTGGGGGTGTGGATCATGCACCTGGCATTCACAGAGATCTGTGTGTGGGGTGTGCCTGGGTTAGCCACATTTGCGTTGCAAAGTCAAATATGAAATGGCCCACTTGGTACGTTTTCAGAAATGTTCTAAATGAAAGGCATAGTTGAAACTGTTCCACAAGCTGGATTTGTTGCATTCTAGTTTTCATTCCATCTGTGAAACACTGTAAGTGAAGTATATCGTCTACATTAGGGCTGTGGTGATACCAGCTACCCAGTGTTTGGATAAATGATACCACTGTCTGCTAATGTATCGGGTAACTAAGAAAGGCAAGCCTAGGCATGCAGAAATTCCAAGCTGTGAGCTTTAATTTAAAGGATTTGAAGAATTTCTAGTTGTTGTGATGAAAATTTTCAGAGCCTGTTGTGAATAACTGATGGTAACTGTAAATGTGCAGAGTCTGGGACAATAGCTCTGAGACATGTGAACTGCTCCACGTCAGCATATGCTGTGCCAGATGCCAACAAACAAAACTGGAGTTAAGAACATTGGTGGGACTGGGGCTCCATGGGTAAGGAGACAGCAAATCATGAAGATGTTGCACAGTAGTCCCTCGAACAAGCAAAAGCATAATTATGTGGGCTAATAAAAAAGGCGGCAGAAAATATACAAATGACAGTGATGACAAGGCAGAATGATGTGATGTATTGTGCTGTCTACAACTCTGGTCCTGTCAAACCTGACAAGTGAATTAGGATGAGGCATGGCTCACTGCTGATAAACCTCAGGGTGCCAGAAGCGGCTTGTTGGCTCCGTGTTTAGGAGAGAGAAGATTCAGTAATGTGCAAGGAGCTGATCCCTATCTATCCATTGCTGATTTGGATGACTTTGAAATTCCTGAAGGAAAGATACCCGGAGCATCCCCAAGCAGCTGAGCCTTTCTCTCTGTAATGGATGCCATCATCTCACTTTTGCGGTTTTGTCTCTTCCTCATTTTGACTGGCTGTTGCTGCGTGATTTTTGCAAGGCCTGTTTGTTGCTCTTCCCTAGCAGAGCTTTTTTCATTATGCCTCTCTAACTAAAAACAAATGGTGGGCTGCATGTGGGAATGCAGCTTGGGAAAACTGGAGATCAAAGAAAGGTCTTGACTCAGTGCTGAGGATCCTGCCTTTGACTGCCTCCCATCAAGCTGTGCCTTGTGATTTGAGTCTCACTGCCTTCACTTATGTGTCTCAACATCTTTGCTTAAAAAGATAAATAAATAAGGGGAGAATATTTACCCTTCCCCCTTCTCAAACTGTCTGTTTCTTGTCAGTTCTTGGTCTTGCTCATTTTCTGGAAAACTTTAATGACTCTTGGGGATGCCAGGAAATGCTTCACCAGCACAGAGCCCTGATATCCACCTCTCCCAAACAGGAAAGGACTGATCTGTACTGCTTCAGCCCTTGCCAGTTAGAGGTTGCTGCTGTGTGTCCACAGGGCCTGTCTGCCAATTCCATGGATCTGAAGGTCACTTGGCCTTCATCACGTCATCAGCAAGTTAGCCAGGGCATCCAGGAGAAAAACTTCCCCAGAGGATGAGAGGAAGGGATACAACCAGGTGGCAGTTCCTCCAGGTCTGATTTCTTGGTTTCAGCTTTTAAAAATTGGTGCATATCTATTTGTTGGCAAGGGTACCAATTTTTTTTTATCATGAGTGACGATTTTTGATCCACGTGGATTTCTTTTTCCGCTATATTTTTTTTCCGCTGAGGAAGAAGGTGAGGGAAACAGAAGGGGATTTTGCCTTGCTTGGAATTGTTGCGGTTTTGGGGGTGATTTTTTGCCTGGAAATGTCAATGGCAAGATGCCTCTGCTGAGAGAAGGTCTAGAGAACAGCTCTGTGCTAGCTGGTACAGAATTTGGTTCTGGTTTACATCTGGCCTGGCTGTGCTTTGAGAAGATGTTGATGTGAGCTAACTGTATCTTCCCTTCCTTTAGTTCATGTTCTTCTTCTCTTAAATATTTTTCTTGGAGTGAAATGATAAATATTTAAGAAATCAGTTGCATTTGGAGACTTCTTCTGAGCTTTGTGTGTTTGTTCTGAGAAGATGCTGATGCCAAACAGTACTAGACTGTTTACAAAATAAACTGGGACCACAACGAAGACATGGGAATGGATAAAGGGTGGGGAAGGGGAGAGTGAGAGATGTTGTATTTCTGTTCCTGAAAGCCACTTTGCATTTCTGTAGCACCTTTCCTCCCAGTGTTTCAGGGCACAGCACGAGCATTAGTCATGGCTCATGCCAGATTTGGGAGACAAGTGAGGCAGTTCCTGTCACCCTTCAGAGGATGAGTCTTGGGGATATGAATAACCCAGGGAAAAAGGCAAGTCCTTTCTGGAGTGGGGTTGTGGAAGCTTGTGCTAGGGATGGTGAATTTGGGCTGGGGCTCCGAGATAATCACTGCAGAGATATGAATAGAATCCTTACAGTGGTTTTGCCATCAAGAAAAAACCGTGAGCATAAAAATATGACTACTTTGATTAACTTCAGTTTTGAGCTCTTCTTCATTCCTGCTGGAAAAGCGAGTCATTCTGTTAGGATTGGGATATTGAGTGTGAAATCTTGCCTCTCTTGAAGCCACCAGGCACATTGCTGTTGACAATTGAAGCTAGACTCTTTCCCAAAAGTAGATATTAATGATAAGAGCAAGAGATTTCATCCAAGTAACTTCAGCAGCAAATTTGGCGTGTTTGAGAAGACTCCGCGGGAGGAGAGATAAAGGCTCTGTCACTACCAATATTCCAACTCATGTTTTCAGAGAATAAATATATCTTTTCCTGGCAATGGCTGTATTGACTCTGTCTGGCTCGTTGCTCAGCTGGTCACTCTGTGACAGGCAGTGCTCCATTCCCCAGTGCTTTGTTTTCAGACATCTCAACTCATAGTCATCAGATACAGTAGATTCTTTTTCCCTGCAGTATTTTATGGCTAGAATATTTGTTTTTAAATATGAGAATCCCCCTGACTCATGTAGGACAAATCCAACAGCATATCTATATCATTAAAGCTGCTCATCCATGGAAAAGGAAAGGGTGTGGTGTTCACCAAATGAGAGATATCAGTCTGTGACTGGTTTTTGTACCTCCTACACCCAGGGACTTGTCACTGATGATGCCACAGCTTGTTGCTGTTGCATGATGTTTTCTAAAAGCAGCCATAAACAGGAAGCTAGCTAAACAGTGGGCATGTCAGGTGTGCTGCTGGTGTGTGCCTTGTGCACGGTTAGAAACAAGAGTTCAGTAACTTGGAGATGGTGTTTAGGATTAAAAACTGGTGGGGAAGACTCCCCACAGGAAAACAGCTGCCAAATTTGAAAGCGTCATTGGTACAGACCCTTTAGCTGGGCACATTTCTGTACACACACGCAGTGAATGCAAGTGACTTCTGGACTCACAAAGATAAGCATTTAGAAAAACTGAGATCAGATTTTTAATGAACCATTCATTTAGACTATTTAGCAACAAAATTACCATCCTCTGAATTGGTTTGGCTGAAATAGTCACTGAATAGTCAAAATGCTTGCAAACAACAGTCTAAATTTGCAATATTCTGTAGTGTTTACCCCAAGAATTGGACATTTTTCCACCCTTTAAAAATTATTACTATTCTGTCATCCCTGTGGAGAACATTGTGCTTGGTCACATGAGGCAATGAGAAAGATTAGAAATGGAACTGAATAAATCGATTTTTAAAGCCTTGAACCTCAATGTTTACAAAATACTCTTAGTGTACACTCAGTCTCTGGGCCTGTGCATATGTAAAGTTCAGCTGCGTATAAATACAAGCAGAGCAGAATATTATTTCTCTTATAGTTCTCTTTCAGCCTGTCTTTTTGATGGTCAAATCCACCCAGATGAGTGCCCAGGCTGCTGAATGGAATTCTTCTGGTTATTTGGCTTCTCCTTGCATGCAAATATGATGCTGTGCTTGGGACAGAGTAAAACTGCTCTTTTGACTGCTTTCTCTTTAATCCTTCCTTCATAGTCTCACAAATGCTCCTGGAGCTACCCTGCCATGCAGCATCTGTGAAATCAAGTGACTCACTGGGTCAATCACAGGCTGCTTCTCCCAGAGCAAACTTGGGGTGAGTGCATTCCAGCTGGTGACCTTGGTGCACGGGGAAGTGGGAACGTGTTACAACTTGTTCACACAATTTCTCTCTTCGAGCCGCTTGTGCCGAATTTGCTTGGGGGTTGCAGACTTGCAGCTCCCTCAGCATAACCTGGGACTGACCCCCTTGCTGCAGGACGTGTTTGCACCACCAGTTTTCCAGGCAGTTGCAGGCGTGTGTGGAGAACTGGCACAGCTTGCTCCGGTAATGAGAGCAGAGATTGAGAGGAGTTTGGGAAGCAGGGCCCTGCAAGGTTTAGCACTTGGGCACCTCTGTGACATGCTAAACCTCTGTTTAGTAACTAACTTGACGCTTGGGTATTTTTTCTGCGGAGAGCTGACCCTGGGTTTGGGAAGTAGGTGTGAATTAGGACACACTGGTGTTACACACCAGCCAGTGAGGAAAGCACTGAGAAAGAACACGAACATAAAACATCGTGTACACCGAGTGACTAAAGATGCTGGGCTGAGGGAAACCCAGCAAGGCCCTGGAATGCAGCTGGAAAAGGATATCCAAGGCACTGTGGGATGGAGATCAGAAGTGCAGGGTAGATCAGCCCCTGCCTTGTTTTCGCAGAGACTGATTCAGTACTGCTCCCCACCGTATTTCATGCAAATTCTGTTGTGTAATAATTTGTATATTTATGACAGTGTGTGGCCAGAGCTGCCTCTTCCTATTCCTGTCTCTCCATTGCCTGGAGTGAGTGACTGTGGGAGACTGGAGCAGGCCGGAGGTTTAGCTACACAAGCTGGACAAGTATCCTGTGAGAAGTGCATTGAATCTTGCATTTTTAACCTTAGATTTTCTCCATCTCTAATAGAGAGTGGCTTAACCCCTGATGCAGGAGCTGTAACACCCAGTTGTTGTAATGATGATAATTGTGGCATTTCGTTATAACCAAATGTTGGATATGGCTTGACTTCGAGTTGGACTGCTGTAACCCTGAGCGAGTGGGATGAAGTCTAGAGGCTCTTTAGTTTGGAAAAATTATAAGAAGTTGCAAGGATGACTTAGATGGGGGCCTGAAAACATCATGGGAAGGAATCTGGAGGTGAACTGCTGAGATGGGGAGAGCTTAAAACAAAGTGACGGCTGTCAGGGTTGGAACTGGGATGAGATCTGAACTCTGCCTTCCCAGTCACACCCACTGAGTTACATTCCTGCAAGAAGGGCAAGTGAAAGGAGGGGAAATGAGGGGCTGCACGAAGCAGGTGCCAGAAATGGCCTCTGGTTCCTGCTGGCAGAAGCAGAGCTGCTCTCTGGAGCTGGGATGGACGTATGGCATTTGAGGAGCCTCTAGGAGAGCCTGACAGGGCTGTCAAGTGGGAACATGTCACACACGATGCAGATGCTTGGCGGGCTCTGGCTTACGGAAACTTGTGGATGCTTTTTCCCCTCACGTGCACTTTAGACATAGCCAGATCCAAGAGAGTTGGGTTTTGGGGAGGAACTAGTGAAATGCATAACAAAGGAAAAGGCTGTACTGTCATGAGGGCTCACGAGCAAGCAGGACAGAGCCAGACCTCATTATTTTGCTGTGTCCCATATTTATCTTCCATTTATTCCTTTCCTGAACTGGAATGTCATCTTATCATCGTGTAATCCTGATGTGACGAGCTCACCCCTGCACTGTGATGTTTGGGTTGGTTAATCAGCATGGGGAAAGCAGTGAAACTTTTGGTGAAATCTTCAGTGAAATCTTCCTCTACCTTAGAACTCGAGTGCTGAGGCAGCTCTTTTGCTGCTCTGTTGTTGTTTGAGGGAACTAATCCCCCATCTAAGGAAAAAGGGGTGATTATTTTTCAAGCTTCTGTTATTTTTTTTTTTCTTGTTAACAAATCCACTGTGGAGTTCAGGGGTGGGTAAAACTTCCCAGAAGTCACAGTAAGAAAAGCCACAACTGAACTAAGTTCTTTTATTTGGCTGTGAGCTCTCCAAAAGCTCAGGGTGCTTACTTACATCAAATGCACAAACTGAGAATTCCTGTCTTTATAGACTTACAACTAAGAGCAGGATTTTTATTTTCCTACACTCAGCTCAGAGCTGGGGGAAGCCCAAGTTGATCCTGACTTCTGACAACTATATAATTACAATCAGCAGCAGTTGCTGCCATAAGATACTGGTGCTAAACAGGAGTTAGTGTTGCATATTTATCCAGAGGATGAAAATAACTACAAATATCTATAAATATACTCAGTTATTATTAGAAGAAGTATTTAAATCTTCTAGTGCTTGGGTGTCCCAGATATCAGCTGATGGAAGGGAAACCTCCTCTTGCAAATGAGTTGCTGGGTAATTTTTCACAAGTTTTGCTGCTTCAGGGCAGTTTTCATGGGCAGGGCACTCTTTTCAGCTCAACTATTCATCTCACCTTTCACAAAACTATTTCACAAGTGTAAATATTTGTGGCAACTTGCCTGTGTTGTGTGACCTTTACACAATGACAGAAAAGCTCTGGAAGGCTGTTGATGTTTTAGGGCACATTCTTTAACAAAACTAATTAATCTAGCACTCAACCAATGGTTATTTACATATTTAATTTTTTTTTTTTTAGGAAAACTACATTTGTTAACCCAAGATACTGGGTAGTGATTTGTTTAAGCAAATAAATGATACTGTAGGAATTTAATAAGCTTACAACTAAATGTAAGAGGCTTTTAAAGTGAGTATCACTTACTCTCAGCCCTCACAGGCTCCTTGTACCTGGCTTTGGGCCTCACACAGGTTAACACAGAACTATAAAGCTGAAGTCTTAGAACAGCTAAAAACTCAGTGCTTACCTTCACAGAATTTATAGCAAAAACCTACTGAATTACTTAGTAATGATCTAAAACTTCACCCTGCCTTTTGCTGAGAGTCAGTTTGTAATATTGCTGCAGTAAAACCAGAAATCACACGTATTTTTAAGGGCAGGCTGGACCTCAACACATAATTCTTTTAGACTTGTATAGACATTATTTCACTTATAATACTGTATAAAAACCTTAATCGGTAGATTAAAAAAAGGTTAAGGCTGCAAAGTTTAACCTGAATGAATGGGCTAGAAGAGAGTAGATAGAAAGCTCAGGATGTGAACACTGAATTTAACAGCTCTGCAGTTTCCAGTTGATACTGAGCTGGAGAGCTTGGCAGATACCAGGACTACAATGCTGGGAAAACAGGTTATTATTGCTGGTGTGTGTCAGACTTCTGGATATTGGTATTAGCCAGCCTGAAAGTCTGGAATGGGAGAAGGAGAAGTCCCGAACACCAACCTGGACTAAATTGTGAGTTAGTAGAAAAGGTAATAAGAACTGAGCACAAGAGATTTGGCAAGTGCAATAGCAGAGGTGAGATGTTCCAGCTTTGTGTCCCTACAGGGCATTGCCATTCCAGGGTGAGTAAAGTTCCCCTGGAGAAGACTTCTGCAGGAATTGAGCTGGAACCAGCAGGTTGAGTGTTCCAGACTTGTGTGCAGCCAACAGGGGCTCCTCTGTCCCTTGGGCACTGGTCAAGAATCCCAGATGAGGGGAGGAAACATCACAGAGAGCCAGAGAGCTTCTGGAGCCAGAAGGGACAACCTGGGGGAAAAAAACACTGGAAGGAAGGGAGAATTTGAGGGTCGCTTTGGGCAATGGGTAGGACAGAGGAAGTATGAGAAATAAGCAGGGAATTTTGCTAAAAGGTTCCTTGGCTGATTGATTGAACTTACACTGGAGAGAAGCTGACCTTAGGTCAAGTCTGCAGTGCTTTTATGTGATTGCTGTCTCTCTGAGCATCCTGGAATGACAGCTGGGCCAGGCACTTTGGCCTGTGGGCAGCAAACAAGAAAGGCATAAGAAATGTCCCTTCCAAGGACAGTTCCCCTATATATCCTTTACATTCCCATTCAGGAGTTGTGAGTCTTTTTTAACCCCCGGGCTCCTCTGTTAGGAGGTGAATAGGAATTTCACCCACCTCCTTGTATCTGCAATTTTGTTTAAAAAGGCTGCATCATCAGTTGTGGCACTTTTTTGGAGCTCATTTGTGATATGGAACCTCTTCGGCTGTCCTTGGAGCAGAGCCATGTGCTACCAGCCCCTTGAAAATACATGTTGATTAAATATGTAGGTCAGAAAACAGAAAGCACATCCCAATTTATTTAGTAGATGGGAGTTTTGTTGCCTAGTGCTCTATCATTGGAGCTGCTGATCAGTTTTTGAAAGTAATATGGTAATAGCTTTGTTCTCAGCTCAGAGATTAAGGAAGGTCACCAGGTATTGCTTCCCAAAGGGCAGGTGTAGGTTATATAGAGATAGAACTCAGAGGAATGGCCTAAAATGGAGGAAGGCAGGGTTAGATAAGGAATTAGGAAGAAATTCTTCCCTGTGAGGGTGCTGAGGCCCTGGCACAGGGTGCCCAGAGCAGCTGTGGCTGCCCCTGGATCCCTGGCAGTGCCCAAGGCCAGGTTGGACTTTGGGGCTTGGAGCAGCCTGGGACAGTGGAAGGTGTCCCTGCCCATGGCAGGAGTGGAATGGGACGGGCTTTAAGGTCCCTTCCAACCCAAACCAGTATGAGATTCTATGATTCAGTGGCATGAATAAATAAAAATACCTACCAGGGGATAAGGATGAGGATTACCCTGAGAGAAGATTTGCTAACAAGCAACAAAGTCTTCACAATCTCTCTCTGTTCTATAAATCGGCTGAACATAAACCAAAGTGCTTCTCCACAATGATATCAAACCAAAAAATAAGCCTGAAATCCTACTGGCAATTGTTGCCCCCAAGCCTTCATTATGGCCTATTTTCTTCCTCATCTTCTAGCCCTGAAGGAATTGGCCAGGGAGCTCTTCCTGGCTGGCTGGTTTGTGCTGACTGTCCTCCCCAGTTGTGCTCTCTGTAGCAGCCTCACACAACACTGAGTAAAATTAAAAACGTCTGGGACTGACTGAATCATTCCTCATTAGCTCAGTGGGCAGCAGATTTAGGAGCTAGATTTGCAATGAATGCTTATTAGATTGTGTGTCTTCTGGGGATAGCTAATTTTTTTTATCATAACATTCCACGATTTAGCAGCATAATTAGCTATTAGATACATATACTCCATTTAAGAGCTGCTTTTTAATTTTTTTAAGCCTGCTTAGTCTAGGAAACTTTTTTTCCTCATTTATAGGGGAGTTTTGCACATTCCTTCTGACAAGTGCAAGATAGCCAGTGGGAATGAGACCTGTAATTAATGCATTGAATGCTCAGTGCGAGCAGAAGGCTCTTGGATGAAGACGCTCTTCTGGCTCTGTCAGGTGTCTGACAAGAGGGCAAACACAGTCAGAATGGTGGAGTGTGTGATATGGGGGGGCTCACACCCTGCAAATTCATTGCGTGTAAGATATTGAGGACAGGAGGGAAAATTATGTCTTTCCCTATTCCCCTGAATTTTGAGCAGTCACATGTGCATGACTCTGCACTTTCTCAGCGAGAGCTGATTCACTGGCTTTCTAGTAACAAAAATAAATTGAGCCCAATGTCCCGCCCCTTTCTGTAGGTGTGCGTGTGTTGAGGGGGTGATGTGTTAAAAAGGAGTCCAGCAGTGAGAGCCTGAACTGTGGGAGGTCCAGATTCAGCTGGGGGTTGCCAGAGACAAACTGTATGAATGTGGTCACGTATCATCACTGTGCTCTGTCTTGGCATCCATGAAAATAGCTCCACAGATTCTTGGTAAAATGAGAGCCCCTTGGATGCTGCAGTGTTAGAGTGTCTTCTTGGTTTGTCACAAAATGTTAAAGGTGGTGGAAGCTGGAGTGGGGATGGTTGTCCTTTTCAATTAAGTTCTTCTTCTGTGTAATGCTCCTTGGTTTATTGCTCAGGAAATATCTTTGTTTCTCAGCTCTCTGGCTACAATGGTACCTGCCATTTCTTGCAATTTACTTCAGAGGCTGTTTTCCAACTGCCTTGTGTTCTTGGATCAGATACAACCCCCTTTGATTCCTGTTGTCCTTTTGTCTTTGCTCACTTGGCTCTAAACATTTTGTTCCCTGAACACGGGCCCAGGTTCTCCACTCTCCCATGCTGCCGCAAACCAAACCCTGCTTCTGAAGCAATTAGTTAGGAAGCATTGACACACAAGGGGAATTAGGACTCTTGATTATTAATTTTTTCCCAAGTTTTGTCAAGGATTCTGTACTGCTTTTCCCAAATCTTCCAGTATTAGACTGAGCAACTACACTTTGCGTGGTGATAACACACATTGTATTTCCAGTTACTTGATCAGTTATCCTTCACTGCCTTGTAGTCACAGCACAAGCCACACCACCAGTGGAGCTGCCTGGCTCCTGCTGAACTTAGTTGGATGGCTACCCCAAAAGACAAGTATGTCCAGATAGCCATGTTCCCAGGGCAGACAGAAAACTTACTTACTTGATCACAAGACACTCAAAACATGGAGTGAAAACTGGGGCATCACTGGCATAGAAGGGTGCAGTGTCTGCAGCAGGGCTGGCTCTCAAATTTGAATCTGGAGGCGAGACCTCTGCGAATGGTTTCCTAGTGGAGTTTGCCAGAAAGAAGGAAAGAAATTACTTTCTTGATGTAAAAGCTGCTTTTCTATTACCTCTCCTGATCTCTAGGGAAGAGTGGAGGTGGCAAAACATGGAAAATAATTAAGGTCTGAACAGAAATAATAACTGTCCCGAGGTCTTCAGTGTGATTCTGTCACAGATTTCTTCAGACTGAGTCCCTCTTCTATTTTATTGCTACATTCTGTGTCAAAGAGGGATAACCTCACATACTGACATTTGGGCTAAAATGCTGTTTTCAGTTGCACTGTGACACTTAGGTCCTCATCAGCACCTACCTGTCCTGGAAGTGGTTTGCATTCAACCAGCTGCTCTTTCCTTGGCTTTATGGCAGATGTTGCACCACTGTCTCAGTCTCAGACAAAAAAAAACCCAAAAAGCCCAAACTACAAACAAGTACAAAAAGACACGCGCGCACACGCACACACACACAAAGAGAGGTAACTCTCAAGGCCAGGTTGCACGGGGCTTGGAACAACCTCGTCTAGTGGTCTAGTGGAAGGTGTTCCTGCCCATGGCAGGGGGTGGAACTGGGTGAGCTTTAAGGTCCTTTGCAACCCAAACCATTCTGGGATCCAGTAGAAACTAATCTGACTGCTGAGATGGGGGTGTAAATGGGCTTTGCTCTTCTCTCCTGGATTGGTGAAGTGTTTCCCTGCTCAGGTCAGGGCCTCTTTAGGTCTGTGCAAAATTACAGCAGATCCCATCCAAAAATTATTTACTTTAGGTTGTATTTGGCTTTAACAGCCTGAAAATATTTGGCGTTTCTGGTCTTTTAATATTGCTGAGAGAGGAGGAAATTCGTTAACACGGTTTTGTAAATGGCCAAAGCTGCAGAGGCCGGCTGGAGTGGAGCAGGGACTGTAATCCCTAATTCTAAATTCTCTATTAAAACCCTAATCCCTGGGCTGTCCTTCTGCTTCAGGCAGCATTCGGGATGGATGGTGTATAATTTATCTGAAGTGATGCACCTGCCACTGTTTAAAACCAGTTATTTTCCTTCTGTTCCTGTGTCAAAGTTACTTCTTTAATTGCCAAATTCGTTTTTTGCTGGAGCGATTAAAAATTGCATCTGTTTGCATTTTGTAGCTCTCTGTCAGAGTCCTGTGGTTCAAATAGTTCAACAAATTCCTTGTAGACTCACGGTGTCTTGGGACTGATAAAGGTTGATGCCTGGACTGGTTAAAGGGAAAAAATCTGAGCATGTGGTTTCCAGCGTTCATTGGCTGCTGAGAATCAAAACCTCTCCTCATTTGCCCGAGGATCCTAATTTTTTTGGAATAAATTTAATGGAAAAGGCAGAAAAATACAGATACTTCACAGAGAATATAGATAGAAAAGAACAGCAGGATGGGGGGAATGTGGAAGTAGGTCAGATGCATTGCAGACAAAAAAAATCATTATGATTAGGGGAGATTAGGGAAGGCAAGAGCAAACAGCATCAAAGGAATCCAATTTATCAAGCCATTTAAACAAGAGCATTCCTTGCAAAGCAAGTTCTCCATCCTGTGCACAGATTTGGAGCAAAATGAGAGGAAGATGTCCCGTGCTTTGTGGTTAATTTAATATCTGGTCTTCTCTACAGCCAGCCATAGAGGACTGAAGAAACCTTTATTAATTGTCATGAGAACACACTTCAGAACAGTCACCCACCTTCCTTGCTTGAGTTCTTTGAGATTTCTCATTTTTGAAGCTGGAATTCCCAGTTGGGTGTGTAGGTGAAGAATGCAGCTGGGGCAATGGCACTGCTTGCTGACAGCTCTCAGCCACTGCTGCAGCATCAGGCGCTTTACATGAAATACGGAGATTCTCGTCTCAAAGGTTTCATGTGAAGGCAATTTGTAAGGGTGAAGTTATTTCATCTGAGGACGTTAGGAACTTGGCAATTACAAGTAGATTCTGTTGCTTAATTTTTCGGCAACTAGGAGCCTGGGAGATGTGACTGACATGCTGTGAATTGATCTCCTTTTCTCCCTTTTTTTTCCTAGTTTTGATGAGCTTCTCTGTCCTGTGTACCATAACAGCAAGGAAATGGATTTCCATTTGGATGAGATTTGCTTGCCTCATTTGTATCAAGGCAGAAATGAATACTGAAAGCTCTGTAAAACAGAACATTCTCCTCCTCCAGCATGGTTTTTTTGGTTGGGTTTTTTTGGTTTTTTGGGGGTTTTTTTTGATGTACCAAACAGGCCTTAATGGCAAACATAGGCAGTGCCTCTTAATTTGCAAGAAACACCCAGCCTTTTGTAAGACAGGCCCTGTGTGGTAGGAATTCTGCTGGGACCTGAGAATTTGGGGCCTGTTTCTGCACAGCGCTACTTTTGTTGCAGTAGAATAACTACATTTCCTTTGATTTCACCAAGCTGGAGTGCTCCTTGTGTGTTTATAACACTGGCTTGGGTCCTCTAGACAGAAACCACAACCTCTGAGCCGTTTGACAGAGCTCTGTCATGTCAAATGTTTCCTAGCAGGAGCAAACTGAGAAATTTAAACAAGATGTGGATTTCTCTTAGCAGTGGGTTAAATACTGGCTGAACATCTTCCCAAATATCTGACTGCTGCTGCCAGGGGCTGTGGGCTGGTGTGCAGCCTGAACCAAGCCCTGCAGAACTGCTGACTTGAGCCCAAGCATGGAGAAGGTTTGGCATCTTAGAAGCTTTTAATTAGCAGTGCCTTTTATGCCACTCATTAGTTTCCTATTCAGGAGGAATTGGGGTATGAGATAAGCTGAAAGTTTCAAGGGGTGGTTGCCTCCACAGCTGAAGTTACAGCTGGGGCATCCTCAGCCTTCTGAGCTGAGAAGTTGATTATTTCCTGCTGCTTTTGCAGTGATTTGGGGCAATACAAGCCCAGACTTAGGTTAACACTTTCATAGCTGACTGGCTGCCACACTGTCACTCTGGCAGTGCTGCCTTTAATTTCCAAGCTCTGCCAAAACTCTGCTCTTTGTACAGCACAAGATGGAGCTTTGATGGAAATAACCTGATTCTCCTTTGTTTAGGCAATAAAGTGAATGTGTGGGGAAAATCTCACCCCAGTCTTGTTTTGGGTCTCTTCTGAAGTTTGCCATAAACATTGAAGCAAAATATTTCTCTTTTTATCATGATGAAACTCCAGATCTTGATGGTTTTATGCATGCTAACAGTTTCCTTCGAGTCTTGCTACCACAGCTTTGACTGATTTAAGTTGGTCTGGAGTTTCTGCCTTCAATAAAATGCTACACCTGGTAAGATTTTAGCCCCTTATTGCTGTGTGATTTTTGCCTGACAATAGCAGGTAACTCAGTCTCAGCAGTCTGTGGTCCAGCACCCTGTGAAACCTCAGGTATGACATTGCAAGGTTTAGCATTTCAAACACTGCCTTGGAGTTCAGTGTTGGGGATTGACCCAGTCTGATGGTCTGGAAGGAAAAGGAGAGCAGCAGGGTATGAAGTACAGCTGCTTCTTATAAATCAGCACACTAGAAACACATTTAATTACCTTGTGGAGAGGAATAAGGAGAAATTAGGCCTTGCCACAATTGTCTGGGTATTTGGACTCTGTCTAAATGCATTACTAACTCCTGTGACACCGCTAAGTCCTTTTAAACGCTGTGTGCTTAAGATTTCACATTTACAAAAACACTGGCAATGGTGTAAGACTTAATTATTGATGAAGAGCACTGCATTGCTTTGAGAGCTGCTGGAAAAAAAGGGCAAGTCTTGCCATCATCATTATTATTATTGTTCTGTCTTTAAGCTGTCAGATTACATAAATCTAGGCAGATGCCTTAAGGCATTGTGTGCAGAGGAAAGCTCTCTAAAGGAACAAATTCCATTTTACTTTGTCTTGGACTAAAATATCATAATTGTACGTGAAGATAGGACAGCTATTACTGAAAGGGAGGTACAAAAGGGTAGGAAAGAAGCTAATGCAGCACTGAAAAAGAAGAGATGAGAGACAGCTTCATCCAAACTGATAGTGAAACACAAATTATTCCCAAACTGGCCTTTTGAGAGTATGCCATAAACATTTAGATATTAAGGGGCTGTGAGACAATGGCTGTTATTCCCTGAGTGCAAATGTAATACCCTGGAGTCTGAGATATTAGCACTTACTGCTCTTCTTTTTTTAGCCTGAAAGTCTCAAAAGTGTTCTAAGCATCAGCTGGACACACAAACTTATTTGCCTTCTTCAGGCAATCCTGTCCAACTGATATATAAACTTTGTTTCAGAGGCTGGAAGCCTTGACTCGATTGTTTCTGTGGGAGTTGGAGATCAAGGCTCCTGGGAGGATTCTGCAGGGTACTTTTAACCTAATGTGAACATGATGAACAGAATTATACTGGTGATTAATGGATCTATAAAAGAGAAGTATTAAACCATGCTGCCCTGTAATATTATGAGTTACCTATATACGTTCTCCTTTCCTTAATCCCTCTCCAGGGCCTCATACAGAACTTTTTAGGCTCTTTCTCAGGCTGCCACCATTTGTTGCATTGCACTACAACAGCTGTGACATGTCTGCTGCATTTTGATGAAATTACTGGAACCAGAATCACCCATGGTGCAATTTTTCCTTATATAGATGATTTTATTACAGCAGGGAGATGTTACAGGGTTAATTAATTGTTGCTTATTAAGTGCTTTGAGACCTTTGAATGAGAGATGCTACGTATGTGCAAGGGATGATTATTAGTTATTAACAGCAATGCTCCCAGCTATTTGGAGGGTAAAAATAATTTAGTTTCATTGTGAAATATTAAATTTGCAGTCTAGTTGGATCCATGGCGCATTTCAGGTTGCAAGTGAAAAGCCAAGTATATACTTAGGTAGTGATGCACTGTGCCAAATTCAGCTTGTGGGAGTAGTTCCCATCAGTTGCCGTTGGAACAGAAAAGAGCTGGAAATGCAGCAGGTTGGAGAAACTGGAGGAGGGGATGGTGTGGGAGGAGGTTCCTGAGCTTTCAGTAAAATCCATAGGAAACTGAAGGGTTTGCAGGAATATTGAGGTACAGGCTCTAATTTAATAATTTAGCCAAGGTTATTGAACGGCATCCATTGCCTTCAGAGCCACCTTCTCCTTTTGAGGCTTTTTCCTAAAGATTTTCTCCATCAGGAGCAACTGTAGGCTTGCCTGAGCCTGTGGACAGTGTATCTGTGGAAAATCAGGCTGCCTAAGCTCTGGTATTTATCCTGGCACTCAGGCTGCAGTGCTATGTCTAGAGAGATATTTCATCGGTTCTCAAAATTTAATAACTCAGGGTGTCAAAATATGAGCTGTTCAATTACTGGAATCCCTTTACTCATTTCAGAGAGCTCTCTCTTCCCTTTGCTCCTTCTTGCCACACTTATTCTTTCTTATATTGAGGAATAAACTTATTTACTGGTGAGAGAGGAGGAAGAGACAGACTTTTGTCCTCATGTTGCTTCCCATGAAGGAGCACAAAGTGCCTTTTAAGGCTTGTTTCCATACCTGGAAGTTCAGTACTTTTCTCCATCCCAGAGATGAGCCCACTGACCGGGGGCGTTTTTGTGAAGGTTCTGCAGTGCCTCAGAGAGGAAGGAGGAAAACACAAAATGAGCTCTGTGAATCCTGTGCCAAGCAAAAGCGACTGACATCATTAAAGTTAAAGTCTGTCTCTAGGAAATGATCACTGACATGGGTAAGTAGCAGCTCTTCAGGGTGCTGACCCATCACAAAGGGGAGGATTGGGCAAGGTGTGAGTACAGGTGCCTTAAGACATCCCCTGAGCTGGGGAATCCAGGCAGCGGGGCTGGCCAGGGTGTGATCTGTTGGGGTCAGTGCCCACAGCTCCTGCTGAATTGCACGCGAGGGGCTGCTCAAATGTGGATCTAGGTAGGAGAGAACCGAAGGAGTTGCCAGAGGGTGGAATGGACCCCTGCAGCCTATTTCTAAATTTGTGAACTGGCTCTAAACCAGCCTCTAGATAGAGCTGGAGCCCTACAATAGAGTATCTCCAGCTGCTGCACATCTTAGGTGCTTTAGGTTTGTGCATTTACAATCTTTCCCCAAGTCCCTGTCACAAGGACAGTGTTTGTCTTGCCAGAGAGGCGCAGAAGTGCCACGTTTCTGCTCAGGTATTCTGTGCAGCACATTGTGAGCACCGGGAGTCACTCTGCATGCATGGGCTGTGAGCTGCATGCTTAATGCCTCCTAAGTTGCTGCAAGCCCTAGTCTTGCTCTGCAGGTGCTGCAGGGATGAGCTTTACATACCCAGTGGATATGTTCAGGAGTCCTTGACGCAGAACTGCCTGATCAGAGCTGCTGCAGAATCCCCAGAAACTCAGGAAAGTGTATGTGGTCTTCAGTTCTGCTTGGATAAAATCTCTTGGAAGGAAAAACAACAGCAACAACAACCAAAAAATCACATATATCTGAGAGCCTTAGATGAAAGCACAGCTTTGGGGGATTTATTTGGGGGTTTTTGTCAGATTTTTTTGGGTTTTCATCACTGTGCTGTGCAGTGTCTAGTTTAGGCCTGAATTGTGTCATCCAAGTAAGACAATTTTTAAGAAGTGTGCAAGACTGTCTAAAAGGTTCCTCTCAATTTACTGGCATTATCCTCTAGGAAGTTTTCACCAATTTTAATGGACCTAGACCTCTTCCTGTTCTCAGTAAGCAAATATATGGGCCCATTTTCCAGCTTGATGGTTTCAGGGAGCTAAATTTTGTATGAACTGGCTTTATTATTTTGTTTTTATTTTATTATTTTATTATTTATTTGTATGAACTGGCTTTAATTCCAGAGAGTGAAGTCGTCTGTGAGTGTAAATCCCCTTCCACTTGTAGGAGCTAGCTGTGTATATGTGTATGGGACACAAGGAGGATTCAGCAAGTCTGATCAGAGGAATTTCCTGGGGTGAAGCCTGTTGCTGTTTTTCTGTACAACAACTGGTTCTGCTGGGTTATGACTGGGATCTGAGATACTCCTGCAATGCAGATGATGATAATAAAAATACCCCACATGTCATTAAGTGAGTCAAGGAAAACTCCACCAAAGATACAGTTAAATCTTTATCTGTTCTGATGGTGCAGGTAGAGATTTTTGGCTCCAAAAGCAGGAGTGTGGGGGAAGTTAGGGCAAATTCCACTGAATTCCTGTTTACCTTGGGCTGTTCTGTAGAATGAGATATTGCAAATGCTGTGGCAGGTAGAGATGTGCATTTGTCTCAGCTACTGCAACAGCCCAGAAATACAAATGCTTTCCATGCTGTAATTGTTTTGACTCTGGAGAATTGTTCTCTTTCCTGTGTTCTGGCTCTTCTGGGCTCTGATTGCCTGTCAGCCAAGGAATGTTGCTCAGCAAAGGGGAATGGCTTAGTGCCCATCTTTGTGGCTGAAAGACTATTTTATTAAATCTTTCTGGACAGTGTGTTTCAATTTCTATTGCTCCAGGGCTCTGGAATCTGAGCCACTCAGTGAAACAGGCTTCTGCTCCTCCAAGTGCCAGGAGTGATCTGAGGGGAAATGAGAGTGGTGGCCAAGGCTTGTGTCCCAGGATTCAGCCAGTGATTTTCCCACTGTGGGGGTGTTCAGAGAGACAGAAATCCCCGTGGGGAGATGCTGGGTGGGTCACGTGAGTCACCAGAGAAACACAGCCTCAAAAGACAAGGCAGAAAAGCAAATTGGTTTTCTACAGATGAGTTACCACACAGGGACTTACTAAAGATGATCTATAAAATTTGCAGGATTTGGTTTACTATTTTATCCATGAAACCATTCTTTTAATATTCAGCTCTTGCTCATGGGGTGGAAGGGACGTGAAAAGCATCTGCAGCATTATTAGCAGTCTCAGTGTAAAAGGGATCCTTTAGCAAGGTGTTGTGGCCATCTGTTGTCTCCCTCCTGCTTGAGCCAGCCCCTCCGTCCCAGTCTCTTTATTCCCCTGCTTAGTCAGCAGGTTCTAAACCAGGTGAAAGCAAACAGCCCTAAAAATGCTGACTTCTCAAAGTGCTGCACCCTGCCAGTCAGGCACCCAGGAACAGAAGTACTACCAACATCTTCCTCACAGCAGACTTTCATCTCCTTCTAAAGGCAGACACGTAAAAAGGAAAATAATTTACAAACAGTGATGCTAAAATTAAAAGCGTAGAAGAAATAATTCCTTATTCAACCTGAAGTAGGTGGCATACAGAAGAAAGAGGTAAAAAGCAAAACCAGTCTAGTTTTCCCTTCTCTGAATATATTACTTTTTTTAAAGCTTGGATAAATCAGCCTGGTGTATTAACCTTCCAGAGTGGTGGAGGGAGTGCAACTTGCAGCCTGGTTTTTATGTCTCCCTGCACCCGAGAGCCTTTGCTCACAGGTCCCATCTCTCACAGTTTTGTATTCCTGGGCAGAACAAACTGTCAGCCCTTTACAGCTGGAATGGGAATAGGTCTTGAGGAATGGCTTCTGGTCCTGTTTTCTCCAGGAATCCCACAGGCATTCCCAGTGATAATACCATACTGCTCCTACTATTTTCCATTCCATGAGCTGCTCCAGTCCCCTTGGCCTGGGCTTGGGGCAGCCTGGCAGCTCCGTGGTGGAGCAGAGAGGAGATCTAAGGCTGCACATCCTGAACTGGCTTTCCAGGAGTGCTTGGAATCTGTACTTGTACATGGGACACTCAGCTTTCTGGATTTATTCCACGTGAGACTCTTTCCAGCTGCAGACAGAAGTAAAAAAACCTGGTTAATCTTGATTTAATGTCCAGGCTTTTTCTGCCTTTTAGGAAGGCTCTTTCTGTGTAACTCAGCTCCCTCATTTCCCAGAGTAATTTAATTTTAATTGAAGACTCAATTGTACATTTGTACAGGTACAGTTGAGTACAGGTAATACAGTACTAGTCAATGAAAAGGAGCTTTATCAAAGCAGAACAGAATATTGTGGGGTTTTTCTGTTTTATTTGCTTTCGTTTTGCCAGTTGACTGAGGCACCAGGCTTTGCCTTTCCTGCTGCTGCCCGTCTCGCTGTGGGTCAGGGCTATCTATGAACCACTAAATGATGTATCAAGAACACTCTCTCATTTCTCTGCCTTCAGTGCAAGCTTGTCTTTGATGGATCCTAGCTGAATGGGATAAAATAATCCATGTTCACTGTGGAACACTACAGCTCAAGCCAGAAAAGGACCCCAGTAAAAACCCAAACAACAACAAATCCCTTCTTTGAAATTCCCTGATGTTTCTTACCCTCACAACTGCTTGAAGGGCCAAAGCTTTTAAAATCTTGTTTAGAGAAGATACTAATGGCACCTGATTCATCCCATAATGCTTCTTTAAACTGTTTTCCTGTTTTCAATACAAAATCTTGGGGTCCTGTACAAAGCAAGGTCAGCATTCTTCCCTGTTTCAGAGCTGAGGAAACTGAGACGCAGGCTGAGTGGATGACTTATGCAAGATCACACAGAGAGTTCTGAGACAACTACAAGAAGATGTCCTGCTTTTGAGCTAATTGATGCAATCTGAAATCCACATTATTTTCCATAACTGTTCTGGTGTGGGAACTCCAGCCTGTATTGCTGTATTAGTAGAGGAGCTGTTTTTTCCTGTTTTCATGGCGAAGATGAGTCTGGAAGTTCCTGTGGATCTTTGGGGGATGGCAGAGAGCACTTTTTGTAAGAATAAAGCCTTGTCTCACTGTTTCCCCTGGGTGACCTGAGATAGACTCTGCTCAAGAGCTCCAAAAGAAGGCAGGATATGAGCCCTGGACACACAGCTCAGGGTGCCAGAAACCAGTCCTTGCTCTGGGCCTCTGAAAATTGCAGAGGGACTGTCAGGAATGGAGGAATGGCTGGTGTGCAGGGAAGAGAGAGCTGGAATGGTGGGGGACAATGAGAAGGAAGAGGGCAAGAAAAATATGTGAGCACAAGAGGCTCAAAGACATTCTTTGGCTTCTTCTGCCTCCTGTGCTGGCTCAGCCACTGCTGGGGCCATGAAGACCCCTCTTAATCTACATTTCCTTTTCCTCTTTCACTGGGAATGGAAGAGTCATGTGTAGGTGACCCTGCTCGCCCCCTCTTTCCCTCTCCATTTCCTTTCCCAGCAGCGTCTCTCTGGGATACACAGCCATCTGGCTGTTTATTGCAGCATGAGCTGAACTCTTAGATGTGTCCTTTGGAATTTGGTCCTGGTTTAGTGATTTCTCTGTCATTCCTTTGCATTTTCCATACATCTCGTTCACGCCCCCGCAGCCACTGCTGTGTGAGTGCACTTTGTCCTTTTGTATCCCACGTACTTTCATGTTTCCTCTTTCCCCCAGAACTTCTCAACACTTGTTTGGTTTCTATTATTTTTATTTGGTTTTTTTTCTCATGTTTCTCTGCTTCCTGTTAGCACAGGGAGCACCATCCCACTCTGAAACAGTCAACTGAGTGTAGGCATCAGCCTCCCTCCTCCTCTAGTCCCATCCACCCTGGGTCAAGACACTGACCTCAGAGGCATTGCTGGAGGTGGAAAGGGAAGATGCAAACGATTCCAAAGGAAGTTCAGCTTAAGAAGCTTTTAAAGTTCAGCACTGGGATAATCAGCAAGACTCCTTAGCCCTCTCCCTTTGTGCAATGAGTAAAATGCACAGTACAGTCTGCTTAACTCCTTCACTGCCAGCAGCAAAGATGTTGGTAAAGAGATAGGGAAACAAAAAGGAGCATCTTCCATGGAAAATCCATCTGTTCTGTATTGGTAAGAAAGCACGAGATACTGAGAGTATAATGATGAAGTAGAAGTCTGTCCTGGGTACTTTCATACTCCTCTCCTCTTCCAGTATATCTCACAAGAGAATGTTAGCCCTACAGCTGCTGGAAATTGATTTCTTGATGGATTTCTCATGAATGAATGGATTGATGCTGGGAATGAAATCTTCATATGTGTCTGGTGGTGAGATAAATTATGACTGAACCTTTCTCTCCTCTCACAGATTAATTCTCTGATTCTTAGGGGTGTCCTGTGCAGGGCTAAGAGTTGGATTTGATTATCCTTGTGGGTTCTTTCCAGCTCATATTCTATGATTCTGTTAGAGTGTTGTTCTAGGCTCTTTCAGTACATAAGACTTTTTCCTTTTCATTTCATTCCTCTTGCTGTAACAGTGAACTTGCCATGGTTGTTTCCTTGTGCTGGACACCATCAGGGCAGGGCTGAAGGTGAAGCTGATGCTCCTGTGCCATCACACGTGTTCCATGTGATGAGGAGCACGCAGGGCTGGTCTGCTGGGATCTGTGCTGAGGAGGCTGAATGGCCACTTCACAGTGGCAAAGGATATGGACCCAGAATAATTAAACAACTGTGTCTCATTGCAGCTCATGACAGCTTCCAGATGCTGCTGAAAGTGATTCCAGATGTGTTCTTGGGAACCTCTGGTTGTTGAGAGCACCCATGTGTTGGCAGGGTGAGAGCACATCCTCTTTCCGAGATGCACGTGGCATCCCTGCCTTTCTCCCTTAGACATGAGAGGCCGGCAGCACTTAGAAATACCCCCACAGGGCAAAACATTTCCCTGTCCCTCCAGTGCCTCTGTCCTTCCAAGAGCTCACAGATGTGCACTGCTGTGCAGTTGAGCAGGGCACAAAGGGTTGTCTCTGCCTGTCACCTGTAAACCCTTTACCTTACGCACAGTTACTTTTAGGGCCCACTGTGTCCCGCCGTGGAGACATGCAGACCCAAAGTGACCTTAGTGATTCTCTCTTCTAGCAGCACAAGGCAGGAATTTCTCCTGGTTACCCGCATACCCTTGGCTTTCCTGGCCTGATACCTCCCCCTGCTGTTCCCTGTCTTTTTTGGCGCTCTGCATCCAGCTCCGTCCCAGCTCTCCGTCACTCCTGCTGGTACCTCCGGTAGCTGCGGAGCTGAGCTCGGACTCTGGCGTGGCAGAGGAGCAGAGGCGGGACAGTGGGTGAGGCTCCCGGAGCGGGAGAGTGTCTTTAAACGGAGATCGTGGGCTTGGCATTCTGAACGAGCTCTGAGTGGGGAAGGACTCAGAAGTCACAGGGGCTCAGCTCTGGAAACCCCAAACTCAGCAGCTGAAGGCCACTCTGGTACTGGCTGCAGGCACTTCTCTGTTTCCCCACCTTTAGGACAACACCACCTCCCCATCTCCCTCCTAATGCTGGCTTTAAGAGATTTCCCAAGCTTTGCATGGTTGATTTTTTTTTAATGATAGTTTATGTGCTCAGTCCCAGTGTCATTAAAATTCTTCTTTTGTCCTTCCCAGCATGAACACTTCAAGGCTGAGACTGGTTTATATTTTAGTGGCTTTCAAGTAACAAATATAATGAATTATATAATTATGGGAGAATATAGGGAGGAAGAGGAGTGTTATTGGTGCTCATTCCAGCCCCTTCACTACACCATGCAAACCACCCAGTATGAAGCAGGCAGGCAGCTTTCCCAAGGAGTGTGCAGGGTAACAGTATTCCCTCTGACCTCTGCCCCGGAGGTGACAGGGGAGGAAAGGGGCTTCATCATCTATGACAATGCCCCAGAGAAAAGGAATAACATTAGAGTGTAAAATCTTGGTGAAAGGGACCATTTTTATTGCATAGGGATTCAACCTCCCACACAAAGGATGTTCATCCCAACTGGGTGCCAGCCTAGTAAAAGCACTTTTAAAAAGAAACAACTAAATGCACTATGAAGCAAAATAATAAGTAGAATTCGACACATTACAAATAAAACACCAAACAATCTTATTAAATCAGCACTTAGATGCTAGAGCTGAATGCATTCAAATTAGATCTAAAGCTTTGATATTGCAGTCTCAGCAGACGTGTGAATTCCCTGTTACAGGTTCCATCACATGAAGGCTTTTTGGATGGTTTTCTAAAGATGCTGTTTCACCTCAAAATCACCACCCAGAGCAGCCCAAGGACATCTGCATTGAGCCAGTGGATAACTTTATGGTACGTGCCTTGACTCTGTGAATGTGCTGCCATCGCTTGGTAGGAGGGGGACTGGAAAAATGGGATGAGAAGGCTGGGCTGGAGTTCAGATCATGTGGTTTATGCTTCTCTCCATGGCAGGAAGTGGCTGGTGGTTGTTGCATGAGCCTGGGGAGCCCTGTCTGTGGATGTTTGTTTAGAAACACAGTTGCACCAGTAACACCACAGTGCTAGGTCAGTTACAATGGAATTGGCTCCAATGGTTTCCTTTTCAGCTCAAATGTACTGCTCCAAACTGACCTGTCCTCTCAAACCCTAAATCAGGCTGTGCCCACTCAGTATTTTCCAGTGCTTTTAGGAAAATCATACTTTGACTGATGGAAAGCAGAGCTGAGGAAACCTGTGTGGACTGAAGACCATTAGTGTCTTCCCCTCTTTCTGGGACACAAGAATGTGATTCGTGAGGCTGTTCCTCTCTGTGATGAAGAACTACTCAGAAACAGGACAGTCCTGATAGTGCTGATGGGCAGGAACTGAGGATAAGGCTGCTAGTGACTTAGGAACAGAAGGAAGGAATGACCTAGATTTAGGCAAGATGGTTTCTATAACAAGTATAAAATACTCATCCAGGCTCATTCCCTAGTCTTCTATTCCCCAATTTTCTACGGTAGGTCTGTATTCAACACTGTAACTGTGAGCCTATTGTACCTTAAGTGTTTTCATAACTTCTTTGAGCAGAAGGATGCAGACTTTGGCTGTGATTTTATTTGGTCCAGCTGGTGAACCTGTCCTTGGCTTGTCAGGAGACAAGGGAAAATGCTCTATTTAGATCAGTAGAGATCCTTCAGGGAAGGACTGTGACATAAGACATCTGGTTACACTTGGAATGCTGCCGTGAAAATCACGCTTATTTCCCTAGACAAATCTCATCCTTCATCCTTCCCTCCAATTCCCCACATGTAAAAAAAAGGATAATATTGCCTGATCTGTGGATGTTGGGAAAATGAATCCACAAGTACTTGCAGGGCACTCAAATGCTGTGGAAAAAAGCTCAAAGAAAAGCCAACCAATAAAGAGAGTGATGAAGAACACAGGCCAATGTAAACCATTCCTTGGCCGTGGTACAGCTCCGTTTTAATGACTCATGGTCTCGTGCAGTGTAAAACAACACCTCGCTTTCTGATAGAACAATAGCTTTATGTTGCATCCTGCATCCAGTGCTCCCAGACACGCACAAGGAAAGGCAGTTTTATGTTTTATACATGTTTGCTTTTCAACCTTCAGAAAGATTTAAGGGGGGTTTATTCCAAATCTGCAGCAAAGCCAGTGTTTCTTCCTGAAGATTAGTAATTAGATCCTGTGGCAGCACTTAAATATTTTGGTGATGGGTCCTTTAAAAGCATCTTAGATTAGATAGTCAGATAGGAATGCATGATAATAAACTGAGCAGACAGGGCCATGTGCTGAGTTACTCATTATCACTTCAATCCAGGCTGAATTGTGTGAACATGCCGACACTAAAAAGGCAGAAAAGTAAAGTGGGCTTCTTAAAAATAATGTTATTTTTTGCTCTCCATAATTGATTATATACACATTACTCTAGAACAATCCAGAAGACAGGACAAGGAATATGTCATATTATGCTTGCCTGTCTTTTGCTGGCTTCCTAAAATATTGCAGGTTTGAATAGACATGATGATACTCTGAAAGTCTAAATTATGTTCTATTAAAAACTTTTTAAATGGGCCCTCCATGAAATAGCAGCTCTGACGGCAGCGAGGCAGGCTGTGTTTCAATGGATGTTAGTGGGAGCTCTGCTGCCTCCAAACACAGGATTGGGCACTTGTAGAGTGGAACCTGATCCCAGAAAGGCCCTGCAGGATGCCATTCACAGTTATGATTAGAAATGTCCCAGGAATGTGTGGAGAAGGATGAGTGCACAGCCTGCCTGAGATAGTGCCAGCATGGTCTTCAGCTCTCTCCGGAGGAGCCAGATGGCATTGTCTCTTTTTCCCAGTGATTTTGATTCGATAAGGTTGCCTTTTCCATGTGCTCCCTCAGTCTGGCTGCAAAGGACCTGGGAGAGGGGGAACATCTGACTTTACTCTTTGCTGTGGGATTCTCTCAGAGTTTGCTGCCGACCCCACTCCCCAGTGCTGGCATCCAGTAACCTACTGCAGCACTCCAACAGCACAGGGACACCACGCAGGACCTGCTCAGCCTGACAGCCAAATTTCCATTCCCATGTTTTTCCAGGCTCTCTGGCAGCTAATGAATCTCTACAAGAGGTTTTCCTTCCTTTTGTCGGTGTAATACATTTAAAGCCTTGAGATCACTGTACAAAGACCTAACAACACTGCAGCACTAATAATGTCGTTCTGAGGGCTAAGTCAGCCAACAAGTTACTGGCTGAGTATAATTTCTTTGACTATTTGTCATTATCTCCAAATATGCTTTGATTGCTTTTTTCCTTGACATGCAGACTTGGTGATTTGTCTGACATGCTTTGAGCTTTATTTAGAACGAGCCTTGGATTAATTGAATATCTCAATTTTTAACTTAAATCCTGTTTTTAGAAAAGACTTGCAACTGCAAATTTTACCAGAAGGTGGAACTAAAGCTCCATCTCCCAGCAGCTGCTCCAGCATAACTGACAGGCATGTACTTAAAAGCCTTGGATTCAGTTAGTCCTTTCTCTCTTTCTCTCGAGGCAGCTGCTGGAAAGAACTCTGTCTAACATTGCGAGTAGATTAATTATTCTATTAGATCTGTTTAACCAAAATCTAATGTTCTGAACATCATATTGGGTCTGAAGGGACTTTTAGTACTTGTTTAAAATCATGAAGATTTTATTATTCCAGATACTTCCTGAAAAAACCCTTTTTTTGTTCAGTCTTCTGGTGCTTTAGCTTCTCAGCAGTTAGAGTTTATCAGGCAGAGATGTGACTATTTCTAGTAACACAACTCAGGGAGCTGGTACTTTTAGTGGAGTGTTAGTACATTTTGCAATGAATTATTGGGTCATATTATTCCATGAGAGCCCATTCCAGAGGCACTGATCAAGATGCAGGCCCCGCATGTGAGGTTGTTCCTTTTCAGCTGTACACAGAGTTCTCCAGAGAGCTGTTAAAGCAAAGAACAGCAACAAAAAAAGGTGTGTTGCAACTTTCCCGAGGTCACAGTGCTGGCAAGTGGCAAGAATTGCATCCATCTCCTGAAACAGAGTTGTTTTCAGACAGCACTGTGCCTTCCCAGGGCAATTATAATTTACTAATTGTTCAGTTTAGCAACAGATCCATTATCTGTCCCTCCTGTTTTTTCCTTCTCTCTCCCCTCCCTTCACCCAGAATCTCAAACCACAGCCAATTCTGTACCTCTTTTTGGGGAAGAGAAGTACTCAGAGAGACTCATAGCCTTAAATGTAATGGAAACATTTGCTAATGAATGAGCCCTCGTTATGCGTGTTACAAGGAAACACTTAATTGACAGTGGCCACCAGATAACAGGGTTTAATTAATAAATCTATGTGGCGTCACATACACCACAGGAAGGGATTACAGGGGTTAAAGTGTCTGCCTGGTGGACTTTTATGGAAGAGTTGTGTTGCCTGTCTTTTAACATGAATAACCCGCGTGTCTGTGACCCAGCACTTGCAAAGGGAGGGTCAGTTGGTTCTGAGAACACAGCAGCTCCGTCTGGCTGTTTGAACATGGCTTGGATGGCATCTGAAGCACACCAAAGGCACATTTGTTTTATTGCCTCTTCAGCCAGCATCTGGGTTCCTGTGCTGCTGTCTGTCCTACTGCACACACGGCCCTGAGCAGGACAAACAGGCATCTCAAACTCAGCAGTTAATGACCGGGTCATTAGTGCCTCAGACAGGCTGTCAGCACCCACCTGCCCAGCGGCAGCAGGTTCCCAAAACAGGGACTTGATAACTGTATTGATAAACTGATGAAGCTCTGCTGACCTTCCTCTACTCGTACAGTGACTCCATACCCAATGGGGAGCAAGGCTCCGGAGATCCCACTGCAGTCTGTTGGGGAGGATGGATTACTGTCACTCTGACCTGCAGAGGGTTCTCCATGTTTGCAGTATGATGTGAAAAGGTCACAGAGAGTCCAGAACTCCTGATCAGTCTGGCCTTTGATAATACTGGAAGGTTCCATGCCAATGGCAGGGGGTGGAACGAGATGGGCGTTTAAGGTCCCTTCCCAACCCAAACCATTCTGTGAGTCTGTAATTGTCATCCTCTTCTATTTGCACCTCATTTTAGACCTGGAAGTGTTTGGTTGTGACAAACAAAGGGGTAACATTCACAACCACCAGCAGCCCAGAAACACTCACCTTTAGCCACTCTGCTCCTGCTTGGATGCACATCACTCTCAGAAATCCCTGCAGAGGGGACAGAAAGCAGCAGCTGCCCACGTGAACCTTTGCCCAGGAGAGCTGAACCTCCCAATATCAGCTGGCCAAGCCCTGTGGAACCAAACAGAACCAGCCTCATTCATCCCAGCCCATGGGCCAGGCAGCACATCTCCTGTTCTTGTGCATGCAAAGTGATAACTGGGCAAGAGGGGAACAAAGGCTCTCTGCCTGAAGTGGTGCCTCAGACACAGAGAGCTCTTTGGGACATGGCAGAGTTGTTTGTTCTCCTGCACACAAGGAGCATCTTGGAGAAATGTGGCCATACCAGTTCTGCTGAGAACAATTAGGGACAGAAAACCCTTTAACCTGCTCTTTGCCTTGCCAGCAACCAGCTGTGGCTTACCAGTACAACCCCAGTCACCATCCTTTGCCTGAATGAAGATGTCATTGTCCTGCCTTTAGTATAGATATTAAAAAATAAATAAATAAATCACACTAAGTTGAAAGGAGCAACTTTTCTCAAGGATGCAGGTCTTTGTTGTTAACCAGTTACTTATTCAACTAAGAAAACAGTTGGACCATGGAGACCTAATTAGCTGGTAATTATTCTCTAGCTTTGCCTTATCTGGATCACAAGACAGATCTTTATCCTCTATCAGTAAAATCCCATTGCAGGCAATGGAACAGGAATAATCTGTTAAACTGGATCCTGTTCACAATCCCAATATTCTGGAAGAATGGGGGTTTTCACATGCAGGTCCGCAGAAACATCTCACTGCAATTACTTTATTACTATTAATCACTACCAGGCTATGAAGGAGTAGTAGTAAGTTGAAAAGAAACTTGGTTTACTATGAAAAATTGTGTATTTTGATTTATTCTCTAGCTGCAGCGGAATCATCTCTTTCTGTTCTCTTAATAGGAGACTTTCCATAAGCCTTGACTCTTCTTCCATGTGTTAATGTACAGACCTACTTTTAATGCTTCTGTATTAATATTCTTCTGGACTTAGAGCTACAACTGTGGAAACCATAATTTTCTTTAATACACAAAGCACAGAATAGGACACAGAGAAGAATTAAGACTAGGGAGTCTCCAAGTGCTCCCTGACCCCCATAGCTCATAAGGAGATTTCCTGCCTACAACAGGGATCCATAGCTGGTGAAAATAAAATTTTGTGTGAGCTAGAAAGACTTCAGAAACAAAGTCTTAGAACATTCTTCTTTCTGTGCTAAAAAATACACTAACGGGAAATTTAGAATTGAGAAAAAAGAGCTCTATATAACAAAGGATGAGCTATAATAATATGCCCTTACTATAAGAGCTTGGACCTTTTTTTTTTCTTCATGGCATCCTTCTAGGCAAACATTGTGCAATTATAACTTATATAAGCTCATTTTACATTAACCTTGCCTATTTTAACAGTTAGAACACTTTATTTTCAGTTGCTGAGATTAATATTGAGCTACTAACACAATATAAGCAGCAAGCAGAACTATTCCAGCTCTCTTAGATGGTCCTGTGCCCTTCTCACAGTGCAGAGGGTACTTAGCACAATGACCCCTAGTTAGTGCTTGCAGGTGGAAGTGCAGGGACATGGACATCTTACAAAAAGGGGAAGATGAGCTTTCCTTCAGTTTATTTCTTTTTTTTCTTCTCCTCTGTATAGCAGGAAGAGTTTCACAGCAAAACATGAAATCGTCACTGGGGAAGGAAGGTGTTGCCCCAAAACGAGAGCATAAAATGGAGCTAAGCCATGAAGAATTTAAATGTAAAATATTAGTGTAGTTAAGTAGGAGCACATCTGGAATATGAAGAAATGTTAATGGTAGATTGGTGGCAGACAGGGAGCAGGAACAGGCTTTCAGGCTGGGTCTAGAAACCTTTCTTCCCCGTGTTAAAGATACTCTTCAATTGCTGCTGTTGTTTCCTCCAGCAAGAAAAGTGGAACTTTGTCTGCCCCGGGAAGTCTTTGAATGGGTGGAAGGCAAATGAGAACAATTCTGCCTTGCAAACAGACACGATGAGGATCTGTGCAGTCTGGGTTAAGCCCTGAGTGAAAGACACTGCTCAGGTACCAGCTGAGACAGCCCTGATGCTCCCAGGAGCAGTAAGATCCCTGGCAGTAGGGATTAAAGTCTTTCAGAATGCCATGGGAAAAGGACTGGGGAGAGTGGGCAAGGAAATAGGTACTGGTGAGAAGAAAAACAGCTCAGGGTCAAGCATAAGGCTGAGACTATGAGCAGAAAAATGGGACAAATGAGTTAAGGGACCTGGGGGTGCTCCTTAAATAAGGAGATTGGACACCCTGGACACATGTACCAGTTGTTTGATGTTCTACTC
This sequence comes from Corvus moneduloides, assembly GCF_009650955.1. Lineage (NCBI taxonomy): Eukaryota > Metazoa > Chordata > Aves > Passeriformes > Corvidae > Corvus > Corvus moneduloides. Next base: position 302,091 of record NC_045500.1, on the reverse strand, counting down.
CCCCCTTGCACTGATAACACAGTGAAAGCTCTGGGGCTTAACTATTGGCACCAGGGTCTTAACAGCTACATGTATTTGAACGTCCTAATTACTGGGAATGGCAATGGAATTAGAGCTGATTCCTCCCTGTTCCTCCCTGGCTGGTTTGTCTGATCCCGAGGCTGGGGTCAGGGCCTGTCTCTGCGTGGAGCTGAGATTACCCAAAAATCTGTCTGTGTTGCAGGGAAGGGAAGTGAGGCAGAGCCTGGAGCCGAGCAGTGGCACAACCTGATGGATTGCAGATTCCTGTGAGTGCCTCGGTGCTGTTAAGCAATCTAGAGTGTGACAGATTTGCTTCCAGAGCAGCACTGGTGCAGTCAGGTTGTTGTTCAGAGTCAAACCTTTTAGTCCAGGGTTGCTCTGAGGGTTTCAGTGTTCTGAGCAGTTCTGACTGAGCTGGGGCTGAAGAAGCTGAGTGCTCTGCAGGCAGACCCGTTGTCGTGCAGAGTGTCCTCTGCAGCATTCCCAAACCCCTGGAGCTGGATGCTGGCTCCCAGCTGATGTTGAAATACCCAACTGCTGCAACCCAGGCAACAAATCCTTCTGGGAATGGCACAGTTCTCCAGCTCTGGCGATGAAATTGATTCCCAAGCTGTTCCACAGGTAAGGATTCTGTGACTTTGTGGAAGGTCGAGGAATGACACAGAGCATCATAGGGAGCTAAATTAGGCACTTTTAATAGGAGAGAGACTCTCTCCTCTGTGTTTCAAGCCCCAAACCCTGCCTTGGCTGGCTTCCACGCACACAGCCAGTCCTCTGCCTGCTCCTCAGGAGGGTAGATTTGGCCAGGACCTCTGGAAAGCACTTCTCACTGTAGCTGAGGTTTTCCTCTTTCCTTGTTTAGAAGGAATTAATCTATTTATAGGCATGATCAGGCTCTGCAACTCTGTCCTTCCCTTAGCACTGGGCAATGAAAGTCCTGGCTTTACCTGTGGATGCAGGAATGCTACAGTTAATTTTGGTATGTTCTGTTATTTATTGAGTCCCAGAGCCCCTGTGTCTCCTTGTTCGTCCTTGTATTAATTAAGCACAAGTTTATCTACAGCAGTGAATTGCAGCAGCACAGCACCTGGGCAGTGAAGAGCAGGTCCTGGGCTGTTCCAGCATACTGGGATAACTGGGCTTCTGGCTGGCAGCTCCTGCTCTCTGCAGCCTGTTGGGAAGGGAAGCCTGAGCAGTTCCTGTAGGACACTCAGCCCCTGGGCTCTCTGGGAATGGTGGTCCTGGTTTCTCTTGGGTGACTGTGCAAAGATCCATGGGCAGGTTTGGAGTGGGATCTTGCAGAGCCCAGAATGATGAAGGCTGTCTAGAAACCATTAATAAAGATCAGAACTTGATGGCATCAATAACTCCCTTTGGGCTTCTTGCAGGCTGAGATAGTGGCAGATTGTCAAAATTACTTAACATCCTGGAACACCACCCATTCCAGTATGAATAGGTTTCTTGTGTACAGCTCACATGACCCTGGTGTTTTCCTGGTGTCTCTATGGAGACTGGAGACATTCTTCTGGTCTATTGGTTGGGGATCTTTGCTGCTTTCAGGTAAATTGTCTTGTAGAAAAAAAAGCGCAGAGATAATCCTCTGAATAATGAATAAAGCATCAGTCACAGAACACCAAAACATCCTGGCTGTTTTATAGAAGGAGTTGCAAATATTTTGATTTTTCCTTTTTAACACGCTACCAGCTTGGCAGAGATTTAGCAATACTTGTGCAAAAAATAATTGGCCTTAGGCAAAGCTGGATGAAGCAGTGAGCATTCACATGTGGATCCTCATCCAAATGAGGCTGGAGCATGGATTAAAGAGTGAAGCAGTGTTAGATTTGGGAAGCCTTCCCTGCCAAAAATTGGGGATGCTTTTTGAAAGATGTTCCAATTCCAAACACTCTTATTCTCATGAGATTAGATACTTCCCCTCACCATTGGCTTCAGTCCCTCTAGAAGAGTAAATTAAATGAGATTTTTGTTACCTTGGCCATATTCAAACAGTTGTCTCTGTTTTCACGGGCATTCTGGAGAGGACAGCAATGTGGGTAGGAGGAAGATGATGGTTGGGTGCTTCCTTCCCCTTAAGGGTGGGTTGTCACAGCAGTGTGGAATTCACTGGAGAAAGGGGGCAAACACTGTTTATTGTCCCATGAATATTTGGGATGACTAGTAGGGGACCCGGTGCTTCTGTCTTGCCCAAACAGAACCCTCAGGTGGCACAGAATGCTCCTTTGCATTCCTGGTTGCCACTCCCAAACTCCTTAGCCCTAGTTTATACGTCCAGAATGTAGCCTCTTAGCCATAGCCTGGAAAAACAAATCCCACTTGCTGAAAGATGGGCTCTGTTCCTTGGCATAGCCTCTGGTGTCTGCACAACTCCCAGAAAATGAGAGACACCCCATAAATATCTCTTTAAATGCCCTCAGTTCTGCCAGTGGGTCTGTCTCAGGATCCATAGTGATTTATTACTTCTGGTTTGGTTCCTTGGTGCCCTCTGTAGTGGCCCAGCAACGCCCTGGGAGCTCATGGAAATACTCCAACTCCAGTGCCAGAGCCTGGTTGGGTTTTGGTAGCAGTAGTGCCTCGGGAAGGAGAAACTGCTCAGGTGCTGCTTGCCCTGCAAAGAGGTAACTGGAAAAAGTTAACACAGTCTCACAGCCCCCAGTGTGCTGTGGGGGAAAAAATGAGGTCACAGAGGAGAATTCTGGGATTCAGATTCTGCTCTGCCTGGAGAGGACGTGATGGTGAGTGAGGTCTGGCTTCTGTCCCAAGCATTAACAGAGGGAAACTTTGCCTCAGTTTCTCTGCATGTAGATCTGAGGCCATATTGAGATCTCCTTTTTAAGGGATTTTGCAACTGTGTCATGAGCCTGCCATCAGCACTGATAAAAATGGTTATTAGCTGTACTATTACTTTAAATCAGAGCATCTTTTAACTAATTTGGGGACTGGCCAGTGGCTCCAGTCACATGATGAATACCCTTATACTCTATTTCTAGATGATTCAAAGTTGGCTCTAGGCAAGAGAGATTAGGTTTACGACTTGAGGCAGAGCAGGAAATAAAACAAAGGTGTCCCAATTGATAGTTCAGCTGTCAGTATGATTTTATTGAAGAAAGTGACTCAAGCTTTGGTTTATTCTGAGCACATCAAGGACACCTTTGTAGTGTTGCTGCCCTAAGCCCATGGCTGTCCATTAAGGGACAAAACCTGCTGGTGGAGCCAGGAATGGTTTGGAACCACACAAATGCTGCGGCACAATGGGGGGGATAGGGAGTAGGAGGAGAATCAGTTGGACTTTACAGGGGAAATAATGTAATTGAGTATTTGAGACAGCTTTGGGGGCTGAAAAAGAAATTCAAATGAAACTGATGGACTTGGAGCAGTCTTATTCCATAGTCACTTAGGCCAGGAGTGAAATTTGGTTGTAAAGATAAGCTGGGAGCAAAGAGCCCCCTGAAGGTGATGGGGTGTGTGAGCTTGTGCAGTTGCTGCTCTGCAATTTCTGTTTCCTCGGCTGCCCAGAGGTATCATCTTCTCATCTGCAAAGGGGCCAAGGTAAAGTTCAGGGCCAACAAACACTTCAGTTTCTTTTCCATCCTCTGCCTTTACAAGGCTTTCCAGGAGATGGGGAGGAGACCCTGCTCAGAGGTGCCTTTCTCTCAACGAGCATTTCTGTCAGGGGAATGTACAGGGCTAAGGGTTCACTTAGCCACCCATCAGGTGGCTTTGCCTTCTATTTGCATGTGTGGGATGTTTTACACTGTCCCTGGCTTAAAGAAAACATCTTCCTGGGCAATGCCCTTTTCTCTGGCATGGGGCAGATACTCAAAACTCACTTTATTTATGTGAAGCAGATGCTGAGATCTTTTAGTCAAAGGGATTTTAATGCACTGAGACCTTTCACGCTGCGAGGACAAAGCCTCTGGATTCCCTGGAGCGAAGTACTGGCCCAAATCGTGCCTTCCTCTTTCTAGCCACACATTTGATTTTTCTATACTAGATCAAGTATCAAGCCAAATATCTTGCTGAAAAAGGCATACACTTGAGATCAGAGTGTCAGTGTTTAGCAGGATTGATTATGTCTGTACAGATCTGTTTCCAAAGGTGGTTGGATTTCACTGGAAAAGGGACTTTTCTAGTGAAAAACGTGGTAATGTCAGGGGCTTGTGAAAGGTATCTTTGCCCTTTCGATATGGAAACAGGAATTCAGACTGAGAGTCAATGCACTTTCAGGTCTGGCACTTTAGTTTGTTCTGTCCATTCTGTCAAAATGGGCTTGCATCTTGAATTCTTGTGGAAACTGGTGAGCTGAAAACCCAACAGACAGAATTCTTCTCTTTAGGCAAACAATCCCAGTGTGCTCAGCAATGTACAAATACAGCAGCAAGTGATCACCACCAGCTGACTCTGCCCTAAGCAGAGCCAGGTACTTGGGTGCTACCTAAACCACAAATTTAGTAATACAGCAGCAGCTTAATTCCTCTTGCTTTAATCACTGTCTCTTATGGTAATGGTTGTGCTGGGACTGAACAAGTCAACTCAAAGGTGCTTAATCATTTTCCCAAGATGCGCCACACCTGTGGGTCTCTGGCACTGCTCACAAAGGGCCTGGTAGCACAAATTGACTCCAAATTAAAACTACTTGTCTCCAGAAACCCCAGTTTAGAGAGTCTGCTGCCGTATCTCTCCTGATTGAACACAACTGCCCTCCTGGACAATCTATTTCCAGCTCTCTGGTGCCGGGCTGACCTCCCCGTTTTTCCTTGGAAATGACTTGTTACTGACTGACAGGCTCACAGCAGTGCTATTTTCCTCCCCAATTCTGATTGAAAAAGTGCTTTAGTCAGTGAAATGCAGGATTGTGTCCCTTGGATTAATTCCCTCTTGGAAAAGGGCAGAAATCCTGGTCCCTGGCTGTCCGGCTGCCGTTTGTGCTGTGCAGGTGCCGGCCTGGCGTGCACAGACTGCGTCAAGTCTGCTGCCCTCCAAACCTTCCTGAATGTGCCTTTCACTTCCCAGCCTCCCGTCCAGCCCCAGCTCTCAGCCACAAGAGAAACCTCAGGGAGAAGAACTTACCAGCGAGGCTGTCCTACATGGGAATAGTCCTGGGACTCCAACAGCTGCTCCGGGTTTGAGTCCCCTTGGCAGATGTTTGCTATTCCAGCCACTTCATTAATTTTGGAAACAAAACCCCTGATTATTCCTGACCAAAGCACCCCTTTTTGATTGACAGCCAGTGTGTGTTTCATACAACATAACCCACCGTATTGCTCTGGCCACTTACTTCTTTAAAAAACATTAATAAAAAGAAATAAAGTGTCTAGAGATGTATCAGTGTGGGCTAATGCCACCTGCCAGTTCATCTGCTTGGGCTCAGGTGAGGGCATCACATTTCTAGAGTATGGGCAGAGGTGCCAGCCACACACCTCTGGATATTCAGCCCTTTGGATGTGAGAAAGAAACATTTAAAGACAAGCAGAGTCTCTTGTCCCGCCATCACTTGTGTGCGAGCTCGGTGAGCCCATGGTTTGCTTTCCCTCTTGATTTCTGGGCTGGATCTGGTCAAGCTCCTGGAATACTCTGTAGGAAACATTCCTCTGCTGCATCATGGCAGGTTTTGCAAAGGCAGGAAAAGCAGGATAAATGTGAAGTGGGGGTAGGGGGGCTGCAGCTCCTGCCTGGACCCCGAGGAAACACAGAGCAGTAAAATGCCATTCAGTGCTGCTTTGGGGCTTAAATCAGTGGCTTGCTCAGGCTGTTGCTTCTGAAATATTCTTTGCAATACTTATCAGCAAGTACTAATTGCTGAAGTTAATGTAGCTGGTAATTACTTTGTTTCCTAAAAAAAAGAAAAAAAAGTGTCTGAAAAAGGCGAAGAAAATGTGCTCCTGAAATGGTTTATGTCTGAATGAAGAGGTGAGTACTCATAAAACTACATTAATAACGAAGTCAGTTCATCTGCTTAAATATCCGTAGTTTGTTTAGGAATTAATGCAGCAGTTTAAGTAATTTTTTAAAAGTTATATCATCATGGACGAGAGACATCCTTGAAAACCTTAGTTGTTATTATTCTAGTTAAATTCCTGATTGTAAGATCACTTTAGTTTCTCAAAATAAAATGAAATAAAACCATTTCCAAGCAATTTATTTTAAATGAGAATTTTGTCCCAACGGTTTAAAATGAGCAAAACATTTTGCTTTACATTTCTTTTAATATAATTTTCTGTGCCGTATTTTTTAAAAAAATGTAATGAGGTTTTAAGAAAAAAAGTTTAATGGATATATCGAAAGTCTGATATATCCTTGCATCTGCCTTCCAGTTTGGACAGTGTGTGGACAATGCAAGTGTCTTATTTTGATTTTGAGTCTCTATAAATGAGAAACTTTATTGCTGAAGTTAAAGTCAAATGAAACTGTGAATTGAAAAAAGAAATAGTGCTTTTACAAAAGAGGTTAAAGATAGCTTATAGTGTTTTGAAGGCTTTTAAAAAATACAGTTGAAAAAATAAAAGTTGTTCAAATCATTGATGAAAGTTTGAGATGGTTGTTGCCTTTTGCAAAAACAGATTGAGTTTTCTGTTAATAAAATAAGAGTTTGCTGCCATTTGGATTGCCAAAGCATGAGAACTGAAGGACAGCTGATAACTTTTTGCAGATTATATTTAAATCCTTGTGTGAAACCTGCAAATAATATTGGGGGGGGGGGGGGAGGTGGTAAATCTCCATAATGAGCCTCTCTTTACCCATTTAACGTTTGTGAGCTGGCCGTGGGTTCTGGAAAACCTGTAGCAACCAGTTAATCCAAGGATTCCTCCCGATACTCCTTTCCCTGAGTAGGGTGTCCTGGTGATTCCTGTCGGAGGCCAAGGAGACGAGAAATAAAACTCAGACCTCAGCCTGGAAGGAAAACTTCTTCCAGAGGGGGAAGTCTCAGCACCCCTCATTAGAAGGGGCGGAAAGCTCAGCTTTGCAAATATCCAGCTGAACTAAGCAGGGATCCACCAGAGAATCATCTCAGACGCGGGGTCCCAGTAACGCTGCTCCGGAGAAAAAGATCTTCTCTACAGTGCTCCCACAAGGCACCTATAAATAGGTAAATAGGATTTTTTCTCCTCTGCCACTCTCCAGCACTTCGCGGCTCGGGAATAGGTTTGGTGCTGGTCGGGGAAAGCTGTCAGGGCCGGGGATGAGGCACTCTCCTCCGGCAGCCCGCATTTTAATTTTTTTTAGGTAATTACAGTATAGAGAACAGGAGGAGGGGGAGAAGAAAGGAGAGAAGCAAAAGAAATAAAGAAAAAGAAAAAAGAAGAAAAAGAAAAAAGAAAGAAGCCAGCCCCAATCTGGAACCTTTCACCAAAAGAAAAAAAAAAAGCCAGCCACACACCCCAGTATCTTAAAATAGCGAGCAGGGAGGGGAGAGGAGCGGCGGATCCTCCCAGCCCGGCGCAGGGTAACAATGGTGCTGGCGGGGAGCAGCGGGCGCCCTGATTGACAGCCTGAGCCTCCTAAAAAGGCCGCGGAGCGATGGGAGAGATGCTTATCGGCGGCTTTATATAGCGGGGAGTCGGCGGCGCGCAGGGCGGCGGAACCGGCGGGCACAGCGCGGGCACAGCGCGGGCACAGCGCGGGCACAGCGCGGGCACAGCGCGGGCACAGCGGGACGCGCTCGGGGCGCCGGGCGCCCATGCGAGCCGGGCGCGGCTCTGGCCGCCCCGCAGGGGTCCCGCCATGCACGGCCAGCCCCAGCCCCAGCCCGGCCCGCAGCCCCCGGCGCGGCTGCCCGCGCCCGGCCGGCCCAAGGCAGGCAGGAGGCGCTACAAGACCTTCATGATCGACGAGATCCTCTCCAAGGAGACCTGCGACTACTTCGAGAAACTTTCCCTGTACTCCGTCTGCCCGTCGCTCCTGGTCCGGCCCAAGCCGCTGCACTCCTGCGCCGGTAAGCGCGACCCCGGCGATGCCGCAGCCAGGATGCGGCGGGCGCGGAATCGGGGGGCTCGGGCGAGCTGCTCCTGCATCTCATGCATTCCCCCGAACCCTGCCTGAACGAAGCCCGGCTTCACACCCCATCCCCACGGGAGGGATTGCTCCCACTCCCTGGGTTTGCCAGCGCAGGGATCGTTGTTAGTTACTATCGGTAACTAACAGCTATCGGTTAGTTACTATCAGTTTTTAGTTACTATCAGTGTGCCGTGGTGGGGTTCAGCCTAATCCTCGTCGGGGTGTTCACTGGAGCCAATACATACCCAGGGCTAATGATCACGAGTTAAGGAGCTCTGCAGGAGTCCAGGTCTTGTAGAAATCGTCCTTCATCTTATGCTCATTGAAACCTCTGGTAGTTTTTTCATTACGTCTGAGTAAGTACAAAGAAATTAATAGAAATATTGTGAAAGGAAGAAAAAAATCTATAGAGGCACAGTTTTGCTACCCTAAATTCTCATTTCCTTTGAAAGAATGTAGGTTATTTCTAACAGCAAAGATGGGAAAATACTTGTAAAGATTTTGCGAACACCACAAATAAATACACACAAGCGGCTCTGCCCTGCACAGGCAACACGATGAGCGATTGCGTCTTGACCATGGGCATTATAAAATTTCACAAGCAGACTGGTCTAGTGTGCGTGTTTAAAAATCCACATTAAAAATAAAAATAGTATTCTTAGAATGCATTCCAGATTTTAAAAAATATTTTTAAAAATCCCTCTTTCTGCTGAAGCAGGCAGTTTTCCTGATTTCTGTTCTTCCCATAAGGCCACCCTTCCAGTGGTGACACATAGCGTGTCAAGAGAAATGAGACGATGAAACTGCAACTTAAAAATACATTCTTCAAAAAATCTTAGATACTGAAAAATATTTGTAAAGGACTAATTACCAATAAAAATAATATCTATTTCAAGGTCACAGAATTCTATTTTTCTTCTTTCTCTTTGCTGGAAAAAGTTCATTTTGCCTTTGTATTAGGTTGTGTTTAAAAACTCAAGGCCTGTACTTTGGCTCAGGTTCGTTGGTTTGGTTTGTGGTCTTTTATTGCTGAATATACATAAGAAGGATCTTTTCAGCTCTTAGCAGAGCTGTGCTGATAGAAAACTTGCTGTTAGGGTACCCTAAGAGTTTGAGAAGTAGAGTAAATCCTTGGTCCAAGCATAAATCTTCCTTCAATCTCAATATTTATATTGTAAATACCAGTTATTAGAGATCCAGAAGGGATTAGGAGGCTGGATCAGAATTAAGACCCATGATGACCAGCTTTTGGAAAGAAATTGCGTGAGCAGTGTGATCCTCCACCAACATGTATTTCTTCCAGCCGATCTCTGCGTGACGTCCCTTGCCTTCCCTAACTAATTGCTGACATATTTTATAAAAGAACCAGTTGTTAATCAAGATATTGCTGACAAGGGAATTTTTGAGAGCTGATCTCTCGCTACTGCGTAGTGAAATTCAGTGCTTGGCCAGAACGTGCCAAAGGGGTTTGGTGTGTGGCAGTGACGCACAGAGTGCCCGATTCTGCCTGCAGACCTCAATCCATGTGGGCAAGGAAAGATGCTTTCCTCTCTTTCTGTAAAGAAAGAGGATGAATTAGAAAAGAAAGTCCCTTTAGCACCCAAAAGGAATATTAACCTGGATATGATCAATGTCCAGAAGCATGTACAACTACCTCGGCATAAAATAATACAGTCTGAATGTCACCTAATAGATCCTTGGGATTTTGGATGGGTGAGGCACTCCCCAGCAGCTGGTTTGACACTCACCACCCACCATGGGGAAAAAAGGAGAGAAATTTTTTAGATACATAGTTCTTCATCAAATATAGCAAGCATTGTCTCTGCAAGAGTAATATATATTCAGTAAATAATCACTAATAATCCTCGTATGATTCAGCAGTGGAGTCAGAGTGATGCCAGTGAGTCTTTTGTGGTTACTCTTCAGTTAAAGCCTTATTTTCTCGTTGTGCTTGGGATCTTTAATGAATTCACCCTCAAGGTTGTGTTTCTAGCCCAAGCTCTGGCCTGTCCCTGTGTCAGGCTGGATTGTGAATATCTGCTTCTAATGGACTAAGCTCTATGGAATTGCAGTGCCTGTGAAGTGAAGTACAGAGAGAGATTTGCTTGTGGGATTAAAATCATAGAGGAAACCTGCTACCAAAGTCCACACTTCCAAACTGTCAGATTCTAAGGTGTATAGGCACAATTAAAAGTCTTACAAGTATTAGGCAATGGGAATGGTTTTTTTATGAAAGGAAACTATTGGCTAAGAAATGGATAATACCACAAAAGATACCTGAATGTGAAAGAATTTGAAAAGTACAAAATAAAACTAAAATAAAAAACCAAACCCACAAAGACCCACAGAGTGAAAATAAACAAAAAACCCCCTCCCAAGCTACTTGGGGACTAAAGGCTGCAGAAATATAGCACTATAGAAATACTGTATTGCACTTAACTTACTGCCTGAATTTCCTTTGCCTCCAGAGTTAATCAGGAAGGGAGTGAGCACTTAGTTTCTTCATGATCTAAGAAAATGAATCTTAACCTAAACCACAGAGATTTGTTACTGTACCATCGTAGCTGGGACTTGGGAGCATTTGAAACAGCTATGAGTAATGAGTTACTCCAGCTGAACATCTTCTCCGTGGCTTTTTCTCAAGGCAGGAGTCAGGGTTTGTAGGCGTTTTCATGGGCTAAAGAGTTAATATTTCTTTCATCTTGGGTGAAGTCAGAGAAGACTGATATGCCTTTATAATTTATTTGGAGCTGAAAGACATAAGACATTGTACGTGTGCAGCATGTGTGTTCAACAACATCCCTGGTTAAGTGAAGAGAGATCAGAAAACTTTGGTAACCCGATAGAAAAGAGTTTTTCTTTTGGCTGTGATGAATTGCTGAATATTTAACTGGGTGCAGCTGAATTGGAACAAAACAGATTTGTCAAGTAGAGGCAGAAGGAGGTGGAAGAAGCATTTGAGACTTTTCTGGTGCGTCTTGGGGTCGAAGATTGACGTTTTATTTGTGAGTAGCGTTTGTGAGGTCTCGTGCAAAGCTCACCAACGTCGCCGGGGAGATTCCTATTGAAGAGAGGTTGGAATAAGCCCCAACCCAGTTTTGGTTTTTAGAAAGAAAACTGCAATTGCCTGTGAAAAGGTTCCATCATTAGTTTAAAGTTTGGTGTATGAACATGTATTGTGGTGTTTCTTGAGCCAAAAAAACAAGGCTGAACCTTGAATACCAAATCTATAATGAAATGCTAGTCTGGGTTCAGAGCCATTATGATTAAAATTAAAAAAAACTAGAAATATTTTCTGATGGTGATTAATGCCACTTTGATTTATGATTTTTTGGGCTGTGATGGCTGAGTGAAAATACTATTTACCTTGTTTCATGATATTTATATTTTTATTGGCTTTTCATATTATGTCACAGTTAATTAATTTGTAGAAGTAACGATACAGTGTTCATACGCTTGGTTTGTTACAGTGATTGCTGACAGCTGCTTTTTGACCTAGCAGAGTCCTATAGGAATCATTTTTCAAGTTGCCTTTATATCATTTTTCAATTAAAAATATTTGTAGGCGAGCCTATTCCTATTCTAGTTTGTTTCCTGTATTTTTCATTATCTTGCTTTAGCGATAGATTTAAAATCCTGTTGCCTTATTGGTAGCGTTGGGCATGATAAAGAATCAAAGGACACTGTCAGTGTGCGATGTTACAAGGTCAAATTAGAAAAGTTTCTTATTTATCACAGGAACTAAAATAGTTTGAAAATGAAAACCAAGCTGGGGTGTGGAGGGGAGCTGTGTGCCATCCCTGGTCTTAGTGGAATTTGTGACATTGTGTATTAATAATCAATAATACTGGTCTTGGATGGCCTTTTTAAACTCTCCAAATGAACTGAGATGGCTGGATTAAAAAGAATCACATCGCCTTCAGTTGCAGAGTTCAGTTATTTCAGCAAAGTCGGTAGTACAAATTGTTGTCTGTGCCATGTATTCATTTGTACCAGGCCCTATTCCAGAACTTATAAAAAAAACTCAAATTTGAATGTGTCTTAGTGATTTATAATTTAAATCCTAATGAGCAGCAGAGTAATTTATGTCTATTCTACGCCAAGGTTTTTTACTAGTCCATATCTCAGGTAGGGCTGATTTCTCTTTAATTGCTATACCAGAACACCTTGCAAGGCAAATATATACGTGGGATCAGTGTGGCCTTGCTTGTTCCTGAGACAATTGTCTGCTGAGACATAAAATATTTACCTATGTTTTAGGGGAGTTGTGCTGAAGAGGATTCTACTGCTCTATGTACATTTAAAAGCGCTGCAACTTCGGGAAGTGAACTTAAGTTTGTCCACTTGGTTTTTTTCGTTTTTTAGAAAATTTACTACTGTGCTTGCTGGTCTGTGCAAAAAGTTTCCTTTAATGACCATCAATAATTATTATTATTTGCTCCCTTGAAATTATTATTGGGATTTTTGGTTTGGTGATTGGATTTTTTGGTTTGTTTGGTTTTGTTGGGGGTTTTTTTTGAGTTCAAGACGTTCAAGATTTGTGTGATTGGGATTTTAATGTAGGCAAGTGTTTAGTATAGAATTGCTCAGATCTTGTATTCTTCTCTTCCAGTTCTATGTCTGTCTTCTGTTGTTTTATCTTAGGATGAAATTTTGAGCTGTCATTTTCCTCATTTAAAATGATATTTTCTGGATTAAACTCAGTGGTACTTGCAGCCGCTGGGGCCTTTGGAGAATCATTACTTGGGAGATAAAGTGTGAGCTTTGGTCCTTCTGGTCCTCACCCAGTCTCCTCAGCCTTTTTAGGAAACCATGGTGAGAAAGTAGATTTTTTTGTGACTTAAAATAGCTCAGTTTTTATGCGAGACCTCACAACAAGATTCCTTCTGATTCTCTTCCAAAAGGTCTTGATATGGCTTGATGGCAAGGCTTGATTTTGCTGTGGGACATTACTGAATATTGATGTAGAAGCCATTTCTTTTGCTCAAATACTTGCTGAACCTTTTCCTTTAAATTGAACAGATATTGTTACAATTCCTGGGGGAATTCCTGGGGGAAGGCAGCACGCTTGGGAAAGGAAAAGGGAATCCACATAGTGCGTGTGTTCCAGCACAGGGAAAAATGAGATGGCATCCATTCATCATGTTTCCAGTCTGAAACATGACAGCTGGATAAATCCCATTGAATAAAGCTGATGTGCAGTGGTGGGTGCACCTTCTGCCAGACTCCCTCGGACCTGAGTGTGTCCCGCGTTCCCTGCGCCGGGCGCCTGAAGCTGGGTTTGGATCGTCATCCCCAGGACACCGCCGGGAATGCAACGGCATCCCAGGCAATGGCACAAGGCCTCGGAAAGGGTTTTGCTCTTGTGCTGTGTGAAGTGATTGCTCAGGAGATCTACATGTCTTAAATAGCTCCCGAGTCCGTGAAACACCTGTATCCCAAAATGTTGAGGAAAGCAGGCCAAAATGAATCTGTGTGTTTATACAATAGGTGCCAACCTAAATTGCAAAGCTGAAACTGTCTCCATGTAGAAATCTGCATTGCTGCAAGGCTGTTTGGGATTTTTGCTGATTATTTGTGCAAACATATGAAGAAAAAAAAGATACTTTGAAAACTGCCTGTATTTATTTGGTTTAGCTTACAAAGATCAATAGAATTCTATAGGTGAGTAGCAAGAAGTAAAGGCAAAACCAGAAAGGAATTTTATTAATCCCGAGAAATACAAAGTGCTTCCTCTGTAGATGTCTTTGATCCAGTATTAGTGAAGCTACTGAGTATTTTTAATAGATATAAGATAGTTCAGAGACAACATTTCTGCCTAGAGATGGCAGAAGGTGCAGTCACAGTTACACTGCTGTCTCTGAGCATTTCTCTGAAAACCCAGAAAAGTCAGGATTTGCTGTCAGGACTGTGTCCCTGCTCCTGTAGTGGGATTTATTCAGCTGCAACATTGGGAAAAATCTGAGTTTTCTCAAATTCTCCATAACTCTCTGTCCATTTTAGCCCTACAAGGAAAAGCCTGTCTGTGGACGAGGAGCACTTTATCAACCGAGGTAAATAAAACAAACCTATGGACTGAAAGTGGATTCCTCTGTAACTGCTGTAGATTGGGCATAACAGTTAATTTTAAAGAGCTTAGTGTTTTTCAGGGTGGCCACCTTGGGTTTTAAGTGTTTTGATGTCTTTAGTAGAAAACCTAGTTCAGAAATGCCCAAAAATGGCATATGGGGGATAATAACGGGCTGGGTGGTGATAAATAGATACTTGGAGAAGTGCCTGTTAATTTTCTTTGCTGGATTATATCCAGTACTAGACATGGCATTTCAGAAGGAAACTCAGATTTGAATCTGGATTTGAAAGCAGATCTCACTTGGACTTAGCAGACAAATCTGGCTCTAAAGAAATTTCAGTGCTAGATATTAAAATATCTGTAATAAAGACTTACTTTTGCTGTCTTATCTCAGTATTGTTAATAGCGAATAAAAGGAATTAATGAAAGGCAAAACTACAGTGAACAAACCAGAAGATCACACCCCAGTGATTGCAATAAAACCTACTGTGGCAAGTAATCAGCATTGTGGTTGTGGTTGGGCATGAATAAGCATTGTGGAGGAATGCTATAATGGGAGGCATTAATGAATGTGGGATTCCACTGGGAAAATTGACACCTACGCCTCATTTTCTAAAGCTTCAAAGCTGGCACTGGAAGCACAGTTTAAATCCATCTGCTCAGTGATTTAGGTTTAAATGCAGCACTTCCATAAGAATTGTCCTCCATTTGGCCACTGCTCATGGAGACTGTGCAGCGCAGACCTGGTGCCATTATTATTTTGAGGACTTTTCTTTAACTTGCTGCTCTAAAATGCTGGAAAAGACCATCTCACCCTGTAGACTCAATGACCCCCAGCACTGCTGCCTTCAGGACAAGCTGGGCATGAACAAAGGCAAAAATCCTCACTGGGGAAGGTGAGGAAAAGGAATGGAGAGTGTTTGGAGCTGATGTGTTGTGTAGAGCTCCTATCATCCCACCAGGCTCAGGGAGCAGAGCAGGGCAGTAACTAAGGAGACTTTGTGGTTTTTCTGCTGTTTCCTTGTGCTGAGCAGTCCATTTATTTCCCATCTGAGCATGGGGACAGACAGCTCCCTGCATCACAGCCCTGTAGCGTGTGGATGGGAGCGTTGATCCACCTTCAGGAAGGATTTTCTGCTGATAGGAGTGGAGCAGGTTTGGGTGATGGAACAAAATCTGTGCCTTTCCAGCTCAAAGCCACTTCCATGCCCTCGGTGGAGGCCTCTGAGGAAGGAAGATTTGCGTGGAATGCGCACAATGGATGGCAGAGCTGGAATTGATCTTCACATCAGGAACCGAGCTCTGGAGGCGCTTGCTCAGACAGTGGCTTGAGTTGTTTCTAAATCCACTGCTGGGTTTGAGAAAGGCTCTGCTCTCGTTGCTCAGATGATTTAATTGCTTGATTCTGCTGATCTGTTTCTTCTGCTCAGCCCTTGGTAACTTGTCCAATGTTAGATGTGACTGCGGCCCTGCTTGGAGCCACTGGAAACCTGGGTTTGCATTTGCAGGCCATGTACAAAATCTCATCACATCCAAGTGAAAATAGGAGAAGTCAGAAAAATTGGTGGTTTGGATTGTTGGTAGATTGAAAAAATAATCATTATGTGTCCTTTTCAGTTCAGAGCAAACCAAAATGTTATAAATTAAGCTTGACAAGGGAGAAGTTTAAAAAGTGTGTGTATGTGTAAGATCAGAGAAAATACTCGATCAGGAATAAAATACTGAAAACTTATCTTCTAAAGGCTGAAGCAAAACTTTATAGCACTTTCCTTTTAATAGACATTTGGCAAAGCAATGAAGTTGCTTTCAGTATTGCAAAATTTTATTTATTTTTCTTTTTCAAGGAGAGAAAGTTACAACCAAACATTTTCAGTCATTTCTATGTAAGAATTGCTCCAGCTGGATTGCAGAACCCAGGACATGTAAACAAGAGCTTCACTTGCTAGGAAATAACAGTTCCTTGGAAAATTTGGGATGTATTTTGTGATCTCAGTTGTATTTGTGTGAAGTCTGTAATAGAATAGGATCACAGTGACAAGCTAATGGCAGCTGAGCAGTGCAAGTCTGATGTTATCCATTATTTCTTGGGTTCCCAGAATTGTGGGAGAATTTAGCTGAGAGGTTTCTATCCCAGAATTCCCAAAGCTACATTTTAATGACATCTTTAAAAATACAGAGATTTGGTATTAGGACTTGGCTGACACAGGAATACTTAATATTTTCCAGTTTCCAGTATTTTCCCTTTTCCTTTAACGCACCTTTACATTTTGACCCATTCTTGGCCAGAACACAGCTCAGAACAGCACCCTGTTACCAGCTGCAGGTATTTCAGGTGTTTGGGAACAGCTGAGATCCATTTAAGTGACTACAGAGAAGGGTAAAGAACAATCTTTCAAAAAAAGATCCCCATCTTCCCAAACATGGACCCCGGCACTGATATTCAAAATCTTTGGACTGCAGGCAGCACATCCAGAATATTTAAGCTCTGTCTAAAACACAGAGCCTGAAAGAACCTTAACAGATAAATCTGCTTTGTTTTTCATTTTCTGTTTTAAAAAATCACACCTTTTTTTTTTTTTTTTTTTTTTTTGAGTGAGAGGAAAAAAAGCAGTTTTCCAGAACTTCCTATACAACAAAATTACAATTCCCTTTGGAGATGTGTTGACAGAAAATTTACGAATATATGGTCTTTTTCTCCAAGCAACAACCTTCCAGCGACCTTAAAATGTGTTTGGATGTGTATGTTCAGGTCTTATCTTGTAAATTCTTTGACATGCCAGTGGTTTCTATTCATGTAGCTCGCTGTCTGACTACAGCAGGATTACTCATGCAGAGAAGGGATTGAATTGGAAGTATTTATATTTGCCCTGTATTTTGGATAACCTGACTACTCAGTTTTTGGATTTTCATCAGAATAAGAGAGTTTTCCATGCAGTCACTAAGTCAGTTTTAAACACTTGGCCACCATTTGCCTTTGAATATTTCTTTTAATGATTATTTTGCAAGTCACAGAGCAGTTAAAGGCTACTTTTCCTGCCAGTGCAAATTTTTGGGTTTTTTTCAAACTGGGATTTCAGCTTACAGGGTTGAATTTCATTTGAATTAAATTTTAATAGACATCTTGAGAACTAATGTTGGAGCAACAAGTTCCTGTACCTTTGAGTGTGCAGGTGCCTATTGCTACATCCAGTGTAGAGCTGCCTACGTTGATTCATTAAAAACCAGAGCTCTGTTGTGTAAGCACAGAAGGATTGAAGCTTTAATAAAAACACGTCCTTTTCTTTTAGAAGACAGAGAAATGTGCGTGATATGTTTGTGGTTACTTAAACAGGGTATTCTATGACAGATTAACCTGTCATCTTTGAAATAAAATTAGCAGTGGTGGTACTTTATTACGGAAAACATCTCCTTGCATGTCGCACATAACATGATATGCCTTATGGAAGGCCAAGTGCTCTGGGTGGTGTTTATTCCTGTGGCTCAACGAGGAAAAATATGAAAAGGCCCCCTGAAATAGAAACCAGTAACATAATCATTGATACAATAAAATGGTGAGAAGTCTGAAGCAAATGGGGGGTTTTTTCGGCCAAAAAAAATTAGCAAGTGTTTGTGAACACATTTCATTTCACCTTCTGCCTGTTTTGTTCCAAGCCTCCTCTTGACAGCTTTGCTAACAGTTCATTTTGTTCCTGTGGTGACTAAGCTGTGGAGGAGCTGATATTTGGAGGTTTCTGTGCATAGTACCAGGCAGTTTGGGGCTCAGCTGTGTTGTGCTCATGGCTTTCCTCAAGCAGGTCTGGTTTAGGTGGCTGCATATGGTGAAATTCTCCACTGAGGGTTAAGAAGCTGTGCCAGAAGTTAAAAGGGTTGGTTTCACCTTGTTGCAATAAATTACAAAGCAATCATAAATGATAGGAAGGAGTTTGATGAAGTGGGTGAGGAACAATTGATGGATTATTTTAGTTAAAATTACTTAGAGCCCAGTCCAACTCCCACTGAAGTCAATTAAATTGTAGCTGGATCAGGGCCAAAATGAGTCAAATTCAATTATGCCTTAACTGTAAACATTTTAAAGCTCATCACTGTAAGGTAGTTCAGCACTTAAATTGCATTAAAACAAAAGCATTTATGAAATCCCGACTGATTTTATTTTATTTGTACAGCCCTACTGAAAGCCCTTTTTCTTGTGGCTGCAACAGAGACCTCTTTGGCTGGTGCCTAATCCCCAGAGCACTGGTCTGTTGTGAAGAGATGTCACAGCCATTGATACTGTAGATGAATTTGCCCATCACAGACTCGCTGCTGAAGTGATTGCATCAGAAGAGGCAGCAAAGATGACTGAAAGGAGATTGTAGAAATCCCACTGCTGTTTCATCTAATTGTCAAGATTTAGAGAGCTTACTTGTGTAAGTATCAGCTCATAAATTAATGAAACTTTTTCATGAGCTAATCCCAGAGCTGGAATGCTTATGGGTATTCATCTGTTTCTCAGCTGAACAAAGTACAGCATCCAACATATTATTTAAAAAGAAATAATCTACATGATAAAAAGGTGGATTTATAAATACATTCAAGTATGGTGGTGTTTTCACAAAATTGGGCAGGTTATCTTTTAAATCATTATTGTCTTTTAAATTGTGATTCACAGGCTTCCTTTAAGACAATTTATGTATTTTTAATACATTCTGGATTGATTCTTTTTGTTCTGTCCTCAAAATTTTTCCTTCCTGTCCATTCTCCAGCAGAGCCAGGGAGCAGCTCCAAGTCGCAGATGTAGGGTTTTCCTGGCTTGCATTTGTCTGACTGTCTTGGGAGGTCAGAGCTCCACATCCCAAGTGCCATCCCATCAAAACCTTGGGTTATGGCAAGCTGTGCAGACAGCAGGGAATGTCTGCTCGCTGGGATCATTCCGTGGGTGAACTAAATTCATCTCTGCACAGATGATCTCCCAGTCCATGCCAAGTGCTGAGAGCGCTTCTGCAGGTGTGGGATTGGTCTGGCTTGGCTTCTGTCTTTGTAGCAGTGGTGCGAAAATGAAAGATAGGGCCTGATCCTGCTTTTAATGGCATGACATCACTTTGGCTCTGTGAGGTTCTTTGTGGAGGATGGAGGTGCTGGACACGTGTGGAAATGGAAAAGATGGATTTGACTGCATGCCCGGCTGGCACAGGAGTGCGGGAGTGTCTTATTGCTGTGTACCTGGCTCCATGGACTGGGTTTTGGTCTGGAAAACTCAGTTTGGCAAATCATTTCCTTTTCTTTTGTGCTCTCACAGTTTTTGTAATTGTTTTTGCCTTTCTGTTTTCCATGTTTTCTCTTAATAGCAGGATCAATTAATAGCTTCCACTGTCACATTCTGCAGAGCTGGCAACTATGAAAGAGAAATCTGGCCTTCGGAGAAGGGGAAAAATTATACCCATCCAACAGCTTTAATCAGGAAAAGGGACAGAACTGTGATAAATGTTAGTACAGGACTTCTGTGGCACATACTCACCCAAGGAAAAATATAGTCCCTTTTCTTCCCTGTCACTGAGCAAAACCACTACCATGAGAGCAACAAGACACTTTCGTAGCAATTGGTGACTCTGTGGCTTTAATATGTTTGAAAAGGCTGATTTCTGTGATCCAGGCCTTATTTCTCCCTTTTCAATATTAGCACAATTAGTCATGATAAAACTTGTAAAAATGCATTAAAATCAGTTGGCAGCTTTTCAAAACCTGAGCATTGCTGTTCCCTCCTCACAGACACTGCTCAGCACAGCCTTGGCGTGGGGGTTTGACTCATTAACTCACGACTGAGCTCAGCTTTGGGGGTGCCTTTGAAAAAGCAAACCCAGCAATAAAGTTCTTACCTGCTGGTGGTTTTTATCTCTGAGCTTCCACCCACAAAATAAAACTGGTGCTTTCCTGTAGTTAATTACAGGATAGAAAATCCTTCTGGCAATGAAGGATAATGAGAACCCTTTCATTCATCACAGTGTCTCGTTGGTGATTTTGGTCGAAGAAAACCCTTCCTTTAGAAGAAATACCTTGGGAAAACTCCTGATATTTCTTCTACTTCTAGGAAGTAGAGCCAATGCTGAATTTCTGAGTATTTCAGGTGTGATTTTGAGGGTTGCCCTGTGCAGGGCCAGGAGTTGAATTTGATGATCCTTTTGAGTCCCTTTTAACTCAGGATATTTTTTGATTTTAACTCCTTGCTGATGATTTGCTGGGACATATCCCACTTTACTCTGAACCACTCATGCCTATGAAGTATTTACTGAGTATTTCTTACATATGGAGTAAATTATAATGGAATTGCTGCCACCACCCATTGCTGTAATGTTAATTAACTGAAAAATCCACCCAGAAGAAAGTTAAGTGTTCATTTCCAGTACCTGGTGTGTAGCTTTGGTGTAATTTGAAATGTGATGGACTATTAATTTGTCTTCTCAAAATGTTTGTTTTCCCCAAAGTCAATCATGGGTCATTTGCCTCCAGTAATTGATACTAACATTGGAAATACTTGTCCAGTTGATGACAAACTGAAGTGTTTGACAAATTACCAGCTCTGGTTAACCTGGGGCCAGTTTACACCTCAGGAGAAAATTCAAATACACACCTCATCTAGATTTTCTCCATAAGAATTTTCTTCATTCAGGTGTCTCACTTGTTACAACTATCAGTAAATAGTGAGGCTTAGGTATTTTTGCCTGCTGCATATGATGTCCAAACATTGCTTTTCTCAGTACCTCTTGATTTTCCTCCTGTCCTCACTTATTTTCTCCTTGAAGTCAATAGAAGTTTTGGGTGTGTAGAAAAAGAAAAGGAATTGCATCAGACTGCAAATAAATTACCATTTTCTGCTGAGCATTCATTTATCTGGCAGCTTGGGACACACCGTGTTGGGAGCAGGGATGTCTGAGTGGAGCTGGGTTTTGCAGAGCCCAGAGAAGAGCTGAGAGCTTTGCAGGCAGCGCTTGGTGCTTGGGCCATCCCTACTTGGCTTTGTCCTTGACTTCATGTATGACATGGAGCCAGCTGAATTCCTCATCCTTCCCATTTTTTAGAGAAAAGTGGTGCTTCATTACGCATTTGTGCCAAGTATTTTAAAATTCTTTGCTAAGAAATGCAAGAGAAGCCCAAAGTCATATGGCCAGTGGGGACTGTGTATGTGTAATTGTGTGTGTGTAACTGTGCTCTTCATGAGTATTAATTAAGTACAAATAAAATCCTGTTGTTTTCTCCCAGCAGAGAGAATTCTGTAGGAAGGAACAGACTTCTCCACAAACCACTTTAAGATAGGTATTTATTACTTTGCAAGAGTTTCAACTCTTTCATCACCAATTTTTATCCATCCTTTGGTTCTTACTGGGGTTTTACACCCTGTCTATGCCCTGTAGGGTTCTTCAATTTGCTCTTTCACTGTCTTCCTTCCCTTATCTCCCCATGAGCTCTTTGCTCCCTCAGCACAAACTGCACCTGAGAACGTTCAAGTTCAAGTCGAACTTTTGAACCCATGATGTCAGGTTGGTTTGGAATTAGGCAAAACCAGTTTGCCCATCCCTCGCTGTAAAAGGGTTAATCCTCTAAACTATTGAGAGACAAGGGCAGGGAATTATGAAAGGAGCCCCTGTTTTATAAGCATTTGTATTGCCAGTGCTTGAATGCCCATAATAAGCAGGTTGTGCTGTGATTAATGACTGTGTTTTACATGCTGGCGATGGATGATGTGTCTCATTGGAGAAGCCATTTATTTTTATTCAGGCTCCTCACCCCAGCAGCACTGGAAATGAGATGTTAACGTCCTGGTGGGAGTGTGTTTCATTCTCAACAAGTTAATGAAACGTGACCCACTGAGAGGAGAAAATAATTTAAATGGTGCCTTTTCCTTGCCTCTTTTTAATGTGTGAGAAGGCAACTTACAGGATTATTTTTTCATACGGGATTTTTGTTTTTCCTTTCAAGATTCTTACTTTGTTCCCTCCAAATTGGAAACAAGTAGGAATGTGTTGTCATTCTGAAACTTAATGCATTTGGAAGGAGAAAGCTATTCAAATGCCTTAAACTTTGTTTTCTTAATTTATTTTTAATAAAGGACCGAAATAATTTGAAATCTTTAGGTATTTGAGCCAATTTTTATATCAGATTATAAGTTCCTTATTTTGCTGCAGTTTCAACTGCACTCTTCCCTCCACTTTGTCATTTTGTACGTGTGAAGGATGTGGTGGTAGAGTGTTTGTGGTGGTTGGAATACACAGAGTAGACACAGAACTCATCTTTTTATTAACCAACTATATCTTTATATCCATATGGATTCAACGTTGTATCCATCTAACATCAAGGCTTTAACTTCTGTGGAATGGCTTTAAGAAAGGAGGAAAAAGACTCTAAAAAGCACTTTTTAATTAATGGGAGAAGATCTATTTCAAGGCAGCGAAATGGGCTGCAGCGTCCAAGCAAATCTTTCAAAAGCTCTACATAAACTGAAAGTCCTTGGGTCTCCTTCCCAGCAGAACTCCTGGGATGGAAACTGGGACAGCTGTGGGCATGGCATCAATACTTCAACAGAGAGGAAAAAATGAGCAGGATGTTTAAAAAAAAAAATTTAAAATTGAAACCGTTTTTCATATATATGGTTCATATTAAGGCTCTTGTGGCTCTAAGAGTATAAAAGCTCCCTCAGAACTATCACACCATTGCTGAGCAGAGCAAACCAATTCACGTGATGGGTCAGCAGTGTTGGGTGTTTTCACCACAGAGCAGTAAATGCCAATAATTGCCTAAATTCTCTGGACAGCTTAATAACATTCCAGGTGGGATACAGCCCCTATTTCAGAGCTTAATGCAAACACTGTCAATGTAAAGATTTTGTCTGTTTGCATGTGGAAATGCCAAATCTAAGATGAGCTTCATCCCAGCAGTGCCAAATCAGTCTGGTAGTGGTGAGATTTGGGAGATACATAAAATATTCCCTGCAGAGTTATTTAGATCAGCATCATGTTAAAATTGGCAGCCACAGCTGATCCTGGGCAGAATGTCTTTCTTGGGTGAGGAGAACTTTAAAAAAAGTTGAGCTGGAAAAGGCTATTTTTGTTGGAAAAGCCACACGGTGCTGTTATTGAAGGAGTTCCCGTGGAAACACTGCTGCTTGCACAAGAGCAGGACACATGCATTGCTTCAAAATTAACATATATATTAATGGCACATTAAGGAATTTCATAATCGTATGACACAAAGAGAGTTCTCAGCACAGCGCTCATGCAATCTATTAATGGGCAATGTCTGCAGGGAGCTGGGAGCTAACAACACCCTGCCTCCCCACATGGCTGCTGCTGAGTCCTTTCCAGGCCATACAACTGGTGGGGTTGGTGTTATCTCCCTTGTTTTGCATGTGGGGAAAACAGAAGTCCAGTGGGGTTCAGGCAGTTGGCTGAGATTGAACATTAAGGCAGTGCCAGGGGTGGAAATACTGGGCCTGAGGTCGTGTTTCCCCAAAATCTACACCTAAGTGAACAGAACTTCATTCTTTTGGTGCTTTATGGGACAGAGTAAAGTTGGTGAGAATGTGACAATATTCCCATCAGCCCAGAGCTGTTTCCTATGCTGGTGGGAATGATACCCCCGCCCACGTGTGAAGGGAAGAAAGGGCTGTGTTGCTTTTTGCCTATTGACTTTTATAACTGGCATTGGAATGAGATTAGGAAGCCCCAGCGTCCCTGTGGAACACAGCAACACCACATTCCCCAGTGACAGGGGCTGTAGGGAACTCAGAGAAGAATCCATGGGTGATGAAACCAGAGGTGGGTGATAACCAAAGCTTTGACTCCAAATTTTAGATTGAGGGAGGGTTCTCCATCTGGATCCCTAAACTTCCCACTTGGATCCCTAAATTTCCCACCTGGATCCCTAAATCAGAGCGTTTCCAGGGGCATGTTTGTAGTTCTGGATTGGAGCTGTTTGGAACAGTTGTCCTGTTTAGAACAGTTGTAACATTTCTGCCCATAAGGGCATTAATTCACAATTAATGCTGAATTTGAGCACCGTAGAAACTTAATTCCATCCACTATGACTAATTAGGGCCTTACCTCCACCCAAAGTCCAATCTAAATTTGTCTGGAGATGTGGAAACCGTGTCTCCTTGGCTGACTTCCTATCAGAATGGAAAAAAATCACACAGATCAATGTTGGACATGAATGAGGGTTTGCATTTGGAGATCACTGAATCATGGAATTCCAGAATGGTTTGGGTTGGAATCTCATCCAGTTCCAGCCATGGGCAGGTATCATGGTATCCCGCAGTGGTGGGGAGGAGGAGAGAGATCCAGCAGGCAGGAATTGTGCAGCAAGATTGATTCATTTAATTATTTTACAACTCTTTTATCGACTTTTTTCTTCATGGTCTAATTGGTCAAAGGATCAGCCACCCCTTGGAGTGATTGGCTAAAATCCTAAAACATCCACTGTCAAAATATTTTCCTACTGTACCATAAACAAAGCTCTGCAAGGTCGCAGGTGTTCATAGCTTATAGAACTCTGCTGATATCTTCTGTGAGAGAGAAAAGTATCCCACGGGACTGGAAAGAAGCAAGAGAAATTCTTGCTAGCAGCATATTTGTATCCACAGGCAGGGACACCTTTCACTATCCCACGTTGCTCCAAACCCCATCCAACCTGGCTTTGGACACTTCCAGGGATGGGGCAGCCTCAGCTCCTCTGAGCAAGAGGAGGTCAGGACAGCTAGAGCTCACCAGCTGGAATTTCTGTCTCATCCTTCTGTCAGGGCTTTGCTATGGACAGCCTGGTATCTGGGAAAACGTTGTCATCACTTTTCTGGACCATACCTGGTTTCAAGCCTCCAACGTGCTTTGCAACTCTGAGGCTGACATTTTGCTCATGGAACTGCCTTTTCTGGATGTGTCCATTTGGGGACTGCCCATCCTTGAGACATTTTTCATCTTGTTTTTGAGATTAGATGAATTCCTGTAAGAGTGAAACTCACTTTGTGTTTCAGCTGAAAAACCCCAATACGCCACCGACCCTGGAATGAAGACACTGGGTCCTGGCTCCCATCAATCAGTTTGCTGGGAGACTGGGGTGTAACTGATGGGAGCATCCACCTCCCCATGTCCATATGGGACACTCACAGCTGCAGGAAGAGGTGGAGATGGAGCCATGACTGAGGGTTCTTACAACATCTTCAGCTCATGACTGACTTTATATAATACGGAGAGTCCTGAAGTCAAGGAAGCTGCTTTGGGAATGAAGTTGCCAGCGCTGGTTTTTATGTTGCAGAATGGCTGGCAGTGAAAAGTTTCTGTAACCTGGAAATCCAGCTGTGTATTTTCCCCCATGCAAAAAGTGAAAGCTTAGCTGTCCTCGATTCATTCTCTTTTGGTTAAGATTGGATCTGTGAGGTGACATGGGTGTGCTGTTACTTGATGTGAAGAGGATAAAAATAGCCATGCCCTGTGCTCATGGAAGCTGTGACATAATCAGCTTATTCAAACAAAAAGATCAGGTTTGGAGGAAATCCTCTTCCAGGGTGCTCTAGATTCTGTTAACAGGGTTTCAGCTTCCTGGAATAATACTGGGATGTGCATTTTGCTTGGCTTTGTTCCCTGTACGTGTCTCTCCTCCTTACCCCAGCCACCAGAGCTGGGTTAAGACCACTGATCTAATTGGCAACCACAAAGGACAAGCAGGCTGTGAACAAAACCTGCTCGTGTATCAGTTGCATCCTTCTAAATTGCATTGTTTGTGCAGCTGCTCAGCCAAATCATCCACAGAGTTTATTTTTGTCCATAGAGGAAACAGAGATGGGTTTTCTCTGTGTTAGGGCAGATGCAAGATCAAAGAATCATATATGCAGCTCAGAGAGACCAAGCTCTCTGCTGAATGTGTCCTGATGGGGGAAAAATTAATAATAAAGCAACCCTTGAGATTGTAAGCCACAGCTCTAAGAGGCAGAGGCTTTGCCTCTATGACAGGTCTGTTTCAGGTTAACACTGGTACTTGCTGAAGTCCCCCTTTCATTTCAGTTGGGAAGAAAAGAGAGAGATGTCTGTGTATTTTAAACACTGATCCACTATTCTCCTGAGAAGGAAAAAGCGTTTTCCAAAAGATCCATCAGGCAAAATTTACACAGTCTGGTGTTGAGAAACAATTGCACTCTCTTTCTTCCCATGTGTCACTCAGCAACATGTTTTAGAGGCTCGGGGCAGGAAGAGGTAGTGATATTTATGGCCAGCTTTCTGCTGCAGCTCACACAAGGGTGGGCTTGAGAAACCTGAAAAGTGCTTTTGTGTGCATGGCCAGTCAGCTGGCCAAGGCTGGTGTTTGCTTATGGATGCAGTGACAATAATTAACAGAGCAGGAAGTGAGGGACTGATTGATTTATGCACCCATGGCATTATGTGTTTGAACTTGGACAGAAACTGTGAAATCCTGAGAGAAGGCACAATCATTTGTCAGATGTGTGAGGATATAAGAATGGCCATAATGTGTTGGCCCAAGGTCCATATAGACTCAAAGCTTTGGCAGTGGCCAGGGAGAGATGCTCAGGGAGCAGAACAGAGCACAGGACAGGACTTACCCTTTTATCAAACTCCACCCTCTCAGCTAGGACGAGCTGTTTCTCCATCAAAGTCCAAATCTTGCTCCTTGACCAGTGACACCATCCAGACAGAGGAGTCGGTCTGGCCTCTCCCAGTGTCCCACTATGTCTGGTCATGTCTGTCATTGGTAAACTGTTGCAACTTAAGCTGAGACACCCTGAGAGTTTTGGCATCTCAGTGCCAATTTCCTCCTCCATCCCCAATAGCCAAGACCAGAAACTTCCTGTAAATGCACTCCTTAGAGCTGTTCCATTCTCTCATCCTTTGGCTGCTCCACTTGTGAAGTCTGGGTGCAGTGGGTGATGAGCTCTGGTGCTGACCCTTCTCAGTGATGGAGGGAACTCTTGGCTGAAGTATTTAACATGACTCCGTTCAAAAGAAAGAGTTACAAGCTGAAGTTGGCTTAGTGGAGCCGAAGTGTCCCTTGGTGCAGATCTGGGCAGGCAGCTGGTGGATTGTATCCCAGGAACTTCCCTGCACTGCAGGAGTGCTGTTGTTTATGGAGATGTGCTGGTGTTTCCTTCTCTGGGATTGATGTGGTCTGGGCTTAGAATTCCCTCTGAGTCCAAGCAATAAGGGTCTGGAATGGAGGTTCCCTTCCAAACCTGCCTTCCCTGGGGAGCTGTTTGCAGTCATGATGGCCTTGGGCCCATGTATCCAATAAATATTAGGGCAGATCTGCTTGTGTTCAGAGCACCTCCTTTCCCACTGAGTAGAATTTAAAGGAATCATTTGCTAAAGATGAGGAGTCTCAGACAGAGTTCCTTTTGCTTAGCCATTGACAATGAGCAGGGCCTCTCTGAGTCATGCTCAGTTTGGCTGGAGGGGGTGGGTTTGAGTCAACGGGGGCTCCCATCAAAAAGGCAGGTTGTCCTTTGAGTACGTGAAGCAGAATAATTCAAAGTACAGAAGTGGTGTCTGTTCTGATTCATTTTCTGCTGATGAAGCCACAGTGCCATTACATTTGCCACAACGAATTTCTTGAGTGCTGGCCAAATAGATTCTCTAAATGCTTCTTTAAAACAAAATAAATCTTCTTTATATATAAATTTTCCTCTTCACTGAGGATCTGACAAGGTCCTGGCACACTCCTCTGCTTCACTGACAGCCTGGAAGAAAGGCTGCTGTGTGCAGGGACAGCAGCCTATCACACCAGGTGGTGCTGGCTCGTGTCTTTCCAGCAACTGGGAATAAACTCGGCAGCTGGGCATTGTTATCCCAGGATATCCCAGTGATCGCCCCAGGACACCACAGCCAGGCCTTCCCACTCCAGCTTCAAGGTGCATTGCTACCTCCTCCCCCGCTGAACGCCCCGAACAAAGCCAGTTTGTCAGAATGGTGATCACCAGCCCTGCCAGAAGATCCCTGGTGCCATTCTTCAGGGATCTGGCATTCCTGGAGACACTGATGCTCTAGGTGAGTTTTGGATTGTGTTTTTAAGATGCATAATTGCCCCACATCCAGCCCTGTCCAAGGCAGTGTTCCTGTGGCAACAGGGAGTGAGACAAGTCTTGTTCAGGGAGGCTCCCAGGCTTCTCAGCTGTTTAAGGCCAATTACTTACTTAAACATACAAAAAAGCACGATATGAATATCAACTATCATTAATAAGTAAGGATTAATTATTTTTCTGTTGGTTTTTGTGGAGACCTGCAGCATGCACGCCTTGCATCATTCAAACTTATTAATTGCTGTTACTATGGAGAAGTTATACAGCAACTGCTAATGGGGACAGACTTGAAAAGGAAAACCTGGATCCTACAGCTCCAAGAGCTGAGGAAATTTCCCCTGTGGCTTTGAAATTGGGCTGAACTCAGCCACAGCTCCAAGTGTCCCAGACCACAGGGAATGGAAGCTGGAGCTGTGTCCAGCACCAGTCATCCCTGGGGAGTTGGACTGGGATTTGCAGAGTGGGAGATGCTTTGAGGGGGAGCATCTTTTAAGTCATCCTCTAGCAACATCAGTGTGTTTGTTTGCAACAGATTTAGCTAAAAACCTGCTCCCCCCAAAAAAGTGATTGAAGAGAAAAGGAACTGTTCTCTTAGGGAAGTTTAAACATGACTCCTGGATGAGCCCACATTTTCTCCCATCTGAAAATCTGAGGTCAAAAATTGCCATTTGATCAGATGCCAATTTTTTTGCCCACTCCCACTTGGCTCATATGGAGGTATGGACTCCTGAAGAACTGGCCTTCAGTCAGAATGCCTAAAAAAAGGTTCATTTTAGCTGTGCTAAAATTAGCTGCACTAATATCCTTTTTTTTGTTTTATTTTCTGTTTTCTTTCTGTGGGCCCATGCGGGTGAAATCCTGGCTCCACTGAAGCTGATGGGCATTTTGCCATGGACATCAGTTAGGTCTGGATTTTTTCACAATGAACAGAAGCCATTTGCTACACTTTTTGCTGTGTTGCTGAGTTGCATTTAATGTCTGCAAGACTCATGGTCCTTGTCAGATTAATAGAGTTACTGAAGTGGCAAAAGAGTCTGGTGTGAATGTACCTGCAGTCTTTGGTTGAGGAGCAGTTAAACTTTGCTCCAAGGAACCTCACTGGTGCTATTTTGGAGTACCAGCAGTGTCTGTTTGTATTCCAGCTCTGCACTTAAGATTTCAGGGTTGATTGCTCTGCTTTCCTGTAGTTTCCGTGACACAATTCCTATGGAAATTTTGTCTGTGTGCATTTGGGCTGAGTCTTGAAACTATTTCTGGAAGCTTTCAGAATGTCCCAGAAGTGCCCTTCGCCTCTGCTCTTATGCAGAGACTTAACAACTTTGGATACAACTGATTTCCACATGTATCCAAAGAAAGAGAGCAAGTAGAAAAAGAAACCAAACCAAAGACAATTCTCCTCTCCCAAAACAGGGCTAACTCTGTCACTGAGCTTTGAGGTGCTGGAGAAGAAGAATGGCAACAAAGAGCATTTTCAAGCACTCCCAGTTCCAGGATTTCCATTTAATGTCCAATAGTCACAGAAAAATCTGCTTATAGAGCTGAGCTCTGGCACTTGTAAAGGCTCAGAGGATTATCTGCAGGTTTTCCAGCTCTTCCAATACTGAAAGAGGTATAGGAAATGTAAAAGAGTATCTGAGGGTTGTCTTACAGAAAGACTGGAAAGGATGAGAAGAGAATCAATGCCTGAACTAGTTGATACAAAGGGCTTCTGACAAATTACCTGTCTCCACCTCTCTGGCCAAGCTTTGTTTCTAGGAGTGCTAGAAACATCTAATTCCATACTTAGGTACCACCTCTAGGCTCCATTGCCTTGCTCAGGGACAGCTTAGGGAGGCTTTGTTGCTGTGGCTGGACTTCCAGCTCCGAAGGACCGTCTGTGCCAGTGTGTCCCAAGGGCTGCTCCGTGCACATACACGGACTCACGGCTGGGAAGTGCCAAGCTGCCAGCACAGTGATCACAGCCTCATTAGCCCACCTCTTCCCAGGCCATAATTGGCTCAGGAGCAGTCATCCCCTGGCATGGCTCTGCTGCTTCCCATTCTGGTGACAGTGGAGGGATCTGTTCCCACCATGCTGCATGGCAGAAACATCACCCAGGTCCTTTTTTAAACTTGGGATTCAAGTGCTCATGACAGTGCTCCTGTGGGCCAAGCATCTTGGAAAGGGCTGGATCAAGGATGTCTGGGACACATGGAAATTCCCCTCAACCCTCTCCTAAGCACTTGTTCCTGGGAGGATATGAATTTTTCTGATACATGCACAGCCTGTTGCTGTTCTTCCCTTTCCTCTTGCCTTTATTTATGTCTGTCTCAGGGTGCTTGGTGGAGCACAGCACTGGTCTTGGGAAGAATCCAATGCCTTCTAATAACTTCTAATAGTTAATAAGGAAGAGTCTCCCATGTCTGGGGAACTTCTCAGTACCTAAGCCTGGTATAAATGGAGCAGAGAAGGTTTAAATCCAATGTCACCAAAAATAGATGGGGTAAGGTCTAACCTGAGTGCAAGAATTGCTTTCCTGCACTCAGTGGGGTTTCTAATAGACAAGAGGGGTGCTGCAGGTCCATGTGCTGCCTGAGGAAACTCAGCAGAGGTACACAGCCCTTGCACAAGGGTCAGGTTTTGTCTCTGGTCAGCTTTTGGCAGCTCTGGCAACCATGAGGCAAAGTAGCCCATTCTGACTGAGGGGATGTCCTGTGTCCTGCAGCACACTGTGAGTACCTGGACGTTGTCTTTAAGCACTTGGCACTTTAAGCACTTGTTTAAAGCACTTGGCTCCTGGGCCACAGTGAGTTCCTGGACTGTACCAGGTCCCTGCTCAGCTCTGGATGCGGTGGTAAAGTCCAGCTGAGATCCATGGAATTGGTATGGTTGGAAAAGCTCTGCTTTTTGGGATCTGTGGTGGAAAAAGTCAATGTAATGCCCTCCCCACTAAACAAACTGTGTGTAGTTGAACTAAAATTCTCAACGTTTCCATGCTTCTTTTATTTTCCTTGCTCCAATCAGGGTTTGCTTATTCCTTTCAGTAGGCTGCCTCCTCCTTCAGCAAAATACAATTCTTTCCTAAATGAACTCAACTCCTTCTTGGTTCCCTTTGTTTTGACACTCAGGAGATGAGAGATTTATAGACCTTCCTGAGTCATAAATTCATTTTCTTTCATTAT
Source organism: Corvus moneduloides (assembly GCF_009650955.1). Lineage (NCBI taxonomy): Eukaryota > Metazoa > Chordata > Aves > Passeriformes > Corvidae > Corvus > Corvus moneduloides. The sequence goes on along the minus strand of NC_045500.1, from coordinate 270,782 downwards.
TTACCTTTCACTGCAGCCCATTCTGAGTGAGATTTCATTCTGCCTCTGAGCAGGGCTGTCCTGCCAAGAGGAGCTGATCCATAAATCTTTCCTTCCTCTTTCTTTCTTGCCTTCCAAAACAACATTTGGAAACTGAGTTTCCCTGGGAGGAAAACTGTTCTTCCATTGCCGGCAGTCAAACCGCGCAATTAATTAGTGCTTTCCCTTTTCCTTCTATTCTGTGTCTGCTGGGCTTGAAATTAAGCCAGGGAGGAGGGAAGGAGGGGGTAAATAAGGGGAAAAGATTTGTTTGAAGTATTTATTTTTAATTACAACTTCTGCAAGGTGATCTGGTGCAGTGGTGGTGTATCCACTGTGTCTTACGTTGTGGTCAGAAGAAGTTTAAAATAAGTTTCTTAGAAATGTCCCAGCAGATGAGTAGAGATGGCTTCAGGTTGGTCTTCTTGATGTAACATCTTCTTGGTCTTGCTGATGAAAACAAACGAGAAGAAAAATCTTTGGATGCATCAAATCATGATACATTTGTAGCAGAAATATTTGACATATAATTAGGAAACAGGAGTCCAGACTTCTCCCAGACCTGTGTGGCTTGAGTAAGCCAATTCATGCCAAGGTGGAGTGGGCAGTGCTTACTGCAGACCTGTTATTCACTGTACAGTGGCTGCCAACACTGATTTAAATAGCAAAGCAAAATGTTTTCAGATCATAGAAAATGCTCTGCAGATCCAGTATCTATTTTATTTTTAGCCCTTGGTTAGTTCTAGCAAGAGTGGCCAGATGTTTGCTTTCTGGGGTGGACAGAAATAAGAGCTTTCTTGCTGCTTGAGATTATTCAAATCCTTAGAAAAGAACTACAGGAAAAATTCTGTTGTTTAGGCAGCACTCCTTCAGTTGTGCATGGTATGAAATATGGAATTATGCTTCTCAAGTATTTGAGAAGTATTCAGCAGCAGAGTGAGGCCGAGACTACCCTAGGCTTTGAGGTGATTAAGATTATTCTAGTAGATAAAACTGGGACTTTTCTGTAGAAAGCCACATAGTAGGGGACCACTGTCCCTGTGAAGAGCAGTGAGATCTCCTGAGTCCTAAACCACTGGTGATTTCACCATTGGAGTGTGGGTCCTCTTGACAGTTTTAGATGGAAATAGTAAAATGCTTTAGGTGTGTTTCTGGGGTAGAAAATTCCTCATTACCTGGTTTATGTGGGCAGCTTTTGGGTTTTCATGTGCAAAAGAGCAGTGGTTCAGAAAAGGTGCTCACACATCAGCACAGGTGAGAACGCATTTAGTGGAACCATTGTGAAAGACAGGAATGGAAAAGAAAGAGCTCTTCACTCCCGTTCATCCCAATCTGGGAGACAGTGCATGTTCACAACAGTGCTGAGCAGACAAGAGCTGCTTGCCAACATTTAATTTGTTGAAGATCAGGAAATTATTCCATTATTACAATACCATGTCAGTCTAGAAGTACCTTTGAGCTCTGAGGGATGTGAAGTTTAGATCTTGCCTCAGATTTCGTGGTGTTTGGAAGGCAAGGCTTTATCAGGGTGAGAACTGTATGGATGGTTTAAGGGGAGTCGTTAGCAGTGTACCTAGAGACAATGGACTGGTTCAGCTTCAGCTGCTTTGAACTTTGGGACAACTAGATCTAGAGCAGGACACTGAACTTGGGCTTTTTTCTCTGGGATCTGAAAGCTGACTTGTGCAATGCAGAGGTCAGTTATTTCTGGTTTGCTCTGCATGCAAGGGGCTGCTAAAGCACTGCCCCCTTTCTGACCTGTAGCTTTCCCCCCAAAATATCTGCAGCCTTGAACCCCATGCCTTTTCTAGATGCCATCCTTATTCCTTACTCCATGCCACAACCATCCTGTGTCCTCACCAAGCTGAGGGCACAAAGCTGAGCAGTCTTGTATAAGCTGGGCTGATCATGATGCTTTCATTACTTACGATGGTTTCTAAAAGCACTGTCACAACTGTTGGTGTCAAACCATAAGCAAAGGTTTCTCTTACAAGCACAAATGATAAGCAAATACATGACACTTAGTGTCAACAGCCTCACAAATCTGTTCAGCACCTGGAGCTCGAATCAGCTTGGCAGTTGTGAACCACAACTTGTGCAGAAGCAGCACCGCGGTTTCAGAAGGGCTGTAAATAAATTTGTGTCCTGACGTGAGCACCAGAAATAAGCATGTGCTGAGCTTTTCTGACTGTTTGGTCAGGGCACAGCTGCTGGCTGCTGAACATTTTGGAAAATGTATCCCCTCATTCAGGTGCTCAGCACTTGAAAACACAGACCCAAACAACTCTGGTGTCATCTGCTTCTCTAATAACCACTGTTGTACCCTGCAAAAATAGCCAAGGCCTTGCTGCTGATCTGGGACAGCAGTTCCTTTAATCCTGATCTTACTTGACTGTAGATACAAAAATGCTGCTAGAAAGGATTTTCTTGCTGTTTTCTAAGTCCTTGAGAGACTTTTCTCTCACAGAAGATGCAGCAGAGTTCTGTAAACGACCAAGCCACCTGCAACCTTGAAAAGTCTTGTTTATAGTACAGTAGAAAAATATTTTGACAATGGATGTTTTAGGATTTTAGCCAATCACCCCAAGGGGTGGCTGATCCTTTGTCCAATTAGACAGTGAAGAAAAAAGTCTATAAAAGAGTTTGTAAAATAAATAAATAAATCAATCTTGCTGCTCAATTCCTGCCTGCTGGATCTTCTCTCTTCTCCTCCCTATGGCTGCGGGACACAGTGATATACCCTAGGGCCTAGGCCTGCAGTAATACTTGACTATTAGAAAAATAGCTTGAAGAGACTTTTCTCTGTTTGATGAAGGCAGATCTTAAGCTCTGGGACGATTGTAACCATCCTCCCCTGCCTTGAAACCGTCCCATGTGCTGCTGCCATGCCATACAGGAAAGCAAATATCCCTGGTTGCTCTGATATCAAATAACTTTGCTGACCTCCCTTGAAGAGAGTTCCCTGTAAAAATCCTTTCATCCAGAGGTTTCAGTCACTTGGAGTCTTGCAGGGGCTTCTGAGCTCTGGTGATGTATTATTCATGAGTAATTTTGTGCTTTATGGAGAGCCCTGCTGGAAATATCTGGAGGTACAAAAGTACTGATTAACCAGTGCTCTGGTGCCAAAAGCTACCCATGAGCGAGGGCAGGAATGGGCTATGGGATAAGGCTTGGAGGATGAACCTGTAGAGGAGCAGGAGCTCTGTTATGGGCAGGTTTGAACCAGGACCGATAGCAGCGGGATAAGGGGAGGGAATAAGGCTGGACCCACTCCTTTCTGGAGTAAGCTTATGGACTAAGAACGGGTATCAGTTTTCAGTCTCCTCATGCAGAACAGGGTGGAACTGGGATCCAAGAAGCCTCTCGGAGCCTGAGTGACCAAGAGCAGTTGTGTACAGGGGCTGAGTCCCAGGACTGCTGCAAACGAAGACATCAACACATGAACTCATGGCTCACCCAGGAACACCTCTGATGGTGGAGGTGGCCTCAATGTTCCTGCACAGGACTCTAGAAATGGAGGGACCCTTCGAGGAGGCAAGAGGGGATGATTTTTGGACAAATTTGGCTGAAAGAGAAGAAATCATCTGTTCTACGGGTGGGTCAGCAAGTTTTTGTTATCCCACAGTGTCAGAAATTAACAGTGGTGGGTTGACAAGGAGGACATAGGCTGTGGGAGCAGCATCTGCTTTACCTTCTGTGTAGCTGGGTGGTGTCAGAGGGTGCATAAATACCAGCACAGATTTAGTGTGTAAAGCAAAGGACAGCACACTCTGTCCTAATTTATGATCTTTGAGCAGCCACTGAAGTTGTATATCAAGGCAGAATTTCCACCAGGTTACTCGGTGGTGCTGTAGATCAGCAGAGTCTTCAGCTGGAAAAAATCCACAGAAAGGAAGGTAGCTAAAGCTTGACACAAGCTAAAGGTTGGCTTGGCAATTCTGATCTCATCTCTCAAGTGCTTTCTTGGTGGTTTAAGTGGACAGCTTTACATTTAATGGCAATATTTTGATTTTTAGTGTTGCAGAGTTGTGGAGGAGAAAGCAAGTCTGAAGCCCCGGTCTGCCTAAACCCCAGTCTGTAGTCACAGCTGTCCTTACATCCCAGTCTGTTGGGATTTGGGGTTTTGACAATAGTTTTCCAAGCTTGCTTTGTAAGTGGCTGGATTTTGTACGACTTGCTGTGGTTGAGGAGAGAAGCGACGATCAACAACCTTTGTAGTTCTTTGCTGTACCTTGGGCACCAGAGCTCACCTAGGGCCTGGTTCCTGTGATCCCAACCCTACACTTGGGGAGAGGGCTGAGGAATACAGGTCACCAGCAGGCCAACCTGGCAACTCCTTTCTTCCACTGTGCAGTTACTCACCCCAACACACTCATTGAGGTCTAGAGATCATTATTTTCATTAGTGGTGATTCATGTGAAGGGTTTCTCAATCAGGCCTGCTGGTGTAATATGTTCCTTTCTACGGTACCGTTTATCTAAAGATCTCCGAATACTTTGTGTACATTAAATTTTAATCCATGTTTTACCACCAGTGATGTAGGCAAGGAGGATTGTTTCCATATTGCAAATGAGGTAAACTGAGGTACAGAGCAAGTGACTTGCCCAAGACTCTGCAGGTTGTGTATCTCATCTTACAGTGAGTTTACATTTCTCTTATGTAGCTCAATTTCCCTGCCCAGACTTTAAAGGAACATTCGATTTCCTGGGGCTAAGGCTGAGCAGGAATTTGCTATAGCTGTAAATCAGAAGGCCTGATGTGAATCAGAACTTCCTCTAGTGTTTGGGAATATTTGGATTTGTCATCCCAGAACAGCCCTGACCTGAAAGGATTGGAGCAGAACTGGTTTGTTTTTAGGGCTGGTATCAACTGGTTGTGTAAGATGCAAAGTTCAGTCAGTGAAGAACTCTTGGGATCTATGCATCCTCATCTTCCTGCATGGTCAGCGGGATCAGTGTGAGCAATGGAGGATGAAAGTGGTTCTGATCCAGTGGCCTGTTAGGGGATGGGATGAATTGGACTGAACTGGACTCTGTTGTCTGTTACCTGCAAGGAGAGGGGAGGTGACTGTCTCAAGTGAGCCCTGTCCTAGTTTCCCCAGGGAAACAAAGTTGGGAACAGAATGGGGATAGATTTCATCTTCTGCTTGGAGTCTAATCTCCTGCAGTAATTAGACAGATGATTTCAATGGTGTGTGCTATAATAGCTCCTAAAAAAGGAGTGGAAAGGCAGTCCTTCCTTTTCCTGTCCTAGGGTTAGGGTCAGGGTCAGGATCAGGATCAGGGTTAGGGTTCCCCAGCCCAAGGGAAGCTACGCAATTTGGGAGAAGGTAGCAGGTCCAAAGCGTGGAATATTCTGCCTTGTGGTCCTTTAACAAGCAAATGGCAGACCCAGGAGAGCTATTCCTGTCTCCCTGCTCTCCCCAGCTCAAACACATCAGCTGACCTTCATCCACCTCTGCTTCCTCCCTGCCAGGGTCCCCTTCTCTTCGGGCGTATCCTCTCATCTCTGTCATCACCCGGCAGCCGCCCGTGGTGCCCCAGCTGCTCCCAGCTGCCGGCAGCTCCCGGGTGCTGCCAGCCCAGCCCTGCGTGAGGGTCACAGGCACAGAGGGTTCCCCCAGCGAGGCCCAGGGCAGCAGCGAGTCGGAGGCAGAGCAGCCCCTGCCACGCTCAAAGAAGCCGCGCCGGAGTAGAACCATCTTCACCGAGATCCAGCTCATGGGCCTGGAGAAGAAGTTCCAGAAGCAGAAGTACCTCTCTACCCCTGACAGGTAGGTGGGTTGCTCACACCAGGAATAGGGATGAGCAAAAGGGCTGTTCCAGCCCTGCTCAGCTGTTCCACACTGAACGTTCCCTGGCTGGGGGGTGCTGCCTATGGCTCCACCGAGGTGCCTCTGCCATTGGCCGCGGCCATGGGCAGGTAACCAGATGCAGTTTCAAGGCTTCTTTTCCTGGGATCAAAGGTGACACAAATAGGTCATATCAATGGAAATGCCAGATGATGATACACGTGCCTGGGAGCAGGTCTCCAGGCTCAGAGATCTTCTCAGAGCAGAAGGATCTCTGCCTTTCCCATTCCTGCTGCACACTTGAAAAAAGACAGAGCCTGTCTCCCCCGGGATCTGCTGGTGGATGGCTGTGTGTCCATGGCTGCTGTGTGTCCATGCTATCTTCAGCTGGCTCCTGAGCTGGGTTTTGTCCAGCACCTTGGGCAGCAATGCAGTGGGAAGGTGGTGGCCTGTCCATCAGCTTGGAAAGCAGAGCCTGGGGTTGAAAGCTGCCTTACAAAGGCACAGGCAAGTTCTTAGGCACTACTTGGTACTCCATGGGCAAACCAAACTGAGGGAGGTTTTAGCTTTTTTAAGGGCTTTGAATCCTACTCTGCAAATTTAAATTGTAGAAAAATGATCCATCCAATTCCTAGGAAGTTTGTAAACCTGGAGAAGGTTTGAAAGGTATCAGTCCCTGCATTCCACAGAGGGCAGGGTCCCAATATTTAAATTGATTTTGAAGACGGCATTTTCTGCTCCTACTGCCTGTCACCAAATTGCAGCAAGACCAAATTTTCTGGCCATGGCCAGCCTGTCTCATGAGTTTCAGAGCTCCTGCTGTGCCTGCACTGACTCCTCACAGCTTCACATCACCAGATGGTTGACACTTTGCTGAAGCACTCAAGGCTGGTAATTAACAATCTCGTATGACTGTTCCTTGGCTTCATTGGGGCCGATGAGCAATTCCTGCCCATGTACCACTTCCCCTGTGTTTGTTTCCTTGGGTTTCCAGGCAGTGCTGGTTGCACTGAAGTGTGTGGCAAGAGATGGCAGCTGGGTGCAGGTAATCCAGGTGTTACCAGACATGTGCACTGAGGCACGAAGGGTTGGCTAAGCTGTGCTTCTCTCTGCCAGCTCATGGCTGGAAACGTGGTGGCAAAGCAGTGGACTGTGGTCTGTGTTCACTCCTGCAGCTTTTGGCCTGGATAGGAGATTGTACTCCTGGGAGGGCACCTGAAGGCCCTGGTTTATCCATGGTGAGGGAGTGCAGGACATCAGGGTAATGACTCTGACATGTTCTACTCTCAACAGTAATGGTGTCTTAAATCAATGGCTTCAGATGTGAGGTAGTGGCATAACAAGCCTGCAGGTCCAGAGTGAATCCAGAACTGGGGAGAAGCATGAATCCTTGAGTGTGAGGTGGAGCCCAGAGAGCTGGTGTGGGGTATGTGGGTGTTTACAAATGTAATGGTTGCCCAAGGAGCCCAGCTGTTACCACGGTTTTATTATGAAAAACTTGGCCGACAAACGTGTTCCCCCATCCGAAGGCAAGGAGATACTTGCCAAAAAGACAGAGAATCCAGAACACTGGAATGTGGCTCTGAGTTGGAGCTGTCCCACCTGCAGGACTTGCATGACTCTGAGGGGCACTTTCCCAGCATGGCTGAGGATTTCCAACTCCATCCCTTGTGCTACTCCATTGCAAAACTGCCAGATGCACGGTGCTATCACCTGTGGGGAAGGATCAGGAGCTACTCTGAGCCGCATTTGCTTCATATCCTGGGCTTTAATACAGAAATAATGAATGGGTTCACATGAACTTGCATGGGTTGGAGATTTGTAGAGGATGAATCAGGGCTGTCTGCTACATATACCCTGCAGCTAAACATGCAAAAAATAAATTCACTTAGAAGCCTAAATTGCCTAAATAGCAGAATGTATATGAAATTAATAGATTTAGACATACTACTACTCCATGAAAAATGAGCAAGTACCATGATCTCCATTCTGAAGGTAGTGACAAAGAGTAGCACTTTCAAAGGCAGGCTGATGCTGGGTGTCTGTTCCTACGTGTTTGCTTCAGACACCAGAGACCTGTTTTCCACGTATGTGTTGTACTAGTAGCACCTAACTCACGCACAAACATGGAGTATCAGCAGTGGGAGTGCAGCAGGTTCATGTTTCCAAGAGGGCAGAGAAACCCTGCCACTTCCAGGAGGAGAAAAGATAATAGAGAGCTTGCAAACACCTGCATCTTCCATAGGAGCATCTTTGCATCCTAAATTCATGGGTTTTACCACTTTTGTGTGACTGTTCTCAAAACAACTGATCACAGAGACACTGCTGAATGCTCTTACAGTGTTGGACTGCCTGGACCTGGCACCTGAGCTCCTCTTGGCTTCTGTAAACCTATTTTGTTATCTGGTTTGTCTCCCAGGCTCGACTTAGCCCAATCCTTGGGGCTGACTCAGCTCCAGGTGAAGACGTGGTACCAGAACCGCAGGATGAAGTGGAAGAAAATGGTGAGTGGGTCCTTGTAATTTCTCCATGGCTCTTAAAAACTGATTGCAAAGAACAAATTTGGAAGCTGAACATAGTGGAGTGACTTGTGTCTATTTATACCAAAATTTGTTTTATTCCTGATCACTTCTCACAGAGATGGTCTCTTTTTTTAAAGTGTTCATACTGCAGCATATGTGGTGGGCTAGAGGGGATCAAAGGCAGTAGGAGGAGAACAAAGCAAAGGGATGAAAGAAATGAGAATAAAACTGAGAGAAGAACCAAAATATCTCCTTCTGCATTTTTGGCATTTGTGTGATCTCAGTGCTTCTGGGATTGGTTTGATGCACAGACAAAAAAGACTGTGTTGCTTTATGGAAACAGAGCAGTTTTGAGTGCTGATATCATTAATTTTTGCTTCTCATATCTTCCTTTCACCTTTCACTTATTCTCATCTTCATGGTCCTTTTCCAGTTAAAATGCTTTTTATAAAGGACAACCACCCAGTAAATGCTGGTGGGAACATGATGATGTGACATTATCTAGTGGAGGTGCCCATGTTTTCTGATCTGGGAGAGGGGATGCAGTTCCAGGCTGTTCCTTTGGTGTATGTGGCACCTTCAGAAGTTACTGTCACTTCAAACAAAGTTGGTATTGGCTCGGATACAGATCCTTGGCTGGAGTGTCTTGTTGCTGCAGGGATGGTATGAAGAGAGAGGGAATTAGACACAGGAACAGGATGCCTGAGACCAGCAGAGTTCAGGATCCTGACGGGTCGTCTCTTTGCTCCAGGTGTTGAAGGGTGGACAGGAAGCTCCAACGAAGCCCAAAGGCCGTCCAAAGAAAAACTCCATTCCCACCTCAGAGGAGATCGAAGCAGAGGAGAAAATGAACAGCCAGGCTCAGAGTCAGGAGCTGGAGGGATCTCAAGCGTCCGAGGAGCCAAAACTGACGGAGGAGAAGCCAGACGAAGTCCTGCTGGAGACAGAGAAGTCTCCAGAACATCTACCAGAGCCTTCCTCAGAGGAGACTACACCATTAAGTTAAAAGGGAGAGAAAGGAGAGGAAAAGAAAAGCAAAAAAAAAGATAAAAGAGAAAAACCAAAACCAAATATATATATGTATATATATATTTAAATATGTATGTAATGGTGTGTGTGTACGTATATATATATATCTCTCTATATATATATATATGTAGACCTTGTGTATAAGTCTAAAGATTGGTCACTTTGTGCCTTTGGGACTCAGCCATCACGGGCCAGGTGGAACAAAGACACCCTGAGGGAGTGGTGCCAGCCTGTTCCTCTGGTGGGTGCCTGAGCCTTCCTGCAGAGAGGGCCAGGGTTGGGATGTGTTTCCAGGGAAAACCACACCTAGAACTCCAAGACAGCTCCTTGAGAAGCCCAGGGCTCTCCCAGGCAGTGGGAGGCAGGTGTGTGGCTGTGTTGGAGGATCAGTGTGTTCCCTTGGCTTTATCCTTGCCCTGTGTGGTGCCAGTGGACAAAGAGCTTGGCCTGGGCTCAGATCAGGGACAGGAATGGGAGCTCTGACAGCACCATTTCCTCTTGTAACCAGCACTTCATTCTGTTAGGGATGGGCCCGACTTCAACCATTTTAGGAAATGGTTCAGACCCCCAGGTTTGCTTTGGCCCAGGTAAGATCAAAGCTTCTGAAGGGAGATCCATACCTGGGTCAGCTCCAATTGCCTCTCCTCAGGTTGTTTGGGTGCCGTGTCTGAATTTGCAGTGGTCTGGGATAAAACTTGGAATAAGATGAGCATTTGGATATAAGTCTGCTCCAAAAGCTTTGGGATGCTTGGATCTGGGACTTTTTCTTTGGGCCCACTTCTAATTTTTGTAGGGATTTTTTAAATGAACCATTAAATGTTTTCAGGGTTTGGGGGAAATGATGGATCTCCAAAGTTGCTGCAGGAAGTTGGCATTTGTTTAAGATGTGTGCCAAGAAAAGATGGGCATCATGTTTCATAGAGTCTTGTTAAGGGTGCATTTTGCCCAAAGGCTGCAAGAGATGTATTAAGATAACCTTTATTTTTTAATTAAAAATAAAATGTATAAATCAAACAGTTGTTGCTGTTGTTTCTCTTCCAGAGATTCTCATTTCAGAACATCAGGCAGGGGCTTTTCTGGAATGGGTTTTTCTATTCCAACAAAATCTGGAGAAAATGGAAGTCATCAGATTTTCCTTAACATCACTGCACAACAGGCTCTGTGTAAACTATTTGTAGCACTTGCTAAGGGAGGTGAGGGTGTTGTAAATGCCACCTTGTCACTGGGTGAATGTGTCAGAAGGAGGGCACTATTTTCTGTCACCTCCTCCAGTTTTGGACACACATTTATTGGCTCTTTGTGGGCCTGTGAGGATGATTTCTGAATATCCCCCTTTTGGGGTGGCAAGGATTCACATGCAGTGTTGAGTGGGGAAAAAGGGATTCTTTTTCTCCCAGTTTCTTGCTCAGTGGTGTTTGGAAGTGTCTGATTCCAGCTCTGCATTAGCTCTGTGTTGCATCAGGTAACTTAAAATAGGCATTTGGTAAAAGATTTGTGCAGTTTATTTTCATGGATGAGTGTCCCAGCCTGGCAAGACTCTTTTCCACGGCTGCCATGCATCAAACCCTTCCTATTGTTTGTTCTCCATCCTGTCAGTGACTGAAGATGTGCCTTGAAACTTGAAAATGGCTTTCAGAAAGGCAAAAATAAACAAGTCATATAAGCCACAGTGATGTTTGTGGGACATCCTGTCCTAGAGCAGTGCTAATGTTATAAAAGGTGGGTAACTCCTGAAGAAATGAATCTGTATAGTCCTGCCTGGGGACTAATTTTTGAAATGGCTTAACAGAGAAATGCTCTCCAGGTAATCCTCTCTGTGCTACTCTCCGTGTGTATTTACAGTGTGGGAGACAAAGATTACAGCTTCATGTGGGGAAACTCTAGCTTTAGCCAAGCCAGGGTGGGACATGCTCCACTCCCTGTGTGTCCAACACACAAGAATCAACTTGGAAAAGGCAGCCACTGGTTTAAGTGCATCCACAGGATTGCACCTAAACCTAAACCAAATCTGCCAGAACTGGGCAACACTCATTTGCAATGAACTTGGAAACTACCAGGTATCTGCTACCTTTTAGCTCCTTTTTTCTGTGTCACAGTGAGCTAGAAATGGGATGAAACATTTCCCTCTTGCCTGTTGTGTTAGAAACACAGGTTGTGAGCTGCAAAGTGTTTTCTCTGCCATTAAATGCATCAAAATTTAGTTGTCTTTGAACATTTTTCTTTCCCCAGAGCCCTGACATGCTCGTGACACAGCCCCAGTGAGAGGCAAAGGTGCTGAGGCACGATTTTGCTGCTTGTCTGGAGCTATGAAACAATGTCTGAGTTGTTGCACATTCTTTATCTGTGGATGTCGGGTTTTTTTCCTCTTCTTTCCAGAACTGTGCTGTAGTTCAACCATATCTATTGGACTAGAAATGACATTTAATTTAAAAAGGCCTATGGCCTGTTTATACAGGAATTAGATTAGATGGTCTATGAAATCTGTAATCAGCCTCTATTGTTCTTGGGTAGTGGCATCAGCACTCTTATCTGCACAGAAGATGTTTCCACAAGCCTTAAGTGCTGCAGTACTCAGGGAGAGTGAAGAGAGCAATTGACTGGAAATCATTTGTCCAATAATGAGTTTCACCATCAGGTTGCAAAAAAACTCTGCAAGAGTTTCTACTTAGTTGATTTGTAAGCCTGAACAGCTGATTATATCAAATTCTGTGTGCAGATCATTCTAGAAACGAAAAGCTGACTGTCAGGGAAGGCATCAAAGATATTTCAACTTGTCTGAGCCAAAGTGAAATATTTTGTAATGAATCTGTTCTCTTCCAGGCCAGGCTGGACGGGCCTTGGAGCAGCCTGGGACAGGGGAAGGTGTCCCTGCTCATGGCAGGGGTGGCACTGGATGAGCTCTAGGGTCCCTTCCAACCCAAACCATCCTGGGACTTTTTTAATTGAAAAAAACCCCCAGGCAATCAGAGATGTACTGTGAGCACAGCATTTGGAAACTTCAGTATTTTCTTCAACCAAAAGGTTTTTCATAAAATGGACAATGGAAATGCATTTACTGGGTTTTTTTGCATTTGGTACCCAGAGGATTTGTCCAGCTTGAGGAATTCTGATAGATTTACATAACAGGGTGGGGAAAGAAAAGTAGAAACAGGAAAAAATATCCCTTTCTTGCCCTGAGATAGGAAGTGGTGTGTGGTGTTTCTTTGCTGTCCTAGGAAATAGATAAATATCAGAATAAAAAATTTCCAAAAATTTTAATGAGAGGTTTCGAAGTCCCAAGGAAAGCAAAGCTGGCCATTTTCCAACAAAGGGTAAAGTAAGTTTTATGAAATGACATTTCCCACTTCCCAGATGCAAATAATTGCTTCTGACTCAGCCCCACTTTACAGTGGGAACAGTTCCAGTGATTTTTTAATTTTTTTCCCTTGTTAATCCCATTCTAATCACTTATGAGTCAATCTGGGTAAAAATGCAATTCTCTTACTGTCTGGGCTAGTTTTTAATGAGTCCATAAGACACTGAAGATGTTTTTGTTCCTCTTTTGGCTGAGGCGCAATCTTAACGTCTTATTTTTCAATGTGATTATTTAAGTGCAGAATCAGCTCTCAAGATGCTCTCTGCTGCTGCTTTTCTGAATGACTTTCACTGGTAATCTCCTGAGTGATCATGGAAAGCACATTCAGAACGTGTGATTGGATGGAGGGAAAACAGCAGGGAAGAAACGGGGAAAATAATGGAATTACTTGTTGGCCAAATCCTTTCATTCTTGTCTGTTGCATGCTACGTCTGCAAATGGAGTAAAATTACAAATTCTAGAAGGACTAAACATAGGGATCCCAGCTACTCTTGGGAGGCAAGGGCTCCTTTTCCTCTTGCTTTAAGGTTTTTCCTGCTTTGGGCTTATTTTTGGTCTGGTCACTGAAATGCCAAGAACTGAGTGACTCTTCCACTGCTCTTGGGCTGAGCTGAGTTGAGTTTGAAGGCTGGGTTGGGATTTAGCCCTTAACAGGGGCTGTGGGCTGAAAGTTGTGTTTGCCTTGTGCTCCTAAGACCCAGAGGAACAGCACAAGCCTGACTTCTGGCACCTGGGGCGCTGCTCCCTGAGGAAATCTGCACAAACAGTCCCATCCTCACCCCAGTGACAGCCAAGGGCTGCCTGGGGGCCTTTGGGCCAGCTCTGGAGATGGTTTCATTCCTTTAAAAGCCTCTTGACTGTTGTGCCTCCCAGGATCTGCTGTCCCAGGACTGCTGGTTGCTCATCCCAGCAATCTGGCCGGAGACAAGAACCTTCGGGATTGAGCCCTGATGATGTTCAGGGGTATTTGGCTCCCAGTCCTGACAGAAGGGAACAAGCCCTGATGTCGAAATCCCAACTCCCCTACAGGGATGGGAAGTGCTCATATCCGGAGTTCTGGCTGGGACCCACCTTTTATTGTACCCACTACTGAGATAATTTTGCAAAGCACTGAGCTCATCCTGCAGGATGGTTCCCCCAGGTCCCAGCAAGGATGAATAAGGAAAAAAAATAGTCTTTATTCATTTAACTTCAGGCCAGTACAAAGAAATTTGGTGTTTTTCAGTTTTCCCCCTCTCAATCATCTTTTCTCAGCAGCAAAATGGAAAAAGTACAAAAGAATGGACTGAAAAGAAGAGGAGAGAAGAAGGAACTGAAAGAAAAAACAAAGGGGAAGAGCTTAACTGCATCAACCTACATGGAAAATAAAAACCAGAAAGAAAAATAATCATGGTGAAAAGTCAACCTCTTTTTTTTTTTTTTTGGACAGATGAAGCTCTAGTTCTGTAAAGAGGTATTTTTCTGTGGTTTAGCTCTATGTGCAAGGATGATGAATGACTGGTTTTTCATAAGTTTCCTTTTATGCAGTATAAATTAAAATATAGCTGGGTAAAGAACAGTTCTTGGATTAGACTTAAGCTACAATACAGGATTTGGGCCCAAATCTCGACAAAGGCAGAGGTTTGGCGAAGTCTAGATCCTGTAGAATCTTAGATGTTGGGCATGAATATCCTTTAAGAATCTCACTCCTCTTTCTTCCCAGGGTCTGGTACTGCCAGGTAGGATTTATCAGGTTTTATTGTAAACTGAAGAATAGGTGGTTTGGGGGCATCAATCTTTGGAGCACAGTAGCTTTCCATTATTGTATTGTAGCTGCAATTTAAATCTCTTAAATTAGTGATATTTGGTTTAAATTACAGTCTATAAACAGGCTAAAAAAAACCCCCAACTTGTCCCTTGTCTTGTGTCTAGGAATCCACAACTGGGTACAAGCCATCGACCTTGAAGTCCTGGACTTAATGTTCATGAGGGTGATTTTCAATGCAGGGATTTGAACCCTAAAATCTAAATATATTTTTCCCTGGCAGAAATAGATCAAGTCTGGTTGTTGCTTTTGTTTAAACCAGACACCCTGTGGTTTCTAGGCTTTCCCCACTAATTCCAGTCCCCTCCTGTATTATAAACCTCATAGTGTCCCAATACAGTGGAATTACAGTCACTGCTCAAAAGGAAGCCTCTGGATCTGCTGGGATCCATGGGTAAAACGATCCTGTCCCAAAGGGAGAGTTGTGGACAGCTGCCAATGCACAGGGAACCCTCTGCAGGCTGCTCTGCCAGGTCCCTTCACTGCTGGAAACACTGGAGCTCCTGTTTTGTCAAACAATTGAGAGTAATAGAAAGTGTTACTCACTAGGAGAAGTTCTGAAATCATAGGCAGCCTGCCTCCTGCACGCAGGTGGGAGTGGGGACTTTCCCTCCAGAGATTACCAAAGAACAAATCTATCAAGGAGAAATTTCAGGAGCCAAAATTTCCTGGGGAAGAAGGTGGTGGAGGCTGCCGAGTGCTAACAAAAGCAGAGGAAGTGATGGTACCCCTTGGGCAAATGCTTCTAATATTTGCATAAACCAAAGGAACCAAACACTCGTAGAGAAAACAACAGTGAAATATTTCAGGCCTTCTATGCTTCCCAATGGACCATTAATGTCCTTCCTAAGCAGGAGTCAGCCTTGTCAGGTGGAGAAGGTTCCAATTTCCTGGACCCTTCAGACTTCACCCTTCTCACCACACCCAAAGCCAGCTCTCACTTCGGCCAAAGCAAAACCTTCATTAGCTGCAATACCCAGTTCCGATGCTGATCCTTGCAGACCACGATGAGTTCAGGTGGGTTTGGTGAGGACAAAGAGTACAAGGGACCCTGAAGCCCAGCAAGGTGTCACAGAGGCTGCTGCAGAAAAGGAATTAAGTGAAAGCAGGTCTGAGAACTGTCTGAAATCAGTCAGGTCCTGCTATTTATGCTGGAAGGAACTCACTGTGAGAAAGCTTTCAGCAGCATTCCTTCCTGTCCCATCTTGGGTGGCTGTTCCAGCAGTGTCACCTTGTCATTACAATGCCATGGTAGTACTCTTAGTTACGCTTACTCTTATAAAAATAATGAGAAAAAAGAGTAGTAAACTGTCATGAAAACAGCAGGGCTCCCTCCTTGAGGCTGCTGGATACAAACCCTGCAGATTTGTGTGGCTTTCAAGAACTTTTTAGCAAGCCAACATTGAGGGTGGGGGGTTATTTGTAAAGCCAGATCACACAGCTCCCTGTGGCACTTTCCTGGTGCCTCTGGAAAATTCAGATTCTCCTATAGATCTGGTAGCTCAATGAGGAGCAAACAAGCTGAAAGTGGTGGATTAAAAGTGATAAATTCACAAGTAGGTCACAGGCTGGGAGTTCTTGCTCACCATGATTCTGCTGAGAGATGGTGGCACCAGATCAGTGAGGAGAGATTTCTCCATCATCCATCGCTGTCCTTGGCATGTCAGTGCATGCACAAGCCTTGGTGCCCTGGGTCCAAGCTCCTGCCAGGAGGGATGGGAACTTCCCTCTTCTTATGGACCTTTGGATAGCCCTTAATTCTGTCTCTCTTCCCACCCTTCCTACCTTGGACACTTCCTGATCAATGTTGTTCCCACAGGAGGTCCTTTGGCAGCTGGGGAATTGCACCTCCTGGGATTCCCAGAGCTGTGACCCACCAGTGCTGCCAGGTTTAGAGCAGCAGACACCCGAGTGTGCTCCCAAACCACAGGCTGCCACACCAGGGCTGGTTTCCACATCCAGAGCAATTGCTCTCTTCTTCCTGTGCTGTGCCCATCCCTGGGTTGGTGTGGGAGGATCAGGAAGCATGCCTTCGGTCTCAGAGGATTGATCCCTGCCAAACAAGGGATGCAGAGCATCAGCTCTCTGCAAACCTCAACGAGAACAAAGCTCTGGAGTCTGGGCCACCTCAGGAGGGACAGCAGCTTTCTGTGCTGGGATTTGCACACGGAAGCTGCTTCATGGTGAAAATTAACAGCAGCTAACCCATAACGTCACCTGCTCCTCCACATGGAGATATTTCTATTATTTGGGTGGGGAGCATGACTCAGAGAAACTATTTCCTCTCCTGTCCACGATTTTCATTACTGGAAAGACAATGGCATTTTCCCCCGTGTTTCATTTTGTGTTATTTAGGATAATGATGCTGATAATAATCCCTGATAATGGGATTAGAAGCCCAGACTGGGAGTTACCTGCCTTATTCTCCATGTGCCTCAGCGAATATTTACCCCGGAGGTAATAATTAGATCCGTTCCTGCAGTGAAAAGTCACCGTCTTGCGCAGTGAGATGAAGATGTCAGAGAGCAGAGGATGGCTTGGCGTTTGTTCCAAGCTCTTGTCAGGAGAGAGGGAACAGCTCAGTTTTGAAGCATCAGCCAATCCTTTACCTGTTAAATCTGAGGTTCATTGTTCCCCTTCCCCAGGCCCTGCCCCTCTCCTTGTGCCATGTTACCACCCTGGGATAAGCGAAAGCCCCTGAACTTTATCCTCCCCTTGATAGGAACTGATTAGAAGCTGTAGAAGAGTCCCTACACCCTTTCCCAAGGAATGCTCAGCTCCCTGGCTCCCAGCCCTGGGCTGGATCAAGCCAAGCGTGCTGACCTTTCGGGCACAGCATGGAGCCCATCTGCTCCAGCAGCAATTTGGGAGCCCGAGGCAGCAGAGTGAGATTTTCGTGATTTATTCAGCATTCTACGCACCTCGTGTGGGACATGGGCCCAGGACAAGAGCCAAGATAAGGTTTCAAAATCTGAATTTGAGACATTTTGGAAGAAAAGCTGATTTTGAAGCAGCAGACAATGCTCCCTCTGAAGGTGCCAAGCTCCTTGGAGCGTGTCACACACTTCTCCCTTAGCCTTGGTCCCCCAAAATCAGGAGTTACTGCACATCCAGCCCCTTGCCTGCAGAGGCAGGATGGTTTTCTTCCTTTCAGAAACCCAAAGCTTTCTACATTTTAGCTCTTTTTCAAGATCTGCTCTTAGCAAAGAAACTGAGCTCTAGTTGTGCACAATAAATCTGGAGCAGGTGAACAGGGGAGTGTTGCCAAACCATTGATGCTCCCTGAGTGCTTCCCAGAGCCGGGTGTCCTCCTCCTTGGATCGTATTTGGATCAGTTTCATTTCCTGCTTGTTCTTCCTTGCAGCGAACATTGATTCAACTCGGTGTAGTTACAGCAACAGCAGAGCAGGAAATGAATGGATGCTTGTGAAACAGAACACAAATATCCCCCTTTTCCCTGTGCAGGTTCTGTGCAGGTAGTGCTGGGGGTGCCTTCTCAAGCTGGGATCATGGCAGGAGATAAAAGTCAGGATTAGCAGGGTTGTTTGGGTTGCAAGACCAGGTTGTTGCAATTCCATGCTTGTTCATACTTTCTCTTTCATAAATATTTCTGTCTCTGATAAAAACAATCAGAAGGGTTTTTAGGTTTCTACTCCTCTTGGTAAGCTGTGGCAGAGGCCAGTTCCTGTGGCAGCCCTTCATTAAATTATCTCTTGAGGTCTCTGTGTGTCCCATTTCATGGCCTTTTTTTTTTCCTGGCATTGTCCACTGCCACAAGCAGTTCTCCCTCTCTGCTTCTTCTCTCCTCAGGCATTTAAAGCTGGGGATCAGATCTCCATGCAATCTTCATCCTGTCAGGCTCTTGGAGGCTTGTCCCATGAGATAATCTCTTTCCCAGGATCACTCCCATATCCTTTTGCTGTTTCTGTTCCAGGCTGAATTTATCTCTCTTGAACACAGGTGATGAAAACCATACACGTTGCTGTAGTGAAGGTCTTACAGCAGCACCACCTCCGTCCCAGATACCGCATCTGGCTCATTTTGGAGATTAAATTGTGGGGTTTTTTAAGGTGGGCCACCTGATTTTGGTAGCCAGAGACCTCATTTAGTAATTTAGTGGTTTGCTTCCACATGGTTTGCTTCTGCCATATCTCTCATCCCTGAATCTCCTGTTTTCCTGTAGGTTGTACAATTCCTTTGGTAATGGCAATCTGACTCAGCTTTTTGTCATCAGCAAACTTTGATGGCTCAACTCTGCTTTTACTGCCCAGGGTTTTAATTAAAGACTTATATAAAATTAATCTCAGCTGGAACCCTGAACAACTCTGTTAATAAACTTCCTTGAGCCCACTTGCCTCTCTCTGAACACGTTTTCCTTTTATCTCCAACCACCTCTGGACCCTCTCATACAAACCCTGCTTTTGTCAGTGAAGATACTAATTCCCTTTGCAGAATTGGAGAATCCATACAAATTTCTGGTGGATGACATTTCCCTCATCTAGAAAATCCTTATTGAAAAGAGATTAGCCACAGCAAACATCTTTTCACATTATCCCATTTCCCTGAATCTCTTCTGCTTTATTTTCCTAAGCTGTTAAAGTCTGTTATATCAAATTTTCTTCCCAGTTCTTAAATATAGGTGACAATTTTTCATGCAAAGCCGGTTTATTAAAACCTTTGCTCTGGGGGGTCTGTGATAAATCATCTTGTTTGTGACATGAGAGTTGTTTCTTACGGGATTGTCGTAGCTCCGAATTTTCTGCCTGAATTTCCCTCCCTGAGTCCTGCTTTCAACAATTTGGGGATTTGCATTCATTTTTCCCATATGGAATCAGGGTTACCATTTCATAAATGCAAATTTTGCTTTCCACGAGTGTGGCGATGCTCTTTGTCTAACCCAGGAGGTGCCAGTGGATGGGGATACTTGCACGGAGAGATGGATCTGCACCGTTCACAGCAAGTTTGTCTTACCAAATACAGAGTTCCCAGACATCAGCCCAGCCCTGTTTCTTCTGAGAATTCAAAGGTCAGGCAAATAGGGAGGGAAATGGGAGCAATGGTGCTCAAACAGTTTTAATGACAATGTCCTTTCATACCTGCCAGTGGGGTTTTTAAATTTTTTTTTCTTTTTAGCTCTCTGCCATTGTTAATCTTTTTTTTACCTCTCGTCCTCTCTGTTTATTTTTATTGCAGATTTATTAGGTGCACAGTTAAGTGCCATTTAGCTTCGCAGAACTGTCATCGCCAGCAGTTTATGAATGGGATCATTCACTGACAAACTATTTAAACACTAAAAGGGGGGGAAATTTACTGCTCCAGGTCACTGAAGAAGCCAAGATCAACTGAAACTCAGCTGTGTTTCTCCTTGAATACAGGAATGTGACGAAGGTGCTCAGAGTTTTCTTTAATGTATTCTCATCCTTAATTTATCCTCACACGTCAAACCAAATGTCACTCTGTTTTGCAGTGCTACTTTTCCTAAAATAATGCCTTTTTTTCTGACAGCTTGCAAGAGCCCAGAGATCTAAAAATGTGGCTAAACAGGCAGTCACACACCTGCTAATTAAGGCTATGAATAAGCTGTGACCAGTCATGCAGGCACTGACAACCAGTTCCAGGCAGGGAAGGTTTTTAGATAGAAAGCCAGGAGAGTTTTGCAGATCTAATGCAATCCTGGATATGGGAGCCTGGGAGCAGGTGTCCCTTCATAATCTTGAAAAAACAATCTTACTGGCCTTTAATATTTCTGACCCAGAGCTGCCACAAGTGCAGAGTGGTGTGTTCTTTCTTCTGCCAGTAGATTCACAGGAATTCCTCCCTGTGAGGGTGGGGAGGCCCTGGCACAGGGTGCCTGGAGAAGCTGTGGCTGCCCCATCCCTGGAAGTGTCCAAGGCCAGGTTGGACGGGGCTTGGAGCCACCTGGTCTAGTGTCCCTGCCCGCGGCAGGGAGGTGAAATGAGCTTTAATTCCCTTCCAAGCCAAACCGTTCTGGGATTCTTGGATTCTATATCAGAGCTGGACTTTTCCCTTGGTCACCTGTTCCACCCATGGAGCCTGGTATTAATTCTATGGGTCAGTGCATGGTTCTTACAAGTGGTTATCTCTGCCCTCCTTCAAGCTCCTAGCCCAGGGAAGTCCTGCAGGACTGCACTTGCTGTATTTTCCATGCTCCTCTTGCAAGGGAATTTTCTCCGTTTTTTTTAGCCTTGTAATGTATATAACCTTCAAATAATGGTGCAAGGTTGTCTGTTTGCACATGTGATTTCATGTGTTTAATCATGTCCTTCACATCCTAAACTTTTGGAGTTGTATTTAATTCCTTGGGAGTGTGTAAATACATATTTGTGTGTGTGTGTGACTCTAGGTTTGCAGAAGCCCTGGACGGGCTCCAGGAGCGCAGCCGGTGGGGACTGTGGGGTGTTGAGTGAGGGACCAAGGTGGCCTCAGCTTTCCTGGCTCTCATGTCTCTGATGCTCTGACCCTTTGAATTCCACTGGTTTTTTCCCAAGTGAAATTTTCCTCTTCACCTGATCTCAGGATATTGCCAGGCTTACAGCTCATTATACATGGGGGGATCAAGCTGTGTTGTAAAGCTGACAAAAGTGACAATTTTATATGTTTTTCTCCAGCAGTTCCACATTGCCGTGGAAGCTTTTTGACTAATCCACTCAGATTTGGAGTTAATCCTCCTGCACTTGGAATATTTGTGTGTAGGTATTTGAGAGATTTAAATGGACACCACTAACCCCTGTGGGGTCTCGTTTCTTAAAATACCTTAGAAACTCAATCTGTGGAGGAAGATGAGACACAAAGGCTTCTTTTTTGTAGAGATCTGCTTTGATTTTACTCTCTTTACAGGGTGAAATCAAGAAAAGAAGGACTCCATGGCTATGATTTTAATGCTTTAGCAACTTTAGTTAATGCAGATCTTCTAAGTTAGGGGAAGTGCCCATTTTATAGATATGGAAACTAAATGCACAAAGAGATGAAACACAGTTCTCAAAATAACAAAGACAAAAGTGGCAGGAGTGCAAGCCCCGGGGGTCCTCTGTGAGAGCAGTAAGAGTATGGACATGAGCTCAGCTGCTCATAAGAAATGTATTTTAATTCCTTTAAGAGGCTTTGACTGGAGTTTCTCATAAATTCTCCCAAATTTATGTGCTTTTGGTGCACTGGGAAATATTATAACGGCCTGTCTTTTTACCACCTGCAATTCAGCAGGTGCAGGATGGGAGCAAGCTGGAGAATCCAGGTCTGGAGCTGGATCATGACACCCCACAGTCAAGTGGAGTTTGCTGATAGGGGTGAGCTGGGGAAGGCACCCAAAGCTGGGTGTCAATAAAATCCCCCAAGTGCTCCTGTGGGACTGTTCTTCAGTGTTGGAAACGTTCAGGTTGAAGCCACCAGCTCTTAATGTCTGAGATTGGATCTCCACCCCCGGCAAAGGCTCGGTCGGCTTTGCTGTCCAGTTTGGGTCTGAGCCATGTCAGGTCCCTCAGGTCCCACTGCTGTGTTGCTGTAACTCACCTCCAAATCGCCTTGTCAGTCACGTTCTGGAGCCTAATGAGCCAATACCAGTGGATTTCACCAGGATTTAATGGATTTAATGTCGTCATTTCTTGATGGAAGTTGCCAATGATTTACACAATTTTGCTTCTCCTCCAGTTTTGGTTGGTAGTTGGTTCACTTTGTCAAATTTTTGTTGCTTTTATGGTGTGCAAAAAATGAGCGCTTTCAGGACTGACAAATCAAAGGTGAGGAAATCAACTTTTTGTCCACTTCTATTTTTTTAAATTAAAGCAGATATTTTTATTCTCATTTTGATAGTCTGTTAGGCAACACTACACAACAGCAGATTGAAACATTTCTTCCTTTGCATGGGGCTCAACACACCTGACTTTGACCATCTTAAAGTTTGCTGTTAAGTCTGAGCTGACCATCTCCTTCCATCTGTGGCCAGTGTGGAGAATGACACAGCTTATCCTGTCTCCTGCAGAGGGGAATCATTCTCTGGAGACACCACTAACTGTACGCAGAGTTAAGATCCTTTCCTTAATCTCCTTTATGTTTCTAGTTAACAGCTGAAGCCACCAGACCTTGACTTGCATGGAAATTGATGCTCACTGGGCATTTTTAGCAAAACCAGATGTCTTAGAGTTTGTTTTTAGCTGAAGACTAGCACAGAGTGGTCTAGGGGAAGGTGTCCCTGCCCATGGCAGGGGATTCAATGAGAGTTTTAAGGTCCCTTCCAACCCAAACCATTCTGTGGGAAAGGAGAACATGGAGCAATGGGGAGTAGTTTAGAAAAGTGGCTGTCCCAAGAGCAGACTGCAGTGTGTCCAGCCTGTGTCACACTGGGTGCCAAGGGGAATACGAGGAGCAGTTCAGACAGATGCAGAGCAACCTTTCCTCCTTCTCCTGACCTCCAGTAGCTGGCTCAGCCCTGGTACATGACACCGTATCTGCCTTCCAAATGCTCCTTACTCCTGGCTGTAATGACCCCAGCTATCGTTATCCACAGAAATTACACTTTGGCTCTTGGGTTTCAGAATCATCGTGTGGCAGGGAGTCCTGCAGCCTCATTAGGCTCTCAGTGCACCCTCCCTCCTCCCTCCTGATCTGCTTCTTGTTCACTGAGGATGGGGACAAGGACGTGCCCTGGACAACCCATCATGTGCCTTCAGGTCACAGTCCTGCCCTCCTTCCCTCACCTGGCACTGTGTCCTTGTGCTGGCAGTGGGTGAGAGGAGAATTGAACCCATCATCTCTGTATCTGTTGGGGTTTATAATTAATAAAAAACAATTTTTATCCAGAGTTCTTTTTTCAGGAGCTCTTGGTACTTAATTGCATTGACAGATGCCACAGCAAAAATAGGTGATCTCACTGAGCAGGTTGTGAGTGGTGATGTTGTGCTCAGCCTTTGTTTTTAACTTGGGGAAGGAGCAGAGAAATCACCGCAGTTGCTTACTGGGGTAATAATCACCTGCTGTTAGAGCCATTGCATTTGGAAATACTCCCCCATGCTCAGGCTCAGGGGTTTTGAATGGAGGCAGAGTTAACATGGCTGAGGCTGTACAGAACCTTTTGGCACAGGGCTGGGCTGTGCCAAGTCCCCTCCAAGCAGGGCATTTATTGTCAGGGAGTTCATCAGCTCTTGGGCTCCAGTCACAAAGAGCTGCAGTTGCAGCCTCCAAAGAATCATGTCTTTGAGGAAGGGTTTTTTTCCTAATGAACATTATACTTTTTTTTTTTTTTTTTTTTTTTTTTTTTTTTTTTTTTTTTTTTTTTTTTTTTTTTTTTTTGCATTCAAACCTGAAATGGCATGCATCTCATTTTTAAATCTACTGGATTTTCCCTAATGGAGCAGAGGGATGATGGAGACATTTTAACAGCGCAGCTAATTGAGCATGGAGAGTGTGCCCGGGATATGGTGGAGTTTCCATTACTGGAAATGCTGATATCCAGGGTAAATTTCTCTTCTTAAGAGACTTCCTTTAGTTAAAATTAATTCTGTGCTTGTATTCTAAGGCAGATGAAAAGAGGGGATCACGCTGGTTCCCCCTCATGGTGTTATGTTGCCTCCCAGCCTGGCGCTGCTGGGATCACAATGACTCTTTAGGAAAAGGATGGGATAACTCCCAGGGGCTGATGGATGCTCTCAGCTGGGTCTGTGGCCAGTCCCAAGCTGCATATGGTAGGGGATCCACGTTTCCTCTTTCCTGCAGAATCGCCTGGAATTGCTGCAATGACAGAGGCTTAATGCTGTCTTGGCATCGCGCTTGCTCCCGGCGGGCCTCCCTGGCAATCTTGCTTTATAAACAGAGGCAGCAGGATTGCCAAAATCACAGGCAAGGAGCATTTCGGGCCCATGGCATGGTGTCACCATATGTGAATCTGCCGAGGATGAGGAACAGGTGGCACAGAACTCCTCTCATCTTCAGCCTGGGGGCATGGCAAACCTCTATCAGGTTTTTGGGATCAACAGCAGGAGGAAAAGAGGGAATGGACAGACATCTGTAGGTCGGGCAGACTGGAATGATGGAAAAAGCAGAGAAGGCAGCATCTGTTATTATTGGGGTTTGTATTTCGCCCCATTTCTATCGACGTTTCCAGAAAAAAACAGATTAATTTATCATTTCATTATCTTGCAACACCCAGTTTCCAGCATTCCCAGCACCCAAGGCCTAGAGTTTACAACTAAAACACTGACAGGGTCATGAAGTTCATCAGCCCAGTTGGTCAGAGCACAGTGCTAATAATGCCAAGGCTGCAGGTTCAATCCCAGTATGGGCTATTTGCCTAAGAGTTGGATTTGATGTTCCTTGTGGGCCCCCTTCCAACTCAGAATATTCTGTGGTTCAAATTTCTTCAGGAACCAGGAATGTTTATCCAAGTCTGATAGGGAATGTATATCTGTGGGGAGTTGTTGTTTTCTGGTTTGTTTGGGTTGTTTTTTAATTAAGTTGGTAATATGCATTCCATTGGGACAGAGAAGGGAACAGGCCCTCATTCTTTTCACCTGTTCCAGTAACTTGAAATTTTTGCTTAGCTAAAATTCCTGGGTTCAAGAGTAGCACAGCGCAGGGCTGTACAGGAACCAAGAGATGTGCTCAAGTTATATTTTCAGCTGACATAAATCAATGGGGAGCCATTTATACCTTCTGAGCATCTGGCTGGGGATTTCATGTGTCACCTTCTGTCCTCCCTGCGAGAGGCTCATCCCATGAACAAGGAATAGCCTTAACCGGAAAATGTTCCCAAGAAAGGTCAGGGTCACACAGAGCAGCTCCTGAAGAGCCACTGAGGGTGGGAATTTGCAGCTCTTGATGCCACATCCATGGGAAGTTTTTGTCTCTCTGTTTTGGAGAGGGAGGGGTAGAAGTGAGTGCTCCAGCAGTGGAGGCAGCGATGCCGTGGGTTTCCCAGGCTGAGGGACAGGACTGGGAACCATCACATGGAGAACATAACCTACAAGAAAGCCGGCGCTGGGGAACAACAGGAGCTGTAATAGCAGATAAACACTGGGAAAGCCACATGAATCACGAGCCTGGGAATTGAATGGTTGCAAACATTTTGGAGAGGAGAAAGAGTCTTACTGGTGAAGCCTGGCCTTGGCAGAAGAAGCTGTTCCCATCTATTATCTTTTGAGGCAGACAAAGGGTGGAAAAAAAAGGGAAGAGAAGGTAGAAACCACATATAAACATTAATTAATGCTCTCCAGGCTTCTTCTTCTTGGTCATGTTAAACCTTTAATCCCTGGGATTTAATAATGCTGTGGCTTTTTATTCATGTCCAGACAGCAAGTGTGGAAAGGGAGTGCTGGGGAAGGCCTTTGCATCCAACTCCTCCAGCGTGCGCAGCCTGCACCCCACTGGCAGGCGGGTGCTCCGGAGTCCTTCCACTGGAGCTCACCTTCCCTGTGCTTTAACCCCTTTCCTTTCCTGTTTGCAGCAGGTTACGGGAGTGTCCACAGTCTGTCACGTCACCTCCACGGAAAGGTACTAATCTTGGGGAATGTATGATATTCCCTTCACCCACACATAGAAAATCAGGGAATCATTACGGTTGGAAAAGCTCATCGAGACCAACCATCCTGACACTCTTCCAAAATCAGTGGTACTCCAGAGGTAGCACAGCTCCTGTAGGGAACAGGGAGCCCCGGATGTGTCCCTGCCACATGAGCAAAGCACCCGATGGCTGCTGGCAGGGAGAGCTGGAATGGATTTCCTCTCCAGCGATTACTGCTGCTCCTTGGCAAAGGGAAATGCTCCCTCTCTTGAACCCTTGAGGTTAAGCCACATCATTCCTGAGTGTCATCCAGCGCTTATAGGTGCTGTCAAGAAGATGACACAAGAATTTGTTAAGAAACTAATGTTTCCCCTCATCCCCTGCTGCCCCTCAGGGCTCATAGGAACCCGGACTCAGGAAGTGGTAATGAGAGGGGAGGAATTAAATCACATTCCAGCTGTCCCAGTGCCAGCAATGGGGACTGGCTCCCACATCTACCTGGGCTGTGTCCTCTGTGGGGCAGAGGGGGAAGGCAAAAGCTTTGGGCACTTTTTCTCACTGTATCCATGTGTTTATCCCCAGTTATTGTAATCTATGGGACCCCAAGAATCTCCAGAGTTTATTCCTTAACTCCATTTTGCAGATGAGTGGCTGAGACTTGACCCCCCAGTATTTCCCAACCCGACTCACTGTTTCAAGTGACAGATAATATCAAGATAATAACAGTTTCAGGAGATAGAAAACAGCACATTTCCATGGATATTTCTAAGAGCTGAGCATGCAAGAAGTGTTCATCCCACCAACAAGTAGGAGCGAGCCCAGGGAGGATGCTCAGCCTGAAAGGGTCTCCTCTTTCAGAAGCTTTGCTCTTTTTTTCATGTGCAGAGCAAACCATTCATTTTCTCCAGCAAATAATGATAGTTTGGGGTTAAGATTTATGGCATGGCTGTTAGTGTCTTGATGGTAGATATGCAAGGCTATTTAGCTGTTGCCAAAGGTGGAAATTCATAAAGATGATGGAAGAGTTTCTCCCCAGACAGCACAAAAGGTCATTTGTTTTTTTACTGAATCTCGTCGAGCCAGCAATGCTGTCAGTTTTTCTCTCTTCCCCTTTCCCTTGGCACACGTGGTGTACATGACTCTGCTTCTCTGGTTTTATGGGTGAACAAAGGTGCAGGAAAAGTACTTCTCATTCATTTTCTCTCCCTCTCTATTTGTATTTCTCCCCTGACATCTCTCACTCAAGTTCAAAGCCTCCAGCCTAAGCACCTTTGTACCACCTTGCTCCCAACTCCTTCCCAGGCTCCTTCCCATCCAACTGCTTCACCCCACTCTGAAATTTTTATGTGGTTTTTGCCCCATTGCTTGCTTAGTCCACAAGTTCCCCATAAAAATAGACATATTATTTCTGTTGGGAAAAAATCCTACAGTGGATATTTCAGTACAAGATGACAACAGTATTAATAAAAGTAATATTTATACTAGTAGTAATGATAATAATGATAACAAAGGAACTTCACAGGAAATTGGCTGTTTTGGCTGAATTTTTCCCACCATCTGGGGTCTCAGGTGGAGCCTCGGCAGGCAGTGCCACATCCTGCCTGTCCAGAGCTCCCCACTCACAGAGCCTGTCTCCAAATGCTTGGGAGCAGAGATAAACATGAGAATGAGCAATAAACAGAGGTGACGCAGCCAAGCAAAATAAAGGAGGAAAAAGCCCCAATAATCATTTTTGTCCTGGAAAAAACAATTTGAGAACATGCACTGAAGAGCAAGAAAGTGAGACGGAGCTGCTGCTCGGCAGCCCCTGGACTTCGGCAAGGTCCCTGCACGTCAGGCGGAAATTTTCTTTCTGCTCCTATCTTTCAGCACTGAGGATGCACACTGGCTTCCCAAAAAACTGATCTCCTGAAAGATAGGAGGCCTCTAGGAAAGGGGCTGAGCCCTATGCCTCAACCAGACCCTGCATCCAGTTTCAGGAAAAGTGAGACTCACAGCAGCAGAATCAAAAAAGTCAGAAGTTCCCCCCTTTTCAATCTTCTTCCGCTCCGGCAGAAGAGCAGCAGGGGGATGGCACAGCCAACCCCGGATGCTGGTGATGCCCCTCTGCCAAAACCTGACCCACAAAATACCTCCAGTATTTGAAGTGCTGTCTGAAGTGCTGTCTCCTCTCTTTTCATAGAGGCTCCTTATGGCTTTCAAGCTCATTTAATCCATTAAATAATTGGAATTGCTTCATGAATAGGCAAGAGAGGGAGAAAATTAGGGTTTTTTTAACCTTTTCCCACAGGCATTGGGTGTATATTGGCTTAGCTGGGCAGAAACCACATCAGAGTGGGAGGGCTGGAAAGCGGGGCCATGTCAAGTGTGTGCTCTGGCACACACTTGGGCACTTGATCCCACCATCCCAAAACCCCTGTGCAAGGTGAGCTGGAAACAGTGGATTGATTTTTCTTGCCCGGTTTCTTGGAAATTGTAGCCAGAATGTGCCATGGAAGATGGGAGAGGTTGGAGAAGACAAGCAGCAACCCAATAACAACCTCAGGTGAGACCTTTTTAAGCAGAATTATTTCAGGTTCTGGCCCCAGCGCTTCAAGTCTCATGCTAGAATGATCTTTAAAGAACAATGGAAGAAATATGCAGTTGACGAGGAAGAAAAAAAGGATTGATGGGTAAAACCTCATTTTGCATCAGATCCGTGAGCCATTGATTTGACCTCCCACGGAATATATTCCACAGACTTTTCTGTGCAGTGACTATGTCAGAAGTTGCCATGGTGGCACTAACTTGGTACCAGGAGTGAGGGACCATTGCAGGTTTCTTGTCCCACAGAACTCATGGTCTCAATGGACAAAGCAGGGGGAGAGAAGGAAGCATGGAAAAATGAGCCCTGCAAAGCCACGCTCCAAAAGAAGGTTCCAAGACATGACCACCCCCAGGTTTGGTCAGGTGCCTGGAGCGTGGGATCAGGAGAGGACACAGCTCTTTGCTGTGTAGGTGGTCACCACATGGACAAGGAATAAGGTGAATATGGCATCGGCTGCCCACGCCATGTCCTTCTTGATCACAGCTCTCCTGCCAGGGAGAAGGGATGGGAAGAAGCTCGTGAAGGATCTCTCCTTTCCCTCACCACTTCCCTCTCTGGTGTGTTGGACATTCATTTTCCTACGAAACTTTTGGGACAACCAAGTTTTTCTGTCTCTTTCTCCAAGCCTGCACACCAAACCTCTGCTCTTCAGAGGCCAGGTGAGAGCCAGGAAGAGCTTCCCTGAGGCATGGAAACCCTGAGTGGAGCTCTAGCCCTGCCCTCTCCTGGATGCTTTCTGATAACAATGTTTTAATAAAAGATCTGTCACTCAAATATTTCCAAATCATTAAAGAAAAAATGAATGAAAAGTAATTAGAACCCTGAGCCCAAAGGGGTAATGTAAAAAAAACCCCAAACCAACAACATAGGGGTTGAGAGACCCTAAGCTTGAAGCTGAGCTTCGGAATCCCTCTGGGAATTATTTTCTTGTCCAAAATCCAGACGGTTCCACAATGCATAGCCTGATCCTGCTCTACAACGGCAGCTGGTAGGAGGTTGGTTCAGGTGTTAAATCCTCTCTCTGTCCTCCATCATCGGGTTTGAGCTGGGAATGGAATGATGGGAGGAGAGCCAGGAATGAGTGAAGCATCCCGAGTTGAAGCTGACCATAGGCCAGAGCTCTCGCTGGGCAGTGGTCCCACGACACGAGGCCTCTGCCAGCTCTGGGATTCTTTTTGCTGTGTGTTGAGAATAGGTGTTCACCCAGAAATCCTTGGCTCTGAGAGTCATGGGATCTCCTCAGAGCCTTGTTTCCTGGGAGAAGTGAAGAAGCAAATAAGTCAGAACATTTCTACCTCTTGCAGTAGGTGGGAAAATCTGGACAAGGTGCCATCTATGAGTGAAGAACTTAGGAGACAACCTTTATTGTGTTCAAGTTCCGGTCGCTTTAAAGCTGATCTCATTCTCTGTGGCAATGAGTCACAGGGGGCTGAATTTGTGTGGGTGGCAATTTAAAAATTTCCTCTGAGTAAGGAGAGCGGGGTTTGGCGAGTGGGCTCTTGGTGCTTTCTCCTCTCCTCCCACACTGGGAGCACTGCTCCCAAAGGTGGTGGAGTGAATCATTTCTCCTTTTAATGGCACTTCTGCATCTTCATAGCCCGTCCCCAGCTAATTATTGTTTAAAACCCACTTGGCAGAGCCCTTCAAAAATCATTTTTGCGAAGGGTTTTTCAGTAGGAAAGGAGTTTGCAGGCTGGGGGGGAAGATTCTTTCTCACCTTTCCTCTCACCCAGGAGAGTCTCCTCCACCCAGTGCAGGCAGTTAATTCAATGGCAAGAGGAAGAAAATTCTGCTGGGGTAATTAATCAAAACTCAGGGCTCATGTGGGCTCTGTATCGGCACCTCGGGCTCCTTCCACTGTCAGTTCGTAATGTGCCTCATCCTGTGAAATACAAACTTGGGTGGAGCTTCCCTTTTCACCCCTTTGATTGTTCATCTGGAATCCCAAGGGACTGGAAATGAAATAAATTGGCTTAAAGTGATGTTCCCCAGATCAGCAATTGGATCCTGGGAGGATCCCCCAGGGCAGTTTTCCACCAGGTGGAAAGAAGGATGTGCCTCTCTGCTGTGCTGACCCCTGCGAAGGCAAGCACATGCTTGAGTCACTCACCTTTATTTGTGTGATTTAGTGCAATAAATCATGCTTGTCTTTCCCAGGCTCCCCCATGCAATCCGGACACTTTTCCATCCCATTTTAAAGCCTAGAGCTGAGCTCCCATCAGCCTGCACTGTCTGGGGACTCATTTTACCTGCTGACAGACATCTGCATTGGCAGCACTTAGCCCTGGTGAAGGTTCCACCTCCTGCCTCGCTGAAATATGCAAAAGGGAAAGGACTTGTCCTTAGAGAAGAAAATAGACTCTACTCAGCTTCTTGGAAAGTAATTTCCATTGACAAACAGAAATATTAGAGCAGGTCATTTATTCCTCGAAGAAATCAATGTATTGGGTAAAATTCCCACTGTTGGTAGGAAGGTGTCTGTGGTTACAATGTTTTGGCTTTATCATTCCAGCCCACTTTCCATGAAAGAGAATTCAAATTAATCACTTCCATCTCATCCTCATAGATGTTATTTATGTTTCTGTCTGGCCCAGCTTGGTGGAAAAACACCATTTTAGGAGCTGTCTGGCAAAACAGACAGCAACATGCCTAGGAATCCCCAAAAATCATGAAACTCCATCCCTGCAGGACACAGAAGTTGTCTGGTTTTGGTTGTTTATCAGATTAGCTATTCTGGAATAATTATTTTGGTAGGAACATTTGCATTCTAAAAGAAGTGTCTTTTTCTCCTTTCTCTTAACACAACCTGAAAGATGATTTCTCCATACCAGCCTTGGGCAACTCCTCACCAAGGTGGTTACACACCATCATGCATAGTAATATTTCCTTCTTGGGCTGGATCTTCCGCTCCAGGTCTTTGACAGTTCACAGCACCTTTAGTGACATGATTAAGTCTTGTTTACTCTCCTGCACACAGAGAGGGAAGAATTGGTGCAGCAGCCCAGCAGTTTGCTACAAAAGGACCCAAAAGCATAGAATCATGGAATTATTTAATTGGAAAAATCTCTGGGATCATCAAGCTCAATCATTCCCCAGCACTGCCAATCCCACCACTAAATGATATCCCCAAGTGCCACGTCCACACAGCTTTAAATTACTCCGAGGATGGTGAGTCCACTACTGCCCTGGGCAGCTGTACCAGGGCTGGACAGCCCTTCTGGGGAAGAAACGTTTCCTAATACGTTACCTAAACATCTTCTGGCACAACCTGAGGCAATCTCCTGTTGCCCTAAACCATCACGTTTGGCTTGTGTGACAGCCATGCCACTCCATCCGTTCCTGCAGATGTGTTCATGGCCCATTCGGGGTCTCAAGGCGGGAGGTGAGTGAAGAGCAGTGATTTCCCCACGCCTCTGAGCTCCTCTGTGCTGTGCCAGGTGATGGCTCGCCCGGTGCCACGTGTAAATACAGGCACAAAACAGATGCAGGAGGTTGCCCGCTCTGACTGAGCACACAGCTCTGTTGTGGTGCCTGTTGCTATAAACACGCTGGCGATTTGCACAAGTATGTGACATCGTAAAAGTTCCTGAAAGATTTTATCTGATTTGTTTTGGCTCAAAGCCCTTTATTCACATAGAAACACCAGGTAGAAAGACAATATGTGTGTATCCATGTGTATATTTTCAACTTCCTAAAGGCCATCAAATTGGAAAGGGAGTGGGTTTGCTTTACTCAGGAGTTGAAGACAAGGTAACCCAGGAAAAGCCTTTCCTCTTAAAAAAATATAAATTATAAATGTTGCTTCTCCCTGAACAGATTGTCTGAGCGATCTGTAACAATCTCTTGTACCTCTGCGTTATTCTGATTTTAAAATATTAGTTCATAACAAATCTTGAGCTGTCAGAACTAAAGGATTGTACAAAACAGCTTCAAGGTTACATAAACAGAGTAGCTGAGGAACAATTTGGTAACACGTATTCATGTGGAGAGCAAAGATGTTTTTTAAAGGAATTTTCCACCTGAATATTGACCCTCTTTGTTTTGGGAAATGTTGATTTAATGGGATTGAAACACTTTGAGTCAGGAAGAGGAGGGCAAATGGCAGAGGAGGGAAGAGAGGAGCTGGGGCAGCAATGGCCAAAAGTGTGTGCAAGGAGGTTTTTAATGAGAAGGAACTGGGGACGGGTGGGAGCTGGGAAGGACAAGGGATATAAATTAGGGTGTGCTTGGACTGGGGGAAAATAATTGGGAAAGATCTAGCAGAGAAGGTAAGTGAGAGCCGCTGAAAGTAAAGGGAAGGTGAGGGGCTGGAAAGATCACCTGGGACGGAAAATCCAGGACAGATTTGGGTCTAAAGAATGGAACATGAGAATAAATATAAGGGGGACTGGGAATGGGTTCTGGGACTTTGTGCTGGAGGGGGGAATGGATTAATTCAACACAGGGGTCCTTTGGAGACAGTGGGTGGAGGAGTGACAAGGAAGAGATTTATCTGCAGTGGTGAGGGGAACCCATTCCCTCTGTCCTGGCTGGATTTAGGACCCAACACCTGTGTAAAAGAAGGATAAAGGGTATCCCTGCAGCTGGGTGTAGAAAGGACAGAGTTATGACGCTGGTTGTGACCCACTTGCTCTGACAAGCTCCCAGGGAAGGAAAGTGGAGGGTGAAAATCAGAAGGAGCAAATTGCTATTTGCAATGTGAGATGGAGGAGGTACACTGGAAGGAGTAGCTGGCATTTGGGGTGAGAGAGCTCTGCACTTAAAATTGCTGTGCTGGAAGGAGAGGGCTGGACTGGAGGTGGAAATAGAAGCAGGAGAGAATGTGAGTGGGAGAATGTAGAGCCTGTGGCGGGGACAAGGTGGGAAAGGGGAAGGAGAGGGACAAAGAGGAGGACTGTGATGAGACGAAGATGGTAGGAGGACATCTGGCAAAATTCTCCATCCTTCCAGGCCCTCTGCAATAACCTTCTCTTCCTGAACAGGAAATCTTACTGCACCAGGGCATATGCCAGAACAAGCTGCCCCTCTCCCCAAATCTGAATGTTGTCCTGCTAAAGTGACTGGGATCAACAACAGGAGGTGCCTCTCACGGTGCCCATTCTGAGCCAAGGCTCCAGCTGCTTTCTTTCTTCATTATTTTTCTGGATATTTTTTTCCTCAGCTGCAAATCTGCATTCATTAATGAATGTCAGCACACCTTCCTAGATGCTTACAGGAGTTGTGTATTCACATTGACCCTAATTCAGCAAAACAGTTAAGCACATGTCTGACTTTGAGCAACTGAACAGGGCTACTGTGTAATTAAAGCTAAACATAACTTGGTGTCTCGTTTATTGAAGGCCTACTCAACTAATTAGTTAAACCTTCCATGAAAAGTCACCAAGATCCTTAATAAAGCAATACTCCACAAACAGCTGCTGTGGGACTCTGCCCAGGTCACATTATCTTGTTTGCAGTTTAGATGCCTGAAATATCTTTTTTTTTCATGTGTCTGGAGTTTAGTGTTCATGAGATACCCTCCCTCCTTCTCCAGCGAGGTATGCTAAAGCCACCAAACATTAATTGATTTAAATCCCACATGGTACCTACCAGGTAGATGTGGTAAATCACAGTTGTCAGGTAATTAAACACAACCCGTAAATCACATTGGAGCATGTGAACCAAGCATTCAGTGTCAATGCTTTTAAATTAATGTTGTAAAACAATATTTTGGGCTTAGATCAAGTGTACGGGGCGGGTAACATATCAAATTATGGCTAAGAAAGCATGAGCAGCAGGAATGGCACTAGGAACCAGCAGCCTCTATGATCCAAAATACCCAGTTGCAGCCCAACAAGTGGCCTGCCTCGGAAGGCAGAATGCAATGTTATTGCAGGGGGATTAGGACTGGGCATTAGACTCTCATTGCTCTTTAATGCTCGATTCATTAACCAGAAAGCAGAATTATCTGCCCCCAGATCCATCACCTGCTAAAATGTACCAGCGGGTCATGAAAGATTAGTTTTGAGAGGGAGGGAGGGAGGGAGGGGGAGAGAGAGGGAGAGAGGGAGGGAGGGAGGGAAGGAAGGAAGGGGCGCTGACTGTCCTTCCTTGCAGTGTCAAGGTCTGTGTTGGTGGCGGGTTCCCCAGCCCTGGCAGGGGCAGGAGGGGCAGCCTGGAAGAAAGAAGGTGATTTATAACACATAAGGAAAGGGGCGGATTTTGAAAGCAACATGAAGGAGTGGGATGTTGGGTGGGTGAGAGACTTCATGTGACCCCAGAAATCTGACCATGACTTGAACTCATCCCACAGCATGGGCAGCACATGAGGGGGGATTCTGCAAAGCTCAATTCAGCTCTGCAACCCCAAACAGCAGGGGGACATGGAGCTGCTGGAGCGAGTCCGGAGACATGTTGGGATTGTCCACCCTGGAGAAGAGAAAGCTTCAGGGAGAACTTAGAGCCCCTTCTAGTGCCTGAAGGGCATCCAAGAGAGACAGAGATGGACTTTGGACAAGTGCCTGGAGGGACAGGACCCAGGGAATGGCTTCCCACTGCCACAGGGCAGGGCTGGATGGGAGATTGGGCAGGAATTGTTCCCTGGGAGGGTGGGCAGGCCCTGGCACAGGGTGCCCAGAGCAGCTGTGGCTGCCCCTGGATCCCTGGCAGTGCCCAAGGTCAGGTTGGACATTGGGGCTGGGAGCAGCCTGGGACAGTGGGAGGTGTCCCTGCCCATGGCAGAGGGGTGGAACTGGATGAGATTTAAGATCCCTTCCAGCACAAACTATTTCAGGATTTTGAGTGTGATACCGTGTTCAGAAAGCAAAGTCTGGTGCTTTTGAAAATCCTGTGCTTATTTTCCTGCCAGTCTCAGATGGGTCAGTGCCTCAGAGCAACTTTCCTGCAGAATGATGGGGTGACCAACCTGGTTCAGTGGCACTGGAGAGATTCCAGGTTCTGGATGCCGCGAGTGAGGCAAAGCCCGCGTGGGGCCGGATGGGTGCCCGGCATGCCAAGGGTGAAAGTCAAATGTTGAGTGGCACATCCCAAATCCTGCAAACCCCTTTGTGATGTCCTGCCCAGGTTACAGTAAATCCCCTGCTGTGCATAGGGACTTTAGGGTGGATTAATGAGTGGAAAACCTTTCCTTAGTGGGTGTTTGCTGGGGCAAACAGCCCATGACCATTTATGCTCTAGACATCCCACTTCATAAAGGAATGCCAGGAGTCCGGGATAATTGAATTATGTTGCATTTGAGAATTATTGAGCAATCAAGCTGAAAAAAAATAGATTGAAACGTCCTTTTAAAAAAAATGAATGCTCAATATTAACAGCCCTGGTTTTTCACCAAAAGCTTCCTTTTTTAAGCAGAAATCCTTGTTGATAAGTGAGTGCTTTACTGATAAAGCCATTAGCTATAACTTTCTTAAAAGCCACTGCTGTAGAAAAAGCCTTAAAATGTTGAAAAAGGATCGATCTGAACCCTTCAAAATGCTTAACTTTCATATAATGATCTTTTTATTTTCCCCACAAAAGGAAAAAACTTCATCTCAAGCCAGTTCCTCGTTTCCTTCTGTCCGCCTCAAAACTCTTCCATGCTTTAAAAACCTGTCCTCTTCCCACGGAGCATTTTAATTCCATCAGGCCAGCGTTTCCCAAAATAATGAGCATTTTAGGGGCTGTTAAGCTGGTCTCCTATTTAAATTTACATCTAACTGGTTTCCTCATCTCTTCTTTCCTCTTCTCACTCAGCCATTTAGTTAATAGAAGCATCTACATAGTCTTTATAACCCCTTACATATGGATTATCTGTAATTTATTAAGGATTAAGGTTTACCTAAACCCCACTACTTTACTCATATATCCATTACATATCTAAATTTGTCTTAAAAGTGCTTTTTGGCTTGCTGAGCTCCCTGTGGGAGGAAGTTTAAGTTCAGACCAAATTTATCGTGTCCCAAATGCCTGGTTGGAAGGAACCAACGTCGTCACTCAAGATTTCCTGCAGATCCTTAAAGTTCACCATTAAAAATTCCCAGGAATTTGTTGTGCAAGTGAAATGCTGACCCAATGATGTTTGTAGGTAAATTTTAGTTGGTGGCTCAGGAGTGGGTTTTGAGGCAATGCAGGTCCTTTGGAGTCAGAAGGGATGGAATGCTGATCCAAATTAGAGTGGTTTGGAAAGGACATGTCCAGGAATCCTAGCTCTGAAACTCTCCTCTTCCCTCCCTTGCAGAGCTTTGGCCCTCCTGCCCTGCTCCTCACTCCTTTTCCTCTTCTCCCTTCAAATAGTGGCTCTGGGTCATCAGTTTTCACCCTCATTCCTCAGAGCTGCTCCACCGGTCCTCCCACCTGGGAGGCAAGTGGGAACAAAAAGGCTTTGTGTGTTTTCCAGAGGACTGTCAAAACCCCACAGCATGAATATTATTTGCCTGAAAGGGAAAAGGACTCTAGAAAAAAAGGCAAATAAATATTTTCTCCTTCCTGTCTTACACCTTTGTTTTGTTCCTTGATGCATTTGTTGTACAAGCCTGGTGCTCACTTACTGCTTGTCTTGTCAAGGGGTCTTGAACTATTTTCCTCCTCCCTTGACTTTTTTGTTTGCTTATTCTTTCATTGTCCTTGGGTGAGGAAAAGGTGAACAATCCTGTGGCTTTCAAATTGCTTCTGCAGGCCAGGGTGGACAAGTCTTGGAGCAACCTGGGACAGTGGAAGGTGTCCCTGCCCATGGCAGGGGGTGGGACTGGATGGGCTTTAAGGTCCCCTTCAACCCAAACCACTCTCAGGGATGTCTGGGGAGGCTGGCCAAGAGCCTCTACGTTTGAAGAGCTTTTCTCTCAGGTTCACTGCTCACCTTGATTATGATGCTGCAGCTGGATGCTGCAATTAGGAGGTGTCGATTGAGACACATCCTAATATTGAGGAGGAGACAATATAGGGCTTGAAGAAATAAGTTTCAGGTTGTTTCCTGCATTTCCACTGTTCCTTGTGCTATTCCAGGCACGTTTTCTAATTTTTTTTTTCCATGAGCACAAAAGACTGGAAAATAACTGTGAGCAATAGCTGCTTTTCTCCTTTCATTCTCTCTTCTCCTTGCACATGCGAAGGCTGTCTGCTCCCTCTGCACTGTCCCTCTGAAGAAGGATTTGCTTGTTTGGGTTTGTGTTGTCTCACAAACCCATAAACCTTTAGAGACCCTAAGAAATATCATAACTCATAGTGCTGCGAATGCTCATGTAACCAAGAATTGGGGTATGAGGAGAACCCCTTTCTGCCACGAGCTGAGCAATGTTACCACAAGCTCTGGCAGCACCACTGCAGAAATGTAGGTGATTCTGTGGCAGAAATGTCAAGCTGGGACCTCTACTCTCATTTGTATTCTCCTCCACTTTCCTGCTCTTTTCCCTTCTTTTTTTCTTGTTTTCTCCACATCCCCTGCCAGCAAAGCAACAAAATAAATCAGCACTGGTGGCATTTCCTCTCTCCTCAAGAAGGGATGTTAAACCTCCTGCAACCTGCCAGCTCAGCTCAAATGCAGCAGGACTTGCGGTGTTGCATTTACACTCCCAGAAGGCAGGGCTGGATGGGATATTGGGAAGGAATTGTTCCCTGGGAGGGTGGGCAGGCCCTGGCACAGGGTGCCCAGAGCAGCTGTGGCTGCCCCTGGATCCCTGGCAGTGTCCAAGGCCAGGTTGGACAGGGCTTGGAGCAGCCTGGGACAGTGGGAGGTGTCCCTGCCCAGGGCAGGGGGTGGCACTGGATGGGCTTTAAGGTCTTTTCCAACCCAAACCATTCTATGATTCTACGTCACCCCTTCTTAAAGGGGGTGAAAGGCTCAACTACAGGTTGGCACTAACCCCCTGTGCAAATCCTCGGGTTGTTTTTCAGCATCACAATAGATACTTTTTTGTCCCTTGAGTCAAAGCAGCAATTTGGGGCTGCTGGAGGTTGGGTAAGACTCATCTCCTTTGTGTGTCACACCTCATCCCCTCTGTGTGTCACACCTTGCTTGGGCTTTCCAACTTCCATCTGCCATAGGGCTGGACTAAATACCTCACAGAGCTTAATTGTTCTTCCACAGCACTAAATAATTCACACCCCAGGGCTTCATTGTTCCTGTGCACCAATTTCCCCGTTGCACTCCAGGGCTTCCTGCGTGTCGTGGTTTGACAGTGGCCCAGAGCCAGGCACCACGAGAGCCGCTCGCTCACCTCCCCTGCCACAGCTGGACAGGGGGAAAAGGAAAGGGAAAAAAAACAATTAGCAAACGCTTCATGAGTGAGATACGGACCGTGAGAAATATTTCAAGGGCGAAACAGGCTCAATTTAAGTTGCTAAGTGAATTTACTACTAACAAAATCGGAGGAGGATAATGAGAAGTAAAATACGCCCTTAGAACACCTTCCACTCCCAGCCCCTCCCTCCTTCCCCCCGACAGCGCAGGGAGACAGGGCACGGGGGTTTGCTCAGTTCATCACCGAGACTTCATTCCGCTGCTCCGGGAGAGGAATCTTCCCCTGTGAGGCCGTGGGGTCCCTCCCACGGGAGACAGCTCTCCTGAACTTCCCCGGCGTGGGCCCACTCTGAGGAGCAGCAGCCACACCGCCCCTGCTGCAGCGTGAGCCCCTCCCACGGGCACACAGCCCCCCAAAACTGCTGCGGCGTGGGTCACTCTTCCATGGGGTCAGTTCTTCAAGGCCAGGCTGCTCCAGCCTGGGAGCAGGGCCCCTCTGCACCGGCTCTGCCCCTGGATCCCAGCCTCCTGCAGGCATCCGCCCGCTCCGGCGTGGGCACCTCCCCAGGGGCTGCGGGTGGATCTCTGCATCCCCCATGGATCCCCAGGGGCTGCGGGTGGATCTCTGCATCCCCGGGGATCCCCAGGGGCTGCGGGTGGATCTCTGCATCCCCCGTGGATCCCCAGGGGCTGCGGGTGGATCTCTGCATCCCCCGTGGATCCCCAGGGGCTGCGGGTGGATCTCTGCATCCCCGGGGATCCCCAGGGGCTGCGGGGGGATCTCTGCATCCCCATGGATCCCCAGGGGCTGCGGGTGGATCTCTGCATCCCCGGGGATCCCCAGGGGCTGCGGGGGGATCTCTGCATCCCCCGTGGATCCCCAGGGGCTGCGGGGGGATCTCTCATCCCCCGTGGATCCCCAGGGGCTGCGGGTGGATCTCTGCATCCCCGGGGGATCCCCAGGGGCTGCGGGTGGATCTCTGCATCCCCCATGGATCCCCAGGGGCTGCGGGTGGATCTCTGCATCCCCCGTGGATCCCCAGGGGCTGCGGGTGGATCTCTGCATCCCCCATGGATCCCCAGGGGCTGCGGGTGGATCTCTCATCCCCCATGGATCCCCAGGGGCTGCGGGTGGATCTCTGCATCCCCCGTGGATCCCCAGGGGCTGTGGGTGGATCTCTGCATCCCCCGTGGATCCCCAGGGGCTGTGGGTGGATCTCTGC
Source organism: Corvus moneduloides (assembly GCF_009650955.1). Taxonomy (NCBI): domain Eukaryota; kingdom Metazoa; phylum Chordata; class Aves; order Passeriformes; family Corvidae; genus Corvus; species Corvus moneduloides. Next base: position 230,731 of record NC_045500.1, on the reverse strand, counting down.
ATCCCCCGTGGATCCCCAGGGGCTGCGGGTGGATCTCTGCATCCCCCGTGGATCCCCAGGGGCTGCGGGTGGATCTCTGCATCCCCCGTGGATCCCCAGGGGCTGCGGGTGGATCTCTGCATCCCCCATGGATCCCCAGGGGCTGCGGGTGGATCTCTCATCCCCCGGGGATCCCCAGGGGCTGCGGGTGGATCTCTGCATCCCCGTGGATCCCCAGGGGCTGCGGGTGGATCTCTGCATCCCCCATGGATCCCCAGGGGCTGCGGGTGGATCTCTGCATCCCCCATGGATCCCCAGGGGCTGCGGGTGGATCTCTCATCCCCCATGGATCCCCAGGGGCTGCGGGTGGATCTCTGCATCCCCCGTGGATCCCCAGGGGCTGCGGGTGGATCTCTGCATCCCCCGTGGATCCCCAGGGGCTGCGGGTGGATCTCTGCATCCCCCGTGGATCCCCAGGGGCTGCGGGTGGATCTCTGCATCCCCCGTGGATCCCCAGGGGCTGCGGGTGGATCTCTCATCCCCCGTGGATCCCCAGGGGCTGCGGGTGGATCTCTGCATCCCCCTATGGATCCCCAGGGGCTGCGGGGGGATCTCTGCATCCCCCGTGGATCCCCAGGGGCTGCGGGTGGATCTCTGCATCCCCCGTGGATCCCCAGGGGCTGCGGGTGGATCTCTCATCCCCCGTGGATCCCCAGGGGCTGCGGGTGGATCTCTCATCCCCCTATGGATCCCCAGGGGCTGCGGGGGGATCTCTGCATCCCCCGTGGATCCCCAGGGGCTGCGGGTGGATCTCTGCATCCCCCGGGGATCCCCAGGGGCTGCAGGGGCACAGCTGCTCCCCCATGGTCTCACCACAGCCTGCAGAGGAATCTCGGCTCTGGCTCCTGGAGCACCTCCTCCCCCTCCTTCTCCACTGCCCTTGGTGTCTCCCTGTTGTTTCCCTCACACGTTCTCCCCTCCTCCTCTTCTCTGACTAGAATCCCAAAATCTTGTGACTTTGTGTCATCACAGAGGCGTTACCAGCCTCTCTCATTGCCCCAGTTTTGGCCAGCAGCACATCCATCTTCAGAGCCATCGGGGATCGGCTCTGCCGGACATGGTGGAAGGTTCCAGCAGCTTCTCACAGGAGCCACCTCTGTGGCCCTCCTGCTGCCTAAAACCAGGCCGTGCCAAACCAACACACTGTGGATTCTGTGGGCACTGTTCATGGAAACGGAAGAGTGGGGACAGATAGGGCAAGAGGGAGTGACTTCCCCCTCTTCCTTCCCACTTTCCAAGTCCTCTCTCCAGGCACACATGTTGGGGCAATTCGCAGTGATCTAGGTGAGGAGTTGGCAGAACAGAAGCCCAAATCTCAATTACCTTCCTCCTTGTCCGTTTGCACAGGATCCTTATCTCCCTGCTTGTAACTCTGTATTTAATTATACACAGTGATAATACTTCACACGCTAAGTGCATTATTAAGCAATTCCTAAGATAAGTAGCTTTCTGGATCACAAATTATGATTAGATATTGGCAATCAAGCTGTCTTCCACTCTCCCTCCTGGGGCTGGCCTGCCAAAGACAGGCTTGTTTGGGTAGGTGAGACACAAGACCCATGTGAGAAGGAGAAATGTATGGGTAAAAGGTGTAGTTCATGGGTGAAAGGTGTAGCTGGCCACGCAGGGCTGCATGAGGCTTGTTCAGACATGGATTTGGGGGTTGGTTTGCTGTCCCAGGCTGGCCAGGTGCAGCCATTGGATGTGTTACTCATCCTAATCCATCGCTTAAGTTGCGGCGGCCACTAAGCTCTTGCAGCTCTTAGGTTTTGTGATTTCCCATGCAACATCTGCATGGGAGAAATTTCTTCTGGCAGCCAGGTTGTGGTGTTGGCTTTTTTGCAGCTTCATGGTCTGAAATTGAGGATCAGTGGAAATTAGTTTCTTTCCTTTCTATGCATAGTTCATGTTCCCTGGTCCTCTGACCATGTCTGTTGGGCTCCTCTGCTACCTCCCAGTATATAGGATCCTAGAACAATTTGTGTTGGAAGGGACCTTAAAGACCACCCAGTTCCAACCCCCTTGCCACAGGCAGGGACTCCTTCCTCTAGACCAGGTTGCTCCAAGCCCCATCTTACCAGTGCTGGGAAGATGAACTGAAGGCTTTGCAGCTTGGTAAAGGCTTTGACAGCACAGAATGCTTTAGTTTGTCTGGGTGGATTCCTCCTTGCCTTCCTACTTTATCCCTCCCAAATATAGCAGGGCAGGGATGAGGGCCAGCAGAGTGTGATCAGGCTGGCAGAGGAGCTCCCTGATACCCAGCAAGAGGATGTGACCAGGCTCCGTGGTCAGCGCATCTCTTTTGGCAAAGTCTTCCCTCTTTTGCCAGCAGCATTTCTGGTGTCATCTCGAGTTATCTCTGTGCAGTTCCCTCATCCAAGTAATCTCCCACCCTGCATGCAGGCGTGGGATCACTGTGCTGCAATGACCAAGGGATTATGGAGACTGCTTCTAATTCTGTGGAGGAAAATGCTGTTTGTAAGTGTAATTGAGAGGGTGGCTTTAGAGTTGATGACTCTAAGCTCGTGTTTTAGATGGATCATGTTTCACCTCTTTCAAAGCATTTATGAGCTTACCAGAAAAACAAATGTCATTGCTCAATCTGTGAAGTGTCTATAATGCAACTTGCTCTGTCAGTTCCTTCCCTCCAAGATACAGTGGAAACAGATTTATTTTGCTTTCCAAGACCCTCCAGAGGTCACAGTTGTCCCCCCCTTCAGTGTTAATGCACCTATGTGTGTATTTGTGTATGTGTGTAAGGTGTCCATGCACCTACTAAGAGTGCTTTCATCCACTCTCCAAATACTCCTGGTGAAACAAATATTTAGTCTTAGCTGTTTGTAGGAAATCTTTAATCTTAACTTTGCTATATATGTGCCTCTATGCTTTGCACAAGGACAGACTCTGGCTCAGTGCAGCTGAACAGTCCGTAGAGGTTTTTTCCATCCATCTTGATACTCAGTCATGATTGGCTCAGTCCTGATATTTGCACTTGAATGTGTGGGAGCAACTTAGATAATCCCCAATTTCTAGAGCTTTCTGCCCTGCATTAAACCGTTGTCATGTCTGACTGTAAAAAAAGGGTAAGAGATTCTAAAAGAGGGTGGGTCTAAGTTGGATATTGAGAAGAAATTCTTCCCTGGGGCAGGGGGTGGGGGGAGGTGAGGCCCTGGCACAGAGAAGCTGTGGCTGTCCCATCCCTGGCAGGGTCAGGCCAGGCTGGATGGGGCTTGGAGAAACCTGGGACAGTGGAAGGTGTCCCTGCCCCTGGCAGAGGGTGGGACTGGATGAGCTTTCAGATCTCTTCCAACCCATACCACTCTGGGATTCTGTGTACTGAGGCTGTCCAGCCTTTAGGGACCTATGTAAATCACTTGCAGTGCCTGAAGCTTGTGAGTATTAAACAGGGGATCAGAGACAGAAGGGCCGAACCCCTAAAATTTGGTACTGAATTTGCTGCTTGAAGATGATTTGCTGATTTGGAAGTGAAGATGTCTCTGGCAAAGGTCAGCAATGTCCCTGGTAAGACATTTCTTGCTCTCTTGAGGATTAATTTTAAAGTGGAATAGCCCTGGTCTGGCTGTGTGTTTTCCCACAGTCAAGACCAGGTCCTGCCACACACCTGAGCTCTGCACACCCAGCACTCCGTGCCCCAGCACCACCCTCCCTGCTCCGTGTCCTCGCACAGCTCTGTCATTACCTCCCCTAATGAAGGAGCAGTTTGCTGGCAAGCAAATCATCAGGTTTCGCACCCCACTTCCCTTTGGGAGGAATAACAATTGTGAAACAGCAGGGAAGGTGAGAAGATAGAGCTCAAAGAGCTGCACTAATGCTCCCCAGAGTGCCAACAATAATACATTTTCTGCCTCAGTACCTTGCATTTTGCGAGGCATTTCATTGTGCCTCTCACGGTGTTCTGCAAACGTTAATTAATTACAGTCTCATTACATCTCTGTTAGATCCCTGTATTCATATATGAAGAACTTTCCATCCCCAAGCACTCTGGCCTCTGTTAATCACCTGAAGACAAACAGCAGGCCTGGAGAGATGAGCTTTGCCGTGAAAACGCTGGGGATAAATACAAAGACGTTCTTGTGAGGAAAGCTCTGGGTTAGGAATCCAGTTGGGGTTTGATTCCTGCTTCTGCAAACCATGTCACCTGAATCCTGCCATGGTGTAAATGGACATGTTTTTTTGGAGAGGATGATGGTGCTCTGCACCATCCCTTGTCCAAAGTGCTGTGATGTGCTCTCCTAATGTGCTGTGGCACAAATTCAAACAGATTAATTTAAACTACAGCTGGGACAGTAACTTCCCAGATCACTGGTTCATCCCTGGCATGATAGTCTGTGTGAAAACATCCTTTTTCTCTCCATCTCTCGCTTTGCTGTTTGCACTGAAAGGTCTTTGGGATGGGAAGAGGCCATTCCTTATTCTGTGCTTGCACAACATGGAAAATAGTTTTGTTTCTCCATGGTACCATTTGCTGCTTTAATCTTCCAGCTTTGAGCACTGAAGGTGGCGAGTACCAGTTGGAGAAGATTTGGTTGATGGTGAGCAGTGAGGCAGGCAGGGGTAACAGCAGGATTATCTGGGTTGACTTTATGTCATCTCCTTGCCACAGGAGTTTTAATTCCCATGTCAGCAGGATTTGTTGAGCTGCACAGCGCAGCTGCAGCTGCAAAGTACCCCTTGACTCTCAGAATGGGCATCACTCCTGAATTTGGAAATGGGTTAAGCACCCTTGGCTTTCCCACAGTACTCAGGCTGTGCTGGAAGTTAGCTGACCTGGTATTACCCTGATCCCCTCACTGCCCAAGAGGTTGGATCATCACATGGGCATATTTCTCCAGGCTCTGGAGAAGTCCCTGGAGGGAAAGCGAGCTGGGAGATGCTGGGATAAAGCCAGCTGCACACCTGGGAGCAGGTTTCCAGCCAGGCAGGGTGGTACCCAGGGCTGTCCCAAGGGCTGGGCAGAGCTGAGGGTCTGGCTGTGCCCTCATCGCTCTCACCTCCAGCCTGGTTCTCCTCCAGCACCAACAGGCGTCAATGCAGACACCCTGAGAGGCACCACAGAGGAGCAATTAGCTCCCATGAAATTTTCCACCATTAGGAACAATGGCTGGCTTAGTTCTCATCTGATTGAATTAATGATATTCTAACAAGTGACGTTTTTTTCCTTTTAAATTCTCTCATTTGGAAGGAATTGCTTGTCATAAATTACTCTTATAAAAATTAGGCTGGTGTTTTGTATTGTTTACAACAAGTACTTCAGGGTTATGGATGTTACTCATTGATTTATAATGTTTAATTCTTCTCCCTTTCTTTCCCCCTCCTTTGAGCTGTTCATAAATCAAGCAGCCCTGTCAACCCTGTGTCAACATTTCACTCAGCCTGCAAGTTGCAGGCAAGTTGGGACAGTGGTTCTTATAGAGAAGGTTGACTCTTCTCCTTCACTGTCTTTCCCATTTTGAAGAAACAATAAAAAGGTGAGGCTGGCACTTGGCAGTTATTTCTGAGTCACTTTTCATTAGGCCTTTTTCAAACACTTCAGAGAACAATGTTGGAGGCAGGTGATCCAAACAACTCATGTTCCCGCTTGTGCACTTGTGGGTTAGGGCAGCAGCTGCCATGGAATTACACTGGGAGGCTCAACAGGTGTCTGATGGTCCTGGACCACATCCAGATGATGTCAGGCAGCCTTATCCTGGCAGCCTCCTCTTCCCCACCAACACGGAGTCATCATTTCAAAAGCCTGGGGAGGTGGCTGGATTTTTTAAAGGGTTCTCCAAGAACTGATGGAACTGCCAGGAGTGTCCAAAGTTGGGTAGAGTCCCTGGGGATTTGCAGGTGACCCAGAGCTGGTGCCTGGGTAAACCCTGAGAGAAGGAGGATTTAGTGACCAACACAGAATCCTAGACTGCGTTGAGTGGGAAGGGACCTGAAAGAGAATCTCATTCCAACCCCCAGCACTGTGGTTCCAGCATGAGGGTTTCAACACTGAGCAAGTGGTCCACCATGTAAGGGGCTGATAGTTGAGGGAAATTAATGGGAATTAGGGACTGAAGGCCCTCTGAGAGCCTCTGGCAGCAACTTGCTTAGCCATAGGATAAATTCGCTCCTTTGGAAAACTGGGAAGAAAACTTTCCTTTCCTCAAAGATGCTGCTAAGAAACAGCAGAGGTCTGGCAAAGAATATCCAAAGATGTGGGTAGGTGGTAAAATTCCCTGCATCAGGTAAAAACTGAGCATTTTCAGCCCTTTCCTCAGGTCAAATATCAGGGAGCTGCTGAGCCCTCAGCACTGAACTGTCATTGTGAGAATTACCAGTGTCTGACCTCCAGAAGTCAAAAGGTTGGTAGTGATGCACCATAAAATCCATCCTACAGGATGAACATGGTTGTTTCTACTGGGTTTGAATATAAAATGAACAACCATGTCAGCAGGGATGGCTGTCCCCTGTTTCTCCTGCCCATCTGCTCTGAACCCACGTCACCATCCATGCTTTGGGAGGAGCGAGGCGTCACACCAAGCCCCAAGGGCCTGGTGGATGTTGGTGTATGTGTGTGTGTGGCTACCTGGGATAATTCCTGCCCACACCTTGCCTACACCAGGCGGTTTTGCCAGCCGGCCCCTTTGCTAAGCAGTAGGGCTCGCCCAGTTGTAATAACAAAAGTAAATAAATACATGTTAATGATCCAGTGGTGGTAATTAACAATGCTGAAAAACAGATGTCTCCCCGAAGAGCTCATGAGGCGGCCGATTGCATAAGCTGCCCCATTATGTGGATATGAGTTGATTATTAAAAGAAAACATTTAGCAAATGCAGAACAGGACATTCATCTGCTATTACATAATGGTAATAAGCAACTGAATCCAGGCAGAGATAGTCTTCCAGCCCTTACCGAATGCCGAGTGAAGTGCATTTATGGCCTCCGCTGTGAAATAGTCCTCCTTGTTTTTCCAAGAAGAGGAGAGATCTTTCAAGAGATAATAAATAAAATAGACTCTCGTTGCTTTAACATGAAGCAAGATGAGTCCTCGGGATTAGTTTGGATTAGTCTGTTGCCAGTGGCATGGAGCTTTGGCGCTCGGCCATTTATTCACCTAGAAGACGTACAGCTAATTGGAAAAGCACCTGCGAGGAGATGCAGCTCACCACCTGCGCTTTGCTGAAATAAAATAAGCCTACATAACTGACTACATTACCTATTAATGTTATGCAATCACCCTGAGGCATTTATTATTATTATTATTATTATCATCACCATAATCATCATCTCCTCTCCCCCCTCTTCTTCCTGAAGCTTTTATGAATCAAACTTTTGTCTTTTGTTGTTTCCTTGGAAACCCCAGGATTATGCCTCTGTATCAAGACTGGGACTGCTCTGACTGACTTGCTTCTCCCTGCAGGGGAATCCTAGGAAATTAATCCTTCTTGATAGGGAGAAGAAATAGTCTGACATTTAATTCCTTTTTCTAATGGGACACAGCCTCCTCCCAGTCTCTACCTTTTCCCCCCCAGAAAAGTCTGGTGGGAGTCTTTTGAGTGCCCCCCTGGTTGTTGGGATAACTCAGAGCCTCATGATGATAAAAAAACTCCTTGTTGGCTTTTTCATTGACCCTGGCCAACAGCACAGGGTGGACCTTGCCCAGACACTGTTGGCAGAAGCTGTTGGGAGCTTGGTGTGATTGGCAGGTTTGGGGGTGGGTGGGTTCCCTGCCTGCACATTGGAAAACAGATTGGTCACATGTAGGAAAACCTGGCACTACAGAATGCAAAATCTGTATGTAACAGAGGGTGACAGGCAGGTGGTCACAGGGACTTCCATGCTCAGCACAGCCCTGGTCCTGGCAGTGCATTAAAAAACCACAGAGGAAAACCTCTGTTGCTGCATAACTGCAAGGGAAGTGAAGACAGAGCTGGAAAGGCTCATGGAGAAGAGCCATCAGAAATTCCTCCTATTTTATCTTCTCCACCTCCCGGCAGCTTTGCCCAAAGTTGAACCAGGCTCAAATCAGACCATCTCAGTGTCTCTGCAAAAAAAAAAAGCCAAAAACAGATTAAGAGTTTCAGGGCATTTCCTTGGCTTTTGCACATCCTGATTGGAGAGGAAGGAAGTTTGAAGTTCCTGTGGTCAGAGACACTGTGCCAAAATGTGGATCTGGTTTCCAAAAATTCAGAAGTCAGGTTTGTTCCCAAGTGCCCAAGTGCCAAAGTGTTTAGCTCTGCTCCAGTCATCAAACCTTCATCCTCATGGTCTTCAACTTGACTGAGCAAACCCAGTTGTTCTTTGCCATTTCACATCATAGGGAGGAAAGTGCCTAATTATTGTCCCTGGTTGTTAATTACTGCAGTTCTGTATTGATAATTAGTGATGTTACTGCACAAATTATTGTGTTACTTTTGTCCAAAAATAATCAGGGTCAGTGGGAGGATTAGTTTAAGCCCTTTTAGGCAGTGAAAGAGAGTAAGAGAAGCCTCCTGCTCATGTCATGGAGTGTACGGGCAGGGCTGAGGATGGTGAGCTTGGCACGTGAGAGAGGATGCAGCGTGGAGTTTTGGGTTGAAAACATAGCAACAGGTCTCTGCAGACACCTGAGCTCTTTGAAGCACTGAATTTGCTGAAGTGGCTCCATTGGATGCCCAGAAAAGGAAATCTGAATTTTTTCCTCTCTTGCATTAGGGGGAAAAAAGGTTTTCTGCAAATAAATTATTTATCTATGAACAGGTCAGCCCTGGCTGTGGAACCTAGTTGATGTACTCTTGTCCTGTGGGGTGGGATCATACAAAGTCCCACCTGTTGACTCACTGGTTGGACCAAGAGGTGACCTTAGTGCAGCTCTTTGAAGCTCAGACAAGAGCTCCAGTGGGGAAGAGCCTCCAAATCCACCAGGCACCTGGATAAAAGGGTTATTACCACATAGCCTGAGAAGTCCTAATGGGTGAGGGGTCCTCTGAGATGAATGGTGCTTGGGTGTGCTTGCTGGGGATCTGTAGGGAATTGCTGCTCACCTCAGTCTTGTGCCCAGTCACTGTCGTGATGGCCCTGGCTTGGCTCTGCTGCTCAGTTTCCTCTGGACAGGGCCATTCCTGGAAAATGCTTGGAGGTGCCCCTCTCCCCAGGCATGTGTGCATGTGGAAAATTCCAGTCTGGACCTGGATTAAAACATATTCTGCTTCTCATGTCCCTCTAAGTTTGCATTTTGTGAATTGCACCTAGATATAGTAGGCAAGAACACCAACAGGATCCCCAGGGGATCTGCCTTGCACAGATAATCCTGTCCCAGATATGTGGGCAGGACTCAGAATCCCAGAATGGTTTGGGTTGGAAGGGACCTTAAAGCCCATCCAGTTCCACCCCCTGCCATGGGCAGGGACACCTTCCACTGTCCCAGGCTGCTCCAAGCCCCATCCAGCCTGGCCTTGGGCACTGCCAGGGATGGGGCAGCCACAGCTGCTCTGGGCACCCTGTGAACCGCAGCATAAGGTGCTCAGCACGGATCTGTAGAAGACACCAGTGGCATCTCAAGGTACATCCAGGCAGGAAATCAGATGATTAAGCTTTAGCAATGCTGAGTTACCAAGGTTCAGCCTGAAGAAAACTCCAGGAGATCTTAGAGTGTGGTGGCCAGTGAACATACATTACAAGGGACAGAGAGTTTTCAGTAAGACAAGTCCCTAGTACCACAAGAACCACTTAATGTTAGGGTGACCAAAAAGGCTTCTCCTGGGATGCTTGTTCTGTTATGGTAATCTATCCCAGTTTGGTTCCCCAGTCGGCTGTTGGCCTCTATCCCTCATCACTCCCCCAGAGCTTCTGCATTGGTCCTTGTTCCTTGGTCCTGCCTTTTCCCCGCCCCCGGATAAAACTGTGAGTTTTGGGATCATGTTCGTGTTTGCCTCTGTGCCCTCCGACAGTGTAGCAGCAATGAATGCTCCTGGTGGAACGCACCCAAACGCCCTTCTCGACTGTAACACTGAGCTTCTGTGGGGGCACGCAGGAGCCCACGGAGCCGGGCAGGGATGGTGCTATCAGAGCCTCTTCCAGGGCCTAAAGGGGATCCAAGAGAGATGGAGATGGACTTTGGACAAGGGATGGAGGGACAAGACACAGGGAATGGCTTTGCACTGTCAGAGGGCAGGGATGGATGGGATATTGGGAAGGAATTGTTCCCTGGCACAGGGTGCTGAGGCCCTGGCACAGGGTGCCCAGAGCAGCTGTGGCTGCCCCTGGATCCCTGGAAGTGTCCAAGGCCAGGTTGGACAGGACTTGGAGCAACTTTGGATAGTGGAAGATGTCCCTGCTCATGGCAGTGAGTTGAAACAAGACAATCTTTAAGGTTCCTTCCAACCCAAACCATTCTGGGATTCCAGGATTACCAGCAGGAAGGTGGCTGCAGCAAATCCATTACATCCAGTGTTTGCATCCCATCTCTGGGACAATGAGGTACTCATGGCCAGTGTCCACCTTGCAGCCTGATCTGCTAAATTGCCATGGCTCTTCTCCATCTCTGATACTTGGATCTCACCTGCATCTTGGGGCAGATCCACAGCTACCAGGAACTGACTTAGACACACACAGAAGTTCAGCACTTCATACCAGGGAGACTAGAACCAAGCACTGTGGGCTAAATATTCCATAACTCAACCCCCTGCCATTATTGTGCTAGTTTTTTCTTCCTGAGGCTCCTAAGTATTTTTGCTGTCATTATTTTAATTGACCTCTGAAAAAAGAGCGGTATCAAAACAGGAGCTCAGATTACTGAAGTTATTACCCTGTTATGTGCAATGAGTGATTATTTTATATGTAGAGAGACATAGGTATGTATAAACTCTTTTTTTTTTTTCTGCAAAGGCAGCAGTTCAATAAATAATTAATGTTTCTCAATCCTGTAGCTATTTTTCTTGCTGTAAAAAATTAATTGGTTTTCCATCATCTGTTTCCCTCTGACCTGAAGGTATCTGGCACGGCAGCAGTGCCCCTGCTTAAACATGCTCCTTGTAATCTTTGTCATGCCCATGGTACAGAATCTGGGGAATAAACAAACTAATCAGAGATATTCGAGGCACCTCCAGGAAGATTTAGTCATTGTAACACTTTGCGTTTATGCAGCATCCATCCGTCTGGGAATAATTAAGCCTCTCAACCCCTGATGAGGTAAATGCTGTGCTCACTGCTGTGGCGGCTGGTAAACAGAGTCACAGAGAGGTTACATGGTTTGCCCCAGACCACACAGAAAGGCAAAATGGTTCTGAGGTAGAAAATGCTTTTGCACCACCAGTTTACAAAAAGTAACTGAAATATGGAGGGGGGATGAGGTGAAATGATTAAGAGGTCCCAGAAAAGCCTGCAATGAATTAAGGACTAGCTTCTGGTCTCTTGGCTGGTCATGCACCCATGACCTGACCCACAGCCTCCTTTCCTTCAGTGGGGACACAACCAGGGACACGTGGGCTCCATGGGAGCGCAGGCCCTGACCCCTCTCCCAGGGGTTATCAGGGTCAGTGTGCTCATGTCACACAACTAATCCCCCTCACAAGCACTTGCTTGAACCTGGGGCCTATTTGGGCTTCCCATTTGGAGCCCATTGCTGCTTAATTCTCCTACTCTTAGCCCCAGTCCTGCACCACAGCAACTCATGCCAGACCCAGCAGCAGCAAGGAGCTCTGGCAGGAAGGTGACATTTACTTATCAATTTAATTTTTTAGAGAAAAGGTATTTTGGGAGGAAAAAAGACTTGTTCTCACTGCCTGTCAACTTTTTTTCAATGTTTCAGGGCTGCTTTGGTCCCAGCCTGCTCCCCAAGCATCTCTGGTCCCTACTCTTCCTTCGTGAATGCTGTCATCCTTTTGATCTTCTGTATCCTTCAACTTTCAACCCTTTTTGACCCAAATTTTGCAGGTTGGTGAGGGAAATGGGAAGCCCTTAAGGTCTCTCAGTGACAGCCCTCAGTCGTTTGCTGCAGGGTGACTTTGAGATGTCGTTTTCTCCCAGCTTACTTTTCCTCTTGGCCGTGGGCAGATGCTGAGCATCCTCTTCACCGGGTGGCATTCATAAATCATCCCTGAGCGCTCCTGTCCTTCTCCCAACAGCAATGATTTGCCTGAAGCCTTTGCCTTCCCCTGGAGCATCCCCTGGATGCAGGTCCCGAGGAGGAGGAGGAAGAGGACAGCTTGCTGTAGCAATGAGCTACTGCCCCCATTTAACAGGGAAAACCGTGGAACTGCAAGGAGAAACTAAGTGCTGGAAAGCTGGAAAATGTGACATTTGCACCTAATAATTCATGTCCTGGCTGCTTTCCATCAGCTGCACAGAGTTAGGCGTGGGTTCCAGTGTCTCCGGTGTCATCGCCATCTCCATCTCCTGTGTCTTTCGGTGGTGGCTGAAACTGCCATCAGTGCTGTTGCTTTACCAGTGTCATGGAACTTAAAAATGGGATGAAAGGTGCTATTTCAGGCTCCTTGCATTAGCTGGTGCTGTCACTCCCATTTCATATGGAAGACCAGAGGACTGAGCTTGCTGCGGTGCCTGGGCTGAGGAAAGCAGCTCTCTGTGCTTTACCAGGGGGATTCACTGGTTGTCTGTGCATGGATTGAGCCCAAAAGAGTTAACTGATGGGGAAACAAGAGCCAGTTCAGCCTAGGGGAGCCAGCAAGTACAAGCATTTTCCTAATATGAAGCTTTGTTTAATTACATCTGATGAAGATTTCAGTGGGGGCTACCACTGCCATTGAGTTTTCTGGAGCAAATTCCTTCCCTTTGATTTGTAATCTACTCACATCCTTACCAGCCAATCTTGTACAAACAGCCCCACAGGCTGTAAAATCAAATGGAAAATGTGGGATCACACAGCTCAAGTCTGAGCTGAAAGGGCAAGACAGGGAGGGCAGGGAGGTTACAAGGTAAAGATTTGTGCTCCAAGTTGTCTCTGCACATGTCCAGGCTGAACCATCACAGATGTCTGGAAACCAGGTCCAAAGCCCCGCACCCCTGAGACCCACAAATTCATCTGGATGGTGCCAGTGTCCCCCAGCCCCACGGGAATCACAGAGTGGCCCACTGCAGGCACTAGGCATTGAAGATGCTTTGTGTCACCCCACACAGAAAACCCTCAGCAGTCTCATCCCTAAAGCAGAGCTTCAGCCTGAGACACCTCCGTAAAGCTGAATCAGGAGGGGCTGAGGCTGGTTCAGAGCACACATGTTGTAAACGGAGCCTGGACTTTTTTGGGTGGAATAAAAGTCTGCTCGTTTATTTAAAAAGAAAAACCAGGAGCGGAGACTCGAGATAAGCCCGAGTCCCACTCGGCAACCCAGAAAAAAACAACAGTACGGCGCACAGGCCATTCCTTCGGACTCAGGTTCCTCACAAAGACCCCACGAGGGGCTGGGCCCCCGGGCACTTTTATAGTCCCTCTGATGTTATGACTGGTGGAGCTCCGATCCTCCCTCTGGTGGCTCGTTGCCAGGGTCCTCATTGGTGTTCAGCTCCATCAATCTCTGGGGCGTCGAGTGATTGGTTTTCCCCCTAACCAATAATTCCTCAAGATGTTTACATCATAAATTATTAAGTCATCTTAAGAACATTCCAGAACGTTCCCCTGTTTTCTATAGACCCACCACTCTTCCCCCATTGGTGTCACCATCTAGCGATCACATAGCAGCATTACACCCGTACAGTCGCAATAATAATCAACTTATTAACTGTATATAACAAGTAACTATTAACTTCTTTTTAACAAAAAAAAAACTTTTAACATTTATTACACACATGTTTCTGGTGGCAGAAACACAGACTGGTTTGGGTTGGAAGGGACCTTAAAGCTCATCACGTTCCATCCCCTGCCATGGGCAGGGACACCTTCCACTGTCCCAGGCTGCTCCAAGCCCCAATGTCCAACCTGACCTTGGGCACTGCCAGGGATCCAGGGGCAGCCCCAGCTGCTCTGGGCACCCTGTGCCAGGGCCTCAGCACCCTGTGCCAGGGAACAATTCCTTCCCAGTATCCCATCCATCTCTGCCCTCTGGCAGTGGGAAGCCATTCCCTGTGTCTTGTCCCTCCATCCCTTGTCCCCAGTCCCTCTCCAGCTCTCCTGGAGCCCCTTTAGGCCCTGCAAGGGGCTCTGAGCTCTCCCTGGAGCCTTCTCCTCTCTGGGTGAGCACCCCCAGCTCTCCCAGCCTGGCTCCAGAGCAGAGGGGCTCCAGCTCTTGGAGCATCTCCATGGCCTCTCTGGACTTGCTCCAGCAGGTTGATGTCCTTTCCATGCTGGGACCCCAGGCAGCTCTGCAGGTGGAGTCTCATAAGGGCAGAGTAGGGGAGAGCCTCTGTCCCACAGGAAGAATTCCAGAACAGCCCTCATCCTGGAGCAGGAGTGTACGGGAGATGAATGCCACTTTCCAGAGCAAAGAGGGCAAGAGCAGTAACAGTACCGGGCACCTGGGTTGGGCCACTCCCCTCCTACAAACAGGGTAGCAGATAACAGAGAAGCACGTTTGGGCCAGCAGGTTATAACCAATGGAGTTACTTGGACCACCAGTTTATAGATATTTCTTTGCCAGGACAAGTCAGACAAGATGAAAGTTTTCAACTCCAAAGTGCACAGATTCCCTAAGTGCATCGAACCTCCCCAGATCACAGATGACTTTGCAATCCAGGGAGCAGGAGGTGGTTAGTATGGTCACACTGGTTTTACAGCCAGAAGCAAATGTAACTGGCATCAAGACCAGCTTCTTGCTAGGCTCCAACCAGCAAGGAAAAATATTAATTCCTACATTAAGCCAAAAGCTTTGAATTAATCTATAGTAGCACATTTGAAGAGAAGATTTTTCTGGAAACTGGCAGAAGCACCTTGTGCTACATGAACTCTTGAGTACTGAATTACTTTGTCTTTTACCACTTACATCTTATTGCTACTCCTGCTTCAGTTTTTTGTCCTCAAGAAACTCGGATCATGATCCTGCATGGCATGAAGCACAAAGACAGCAGCATTTACTAGTAGGAGCTGAGATCACAGCATCATTCCCCATGGGAAAACACATCTAGGAAACTTCATCCAGACACAGACTTCATAGGATCATCCCAGATATATTTATATATTAAAACATAGCAGAAATGACATATGCTTGCATAAATAACTGCATTCTCTCATTACTCATACTTTGCCTTTGGAATTTTTCTCCTTTTATTGCTGTTTTACAATAGTAGCAGAGTAGTAGCAGTAAATCTACAGCGCATCTTTCTAATTACATCTCAATTTAATTATCATCCTTCTTCATGTCTCCATCCTAATGAGGTCTTCAGGTTGTGACAGTTGTTGATGAAGTGGCTGGAGAGGTGTTGTCTACTCTTCACCTGAGCAAGAGCCATCCAAGCCAGAGACCAGAGTGGGCCCTTGACAGGGTGCAGCCTCACACTCTCTGCTTTGCACACACAAAACAATCCCCATTGTGAAACGCCTGTTGGAAAGGCAGATAAAAAGTTTAAACAGCCACAGGGCACCCAGGTTGGTGGATGGGTTCCAGAAACATTAGGTCATAGATTTTTTTTCTTCCCCTCTCTCCCAAAATACACTCAGGCACTTTTCCAGCAATTATCAAAAGTCACTTTTTATAGCAAGGGTGTCTTCTACAGCACAGGTCCTCCAGATTCTCTTCCACTGGCTTTGTTCTCATCCGATTACAAAGCTTTTCTTTATTTATTTTCCTTTAAGGTGGAATGGCTTTAGAGGCAGGGACACCTATTTCCTTCCAGACCGCCCCAGCCTAAGCCCAAATGAACATCCCTAAGGTCAGTACGTTTCTACCAGAACAAATTGTCCTTCCTGGAAGCGGGGCAGACACCTTGCTGTGCTTGCTTGGCTCGTGCTTTGGCCTCTGCCACTTGGGACTTGTTTTCTGTTGACATCCCAAAGGCTAAATAGCAAGTGGGGAGGAACTTCCTGCTTCTCGTTTAAATACTTATTCCCTTGGAAAAGCCCAGACCCAATTAACAGTTATTCCAACAAAACTGTGGAATTCACCCATGGTGCATTACCACACTGAGCAAAATCTGTTGCAAATGCAGAGCAATGAGATTCCTTTCAGTCCAAATGGTGTTGGTAAAGTGCTGCCCAAACCAGGAGCTGTGTTGAGCTTTATAATGCACCTCCAGTCTGGAAAGTGGGAGAAGTGAAGTGGTTTGACAAGGACTGTGGGAATCAGTGGCAGAATTCAGTGGAAATCCACCAGCTACAGAGTTGGCGATGATCTCAGAGTCCACTTTGGGTAGAGCACTGCAGAGCCAACAACCTTGTGCTGGTGTGTAGGAGCAACACTCTCATTTGTGACTGCTCATAACTCGTTCTGTCCCTAATGGCAGGGTGACATCATTCAGTTCGAGTAAAGAATCACATTTGCAGACCAAATACATCACTGGGTGTTCAGTTTCAGAACTTCTTCTGAAGTCCAGTGAACATTTGGGGTCAGAGGCAACATAACCATCCTAGTTCTTATTTCTCAGCAACATTCCTGCTGTGTTTTCCTACGTTAATGACAGATCAAAGGAAAGAGGAGGGCTGCTCTTATATTATCTGCCATTGATATTAGCAGTGCAAGATCTGCAGACCAGTTAAGAACATGTCTAGCTATAAATATCCACTTCAGTCCCAATATTGGCAGTGTTGTGGCCAAATGATTTCTAGCCACTTTATAAAGCAGAGATGGAGAGCAGCCTTGAAACACAACCTAACCTACCTGCCCTGTGTTTGACACTTGTGTCTCTCCTATCCTTAAAACCCATCAATGGTTCAAATTCCGTATTTCTGTGATGAATCTCTTCTGTTTCTTCATTGAACTTAGATGTTTTTCAAAGTTCAGACTCAACCCGTTTGTTCCATTTTCAATTTATTCCTTACTCAGCTTATTGAGAGTCAATAGAAGTTATTTCACTACCTCACTTAAATATTTTTGCATGGCTTTAGTTAGCCCTCCCTCTGCAGCCACTCTTTCCTCAGCTGAGCAACACCATCTTACTCATTCTTCAGATGTCATGTTTTCTGACTGCTCATCAATACTTGGTTGCACAAAACACACAGCTGACTGTCCTCAATCCACACACTGAAATTCATTTAAATCTAAGTAGATAATTGAGGCTTGTTGGATCAATATCAGGCAATGATCTAATATATTGACTAGAGATCTCTATCTGCGTAGTAATGGGTTAGTCATCGATGCATGCAGGAATGACAGGGCAGCTGTGGCCAGATCCAACCTGGGCTTACACCATCTTATCCAGGTCATCCACATCAATGATTTGGGTTCTCTCTGAGTCCACAAGGATTTGCCCAGGGATGGGGATAAACCAAAACCTGATAGCCACCAAAAAAAGGCTGCTGATATCAAAGATGATCAGGGCAGTTTGAATTACCTCCTGTCCATCTGCTGGCTACAAAGAGAGCCCAAGCCTTGAGGTTAAGCAGGGTAGCATGAACCTGGTGAGAACTGTGGGATTTGGGAGTGCTTTCACACCCAGCAAAAATCTTCCCCAAAAGTCCCTGCTCCTTTCATCCTTGGTCTAGGCTTATCAAAGTTCATTAAGAACCTTTCCAAAAAAGTTGTGTTGCATGCTTAAAACATCAAATCCAGGAGCTCAAAAGCCACAGGGTATCTTCTGCCACCTTAAGTAGTTTGTGAGACATGGGAATCTGAACACGACCCAAATAGCCTGAGAAATATCTTATACATGATGTGGATTTAAGAGAAGGGGGGGGAAAAAAAGATATCAGCACACAAAATATTAAGTCATTCATACTTTCTGCAATTAATTTATCTGTCATCAATAGACTCATAAACTATTTGACTTTATGACAGCTTGGAAAGAGAAGATGCCAACTTTTCCTGCAGGTGTGCATCTGTTTGGGAATACACCAGCAGTTGTACGTGCAGGGAGAGAGGATGATAGGAGGGAGACAGAGGGATTGTGAAATAAGATGGGAGTGAAAGGGTTGGCAAAAATGCTGGCTTGCTGCATTTGTCCTCCTTGGAGATGGGAAGAAAGGGTTTGCAAAGCCCTGGCTTCGAGCTGCGTTACCAAAAGTAGATTGACACCCTCTTATTGTGCACTTTTATTGATCTGGCTTCAGGAAATGAACACAAAAAGAGCCCAGGGCACTATAGAAATGGTTCAGCACCTTTCCTCTATTCCATGTGATACTTCAAATATGTATTGAGGGCCAGACACCAGGTGCTCACACTGCTGTGATGGTAGATCTGACTAATTTCACTAGGATGTGAAACCTTCCTGGGCTTTGCATAACTGCTCTTCAGAGCTTCTTCCTTGGCACCTGTGGGGTTACCTCCATGCTGGCCCTGTTTAATGGCTATGAGGTACAAGGCTTTAGGGCTTGGGAGATAGGGAAAATTATCCAAGTCAAGGCAGATTTTATGAGTCCTTTTAAAAGTTAAGCAGGGGTGGGTGAAAGGGGTGTTATAAAAACACTAGGTAGTATTGTGACTAAACCCCCTGTCCCCTACTAGGCTGAAAATATGCAATAATCCCAGAATATCAGCGGTTTTAGCTGATTTCCAGGGGTTTCTCTGAGCCAGGGAAGCATGGCTTTGAGGGGATGGGAGATGAGCAGGGTCGATGGCCTTGGTGTTTCCAAGTACCTCCAAGTGAAACCCTTCTGTGGTAGCAGCTACTAAAATGTGAGTCAGCTACAGGCTGCCTTTCCTGCAGGAGCTGAAAGAAACCTGGTAGGCAGCCAGTTTCATCCCTGCCCAGGGTGAAAACTCCCCAGACAGGGCACCTCTGGGACTGGAAGGGGAACCTCTGTCTGCTCCTTCCTTGCTTGTGCTTGGCTGGAATTTGTGTTTTGCAGACCTCAGTAAGCTGAAAGTACCTTTAGAGGTAATTCAGTGGCTTTGTCAGATATCCTGGGCCAAAAGTTTCTTGACCTCCTTTTCTCCTTTTATTGAAGTTAATTAACTTTATTAATCAGAAAGGTTCTGGTCCCCACACTGGGTTCATGTACTTCCGTCATCCCCTGGAGGCAAATTGTGGGATTGTGGTAAGTTTTCCTCTCTGTCAGTTTTGGTGGCACAAAGTTCCCAACGAACACCTGCTGAATTTTTTTTTCATCCTTTTTTTTTTTTTTTTAACAAAACTGATGTTTGGATGAAGCCAATGCTCAAAAGATTGAAATGGTTCTGCATTCAAATGGTAAAAAGCCATTCTTTGCTCACTTGATGCAAAAGGGGGAAAAAGCAAAGCAATTACAGCTGCAGAAAGGAACAACTGGGGTGGAAATGTGGAAAAGTCCTGATCTGAAAGTACTGACAAGAAGAGAAGTGGATAATGAGTCTCAAGGGTCAAGGGAAAACTAGTAGTGAGTAGTGTCCTGGCTGCCTTTTGGCAGAAGAGGAAGGGAGATGGTAAGAAGGGACACTGCTGGGGTTTGGGTACCAGAATGGGGAGACAGGAAAAATCCACAGTGAGAAACAAAGAAATTAAGATTTGGGCTTATGAAGTAATGAGGATGCTTCGTTTCTACTGAAGCACAAGCAAAGCTGAGCGTGCTTTAAAGTGAAGCCTTCAAATTATTTCAGTTTACCTGGTCTTTTGACAAGGGCCTGGATTGACAGGACCAGAGGGAATGGTTTTAAACCAAAAAACGTAAGTTTAGGTTGGCTATGAGAAAGAAATCCTTCCCTGGGAGGGTGGGCAGGCCCTGGCACAGGGTGCCCAGAGCAGCTGGGGCTGCCCCTGGATCCCTGGCAGTGCCCAAGACCAGGTTGGACGCTGGGGCTTGGAGCAGCCTGGGATAGTGGAAGGTGTCCCTGCCCATGGTCCCTTCCAACCCAAACCATTCCATGACACATGAACACTTCCCATTTGTATCAACCACAGAAATTTGCAAGGAACCACTGCTTCCTTCAATCCCCTCAGCTCTAGCAGCACATCCCACCCTCAAAAAGGAATTCAATAAAAATGTGGGGAAAGGGGAAAAAGTGAGGAACCAACACAAGGAATTTCACTCCACAAACAGGGAAAGATCTTGAACGTGCCACTGGCGTGTTGCTGCAGACAGCTTAAGCCAAGAGAAAATTCTTTGGCAGTGACATCAACTCAGCAGTAAGTAATGCATTTTCTAGGGCTGAGATTCAATTTAAGGTCTTTCCAGTGAGTGGAATGACTGAATGGTGCTTGAAAAAAAAAAAACAAACCTCCAACAAATGAGATTTATCATTTAGCTCTTGTCAGCCTATAATTTAAAAGTGGGGGGGTTTACCCCCTTTTTCCACTTGAACTGTGGTTTATGTACTGAAGTCTGCTAGAACTGCCTTGAACTTGGCTTTCTCTAGAAATCACCCCTATCCACAAATGTAGAAGTTGACAAGAATGGGTTTAGTGCTGGGTGACTCATCCAAGGCTCTGAGGATCTTTAGCCCCTCCACAATACCCCTTCTACTTACAAGCTGAGAGCCAGCAGAAACTGCAGATTCACTGAACACCAAGAAAATGGACAATTTTGGGCTGTGCATCCTTGTAAAATATGGCACAGAACAATTTTTTTTTTTCTGGTAAATTGTGCAGTTTTCAGCAGTCAGTGTTTTACAGCCTCCCTAAACCAAACTTTGCCTGCAGAGCTCTGGGTTTAATAACCTCCAGCAAATCTCTCCTCCAGAATTTGTCATATTTTTTCCCTCTACAATAAAAATAAATTTGAAATTGCTATAATTTTACAGGGAGCTCTCACTGCCTATGAATTTTAAACTAGCCTGAATAATGCTCTGGTGAAAAGGCAGTAAAAAATAGTTTTATACCAGCAAGGTGAGGGCTTGAAAGTTTTATTTTCTTGCCGAGTGACTGGAGTTAGGCAAAGCCAATCCCCAGAGGTTTCCTTGCTGGTGATGCAGCTCTGTGGATTGCCAAGCACATACCCAACAGAGGACTAGTTTTCTAAAAATAGTGATTAGGTCATTAACTCTTGTCCCCCTCTCTTGGTCCAAATGAAGTCTGAGGACGGATCTGGAGTGGTGGGAAAGGATGAGGAGATGCCACTGAGCACTTCCCACAGCTCTGTCCTCGTCTCCTGCAGATCAGGGCTTGAAGGGAGCCTGCAGTGACCTCCTATGGTTTGGTTTAGGCAAAGCAGGGAAATGGGGAGAACCTCAGATTTGATTTGTTTTGGGGTGGATACATGTATATGACTTTGGCATTGGGTTTGGAGGGTCTGCTGTGCCATGTGGGTGACCAGAGCCTGCCTCTGGCTGGGAAATGGGGTTTCATCTCATTGCTGTTTGAAAATGAGTTGTTTAATCAAAATTGGTTGTCTTGACTCTACAGCAAAGGGAGAGAGAGGGAGGTTAAGCCAGCAGCACATCCTGGGTCTGTCTGGCCATGGTGATGCTCAGTGGATTTCACTCCTCTGGGTGTCTGCTGGTGGATTGAGATGGGTTTGTAGTGGATTCAGATGTTTTGAGGTGGTCTGCAGGTGCATTGAGAATGGGCACAAGGTGTGCTGGAGGCTTTCCCTGGGCAATCCCCGATTCTACAGTGACATCTCTGTGTCACTTGACCTCTGAACAATGTGAGACCTGGCTACTGAAGGCTCCTGACCTTGCAAACTGTGCCTGAAAAATCCATAATCTTGGTCCGAGTCAGAACCAGCAGTCTTTCAGACAGGTTTAGGAGGGCCTGGTTCAGAGCCAGTGCAGCCTCTGTCTTTAGAGAGAGTAACTTGAGGTACAGTTGGAATGATCTCTCCCAGACATGATCCTTCAGGTTGAGGTTGGAGCACTCCGTGGGACAGGACACAGAAGCAGTTTCCATAGCTGAGCTGCAGCCCACTCCCAACGTGCCTTATCTTCATCTCTCACTGTATCTATTCACATGCAATCAAAAGCAGAAGGGTTAGGGATTAAACCTGCTCTGACTTACCCTGGGGGAAGCAACAGCTGGGTGTAGAGTGTTTGTTTTGGGTGCTTGTGCCATCGCAGAGGAAGAGGAGGCTGCAATGTGAAGTTGCTGTGAGGTAAAGCACAACCCAGCTTCATGTCAGGGCTCAGCTTTGCTTGACAAATCTCTAATCTTTCCTCGCTTTGCTGGTGGCTGCTGTGAACACTCAAAGTGGAAATTCTGGGCAAAAATTATAATGCTACTGCCAGGATTAGATCAAAATAAAATAGGAAAACCCCATTTAGGAATCAACTACCACCTGTTAATTCATCTCATTGCCATGGACCCCATTTTTCCTGCCTTGTGCTTCAACAGCTTGAACATCCTGGTTTGTGGAATAGTTTGGATAAAAAGGAGGTGGGGTGAAGGAAGAAAAGTTGCTTAAAGAGTAAGTCAAAGGCTCCAGCATGTGTTCTTGGCTGGTTGAATTCAAGATGAGGGTTTTAGGCTTCCCGTGGGACCTCCCTTTCACAGCTCCCCCCTAATCCTTTGGAAATCGCCTGTTACCTACAGCTGTTGGGTCACCAGATGAACTATTTGTTCAATTATTCTTGGCCGTGCTGGCCCAGGCTGCCTCAAAGCTGTCGGCTCCATCCCTCGGCCCACTTCAATCGCCTCCGGAGGAGCCCCAGCCCGTTTGAAGCCCTCCGTCCTGCTCGCAGGAGCGTCTCCACTGCCGCCCCCGCATCCCTTTTTATCTCGCCCTGACATCCCCGAGCGCGGCCGGCGATGCTCCCGCGGCTGCAGGGGCGGGCTGGGAGGGCGGCTCCGGTGTCGGAGCGCCGGAGTGAGAAAATAATTACAAATGAAAGAGAGATTAGCAGAGGCTGTTGCGGCAAATGCTGCCGAAGTGGTTTCTGGAGCGCCGGCGGTCCCTTCTAACGGGAGCCATCGGCTGCAGCTGCCGTCCCTGTGGCCATGCGGAGAAACGCGGGTCCCGCTGGGATCCCGGAATGAAAGCTTAAACCTGGCAAACCACAGCTCAGGGGGATGAGATGACCGACCGGGGCAGCTTCACGTCATACAAATGGACTGGTAATTAACACAATTTTTTTCCCACCTTTGTCTGCCCCCTCTGCCTCCATCCCCTCGTCAGAGGTGTTCAAACCCGCCTAATAAATGGATCACAGCTGCTGAAAGACGGCTCTTGGCTGGCTCTGGGAATCCTCAGAGTTCACATTGCAGGAGATCTGACTCTTCAGCCTCTCTGAGATGTCATGAAGTTCCTAAGTGGTTTGTCCTGGCTTCAGGCAAAGCCCCATTTCAGTTTGCTAAACTTCCGCCTATTTAACCAAATGGTTAGGATAGGACATAGCATTAATCCAGAAATTCTGGGTGTACAAGACATGCAGGAGAACCTTTGATGGTCTTTAGATGAGATCTGAAATAGTTGATTATTTATGGAAGGATGAGAGATGGCTTTGGGAAGCTGTTCCTGATGGGTGCAAGGCTGAAGGCATCCCGCACATCTGCCCGGGCATGCAGCACTTGCAGGCACAAGAAGCACATGGACAAGAGGAACTGTTCTACATTATCTGTTCAGCTCTTGGGGAGATTGACTGGGAGGGTAAATTCAAGGTGATGGCCAAGGCAGTGGTGCCACACAGTACAGAGGAAGATCACTGGGGTGGATCTGCTGCTGACCATCTCTGGAAAGCTGGATGTGGGAAGTGTGCAGGCAATGGGCTTTGGTGGCTTGCAGAGAAGTGATGGCAAACAGGGAGCTGGGTGATAGATCTGGAAGAGTTGTCCCAGCTGAGCATCCCCTTTTCAGCAGGCTGATGCCCCATCCCTGGAAGTGCCCAAGTTTGGATGTGGCCTTGAGCAACCTGGTCTAGTGGAAGGTGGCTCTGTCCAGGGCAGGGGAGGGGAATTAGATGCTCATTCAGGCCCCTTCCAACCCAAACCATTCTGTGGTTCTGTGATTCAGCTCTCAGTGACCATGCCGACCCTGGGAGGACAGGCCCGCTCACATGAAGGCAGAGCAGTAGAACAAGAAGAGGCCAAAAAGACAACACCATCCTTGTCTTCTCAGCCATCCAGCCCTTTGCTAACCAGAGGGAATGGCATGTTGGGCACTGATAATATTTTAATCATCGGCTCGTACATTAGAGGCAGCATCAAAGTTTTCTCTCTTCTCCTGGAGCTATGGGGAAGCCCTGCCTGGAGGCCCAAGGCATGGCCAAAGCTTGATTATCCCATGAGATTATGAGCTGTTAGTGTTTCTCTCTTCTTCCAGACTCTGAGCTTTGCCCCAGTGAGCAGAGATGTCACCTGTGTCACTGTCAGAAGTGGTACAGGACAAGGAGAAAGGTTTTGATGAGATGTGCTTCCCTTTGGGTTCATAGAATCCTAAAATGAATGGTTTGGGTTGGAAGGGACCTTAGAGGTCATCCAGTGCCACCCCCTGTCATGGGCAGGGACACCTTTCACTGTCCCAGGGGGCTCCAAGCCCCATCTAACCTGGCCTTGGGCACTTCCAGGGATCCAGGGGCAGCCACAGCTGCTCTGGGCACCCTGTGCCAGGGCCTGCCCACCCTCCCAGGGAAGGATTTCTTTCTAATAGCCAATCTAACCTTCTCTCTTTCAGTTTGAAGCCCATATGTCCCTGTTTGCCCCATTTGGGACTTGCAGCACCAGAGCAGAGGCACTGCAGCATTCCCTGCTTTGCTTCCTCCCCCCCCTCCCCAGTTTCTAAAGTCAAAAGAGATGAACAATCTCACCACCCCTCTCCTCCCACCTCCCACCCATTCTCCCTCCATCACCTCCAGGTCTCTTCCAGCTGCTCCCCACATCTCCCGACTCCCAGCAATTGCTCTTGAAACATGTCAAAACACCATTAGCCCGTCCCGGGCCAGCCTGGCTCCTTCCCCCGGCCGAGTGGGCCAGGACAGGCTGGCGCTGACACATCCTGCCTGCCACTTTGAAGTCCCCGCCCGCGCTCGGCGGGGACAGCTGGGGCGTGCCACAATCCCCTCGGCCCTTTGGGCTAAGCCGGGCGTTTTAAAATAGTCCCCCCTCCCCTGCCCGGCGGTGACAACTGCACAATTATTTCAGACGCTGTTTATGGACCCGCGGCGTAACCGGAGCCCGCGGAGGAGGAGGAATGGGGGTGAAGGGGGAGAAGGCGGCAGCCCTAAGTGGGTTTCACCCTAATTAGCAGCCCCCTTGTTTCTCACCGGGTGCTGGAAAACTCATCCATGCACGTAAAATCTGCAGCAGCAAAGAGATCCGTGGTGAAAGCTGGCATTTTGTCACAATCCTTATTTTTTAAAGGACGGTTTGAACCCTTTACATTTGTTTCAGGGCTCCCCAAAAGGCATTTCTACCTCCTTTCTGGAAAAGAGATGCTGCCAGGTGGGTTGGGAATTGCCTTGGGTAATGCACCTCCTTGGGCCTCCGTTTTACCATTGGCAAAACAGGGATGTACGGTCTGGTATAACCCCGGGAAAGTAGGGGAAGGGGCTGGGATAGAGCTGGTCTTCCTGAAACCTGTGCGGCAGTCCAGCTGCTGCCAAGTGCCTTTGGAGAGGGAGGAATATGACAAAGTGACACAAGGAGCTGCTCACCTTAAAAACAGGCAGAGAAATATTCTCGGCACTCTGGGTTCCTACACCCCTGGAGCTGGGCTCCCAACCAACCCCAAAATGGGGTTGTCAGCCCCTGGCCCCCCAGGCCTTCGCCCTCGCACCCCGGAGCATCCCTTTGTGACAGCGTGGGATCCTTTCCGTGAGCCCTCAGCACCACCTAGTGTTCCCAAATATTCCTGGGTTTCCGTTCTGCACATCCGGGACATGCCTGAGCTGGTCCCCGAGGCGGGGGCAACATCCCACATCTCTACATCCACAAGGAACCCCTCCAGCCCTCAGCTGCCGCCTCTCTTCAGCCGTTTAACAACACAAATCCCCAGTGCAAGCTCTCAGGTGTGAAGGCTGCTCCCAAAAAGCTTCAGCACCTGCTTCACAAACCATCCTCCTCTGTGGGGATGGATTTACAGGGAACGCTGGAATGCTTTGGCATCCAAAGTTGCTTCTGCAGAGTGTGGGAGATGCTCGTTTGCAGCACATCAGAGCTGTATTTCCATTGCTTAAAGGTCAATAGATGCCGGATTTGAACTTGCTCTTCTTCCCTGTATGGTTTTTCATGGTAACTTTTTATGGTAATTCAACTTTCAGGATTGAAAATTAAATGAAAGGTAGCAGAAATTAAAAATGTTTGCTTGGGAAAGGTAGTTGGAGCAGGAGTGCTGGAGAGGAGGATAAGAGTGGGGAAGATTGTAAAGATGATGAATACAAGGAAGAAAAAAATTAAGTATCAGTATGAATGACACTTCTCAATTCTAATTTCAAAAGCAAAGGGCTCAGTGTTAACATGTCAAGGTGATGAATTGATTTTCTCTCTTTTCAGATGAAACTACCCACCACATCTGAATCTTCTGGTCCCTCACAGCTTCATGTCCCCAGTAATCCCACCATCACTCAGAGACACTTCTTCCAGCTCCAGGTGTCGAAGATGAACAAATTCCTCCCCCCAAATTCCTCTTGCTTTATTGGGTGATCTGGGTACGGGTACCAAGGGTGAGCCCGGCTGGGGAGGTGACATTCCTCCCTCTGCCACCGAGATGTGCCCTTGCTCCATCACTGCTGAATGGCAGCCGGATGGAGGGGGGGAATCCCCAGATCAAACCTCCAGGATGTGAAGCTTCGATCTTTCCTGGCTGCCAGGGACAATGTTGATGGCGCAGCCTTGAGGGCTGCGCAGCTCCCCTGCACCTCTCCCGGAGGGGTGGCTCTCCACGCGAGGTGTTTTAGGGGAGCATTTCCTTGCCTTCCCACTTACATTTTTTAACTCCTTGTCAACTGTGAGTTCTTTTTTTATCCTGTTAAAATTTCCCACGGAGTTTGGCCACTTCGTGTTTCCTTTTAGGTGCTGTTGTTTTCATCTTTAATCTTCACCACCTCTCACTGAACCTCCCTCTCTGTTGCCTGTCAATGTTTTCTCACACTCTGCCTTCTCTCTCTCTTTCTCTTCCACTTATTTTCTTTTCTTTCCACTGTCTGGCTACACAAATTTCCTTTTAATGATCTTCTGTCCCTTATTAATGCTTTTGCCATGTCCATGCTACAGTGCTGGCCTCCAGCTGGGACTGATGCAGTTGGAATCATGTCAGGGCTGAGCCCTCCCTGCTTTTATTTAATTCTCGCCTGTTCTTACCCAGCTGGGGTCCCAGATCTGTTCACAGGGGGTGTAACAAAAACCTTTGGGGGTTTTCTTTGCTTATGTCACCTTTCCTTGCCCAGCTCTGCACCAAAGCAGTCCCTTTTCCTCCTGGCTGTGCACGGATGCCATTTGCTCTCTGCAGCTGCAGATGTGCCATATTGAATTTATTCATCTCCTCCTTTTGCCATCTGGCAAACTCCTTCCTGGACCTCTTTGCGTGGGAACAGGGCATTTGCAAGAATTAGGTCACGTTTTGGGCAGAGTCTGGTGGGTCCCTTGCCATGTGCTTTGTTATTTCCCAGTTTGTGCCTTCCCAGGACACTTTGAACTCCCCATCTCACTGTATGCGGGGACTGAAGCGGCCCACGGAGAGGAATAAATTTAGGTGATGGTGCTTTGGGGAGCAGCTGCAGGTCTCTGCCCCTTCCCCTGTTCCAAGGTACTTCAGCATCACTGGAGATCTGGGTTGCACGCGATGGGCGAGCACTCAAGTGACAAAGAACACTGAGATGGGAGGATACTGCGAGGGATCATTCCCTGGGTACCAGGAGGTGGCTCACTTAGAAACAGGAGCATCTTTTTCCTGCAGATCCATTGCCTGCATTACACAGGCAGGTTTTGTGGGTGCAGGGGAAGGAGAAGGAAAACGAGACATCGTCACTTTGGTTGGAAAATACATCGATATTCCAGCGATGGGTGGACAAATATCTGTGTCTGGCCAGCGTGCCAGCTTGCTTTCCCATTTTCCTGCCTCTTAAAATTGCAGGCAGCCTGTGCAGCTTCTCTTTCCGGATGTGTGACCACATGGCAAATGACTCCTTCACCCGTCCCCTCTGCCAGCACAGGAGAATGAGGGAAATCATTTCCTGGCTCTGACACTCCATCGTTTCCCCCATTTCTCTGAGCCGTTCGTTCTGAGCTCTCTCTGAGCATCACTCCCACGGCACGCTCCAGCCTGCAGCCCAAATGCATCCCTGGAGACTGCAGGTATTGTCTAACTACAGAGCATACTGAGATGACTCCCAGAGCAGCAAACTCCTGTTTTCTTGGTCATTCCCAGCTTTGCATGTTGATGTGAACAGACTGCCAGGGTGTTATGTGCTGCCAGATCTCCTGTGGATATGTTTAGGAGCTGCAGCTCTGCGTGAGATAAGCAGGGAGAAAATAGACATCAGGAGGTGGAAAATTAGAGATGGGCAGGACAAAAAAGAGCTTTCTTGAGGCCTCAAAAATTCCTAGAATAGGAATTCTGAATTTTTTTTTCAGGACTGATTTCATGGGGAGGCAGTAAGATTTAGAAAAGTTGCTGATCAGGACTGGTTTTTTAGGCTGGATGTGCTGTGCTGAGCAGAATTCCCACCTCCAGTGGCAGCCCAGTGCCTGTGGATGGTGAGAGCCTGAACTGGACACAGCTTTGATGAATTTACAGCCTTTACATATTGTTTCAGGGCTGTCTAAGGAACTGTGAGGGTTTTAAGGGTGGCTGAGCTTCGGGAAGTTATAAGTTGGAGATGATGTCAGGTTTTGCTGTGTCCTATGAGGAAATGATTGTTCAGGACCACGTGGAAATGAGACATTCTGCTAGGGTTCTGCATAGCCCCGGCTCAGGGATGGTCTTTACTACAATAAATACACCCAGAGAAGTTATTTGTTTCCTTAGAGTTAGATCCACCCCCCTTACACACCCCGTGATTTTGTTCTGCAAATATTTGAAGGTGCAAATTTCCTGGTAGCCAAGAAACACCAACATGACTCAGCAGAGCTTTGGGTGGGAACAAGTTCCCAGTTCAGAGTCAGGTTTAACTGAAGGTTTGGGTTTTAGCTAAACTCAGCCTTTCTTATGTAACAGATACAGCAACTTCATGACCCATGACCAAGACTTTTCCGTGGCATTTTTTGGGGTCTCATTTGCATTTTTGGACATCCCTTGGGGTTTTCTTCATGAGCTTGTAGCAACTCCCCAGCTTAAATAATTCTTCATTTTTCCCAGGCCCTCCATCTCACCAGTTGTTTTCCTTCCATTTATTCCTCAGCCTCAGTTTTGGGGGTAGTTTTCTGGGGGTAAATCCTTCTATGTGCCTGGAGCAGGGTGATTTATTCCAGGGCTTGTGGGACACAAAATGTCATCAGGCTCTTGGGACATTTGTGAAGCAATTTAATGAAGAGACAAGAAATACCTGCAGCTTGGCTTTTGCCTCTGGAAAATATGAATCATCCCACCTGAAAAACCCGGAGGATTTAGGCATCCAGCCCCACCACTGATAAAGGAGAGGATGACTGTGAGATGCTTCCTCCCTTCCAGCAGCACTTACCTCTCTGGGAGGTGAGAAAGGATGGATTAATTGATAAATATTTATTATTTAGGAACCCATCTGTTTAAACAACATTGTGGGACCAGGAGAGGGAATAGACTTTATGTCAATAAATCAAAATGGTAATATAATAATAAAAGAAAAAGACAGGGGATTGCCAGACAGCTCTTCTAACCCTCAAGTCATTTATAAATCAGGGTGGATATATTTAAAACGTTAAAATCTGGCTTTCTTACTACAAATTCCCTGTGGCAGGTGTAGTTGCTCTCAGTGCTGTAAGTAGCTGCACTGCTCCCTAAAAGTGAGTAAAACCCAGGGCTGGAGCACAGAAGGCCCTGTCAGAGCTTCCTTTACAAATAGCCATAATAATGCTTCCCTCCCTCCCGAGGGTGTCATGAGGGTTAATTATTTAACATTTGTGAAGCACTTGCAGGACTGGAGATGAAAGTGGAAAGTATTATTAAGGATAAACTCAGTTTTATAGGAGGCCTGGCCAGAAAATTGCATTTGGAGTTGAAATATGGGTTATGAGTGGGGATGCTAGGAGGGGCATCCATCAAACCTGGGAAGCATGGAAAATGAAGTGCTTTGGAGGAATTAGTCCAGTTAATAATTAATGCAGTGTTTCTGGGATGAGGGGTGCGGGGGTAATGCCCCACACAGCTCCCCTGTATCCCACAGCTCCCTTGTGTCCCACCCTGCATGAGGAGGGTAATGGGGAACTCTGATAGAAGGAAATCTAATCATTGCACAAAATCCAAGAAAATGAAGATTTAGGGGGGGAAAAGCCTTGAGACAGCCAGAATTCAGCAAATCATGGATGACTGTTGTGGGAGAAAAGTGCAAATTAAAGCACCTGGTGTGCCCAGGAGTGGGGATTTCTGTGTCTGGGGTCACTTTTCCCTCTCAGCTGCGGTTCGGGAGGCAGGGAGGAGGCCGGGGAGGCAGGTGCCACAGGCAGGGGAGGAGCACAGATCACCGGGGAGCAGGTGCAGCACCGGGATCACCAGCACAGGTAAGGCTCTGCTTCCAGGGCTGGCAAGGGAAGGGGGTTCTGCTGGGAAGGGGAGGGAGGAGGCCACCCTACACCATGGGATGGGAAGGAACCCCCTGCCTGCCCTTTAGGGACCCCTCAATTTGGCATCCAAACTCCATAGGGAGGGAAGCTCCCCTTAGGAAAGCAAATCTGGGAGAGATTTAAGTGTCCTCAGCCCACCGGGGTGTCCCCCTGCTCTGGGGTCCCCCTGGAGGGGCTCAGGGGGGGTTGGCTGCTGTCCCTGCCGGGCTGGGAGGCGATGGGACAGCCCAGCAAACCCACAGCAACTTTTTCCAAGGAGGAAGTTGAAAAATAAACAAGATATGTGGGGCCCAAAAGCAGGCAGAGGTGAGAGCAGGGCAGCCTGGTGGCAGCAGGGCCCCAAAACCCCCTGGCCACTCTGCAAGAGCCCTTGCTGGCTCCCTGCTCCACTCCCAGCCAAATTAAATGCAAACCCTCTACCTCACAGCTAAACCGAAATTACTGCTGCGTGCACTGAACCAAAAACTCCCTCCCCACCTTCCTCTACCCACAGAAATGCCTGGAAAAGTCACTTCTAGTGCCTAAAGCTGCAGAGACTGGAATCATAGAATCCCAGAATGGTTTGGGTTGGAAGGGACCTTAAAGCTCATCTCGTGCCACATCCCTTGCTGCCACCTTTGCTGCAGGGGAAGGTTTTTTTCCTTCTTTCTTCCATTCTTCCTACCAGCTTGTCATTAAAAACTACTGACCCCTCACCTTGGCAGTGCAGGGCGCGATGGCCAAGGCTCCAGGTGCTCCAGGAGGGGGATGTTGGGGACCACAGCTCTGTGGTACCCAGGAACAAGCTGTGATACTCAGCAGGCTGAGGGTTATGTGTTTTTTTGGGTATATATTGCAATGAAATTGGTTTTAATTCTTTGTCTTGGATAGTTTTCCTTGAGGGGTGTTGAAGACACACAGTGCTTAACCTGTATCACATTCTGGGGCTATTGGGACGATTTGAGGACAAACATTCTTCTCCTTTTTGGAAAATGCCCAGGGAAGTTGTGGAATCCAGCAAAGTTGTGGTTTTCCCACCCCTGGAAGAGTTCAAGGCCAGGTTGGACGGGGCTTGGAGCAACCTGGTCTAGTGCCCGTTCTGAGCCCCTGTAATTAGGCTTTGGCTAATTTATTTTATTTCTCAGCTCTCTTTGCTGGGATGTAGTTTCTCGCTGCTTCCCTGATGGTAGGGCTCAGAGCAAGAACAGGGATGGAGGATTCAAACCAGGGGCTTATAAAACAGGAGGCAAAAGGAGGCAGCACAAGGAAGAGGAAGCAGAGAGCTGTATAATTCCATCACTAGCTTTTACATCTCTCTCTCCCTCAGTGTCTCTTTCCAGGTGGATCCATTGTGTCTATTAAATAGACCTCTAGTCCAGTATCCTGAATTTAAAGCTTTCATCCCTGTTTGAACTTCCAAGTTGAACTTTCCCGTTCCAGGAGGATGGATTATCTCGGTTTGTGTTCTGTCTGTAGCTGCTGTACAAGCTTCTGCAGTACCTGATGGTCCTTCAGATACTTCCTGGCAATTGAGCCTAGTTTCCAATGATGATGATAATTTTTTAACCTAAGTCCAAACCCCTTGAGGATCCTTTAGAGGCAGAAAAGTTGCTTTCCTGCTTTTGCAGACACAGCTGAGCTCACCAGTATGAGGAAGATGATTGCTCAGTGTCACTGTTAACACTCCCTGGTGCAGCCAGAGACAGAGGGAAAAGAGAACCTGACAATAATGGGATGAAAGGGTTCAGAGTGGGGTTTTAGCCTGACATTAATGCATTAGGGATCCAGCTCCTGCGGGAGCTAATGGAAGTGCTGCTGTGATTAGAAGTGCCTCTGCAGGCAAATAAGACAATGCTGGTAATGAGTGAGGCAGCGCAGGCTACAGGAGAGCTCATCACTGTCAGTGATGCCTCTCCTGATACCTTTTGGGTGTCTCCCACCATCTCTCTGTGCTCAGAGGCAGAGATATCTCACCCCTGTGTCTAGACCACTGCCATCCCCATCAGGTGCCAGCTCTGGGCTGTGTGGTTGTGTTGTATTCAGGGATATGCACAGAGGACATGCAGGATGGGGAAGGGGCTGACTGAGGATGGTTTTTTGAGCACAGCACCTCAGCTGCTGCTGGTCTGTAGGTCTGGGTTTGATGTGCTCCTGCAGTTGCAGATTCAACATGAGAGCCCCTCTGGAAGGCTGGAAATAGCTTCATTTCCAGATACACATCTCAGTGGCATTCCTCAGCTCAGCCTGAGCTTAGCCTGGGTGGTTTTTTTGCAAGCCAAGACATTTCTCCTCTTCCCTGAGTCAGCCATTCCCTGGGGACCATCCCTGTCACCCACAGATGCCCTGAGAGTCAAGCACAGGTCCCAGGGTGAGCAAACCAACTCTGGTGTGTCTGAACTGCCTGATTCACAGAGGCTGAAGGGCAAAGTTAATTGTAGGGGTGATGGCTGTGACCTCTTCCCACTGGTGAACTTTAGACTGTAATTTCCAAGCTGGGGAAAACTGAAGTGATGCCCTGACTGATACATTCTCAGTGGACTTGAAAAAAAAAAACGAAACAAAAAAATCTCAGGAAAGCAAATGAGACATTTGGAATAGTAAAATGTCCCAGGTTTTAGCTGAAAATAGAATTTGTGGCTGCCAGGGTAGTGTGAGAGGAGGAGGTGAAAGCCTAATTGGGCTCCTTACCATCCTCCAGATGCCTCCCCAGGTGGTTGGGTGCATTAGCTATAAACCAAGAAAAGCCAGCTCCTCTGGGAGGTGATAAGAGCAGATGAAACAGTAAATCATTAAGCAGACACAGCGTAGAGCACCATAATAAACAGGGGGCAAAGAGCACTAATGACAAGCCAGCAGAGACACGGAGGTGTTGCCAAACGTGCAGGCTGGGTGGTGGGGGAAGGGACACAGTCAGGCTCAACAGGGATGTCCTGGGATGGTGGCTGTGGCCACCAACACCAGCACCCACTGGACGTTGAGCTTGTTCTTTTCCCTGCTGGCTGTGAGCATGTCTCACTTCCTTTGGAGCTACAGGGATAAACAAGAGCTGTATGCCCCAGGGCACAAACATAACTGTGGTTGGTTTTTCCCCCTGTGCTTACCCATGGCATGCTTTCAGAGGAGGAAGAGAAGCAGGAGAAATAGTTTTGCTGGTCACGTGTAGATGCTAAGAGAAGGTGGCAGAGAAATTTTCCTATTTTTACAGCCGCCTGTGAAAGTCTCCTTTCTCACTCTAACCAGCTGGGAAAGAGGTCTGTGTTTTGTAAACTATCTCACAGGTGCACAAGCTGTTCGTGACTTTGTTTCCACACTGGGAAAAATATTTTGAAAATGGGTGATATGCTGTTCAGCCAATCCCTCTGGGAGGTGGAGGGTCAAGCACCCAATGGTGTTATGCCACCCTTGTGAATAAAGCTATAAAAACTGAATTATATCATTAAATAGAGCCATTCTCTGGACTTCGAACCCGACCCTGAATCCGTGTCATTCTTTGCGCCGTCTTGGTACAACAGCGACAGTCACGTGCCATATGCTCCTTGCTGTCAGGCAGGAATGGAGACCAGGAACCCCAAAAGAGTCCCCATCACCCCCTGAGCTCAGCCCAGATCACATAAGCACTGTAAAGTGGCTGTGCATACCCCATTTAGCTGATCTTTCTATTGTGATTGATCAGTATAATCTTCAGGTCATCCCAGTGTGACTGCATCGATCTCAGGTGGGAAACCAGCAGGCCCCACTTGATATCAGCCATCAGTTACATATTTGACTGTATATTGCTGTGGTTGTGTTATAGCATCAATATGGCATGATATGGCTGCAATCCTTCTTGTTGTGGTATTCTTGGATGGGTTTGGTTCTGCTTCCAGTTATTACCCTGATGTTATCCCATTCTTCCTTGTACCTAATCCAAATTTCCCCTCTTTCCATTTAAAGCCATTATCCCCATTTCATGTCTATGATGAGATTCTCTACTCACCCAGAAAATATAGATTTTTCAGCCCTCTCCATGGCTTGGGAATGCTGCTCCCTGAATCACAGGGAAACAGGTGGATGCTCCCATTCCCCAGTTGCCCCTTTCAAAGGACTACAGAGATGATTGTATTAACCCACTGGACTGTGCCAGCCCTGCTGGTAAACAGCATCTTGCTTTGATTTTCTGTTTAATTACCCAATGCACCCACTGTCAATAAATCTTTCCTTTTAAGTCATGAAATAAGGCAGAACCTTGCAGTGCTAATAGTGACCTGCAAAGCTGCCAGCCCCTACCATACCCTTGCCATGCACAGCTTTTCCACTCTTGGATTAAACCCCCCCTAAACTCATCTTCATGAGCCCACTGGGACAGCTCAGAGATGCTTGGTGAAGGCAGGAATGGAGACCAGCCTGGTGGCACTGCAGGGACATCGGCCCCATGCGCTGCCACGTGTGGCTGCATGTACCGGGGTGATGTTTGCACATGGAGCCAATGTTTGCTTAGCTCGAGCTGCTGGATTAGCTGTTTGGTTAAACCAGCTCAGATCAGGCAGGTTGGTTGCAGGGATTTAGGAGATTAGTTCTAACCCAGTGGATTTTCCTGCTCGGGGACAGATTCCTCTGGGAGATGGTATCTGCACAAGCCGTGGACTTCAAGGGATGAAACAAGGTGTCCCTGGACAAACCAACCTGAAATCAGATATTAATAAAGCCAAAGAAGCAACTCCCTCTCTCCAAGGCTGACAGCAACAACTCATGTTTAACCCCACATGCAAATCATCCCTTGTGCAACAACAGAATAAGAACATTTTTGGTTTATATTTTCAGCAAGTGGGGACTGAAGCCCAAAATGCTGCTGGGGAAGGTGGTTTCAGGATAACCAGGGCACCTGGGATGGGGAGGTCAGATCCAGCTCCAAACCATGCAACTCCTGCTACGTGGAGGGAGAGCATCCACTCCACAAGGGAGATGGTTTCTGCCCAGCATTAAGTGTGGATTGGCACAGGGAAGTTACTAAACAGAGAAGGAAGTCCTGGGCACCAGCAGCACAGCCTTTGTTATCAGTTAAAACATTCCTAATTGCCCGGCCTGCCACCACTTCACATCAAGGCAGCCCTCAAACATATGGTCGAGCTCACATGAAAGAGCTGATCAGTTCTCAACCTAATTAAGCAAACAGCACACAGGAGCTGGCTGGGTCTAATTGCTGTAATTCTCCCAGGAAATGGGTCCCCCAGCATCCTGCAAACCGTGCGTGTGTGCACTCCAGCACAGAGGCTCCAGCAGCTTGCTGCAAATCCTGGTTTAGGGATGCTCAGGAGAGGGAAGAAGGAGTGTGAGCAGATCAGGATGCAGGGAACAAGTTGGTTTGTTTGCCCAAACCCACAATGTTTTGTTTCTGGCAGCTTTTGGGGTATTTTTGAAGGTATATTTTTAACAAAATGCTTTGCTTTGTGGAATAGATGCAGGGTATTTTTTACCTCTTCCATGGCCTGAAATAATTCCAGAGATTTTAAAAAATTTTGGAGTTTGCACACCACTTCCGTGGCTGTTCAAGGAGCTAAAGAAACACACTGGTGTTTACCCCTAGACATTCCTGTTTTCCCTGTGTATTATCTCTCCTACCTGGTCCCCAAAAGCCCACCCTGCCCTGGTCTGCTGCAGGTCCTTATGCTCATACTTGCAGAAAAGCAAGAAAAGCAGAACCTACTGCTGGGAGGGATCCTTGGAATTAAAGGTTCAGGCTGGGATGTGTCAGAAATTGCAGCAGATTTGGGGCCTTTTTGAAACAACTGTAGCTTTTTTTGACATTTCCTAATCTTGGGGCAAGGACCTCAGAGAGGTCCCAGGTGTTCCCAATGCTCCTTCCTATTCCCATGTGCTTGGTCAAGCCTTCTCCAGTTCTCCCTGAAAGGGAAATCCTATTTTTTTTCCAGTGTTATGCTAAATAACTTGTGTAACTTGAATAATGACATTGCTTTTCTTTGCCTTGTAGTCAGAGAAGGTTGACAGGATGGCGAATTTTAAGGGTCACGCACTCCCAGGCAGCTTCTTCCTGCTCTTTGGGCTCTGGTGGTCTGTGAAATACCCACTGCAGTATCTCAGCCAGAAAGTAAATAAGAAATCCTACCGGACTTCTTGTTTCCAGCGTGTGGATGCCATTGAAGGAGGAATCAAAATCTTCTTTTCTCTAGTAGGTAAGGGTTATATTTCACTTGCTATGCCAGTATTCACCTAGCCTGCAGTGATGACTGTACAGGAGCCCTGACTCCAGAGAAACTGGTCTAGATGTGGAAGGCCAGAGAATCTTTAAGGCTGGAAAAGACCTCTGAGATCATTAAGTCCAACCATTAACCACTGCCAGGTCCCCCACTAAACCATGAACCTGACACCACATCTACATGTTTTTGAACACTTCCAAGTACAGACTCGCCTGGGCAGCCTGGATGCATCCTTGATGTCCATCTTGCCTTGATCCCTGGTATAGTTTGATGTGGAAAAGCAAGTCTCATACCCCTTCCCAAAGCTGAGCTGTCATTAAACACAGGCCTGATTTTTCCATCCAGTCTTTTCTCCCAAATGCAAACTCACCAGCTCCTGCTTCAGAACCCCCAGCAGCAAGGAGTGGTCTCAACCACTGCAAATAAACTCCCAGAAACTCCATGCTCTTGGGTGTCCTGCAGGGATGCTGGCGGAGCAGTTTGTCCCAGATGGGCCCCACTTGTACCTGTACAGCGGGGAGAGGCACAACTGGGTGAAGCTGATGAACTGGCAGCACACCACCATGTACCTCTTCTACGGCCTCTCCGGGGTGGTGGATGTCCTCACCTACATGTCCCAGGCGGTGCCGCGGGGTCTGGATCGCCTCATGTTGGCCGTGGCCGTGTTCGTTGAAGGTTGGTAGAAGGTGGGGCTTAATTTGGGGAGGGATATTGGGGACCAAGTCAGAGAAGGACTAAAATTTGCCTGAGATATTGCTCCAGATGCCTCTGGAGATAAGACACATTGTAGGGGATGTATTATGGCAGGCTGGGAGGGAATGAGATGGGAAATACAGCCACGGATAGATTCAGGTTTGGGATCTCTGGGGCAAAGCAGCAGAATGAGGTTCCTTGTTATGACAAACAGCCGGTGGACTCTGCATTCCTCTGCCATCCACAGGCTGTTCTCCTGCCCCACGTTCCCCCCGAGAGCCATTAATTGCACTGCAGGCAGCATCAGCCTCATCTGCTTGTGTGGCACGTGGCAATTTGAAGTGATTTATTCTGGCTTCAGCACATCATGAATATCATTCTGTCCTCAGGCTGCCTTGCAAGTTGCCAGCCGGGATTCCAGACCCCTCTTGGATCATAGACTCATAGAAAGACATGGCTTGGAAGGAAGCTTAAAGATCATCTAGTTCCAACCCCCTGCCATGGGAAAAGAAGGTCATGTTTATATGGAAACCTCCTTAATGAAGGCACAGCTCCTGTTACTTTCCCGATCACAGCAGTTTTTGAGGCAGCAGCAGCAGGGGCAACTCCACATGCACAGTTTGGCATGTAAGGAAATCTATCATTTACAGCTCCCAAAAAATGGTGAAGTTCAGCAATAAGAAAGAAGGACATGGCAGAAGCCTGGCTAGAAGGGAGGGGTTGTCTGAAGAGGTGATGGCACAGACATGGGAAGAAAACTACCCTGTCCTTGGTCCCTGTATTGCTCAGATCCTCCTGCCCCAAGGTTGGGCATCTCATCCTTCCAGGATGTTGGGATGCCAGGAGGCCTAGGGGATGTTTCTATGTGGAGTCCCTTCTTTTTGTGGTGGCCTGTCTCAGTTTGCCATCCAGACAGGTGATTTGCTCGGCTCAGTGGCCATGGCTGTTGTTGTGAATGCTGCTCTGAGCAGGGCTTGTGCTTTGGCAGGTTGTCTCTTCTATTACCACGTCCTTCACCGCCCCATGTTGGACCAGCACATCCACTCCCTGCTGCTCATCACCATCTTTGCCGGGGCTGGCAGCACCCTGCTGGAGGTTTTCCTGCGTGACAACATTGTCCTGGAGATGTTCCGAGCCAGCATCACCATCGTCCAGGGAACGTGGTTCTGGCAGGTCAGTTCTGCCTTCCCAGAGCAACAAAGCAAAGGGAAAAGAGGAGAAGGAGTCGTACATCACGTATCAATCACACATCTCCCAAGGATGATTTTGCCAGGCTCACTTCATAAATAGCTCATAACCCAGAATGAAAATTTACTTATCACAGGTCATCTCTGATGGCTGCTCCTGCTGCAAGAGCTGTTTGTCTTGGCTTATTGCTCCTCCAGGGGGAAGAGTGAAAGCAAGTGAGCAACATTTTGCAGTATCTAACGACCAAGTACTAATTGCTTAATGTGTCTAATGCACCCTGCAGCCCTCCCTCTGGTTTAGTGGAAAGACACAAACCTCACCAGCAATAAAACAGCTGAGTTAAAATACAGCCAGCTGCTTGCTTTGGTAGGAGTTGGAGAAGCAAAGAAATCAGTTGGAGATAATTGCTCTTAAAACTAAGCTGTCAAAGAAAATCCCAAACTAACAAAAAAAGAAACAAAAACCAACCAACCAACCAAAAACAAACAAAAAACCAAACAAAAAAACCCACCCCAAACCCAAACCTCTTTCCCTTCTCTTTTTCAAGGCTGCACTAGCTCAAACCAGCCTTTATTCAGAGGTTAAAAACTGGGCTGAGCTTGTAAAATACTAAATCTGGAGTTCTTAAAGAATGCTTGGAGTTTGGAATGCTGAGGGACAATTGTATCTGGATATTGAACAGAAAAAGAGGTATCTTGGGCACAGATTGGCTTTGTGTGACCTCTCATTGCAAGGATGGACTTCACTCTCTCAGCAAAAACCTCTGTCCTGGTCAGGGCTCAAGTTCCTTGGTTACAACATGAATAAAGGTAATTCATGTGAGGGTGGTGACTCTCTGGCACAGGTGGTTTAAACCATTCTGGGATTCTATAATTTTTTTCCCAACATAATAAACTTCTTGTTCCACCCAGATCGGTGTTGTGCTGTTCCAGCCATGGGGAGGTCCAATGTGGGATGAGAACGACCACAGCAATATCATGTTCCTCACAATGTGCTTCTTCTGGCACTGGGCAGCTGCTGTGGCCATCCTGGCTGTAAACTACACCCTCACTTACTGGTACGGCTGGGACGGGGGCTGGGACAGGAACTGGGGCAGGGCTGGGGTGAGCAGGCAGGGCGGGGTGTCTGCAGTGAGACACAGATGTAGCCCAGGCCTTCCTGCAGTGCAAAGTCACAGCCGAATAAGCAGTCCCAGACTACTGCAGGTTTCAGGGCCCAGTATTTGTTGAGTGCACAGAATGCAAAACAGTGTCAGTGAGAGACACGGGCATTAAATGGGGAGAAGTCAAACAAGTGAGTCCCTAGAGGTGCTCCTGGAAGTCACACTGCTTGTTTTCCTCTGCACTGAGTGCTGAAGTCAAACCTCAATTTGATAGAGACATCAAAGCGTTACCAGGACCCCCTGACACCTTGTCCCCTGCCTCACAAGGACTTCAAAGCAGTTGAGGGTCACTGAATTATTAGAGGTACAAAACCTAAAACATCACCAGCCCCCAGTTTGGCTTTTCCAAGGGGGTGGGAGGATTATCCCACTTTTAGGGATGCTCTAAGGGATGCTGTGTGAGCTACAGAATGGAGAGTTCAGTCCATGCCATCAAATAGATTTTATGCAGAACAAAAACCACTCAATTCCCCATCAACAGCATTTTAGGACCTCTAGAATGAGGGCTTTGGTGAGTGGCATTAGGTTGGGGATTTTTCTAATAATGATTTATTGCTCCTGTGTTACAGCTGTCTCCATAGGTTCAGAAGAGGCAGTGGAGAGCCCTACATCAGCCTGGGGGTCCGGCAGCAGAACTGTGACAGCAGCTCCCAAGCTGCCTTCTTGAATGGCTCTGATGAAGAGTGAAGAGGGTGCAAACTCCTGCTCCAAACACATGAACAGTCCTTTTTCCAGAAGAAAGAAATCTAATGAAATATTTATGTTTTGGAAGAGTGAGAAGTGCCCCACGGTGCTGCTGGGAGGAAGGCTGAGCACGCAGGGGTGGCTGCCCTCCATCCATACCTGAGTATCTCTGGCTCGGACACAGGCACAGCTTGAAGTGATTTTTAGCAGCAAAAGAAAGCGTGGAAATTCAACATGACAGGATTGCTTCATCCTGTGGGCTCCCCTGTGTGTTCCCATAGGGATGGAGGGCATCCTTTGGCCAGCTGACTTTTCCAGGAGCCTCGAGGCTTTGACCTGCTGTGACTGAAGTCAGGGAAATCTCCAGGCTGAGGTCATGCATCTCTGGAGCAAGGCATCACCCCAAGGAGAAGGAGTAAGAGAGTGTTGAATGTGAGATTATGGCAATTTTTGCAGTACCAGGGCTTGGTTGCACACAATACAATATTATTACTGAAGTTTTGAACTAAAGAGGGGTTTTGTTAATCATTTTCATGTTCACTTAAAGACTAAGAGAGTGAATAAATGTGAAATAGAAATCTTTGCTGAGCTGATATCCTTAAATTTAAGACTGATAAATTATAGAGTGTGTAATAATAGCTTAGAAAAATCCATCCCTCAGACCTGCAAAGCCTGAAGGACTGTAAGATACATAGCTAAGCAGCAGGGATTCATGAAATGTCCCAGTTTTCCATTGAAAATAAACCCCCTCAGCTTGGAAAGCAAGATGAAACAAGCACATGGTTTGTTTTTAGGCTGCCTTTGCTAGCTAATTTCTTGCAAAAAGTGACTGAAAATGTCACCTCCTAGACAGGAGGAAAATATGCTAGTTGTGAGTAAGGGGATTAAAAAAAAAATTGTATTTATATATATATATAAATAAATAAAATAACCACCAGCACGAAGTAAATTGCAATTGTACATGTCTCAAACCCCAGGGCTGGAAGGACGCTCTGCACTGAGATCTTCTCCCTTCTGTGTAGTGGGGGATGGATGGCAGGAGATTTTTGTGCTCATGTTCATGACTGCACAGAAAAGCAGCTCCTGGCAGGTCCAAGGGAAATCAAAGTTTGTCTTTTAACCCCTTTTCCTTTGTGCAAAGAGCCTGTCACAGACTGCAGAGACTACAGCCTGGATTGTACTGCCCTTTAACGAAGACTAACTAGCTCCCCTTGATGCCAGCTTTCCTGTACATCCCCTGCTAAGCCAGTT
The DNA here is from genome assembly GCF_009650955.1 of Corvus moneduloides. Classification (NCBI taxonomy): domain Eukaryota; kingdom Metazoa; phylum Chordata; class Aves; order Passeriformes; family Corvidae; genus Corvus; species Corvus moneduloides. Next base: position 188,991 of record NC_045500.1, on the reverse strand, counting down.
TATTTTGCAGGGCTGGATACTGGGAGGTGCAAACAGACTGGGCGTGATGAGAATGAAGCAGCAGAGCTGCATCTCCGTACATCCATCCCATAAACTCATGATTAGGTCTCATGAGTCGTAACCACTGAGCATGAGGAGTATTTTGTAGATATTTTTTTTATCTGCCGAGGCAGAACAGTTTTTCCAAACACCACGAATTCCTCTGGCTGCTGTGGGGAGACACGGCCCATCCTGCAGATGCCACATGCTAATGGCAGAGAGCCCCCCGGGAGGAAGGGCACAAACCGAGCTAACGGGAATGCTGCAGGACAGGGATGGGCTCATTGAAGAGCAAAAAGGCCTTTTGTGATGGTCTGAATTATTTCTGGTCTTCTCTGAATTATTTGCTTTTAGGAAACAGCCCAAGCATCCCTATTTTCACTGAACAGCCAGGGGAGGGCAGCAGCTGCAGCTGGACCAGGAACGGATCCAAGCTGGATGCAGTCATCTTCCTCCTTCCCACCCCCAAAAGCCGGAGGTTTTTTCCACTCCAGGGCACACAAACGAGAGCTGACTTTGGTTTTTAAAAGCACTCCTTGCTTTTGGAAGTGGGATAGTGTTTATTTAACTCTTCACAGCTCTTAATCAAGTTGCTGTCTCCTTTCCCCCCTCCTTTCTTTGGCCCCTGTCACTGTATGGCCACAAAACACCTTTTCCCTCCACAGCACCCAGAGTCTGGAATAGTTTCTGTTTGCCTCATTAACTCCCTGCTCCTACAAACATTCTAGGCCTGTCAGCAGAGCACTCACTAATTTGTTTTCCAGCTCTGGAGCACATTCTTTTCCAAGGTATGAAGGTCAGCAAAGGAGGAGAGATCCAGCCTGTGATTAAGGAAGGAAATACAGTTGGGGTTCATTTCTGCGTGAGAATTAATCATTTTTATTTTAACTAAAACCAGTTTGTAAATAGTTTAGGTACCAAAAAAGGTATGAAGGTGTTTGGACCAGTGGTACAGAGATGGTTTATTATACGGAGGTGCAAACATAAGCCATCCTCACATTTATTTCTTGCGTGATGGATATTTTAGGACAGGCCTAGATGAAGACTTGCTTTTAACACAACATTAACATCAAACAGATGCTCTGGATCATGTTTTTTCAGCATATAATGTTTGGACTTGATGATCTTGAAGGTTTTTTCCAACCTAAACTATTCTATGATTCTATAAATTGAGTTCAAGTGTCTCTGCACTGGACCCATTGGCCATGCAGCTGGAGTGGGCTGGGGCTGTGTTTGTATCCACATCCACACTGATTTTAAAAAGACCAGGATGCCCTGGGTGGTGTCTCAGGGATGTTTTGTCCTTGTGTAATTGTAGCCTGATGTTCGATTTTGTCACTCAGGCGTCCTGCTCATCCTCGGCCGGAAGGAGCTGCTGATCCTCCCCTTTTCTTACAAAGGAGCCCAGACAACACCCCCAGAGCAGCCAAAGGTCCGGGCAGCTGCACTTCCTGCAGCTGGAAAGACAAACCCTTCATCAGGAGCCAGCACAGCCCGTCCACAAGCCACTCATTCCTGGGGCAGGGATAGGATCTCCCGCTGCCAGCCCTCACAGCCACTTCTGCGTGAGGCTGAAATGAAGGTGTAGCAGCAGAACAAGCCCTGCCTCTGCTTTTACCACCTGCTTTACCTCCTGTTGCCTGTTTATGAAAGCTGGTGTTAGCATTCATCGTAATAATAGTAATAATACTTTGCACTTCCCAAACAACCATCCATCTGCAACACTCGAACTGCTGGCAAACCTTTAATTAGATTGTGCCTCCCACCACCCCCAGGAAGGAGACAAACATTACCACATTTTTTCATTAGCACTGAGGCTGATGATGAACCTTCAGGGCAAAGATGTTGCAGTTACAGCTGAGAAAAAAGAAAAAAGAAAAAAAGAAAAAGAAAAAAAGAAAAAGAGAAAGAGAAAAAGAAAAATCCAATTCAGTTCAGGGTTTAGCTTGAGGACATTAGAGGAGCTGGAGAGGGTCGGACACAGCTCTGCCACCCCCAGACTTTTCCTGGGAGTAAGAATAGGTATATTCCCTAAGGAATTTGAATGGAATTGCATCCATTTGTGCCCACAGTGATTTTACCATGCACGGAGTGTCAGTGACCTGCTAGGAGATTTGGGGGCATTTGCCATCTTTTCCTGGGTCCCCCTCACTGGGTTGTTCCCAACCACCCATCAGAGTTAAATCCCCATTTTCCCCATGGGGATGGTTCAAAAGAAACCCCTTTTTCTAAACTTTTTAAGGCACTGAAAACTTCTTTCACTCTCTGTAACTTAAGTTGCCCTTTTCATAGAAGCTTTGTCTCTGGCCTTTACTCTTTGCTGGCCCTTTACAGAAAAAAGTACATTGATCCTCTGAGTAGATACTTTCCAGCTGGGCCCCGTTTCCTCCCATCACTCTCCAGCTGCTGCACTCCCACCTCATTTTTCCCCACTTTCTCCAAGGGCTTGGCTCCTCTTGTTTGGGAAGCAGCTTCTTGCCCTTTGGGGTAGCAGTGTGTAGGGGTGGGTGGTTGCAGAAAGGAAAACTGAGCTGGAAGAGGTCCACTTTGGCAGATGGTGCTGCTGTTTTTTTTCCAGCAAGAAAGGTAAGGGGTTTGTCCTCATTATTTTCAGGGTTGGGTCTGTAAGGAAGAACTCCTGTGAGGGTTGTATTTCTCCCTATGCTTGGATCTAATGTTGTACCAATTTCCTAAGCTTAAGCTTGGGTGAAACTGCATTAGTGGAAGCCCCTTTGCTACTGTGGGCTCCTCAGGACCCTTTTGCAGGTGTGCTCATCCCTGTTCCACTCATCCTGCTTCTCAGGCACCGTTGGAAGTGAGCAGTGCTGGATGTACAGCACAGCCTCTTGTTTTCCTTCCTTCCTCCCACTTGATATGAAGATAATGGGAATAAAAGGCTCCTGGCTATGGCTTGGTGGCTTTTCTGGCTGTGCTGGACCACAGCCCATCACCCTGGGGAGGCTGCTTTGCTTCCAGTGCTGCTCCAACCTTGGCTCACACGTGTGGCTCCAGGCAGGGCTGGTCCTGCAGGCTTGCTCGGGGTGGGTTTGGCAGCACGAGTGAGATAAATGCACAACTTCCTTGGAGAACTGCTGGATTGGGAATGTGGCTGCCCTGGGGTCAGGGGCCTGGGCAGTGCTCTGGGGTGATGCTGGGTGTTTCTGCACCATCAGCTCAGGTTTGTGGAAGGACATGGGGACACTCAGGTGGCCTGAGGTATTTATTTGCCTGAAGCACTTGCATTGTTCATCTTTGCAGCCATCAGTGGGATGGGCAGCAGCTTCGAGGTGGCTTCTGTCTGTGGTTGCTTGGTGAAGGGCAGCGTTGTGCTTTAGAGAGGAAAAAATGAGTGGAAACAGGCTGCTGTGTCTTGCCTGCCCATCTTTTGGGGGAGAGAGGGCCATGGCCCCCCACTTCTCAGCTGCTGTGGGCTGGGAGGTGGAGCTCACAAAGACTTCGCTCTGCTTTGCGAGCTTCTGGCCCAAAATCTCCTGCCCTCAGGCAACTTTTATAAGATTGGACCCCCTAAAAGGGTTATCGTGTCCCTGGCAACCCAGCTCAGAGGCTTCCAGCAGAGCCCTGTCAGACCTCACTGCCGCCTTATCTCTTCCTGGCTCTTTCCCCAGTCACCCCCAGCCCCACTGTAACAACTGAATATACGTGGTTGCCATGGGAACAGAAATTGGCTGCTTATGCTGATTTTTGTGGCAAACTCCAGGAGAGCTGTTGCTGTTTTTTTAATAGCAGACGGGAGGTGGCCCAGGTTGTGAAAGGTGGTTGACTCAGGGTGCTTCGAACTGGCCCTCAGGATGTTCAGCTCCAAACATCCTGTCTGAGGGGCACCTCCCCATGGTGGCTTCTCCCTTTATCTGCCTCTTCTGAGTAATAACCTCCTTGCTGACACATCTGGAGAGGGAGAAGGACCGGCAGGAGTCACAGGTAAATTCTTCCATCCACACACTGGTGAGCAGCTGTGCCATGGAATGGACACAGCTGTGGGAACTTGGGAAGAAGGCACGTGGGGAGAACCTCTCTGAGAGACAAAGGTTCAGCTTGATGACAGCTGTGGGTGAGGCCGGTGGAAGTGGTGCTGATGGTGCCAGAAATCTCTGGCTTTAGCCCTTTTTTAGGGGAGGTTATTGTGATTTGGAGCCGCATCATAGCAGAGGATGGGAGTTGTTCAGCCTGGAGAGGAGAAGGCTCTGGGGAGCCCTCAGAGCCCCTTCCAGTGCCTAGAGGAGCCCCAAGAGAGCTGGAGAGGGACTCCTGGAGTGTCAGGACAAGGGGGAATGGCTTCCCACTGCCAGAGGGAAGGGTTACATGGGATATTAGGAGGAAATTCTTCCCTGTGAGGGTGGTGAGGCCCTGGCACAGGGTGCCCAGAGCAGCTGTGGCTGCCCCATCCCTGGAAGTGTTCAAGGGTGAAGGAGGATTCACAAAGAGAAGACCCTCCAAATGCCTGTGGCCAGGTGCTGAGCTTGCCCTCTGCACACAAGTTGGCTGTCCTGGAATGCTGATGGTTGCACCCATGGGTGCTTGTATGGAACACTGGTGTGTCCAGAGGGACAGCAGCAATCCCCCCATGAGAGCAAGTGAGGTCAAAATCATGGATGGTGGTGGGTCTGGAGCTGCAATGGCTCCAGGGGAGAGCCTGGGAGCGGGGCAGGAGTGCTGTCCTTCCCAAGCCAAGCCTGAGGAGGCTGCAAGCAGTCAGACAAGGCTCTGTCAGGACAGCAGGCAGCTCCCCTATGGCGATTAAGCAGGAGCTTCACAGCCTGGAAGCTGTGGAAGGAGAAAGGCAGCTCAGGTAATAACTTCTGACTGCAGCCATATTTCAAGTGCTCTGACAGACAGACCAGCTCCCAGGAGGAATAAATAACCTGGTGTCTCTGCTCTTTCCTGGCTGCCACTTACTTGGAGCTAAATGAGCTTTCATGGGAGCGTGGGCTCCAAAGCTGGAGTGGGGGAAGCCAGTGGGGTCAGGGTGTCAGGGCTGGGCTCGTTGGGCTGGTCGAGGGGCTCTGTGAATGTGGGGGGTTGTTTTCCTGTGCCTCAAATACGTGAGCTGTGCGAGTGGACTGTTGCTTGGAAACGTCTGGTTTTGCTGCAGAATAGTGGATGTTTCATAAAAGAAGGAGGGTTGTTTTGTTTTTTGGGGTTTTTTTTTAGTTAGTGAGTTACATGCAAGCTTCTGCTTGTCTGATGGTGGTTTGGGACATCTCTGCTACAAGAGAGATGCCCCAGGACATGGCAGGATTCCTGGAATTGTTCAAAGCCATGTTGGACGGGGTTTGGAGCAACCTGATCCAGTGGAACATGTCCCTGCCCACAGCAAGGAGTCGGAATGAGATGAGCTTTAAGGTCCCTTCCAGCCCAAACCATTCTGGGATCCATGGTGGCTGCTGAAGGGCTGTTTCCAGTTGCCGGGAAGCAAAGGAGACTCGTGACAACTCCCCAAAGCCTTGCTGGATTGGGCTGCTGAGGGGTTGCAAAGCAAAAGGGTCCCTGGCACTGCAAGGAAGAACAAGGCTGCTCTGCTGGGGAGGGGGATGGTCAGGGTAGGAGATTCCAGCTCTGAAACAGCAGATTGGGTCTGCTGGTAACTCAGGTGAAGGGGGAGATGGCAGGTGGGTGTGGGGCGACAGATCCCCGGGTTAATCCCGGATGCTGGCATGGCTTGGAGCAGCCTCTGGAGCTGCAGGTGGGACATGTTTGTCGTTTCTGGGCTCTGGGATGTCTCTGCTCTCCTTCTCTCCACCAGTTAATCATGTCAAATTAATGTTCCTGACAAGTCTCTCGATCAGGGTGCACTCCAGCTTCAGGCTGTTGCCCTTGCAGTCACAAGTAGGACAATGGTAAAATTTGGTTATATATCACGCAGTTGTGCTGTGCTTAAATGGGCTTTGTTGTTAGTCACTTCGGATGTAGATGTCTGTGCAGGGAAAATAAGTGTCCTGGCTGGGATGTCCAGGCTATAATCAGGAAAGTCGTGGGTTCTCCTGGGGAATCAGCCATCTCACCCTAATGTAGGCACCCAAAATAGAGCAGAGAGCCATCCCTGATCCCCAGCTCCTGGCTGGGGCATTTCTCACCTACCTGAAAGGCTGTTTAGTAACTTCCATCCTGAAAGGAAGCCTTAGCACAGATTTGAGCCTTTCCCAGATTGCCTGTGTCCCAGAGATGCAAAGGATGACAATGGTTTCTACATTCCAGTCCTGTGTTTACCACACGGAGCTGAGCCAGTCTGACCCATGCCGGCTCTGCAGCCAAAACCCAACCTGGAACGTCTTGCCGATCTCTCCCTCACCTCAGGCACTTGCCACACCACATCCTACCCTTGTTTTGCAGTGCCTAATTACTTTCTAGTGTGGGAGGACTCGGAGAACGTGCTGGAGTTGTTCATCCAGCCTCTGTAATTTGCTTTGGTATTTATAAACACAACGAGGATGTGATTTGTGATGCAAGGGCAGGTCGGTGTGGAAGCTTTGGGATGAGTAATGCCTTCCTCTGTGCACATCTGAGCTGCAGAAAAGGACTGGAAAGCCCATGAGGAGGAGAAAAGTGAGTCCTCCTTAGCTGGTAGAAGCTTACAGAGAGCAAGGAGAGAGGTCTTTCCGGAGGGAACAAGACCATCCCAAGGTAAAACAATGCTAGAAACTCTTAGATCATTATTTATTCCTTTCTGTGCTTGCTACACTGGGATTTTTCTCAGGAATTTTGGTATGGGCTGAAATACTTTGCAGGATATAAATTTGGTGTACCTTTGCTCATCTCCATCCTTCTTGGTTGGTACTCTGGCATTGATCTGACTTAGTCAAGGCTTTTATCTCTTGTGTCAAATCACCACTTGTGTGCCACACAAAGGTTGCGTGGAATATGCATGAGGCTCTTTTTCCAAGGGGTAGTGGTTCCTGGGTTGCCTCCTCCTGCACAGCCCAGAAAAGCCTTCACTGGCTGGAGGTCCTAATCCAGCACTGAATTCACACCCTGATAATTGCCTCATTTGGAGCAAGTTCATGGTCTAAGCAAATAACTGTCATGTTGCTTTTATTGGTAAAAACTTTGTTGTGTTTCTTCTCCTAATAGCTGTTACGCATTCTTGGGCACTAATGTACTGTTGTGTGGCACGAAGTCCTGATGATTTTATGTGCAGCCACAGGAATACAAATACACACACACAGTGGTGCACAGTGGCAGCTTCCCCGTGCTGATATCCATCTCTGGTACTCCCTGTTTGAGCTGAGCCATGTGCACCTGCTCTGTCAGGATGTGGATCCCTGGGGATGCTGAGCAGCCCAACAACTCCCTTGGGGATGCTTTAGGTTGGCCATCAGGCGCTGTTTGTCCTTGCAGGTCCGGAGAACGAGCCCGATGCCAACAAGTTTTCTGGGCAGTGCCCTCCGGGGCACTTTCTTCTTCGCCTTTGGCCTGTGGTGGTCAGTGCGGTACCCCCTGAAGTACCTCAGAAGGAGAGGTGACGCCGAGGGCCAGCGGGGCCGCGGGCGCGCAGAGCTCTTCGAAGGGGCAGTCAAAGCTTTCTTTGCTCTAGTAGGTAAGAGATTACGATGGTGAGTCCCTGCCCCAATATCTACTAACACAGCAGCCACTCTCCCCACGACGCTGGGGCTGTTTGTAGTGGGAAACCTCTGGCACAGTAGGGCTTGGGGACATGCTTGTGGCACGCCCTGGGACGGGACCTTGCTGTTGCTCTCCTGGGCAAACACCACTATGGCTTCATCCCTGCAAAGGAACACTCCCTCAGATCTGTCATTTCCCTGTGTATAAGGAAAAGTGACTTTTTCTCTCTTTGCCCAGGGATACTGGTGGAGCAGTTTGTCCCCACGGGTCCCCACCTGCAGCTGTACAGCCCCAAGACGCACAGCTGGACTGACCTCACCCCCTGGCACTACTCCACCATCTACCTGTTCTTCCTCCTCTCTGGCATCACAGACCTGATCTCACACTCCCCGCTCAAGCTGCCACCGGGCTTGGACCGGCTCTCGCTGTCCCTGGCTCTGCTCGTGGAAGGTGAATTGCACCTGGTGCTGGGGGAGGAGGGGACACGGAATAAGGAATTGCTGCCGTGCTCATGGGTGTGACGGCTCCTGGGCAGTCTAGGAGCCCCAAAGGCAGAGCTGGAAGGGGTGTGGATGCACGATGGCACTGGCTGTGTGACACTGTCACCCCCTCCTTGCTCCTCCTAAATATGGATTCAGCCATAGCTGGATGCCACAGGGGATGCTTGAGGGATCTGTGCTTCTCCTGGTGGCCAGCAACTTGCTCACTCTGGAGTTACAAAAAGGTGTCATCTCCCCACCTTGGTTGGATGTAGAGGGACAGACCCTGAGACAAAGCTCCCCACCATCTTTTGAGCTCAAGGTGCACATCCCTGTGCTCCTCCTGCAGCCCTGGCTGGGGCACAGGGATCCCCACAGGTACAGGGGCACAGGGAGCTCCGTAGGCACAGGGGTTCCTTGGGGCAGAGCAGAGCCAGTGCTGGGGCTGCCTGGTCATTGCAGAGGGAAGGTGGTAACTGCAGCTGGTGGCTCTCTGGTTCTTCCCCCCAAGGTAGATCATGGCAAGGCCTGGAGCATAGTCTGAGTTTTCAGATGATCTTTTAAGAGAAAAATCCCAGAGTGTCCTTTGCTAACACAGGGTGGATCTTGGCAGGTTTGCTCTTCTGTTTCCGTGACTACAGCAATGCTGTGCTGGACCACCACCTCCACTCCCTGCTGGCCATGGCTATCTTTGCCGGAGTCTTCTGTGCCCTCCTAGAGGTGTTCCTCCGAGACCATATCATCCTGGAGACCTTCAGGACCAGCTCCTTCCTTCTCCAGGGCTCTTGGCTTTGGCAGGTCAGTGTGTATCCAGCATTCTCCTCAGAGCTTTCCACCCAGGAAGGCAAGTGGAGTGGGGCTGCTCTGCCCTTTTAGGCACATCTGTTGGGGTTAAACTTGTAGGCTGTTCAAATATCTTTGTAAATAAGAAGAGGAAATGAGGCTCAGTGCCAGAGCTGCCATTGTGAAGAAGTGCATGTGTAGTGTAGCAGCATGGACAGACCTGGAAATGAATGGAAAGTGGAAATCGGAGCTCCCAAGGGAAGGAAACCGCAATCATGAATTTTTTTAAATTTCGTTAGGTCCATTTTCTTCCTCTGTTTGTTCCAAGTAACTGGAAACATCTGGAAATCTCTCACATAATCACCCAGCTTTTGGTCTAGGGGGAAATGTACAGACTGGCAATGTCACCTTTGGGACGTCATCTTTCTTCAGGATGCTGCACTGCAAGCCCTAAGGATTGTCTGAAGAGAATCCACCTCCTCCTGACACCCTTGTGTCAGTCTGAGGGGGCAAGGGTGCTTGGGGAAGCCAAGGGCAGTGCCCCAGGTGTTACTTGGGGTTATAGTGCCTCTAGTCCACAGTCAGCTGCAGGAGGTGGGCTGAAAACAGGAGGGATGTGCTAAAGCCTGACTTCTTTTTCATCTGTGATCAGATTGGGTTTGTGCTGTCCCCTCCGTGGGGAGGACCAGGCTGGGATCAGAGCGACCCCAGCAACCTCTTGTTCCTCACCATGTGCTTCTGCTGGCACTACGTGGGTGCTCTCGTGGTGATGGCCACCAACGCTGCCATGACCCGCTGGTATGAGGGGTCCTGGTACAGGGCGTGGGCTGGGGTGGCCAAGAGCAATGCTTAGACCCAACACTGGGGTGGGAAATCCATGCACCAGTGTGTCATGGGACAAGGAGTGTGGGTGTCCCTGCATATCCAAGCATGGCTTGGCTGGAAAGGGTGGGCTCCATGCCACCACAGAGCAGCCTTTCCAAGCAGGGTGGGGTGAGCCAGTGGCTCTCACTACCCACAAATCCCTGACCAGTGTCACTGTCTCTCCTGCAGCTGCAATGAGTCCTGCCAGCTGAAATTTGGGGACATCGACGTGGAGCTGGACTGTGGCTTGTGCCTTCACAGAGGGAAGAAGAGCTCCAGTGGTGCCTTGCTGCCGGAGGGCAGCTCAGATGACAAATGAGGCTATGGCGGGCATGGAAATCTCTTCCCTGCTGTTTTAGAGCACTTGACATGAGGTTTTTAATTAGTCTTGATAAACTACAGCAGCACTTGACAGTGGAGCTTCAGAAGTAGGAGGCAGGACCCTGAGCAGAGTGTGGCAGGGAATGCAAAGCCTTTCTTGTGCATCCCTTTGGTAGCCACAAGTTTTTAATGCTGTGAGCTGCAGCCCAGGCTGCAGACTGCAGGACTCGTTTGCTGGTGGGGTCCAACTGGTGTGGGAAATCTATTTTTTAAAAATTATTTTCCCTTCTGCTTCCTCAGAAGGGAGCCAAGCCAGCGTTTAAAGCTCCTGGTGGCTGTCGTTCACTCTGGTGTTAATGGAGAGGGTTTTGTACACAACTGAATGTACAGGGTATCCGTGTTCACCAATAAAGTGCTTTAACACACCTCCTCTGTGGATCTCTTGAACACAATGTTGCAGGCTAAGGCTTCAAAATGGTTTGGGCTGTGGATCAAATATCTGAGGGGTGGGACTATGTGTGATTTAATGCAGACAAATCTGCCCAGGGAAGGGTGGGTGTCCAGTGGACAGAAATGATGGAGGGTAGCTGCTCTCCTGCTTGTTTTTCATCAGAAGCTGAGTTAGGCATGTGATCCAGGGGTGTGGTGGTCCTGGGAGGTGGGATATTTGCTGGGCAGGGGGCTCAGCTCGGAGAAAGACCCTTGAAGCAAAATTATGGTTTTAGCTGGCTGGGGGTGGGTGTACGGATGGCCTTGGTAAGTCTCTGAGAGCCCTGCAGTGGTCTCAGCTTTTCTCCAACACCTCTATTCCCCCCTTGGAGCTGGTCACTTCCAAACAAAACCTTCCCATTAGGGGTGTCTGCCTTGCTGTCGGTGTCTCCTTTTGTTTGCAGGAGAATAGTGTGGGGGAATCCTTCCTGCCATTGAGAACAAAACCGAATTTAAAAGATAGCATTAGGAGGATTAGTGAAAGAACATCACTAATCATCATCCAAAAGTTCATCATCAACATCTAAAATGTTTGTGCCATGTCCTTGGTTGAGGGCTGGGCTGGGTGAATAGGGGAGCACAAACAGCATTGATTTTATCTTCCAACGCCTTTACTGTATTCCCCTAAGAAATGCAAGAGCCAGTTTAGTCTGAAGACATGCCTCCTGGGCTGCACAGGCTGGGAGGAAAGAAAAATCCCCCCCTGGTTCAAACCAGTTGCAATTCCCAGCCCGATGTGAGCTCCCTGGAAGAGGGAGTATTACCTATTTAATTTTTTATTTGGCATTTTTAAATTTTATTTTTGTATTTTATTTTTATATTTTCTCCTTTTGGAGCAGGGCTGGAAGAAGACCAATGCTTCGCATTGCTGGCAGCTGTCCAGAAAAAAACCTTGAGGAGCAGAAAAAACCAAGTGCAGTGTTTTGGGCTCCCTCATTTGGCACCCACACACAGAGGATGGTTAATTGGGATTCTAAAGCAGGCTGCCCTCCTGAGCAATGATTTCTCCAGGATCTGGTTGCCTTTAAGTCGGGCTGATGTGGATCTCCAGTACTGGAGTGAGAGCTTGTATTGTGCTCCATTGAGGTGATGTGCTCCCATTGTTAATAATCCTCCTGGGACTAGAAGTGGGGTCATTGTGTCAAGTTGTTACAGACTGGCTGCCATTAATGGGAAGCTCAGTGCAGAGGTTACAAGCTGGTGTACTGAGCTCGGATTGAAAAGAGGGGGAAAACAATCTCTTTCCCCTTTGATCAACTAATGTTACTTTTTTCCTGGGCTTTTTTTCTGCCCTAATGTTATCTTTGCAGTGCTGAATCTCTTACTGAGGATTTTGCTGCATAAAATGTCGGTTTTGCTGGTGATGTTTCTTCTTTCTTTGACTAAATGGGAAAGCAAATAGTAATCATCCTGCTGTGTGTTTCGACAGGTTCGGTGGGATCACACTCCAAGACCAAGAGGGTTTCTTTGAACTGGGCACCCAAAATTACCTGTTACCATGTTAGGTGATAGAGCTGCCCCATATTTGACATAATGACTAATGTTCCTTGTGTCAACAGAGTAGAAAGAAGACATGAGGTTGTTGAGGCTGTGGCTGTGTTTGTTGAACAGTTCCCAGCTAGCCTGGGTGTGGGATTGATATTTCCTGGAACATCTTCTCTCCCAGTGAAGCTGGAAAGGAATAAAGCTCATTGAGTAGAGAGTCGGCCCATGGCAGGGGGTTGGAATGAGATGATCTTTAAAATCCCTTTCAACCCAAACCATTCTGGGATTCCATGAGTAGGCAAGGTGCAAGCGATTGGTAAAGTCCCCATTGTCCACCCAAAACTGTTGCTGGTCCTGTGCTGTGGACACAGGGGGCCCTGAAATAGGTGAGAGCTGGACACCTTGTTCCATTGGAGTCCCTGCCTCTCCAAGGTGGGTTAGGATCTGTGCCTGGGTGAGTTTAATTACCGGAGACCTCATTATTTATCATACACAGACCTGAGAGGTGCTGTTCCTTTTATTTTCTGACAGAACATTCGATTCCTTGTGTAGTTCCTGTAGCATGTCTGCGCTGTTGATCCCCAGGGAGACGCAGAGATGTGGATGATTTTCTTTTCCCATGGACTGTGGGCTGTGATTCCCTGAAAATACCTTGGCCAGAAAGCAATGCTGTGTCTCTTTGTTGTTCCACATGTTGTTAAGCTTTAAATGATGCACAAGCCAGGATCTAAGGTAATTCTTCCCTGCATTTTACCTTTTTTCTTGTCTATTGGCACACAGAAACACTAAGACCGGTGGTTTTGATGAGAAATATTCTCTGCTGCACAACTAAACTTGGAGAATTGATTGAGGTATCCAGAACACACGTGCTGAAGTGTTTGGAAGGAATAGGGACCCTCGTGCTCCCAGGTTGAATTCACAAGTTGTCTCATAGTAAGGGCTGGGAGAATGTCATGAAAAGGGGGATGTAAAAGTTTTCCCATTTCCACAAATCCTCTGCTGCTGGTAAATGTCAGGAACGGGCTTTTACCCTGAAGGAACTGGCCATGGAAGCCTTTGGAGGATGGCTGGGTGTGATTTGGGAACCCTCTTGTCTCAGCTGGAGGGAAGAGAAATTCTTGAGACCATATGGAAAATTGCTGCTGGACGAGCTGAGGTGCTTTACAGACCCTCTGTACTCGGATCCGTATGCAAAACCTTTGTTACTGCTGAGACTCTTGCTGGAGATTCATGGTTTGAAGAGGAGTTGAAATTAGCACTTCAAGCACCACTAAAATCTACTCTTTCAGCTTAATTATTATACTTAGCTTCCAAACTTAATGCAATTGCTGTTCAGAGGACAATTGGATTTTCTAGGTCATTCATCTCTTCCAGAACTTATAATATTTCATACTTTTTTTTTTTTAATGCATTTCTTGCCTATTAACTCAAGTGATTTAAGAAACAACAGTCAGCAGTACATGGTTTTTTCCTCTATGAGGATGCACAACTTGGATCTCATTCAAGGTTGTGGTGAGGCTGCATCTTGAATAGTGTGTTCAAGTTTGGGTCCCTCACTACAAAGGCATGGTGGTGCTGGAGGTTGTCCAGAGAAGGGAACAGAACTGGAGAAGTGCTACCAAGGAGGGGGAAGTTTTCCAGCTCTGGCTGGAGTAGTTTTTTTGGGAGGCTGGAGGTTCTTGGATGTGCCTGAGTGGTGATCATGAAGTGTTTTGTGGAGAGGAGGCTGCTCCTGCTTGCAGAATGCTCTGGGTTCCAGCAAGAGTTTAACAGTGTAACAGGGGTGATAAATTCATTGTTAATTGTTAATTCATTTCCATGTACTTTGCGAGACTTCAGACCAGCAAACAGTTTGCTGAATGCCTGTGTATAATGAGATGCTCAAATATGATGAGTCTTAAGAGTTAGAATGGCAGTATTGAAAAAGATACAATTTTCCCCTAGAGGTATCATCTGTGGAGTCTCATAGTGCTCACATCACTCATCTCTTTCCTGACATGTCTATGAATGTCAGGTAGGTGTTTCTTTTCCCAGCACTGCTTTGAAAATAGATACCAGTGACTATATTTTGTGGGGGGAAATAAAATTTAAAAATCCAGGTGTGCCAATGTGTTTCACCAAACAAATTTCCCTGTTTATTAACCTTAATAATATTTCTTTTCCCTGCAGGCCATGAGGTGGTTCATGCACTGTGTGAGTGCTAAGGCTGGTGTTAGGATGCCTCATCATGCTCAGTTTCTGCTGGTTCTGTGAGGTGTTTCGAGTTCACAAAGAGCATCCTTCTCAGCACAGTGGAGTCTGATGAGATGGTGATTACACATCTTACTGATTTCCAGAAAGCAACTTGGAAACATCTTTCGTGCAGCTGCTAAAATCTGGTGAACCTTTTTTTCCTCAGGACGCCTCAGCAAACCTGAGCTCATCTTTGGAGTCTCCAACTGCAACAGCAGCCAGGCTTCTCTCTGCCCTCTTGCTTCAGTTGAAAGTTGGGTATAAAGATAAAGAAAGGTTTTTCTAATGCTTAATATCATTATCCAATACTTTCCTCTGGTTGGATTGTGTGTGCTGGGGATATTATTATAATTATATTGGGATCAGCAGTTACTGTGATATTGTGGTGGGGGCCTGAGTTACCTGGATTAAAAGATGAGTTACCTGGATTTGAACAATGAGCTGCCAGCACTACTTGGAAACCCAACTTAAGCCATCAACAGTGCAGCAAAACCTGGAAAAGCTGCTCTCCAGAGCTGGTGCTGGGATGCTGAAAGAACAGCAGTTGCCTCTTTTTCATCTTTCTCTACTGGTGACTTTAATTGCCTCTCATTTCTCAGGGTTATACTGTTGGAAAGTAAAGTACGTAGTTCCTGCATTCATGTGTGAGTGTAGGAGAGAGGTGTTGAGCTTATCAAATAACATAATTTTTACTTGATTTGCAGCATATTTGTGATACATCTGTTCTGCTGACCTGATGTGCTGTCTTACAATGTGCTACCAGTGCTCCACCAGCTGCTCCATCACCTGGTGAGTGCTGTCACTGCCATGAAGGGGTGGGAAAAATGTCCTTTTGTGCTGGGTTTAGGTGGTTCTCTTTTCCCTCTGTGGGCTGCTGGCATCTGATGGACATGGTGCAGCTCTTGTTTCTTCCTTTGTTTCTTCCTCACTGGGAGACTCTATCTGCAACACAATGGACAAAACCCACCTAATTCTGCAATTTATCAGAAAAAAATTCTACCTGGCCAAGCTGTGTCACGGCTCAGGTGGGGGCTGAGTCTTAACTACACCTTGGGCCTCAGCAGTGTCACAGAAAGACACTTGAGTAAATGTGAAATTGATTTAGTTTATCTTGATATTCAAAGTATTTGTCTTAGAATGTGTAATGTTCTACACAGGGCCATAAGAGTGAGTTTGTTGGGTTTTAAAGAGAATTTTAGATGGATTTAAAAGAAAAAACTCTCAGGGGTTTAAAACAGAGAGTTTTTTAGGTTTAAGAAGTTTTTGTGTTGTGCTGTAGTTCTTCTTTAACTTAATGTTGTATCAAAACATTTTTGTTACGGAAGCCTTTGGAAGGTGGGAGCAGAACAGAGGAGTTGGCCCAAAATCCTTGTCTTTCCTAGGGATTCAATGAAGCATGGAAAACACTCAGCTGCTGGTTTTAATTATTGACTGAAGGAAAACTAAATTACCATGTAGATGTCTGTGTACAGTTTAAGTTTCCTGGTGCTCTGTAGCAAATTCCAGGTAAAATTTAGATTTAAATGGCAAAATAAGGACTGGAGATACACTTCCCATCTTAACTCCTGGAGGCACAGCTGTAGCAGTTTAATTAATTGATTTAATCAATTGATTAATTATCACTTGAGCACATTGATTACTTGATTGAACTTCTGTAGAAACCAGTTTTATATTTTAGACCAGCTTTAACAGCAGAACTGGAGCCTCTCAGGCAGCACTGGATGTGTAAACATGACCATAAAGCTCGTTTGTGGTCAAAGAAATTCCTGTTCTTGTTTGGGCAGAGAACGTTTATTCTATGTTTTGTGCTTAATTGGAAGGGGAGAAGCTTCACAACTGAAGATGATTTAGACCAAGTGCACGGGATCTTTGTACAAGCAAAACACAACAGCCTTAAAATACTTTATTTTTACTTTTATTTTTTAAAATTAACTTTTGCTTTACTTTCAATTTTTGCTTTAAGTTTTGCTTTAAGCTTTGCTTACTTTTATTTTCACTTACTGTTATTTGCTTTAATTTTCACCTTTTTATTTTTGCTTTCATTTACACTTATTTTTATTTTCACTTCTACTTTTTATTTTTTAAATATACTTTTAAGACAAAAATAAAAAGTCCAAACACCATCAGCTGCCCCAGACTTGTCCCACCCCAGCCAAACTCCAAACCACTGTCGTTTACTACTGTAAAAATGAAAATTGCAGCCCCCCTCCCCTAGAGTTTATACATTTTTTTAAAAGCCCCCCCCCAGTAAAAGATGTAACACACCACCTACCTGGAACTGTGATCCTCTGGTTTATTAGTGTCTTGGTTTGAAAGACAGGTGTCTGCCAAGGAAGGCAGGAGTCTCCCTTGGAATGGAAGAAAATAACAATTGCAACCCCCTTCCCTCCAAGTTATTATAATTTTGAAATCAAGGGGCTTTTAGGCAAAGATGTGGGAAATAGGAATAGCAGTTCTTTACTATTAGATATATAACCAGTCAAACAAACAGCAATACCTATGGCAGTAACAGCAAACAATCCCAAACCCAGTGCCGGCCTTCTCGGCTGTCAGGCCCTTTCCCCTCGGGTGCAGTTCCGCTCGCAGCCGGCAGGGGCGCTGGCGGCTCCCGGTGAGCAGGGCAGGTGCGATGGTTCCCCCGCGGCTGCAGGGGGCGCTCCGGAGCGAGCTCGGGGAGCACGCGGCACCGGTGCCCCGGGATCCCGGGAAGGGATGGGACAAAGGCTTCACAAACCCTGGGCAGCCGATCCCGGTGTCCGGCCGGACCCTCGGGAACAGCAGGCTGGAACGGCAGGGACGAGCACAAATCCCGGGTGGCAGACGAGATGTATCCAAACTGCGGTGGGAACCCCCCGGAGGTCTGGGCAGGCAGGGTGAGCAGGGCTACAACGCAGCGAAGGCTCGAAACAACGGCAGGGGCAGGGCGGCCACGGCCCAGCTCCCAGCGGGGCAGGGAAAGGCGGGCTTGGGATCCCGGGGTTTCTCCCATAGAAGGGAGGCAGCCAAAGAAGCAGCCTCTCTCTCTGTCCAGATCCCGAGGACTGACTCCCCACACACCCAGGTGAAAGAGATGCCCCCCTCCCTCTGTGGCCAGGTCTTTTGTTTTTCTTAAGCACCCAGCAATTTGTCCCCCTGGCAACATGTATGGGGGAAATTCCTTTAAGAGAAAAATAAAACGGGAGGAGAACTAAAACCCCAACAATTAGGCATCCAGAAACACCCAACATCAAAAATTCTTTCAAGTGAGCCAAATTCTAAGCCCTTCATCAGAAAAAAATCACCGATTTCCACGCTGAAGCTCCTTTTTTCAGCAAGATATTCCAAATATACCAGTAAAGTGTTGTGGTGGATGGACACATCCCAAGTTATATATAGTTAATAGATATATAAATAAATATATATTTACATATACGTATAGTCTGTAAAAGTAAAGAACACTTGAGCATCCTCAACTACCCTTGGAAAAATATGAACTGACAGCACAGGAATAAATGCACCATCTAAACTCAGAGTGTGATTCAGAGCAAAAACTGATTCAACATTCACTTCCACAGTTCATTTTGGGCCATTGGAAATTCAAATATTCTCTGATTTTTCAGGCCTGAAATTAAATTACAAGGACTTTTCTCATCTGTGGCTTGTAGTTCTTGATGCATCACCCTGAAAAAAAATGGATGCTTCAAGTTCAACCCAAAAAGATGGTTTTGGTGTTCACTCTTCAAAGCAAGCAGAAAGCAATTAGGAAAAGGTAAAACAAACAACATTCCCAGAATTATGAGCAGAGAAAGGCACTAAACACATAATCTGTACAGAAAGGATTATTAATTAAGCAACTGGAATAGCTGAAGGCTGGATCTGTGACCAAGCCTTGGGATAGTCCCAGTCTACTTGATTCTCAGGACCTGGAGTGAGCTCTAGTAACTTACTTGTGTCACCAGCAAGGCATAAACCCAAAATTCAGCCCTCAAAAAACCTCAGACTATGGGGTATCCATCCCAGCAGAGAACAGCTGGATCATGACTTTGCCTGCAGTTTATTTCTTTTCCAGCATCCAAATACTCACACGGCCATAAGGAGTGTTTCTTTCCTCATCCCTGCTGAAAACTCATGTCCGTTAACTGCATCTTCACAGACAGCACAAAATCTAAAGCAGAAGATCTTGTTGCAGCCGAAAAAGTGACACCAGAAGATGGCCCAGCAAGGGCTGAGCCCCAGAAAAAGGGCTACACACAGATAAATTTGCCCAGAGGAGGAGAAAAGGATATTTTCTGTGGCCTTCTGTCAAGGTGGAGTAGGGATCCACCTTTAGACATTCTTGACCTCAGATAACAATTCACATAGTTTTTCCTGCCCCAAAACCCATGGATACAAGCAGAAGAGCTGCTGCTGAAAAAGGCAGCATTACATTCGCCCGCCCAGGGACCTGCTCTGACCCAAGCTGGGAGGTCAGTGTGATGCCTTCCAGAAGTCCCTTCCAGCCTTCATTTCTCCAGGAGCCTGCACCAGCTGCAGGATTATGCCCTGCTGAACCACCACACTGGAGAAAACAATTATTCCTCACCTTGCATTTGGAGAGGCCCTGCTCTGTTCTCCACTGCAGGAAGCAGAGGCCCTGGTCAGCACATGGAATAGCCCCTGCCCTCCCCTTCACACACACACCCTGCAAACCCAGGCAGCAACACTAAAAACCCAATCTGAAAGGCCTCTTTTCAACCAGGATGCTCTAAGAACTGGCCCTCTTTGCCAGATGTTCACAAACACACCCTGGAAGCACCAAGCTCAGCTCCAGAATGGCAGGTCTGTGCCAAGTCCCCATCCCAGCAGCCACCCAGGGAGTGGGTGAGATAGCCAATCCTTCTGCTCAGAAGCCTTTACACCACTTTCTCCCTGCAGGTGTTTTCTCTGAAGAGCCTGTGCTTTCAGCTAAAAAGAATAAATCCACCCTGGCACCATCCAAGAGACCAGAGTTTCCCTCTTTTTTGAGCTTGCCATAGGCAGAGCCCTTCCTCTCAGAGACCCTGCAGGAGGGTACACCAGACAGCTGCTACAATATAATCCATAAGGGATATTAAATCCAAGTCAGGCATCTGCATCTCCCTCACCCTTCACTGACGCTGTCTGGAGCACCAGAACTAGAAGCACCCTCAGCTTCTTTGCTGTCAGAGCAATATGTTTTACAGGGAGAGATTTTTCAGAGCCACACACACATGGGATGAGCAGAAAGGTCAAAGCCAAGAGTAAACACATTCAAAGTCTCAGGTGTTTCACTTCCTGCTGCACAGTCAGGCAGAGAAAAGCCCCCGGTGCACAGGCAGGGACTCAGAGGAGGGAATAGATGTGCTCCCTGCCAGGGAATGTTCCCAGGGAGCAGATGAGGAGGAGGAAGAAAATCCCTGCTCTCACATGAAAGCAGGTGAGACGCTCCTGAGAAGTTCCTGCCTCCAGAGTGGCCTCCAGCCCAGGCCCAGAGGATGGATTTTGGACCAGCCTGTGTTGCTGTGGAGACTGCAAGGATGTTGAGGATGCCAGGAGGATCATTCACAGGTAACGTGACTCCCCTTGCTCCTTCTGCTCTCACATCCAGGGATCATCTGGGGAAGTCTAAGCATGGAAATGGAACATTGGCTAAGGTCCCTACCTTCCCACAGCACAGCCAGGCTGTGGGACCCAGACCTCCATGAAGCTCTGACATGGGAGGATGAGGAAGCCTTCAGAAAACTGAGATATCTCCAAGCTGTTCCAGTCAGACCCAGAAATTCTGGAAGATTATTAAGTTCCACAGACTCTGGCCCATCATCTCCTCCCCTTAAGGGTCTTTACCCCCTCCCACTGACACACATCACGGCAAGATTCTGGGGAGATGGGAACACTTCCCTCAGGTCCAGCCCCTCCCACCACCTTCAGCCCCACACTCCAAGCACCACAGTCTGTCTGGAGATGAGCCCAGGGAACCTCCCTGATGCCATCCAGAGACTGATGGTATTTAACAACCAGCTTGTTCAGCCCACAGCCTGTTCTCAAATTGCTCTCAGGAACACAGTGCTGCTGGAAATAAAATTCTACATTAACCCATCCTGGCAGGACACACGGAGAGCCTCCAGGCCAGGGGTTAAGTGCTGCTGCTACAAAGCACAGTCTCCACACAGGTCATTGGTAAATACAGCAAAATGCTCACAGTTTTAACCCACTCACTCTTGCAGAACCACATATACATGAATTAAATCCTTGTTTCTCACAGGTGCTGTGCTCAGCAGAATCTTCTCCCCACCTCTGCAGCAAAGCTACCAGTGCCTGCTGGGATAAAAACGTGAATTTACAGAGAGGCACCCAGAAGATTAAGGATGCTCTGACTCCTGCACTGGAGAAACAGCTTTTGAACCTGCTGCCTTACAGCTCCCTGAAGCTTCCATCCCATGCTGCTGCTGATGATCACAGCCAGGTGATCTGCATGTGGTCCCACTGGGACCTGAAAGCAGGAATGGCTCCACTCACCCTCGCTTTCCCTACCTTACTCTGCCCTATAAAAAACTGTCTTTTTCTGCTCGTCACTCTTGCCCCTCGCTGTGCACCTCTGGCAGCCTTTGTCACCACCACAAAGCCACTGATGCCACTGACCGAGTTGCACCTGCTCTGGACACCACCCAAATTCGTGTGGTGACACCAACTTTAAGCACCACACTCAGGCTGGACCGAAGGACACCTGCAGCTCTCAAACATCTACCTGAAACACCCCAGGTCAAAGGATTAGGAGGGTTTATGTGCTCCATCAGGTGAATGTCACCTTTTGATGGGGTAACAGAGGGAAAGGCTCTGGGCAGTGCATCACCACCTCCTTGAGGTCCTCATGAGCACCTTTAATCTCTTCTGTTGGCTGGGGCTGAATGATCAAAACCACACAACACAAATGTTGCTCTGCACATCAGAGACAAGTAGGGCTGGTAAAATCAATCCACCCACGTTCCATACACTTGCTCCTGTGCACAGAAGGGGCTTGACATCCATCACTATGCCCTTGCAGAAGAGCTACAAACAGCTTCAGGAGAAGGGAGACAAACTGACGCAGCACTTCCTCTGCTCAGCATTCCCAAAGGCCCTTCTCAAACATCCTGTTTCCTCACCAGAGCTACACTGCTCCTCTTAAAGAACTTTTTCCTTAAAATCAGTTTTTGGGTTGGAATGCAGCTCTCTACAACACCCTGCTGCACTGTGCTCTGAATCATTTAAGTGTCGTATTGCCATGAAACTGCTGATATTTCCCCAAACTACCCCACAGCCTGCTGGGATCAGCCCCTTTGCTTGCACAGCTGATACCAGGAACACCTGGGACCTGCCTTAGCATCCATCTTCAAGCAGCTACGTTTCAACATGACTTTTCAGAAGCGGTGTGTTGAGCTTTTGATGGGGTACCCTTCTTTCTTGAACCAGGGTAAGAGAGCAGAGGAGGCTGCTGTTCTGCTGAGTTCTTTATTTCATGGTCTCACAGCTTTCTTGAAGGCAGAGTTCAAAGGGGGTTACATGATAAAGGCAGCAGGCAAAAACAGCTGCTTCTTTTTTTATATGCTCTATACTCTAGACTCTATACTTTTTCTTGCAGAAGTGTGGATTATATTTGCTAACTGACCAATAAGATTAACACACGATTCTAGTTTTTCTTTTCTTAACCTATCCTGGTCTAATTCTAACAGTCGTAACCCTTACACCAGTGTTACACAGGTATTACACAGATTTGCATATACAGTTTCTATCAGTTATTGTTTATGTGAACACTCCATCTAAAAAACGTGAACAGTATAATTCTATCTATATTTTGTCTAAAGTAAAGAATTCTGTGAAAAGGTAACACTGCTGCAGCAAGAACTGTGTCCAAGGCCTCTGCTACAGCTTTTCAATGTTTAAGGCACTCAGCATATATTTCTACTAAAGTGAAAAATCTATATTTCTATTTCACTTTGGTGTGACTTCATGTATCTCAGCTTGTCCAAAGGTTTTAATTCAACCCCTGTGCTTTGGCTTCCCTCTGGGCCTGAGTCCAGAGGAGCTTTCACTCCAACAGCTGTGGTCAAAATCCATCCTAAAGAATCGATCCCAAGTGCTTGGCAGTCTGTGCCAAAGCATGGAATTAATAGACTTTGATTCCAGCCTGATGTATTTATTTTGCAGGACTAATAGAATTTATCAAAGGAAAAATCTAGTACCCAAATTCAATTCTGGAATTCAATCTGCAGCCTCTGTAATTTGTTTCTCTTGCAGGTCACCCTACCTGAGGGCGCAGTCCAAGAATTGCTTTGGGCTGCAGATATGCTTTGGCATAATTTAAAATAAATTTAGTTTAAAATCCAAACTCTTTCCCAAGTAGTTGTGACAAGCCAACAGACGGCATTTTCTAGGACAGCATCTGGTCTTTCCTTGGTGTCTGAATAATTTAACCAGAATATGGAAGTTCCATATTTAAGGAGCCCATGTTAAAGGAGAAACAGGACATGCAAGTGCTTCCTGTTCAAAATTGCTAAACCTTCTTGTTTCCTCCTCTCCCTCTCTTCCTCCAGACCTATTGGGAACTGCACAAATCGATATGGAGGAAAATTAATTCTGTCTATTGACCTCTAAAACGACATTCAAGTGGCAATGACTCGAGTTTTGGTCATTTCACTGACATGTGAGAGGAGGAATCTGTGCTTGAGGTCACACCTCAAGAAGAATAGAGAGGAATGACACACAGGAGCAGAAACAGCTTTGAGCTTTACAGGCTGTTAGTTTTAGGTGTTCTGGAAGAGACTTAAACCAAACAGTTATTTCCCCTCATAAAACAGCAGCAGCAGCAGCAATACAGTGAACACTAGCCATAATTAGCTGATTCCTGCCCTGGGCTCTATGACTTTATTTATTTCAGATCTGGTCATCCACAAGAAGCATCCACGGAAACTGTGTCACTGTGAGGTCTTTTTCCACATCCTTGTATGTAGGAATTTTAAGATTTCCTGCTGTCCTTCTGCCCAGCCCCAGTCCTGAGGCCTGTGGATGTCACAGGCTCTGAGCATGCAGCCAGCACAGGCTGCAAACCAGGCCCGCCCCTGTGGCTCCCAAGGAAGTGCAGGAGGATGGCCAGGGACAGGAACAGCTTGTCACTGCAGAGAGCCTTGGCTCCGCTCACTCCTACAGGCTGTGCCAGCAGCCACCTGCATCCTGGGAAGGGGAGAACCATGCACAGGATCTTCCACGAGCAGCCAGAGAGAGCAGCAGCCCCAGCTCTCCCCGACCTGCGTTCCAGCAGCTGCTTTAACACTATTCAGGATCCAGGCCCTTGGTTTAGCATCCTGCCTCCTCCTCTCCACAAAGGTCATCAGGATCTGGAAATACCACAAAAGACTCCAGGCATGGTTATACATCAATACCTGTACAGTCCTTCTCACTGCCAGGGAAAGGTCTCGTGGGTTTGGCAGGACATGATGGGAAGAGGGGGAATTAAAGCGAGCCCATGAACAAAGAGAAGAAACTATCTGGAAGTTAAAGTGTTTATTGATGTGTTTAAACTTTGTACATTCCCCACAGACCACACTAAGGAGTTTGCAGGTAAATCTGTGCATAGTGGGAAGAAACACGGAAAGGGGAAGAAAAAATAAAGTCACAGGAAAAATAGAAAAAATACACCACAGGTTACCAGAACCTCCAGATTTAAAAAAGCCGTGAGCATTAACACCAACTATACAAGCATTACAAAGACATGATGGTGAGTGGAACAATGCCCCTTTTGGTCTTCTTGGGGCCTATGCATCCCATTTCCCTTAAAGCAGGCAGCATCCCTTTCCCAACGTGTCACTCTCTTCCCTCCCCAGCTAAGAGAGCTCTGTGTTTGTCAGCTCCCAAGGTCCCAGTTATTGCAGTGGTTTGTCATTTCTGGCCCAACATCACCCAGAGAGATGCAGCGGCTCAAAAACCTGCGGCTCTTAATTACTTACCATGTTGGTGAGGCAGGAGAGCTGGGGAAATTAGAAAGTAGTAGCGAGAGGGGGCTGTTAATGCCAGGTGAGTACTGAAGGAAACTGGCTGAGAACAGAGGATTTCAATTCAATACCAGAACTTCCAACTCTAGAGCAGAACTGAATCTGGAAGGGGAATGTGCAGACCCCAGTATGCACAAACCATGTTCTAACATTCCACTAGAATAACTATAAACAGAGATGCTAGAAGCCTTTTAACTCCTTGCCTCCAGGGAGTCTTGATTCCTAGAGTCCGAGCTGCTAAGCAGCAGGGTGCACACCACTGGCATATGAGGATGGGTTTTTTTCTTTTTTTTTCTTTTTTTTTTTTCTCTTTTTCTCTTTTTTTTCTCGTTATAAGGAATTTTGTTAGTTACCATTCCAAATTGCTTCCTTGCTTATGCTGTAACAGCTCCTATCCCTAAATTAATCTCTTTGCAACTCCCAGTGAAATTCACTTTAAAAAAAAAAAAGGAAAAAAAAGAATACTGTTTTATATATAAAAGCCAAAATGACTGAAGAGCCACAACTGTCTCCTTTTTCAAGGTGGTTTGGTACAAACGACCCTCAATATACAGGTGGTCTATCAGAAAAAAAAAATCAACATTTTCCATTTTTATATATATAGAGCTTGTATCAGACAACAGTACAACAGAACTGGTATTTTTCAGATTATTAAAAAAAAAAAGAAAACTACATCTCAGTCAAATATCTGCAATAGATCCATTTTTCCCATTTAAGGAGATTTATATATCATATTGTTATATTATCATTTCTTCACCCATTTAAAAGAATGGAAATTGCAACTCTACAGTAGTAATTATAGTCTTAATGATCCAGGAGTTCTGAATGTAAGATGAAGTCCTCTTGAAGCAACTGTTGGTCAGTAGTTGATCCAAAACACTGGACCACTTTGGCCCTTCACCCCGCACCTTTTCCTATCAGGGCTACTCTATCTTCATCTCTTTTATATCTGCATCTGCTCCAGGTATTTGTAAGTGGGATTCTCATAGCCATGGTTCTGCATCTTGCTCAGATGCCGCTCCTCGGGGGTGAGCATCGGGTCAACCTTTGGAAAAAACACACGAAACTGGTCAAGGAGAAACTTCCAGGATTGATTCCACAGAACAAGAGGCAGCAGACAAGCACTGAATGAATACCATGGTGAGCAGTAAACAGGGAAAAAAGGTAAACTGCAAAAAGTAGTTTGTTTACTGAAGTTGCTTGTTCAAGAGCTGATGCTTCTTGCCCACCCAATCCCCTGTGGGGATGGTCTCACAAATCTGTCATTGCTCAGCCAACACTGCAAATCAGGGACCCACTGCTCTCATTAAAGAGGTTGTTATGATCTCCTGCATGGGTGGGGCAAAGGGAAAAGCAGCTTTCTCTGGGCTCCATTAAGTTGTCATTAGAAATGTGCAAGGAAGAAGGAGCTGCTCTTTAGCATTTGGCCAATCACAACATCTTAATCGTCAATTAGCCAGGGGGACAAATTGCTATGGACTGACTGACTGACTGCCCTGCTAAAGATATCGCCTGAAAAGCTCATTTACTGCTAAATCCTACCCTGAGCCAGCCAGGGAAGCCTAATTGAATCCTAGTGATAAGCAAATGCAGCTATGGAGTGGCAGGTGCCAGCACGGCACAACGGGAACAAGCGGTGATGGTGTCAGCAGGGACAGGGTTAATTCCTACCCAGCCAGGAGCAGAACTGTCCGTGGCCTGGAAGCTCCTGCCATCCTCTACCCCCACACACAACATGTGATTCAACACTGACTATTTTCATCCTTGGTTGTGGAGCTCTTTCTCACCTCCACAATTCCATGGCTGATGGTCCCATACTGCCTCTTCCTCAGCATCACCAAG
Organism: Corvus moneduloides; assembly: GCF_009650955.1. Classification (NCBI taxonomy): domain Eukaryota; kingdom Metazoa; phylum Chordata; class Aves; order Passeriformes; family Corvidae; genus Corvus; species Corvus moneduloides. The sequence continues at coordinate 162,878 of NC_045500.1, read as the reverse complement.
CTGATGACTATAACAGTAGCTATGGCAACTGCAATCACCAAGAGCCCAATAAGGGCACTGCTGCTGAAGCTGAAGTCATCACGGAGGGAATTGTCGTTATCCTGGAGGGAAGAAAACAGAGCAGGCTGAGGAAGAGCAACGAGGGAGATGCACTGCTGAACACCACCTGAAACCTAAGCCATGGCCACTAGTAAGGTCTTTGACCATCTGTGGTATCGAGCTATGACTGATTATACACTAGACAGTGCATATATTTCACCCTTAAGTATTCCACCCCTAAATATTTCACCTCTAAATATTCCATTGAAAGGATAACGAACACAAAATTCTTTCCCCACTCAGTACCTCTGGACAGGCACTGGCCCACATCACTTCCCTATCCCACAAAACACTTTTGCAGTAGGAGTCAGGTTAGTATCTAACATTTGTTCACTGTTTACATCTTTATGAAGAAGGGCTGTACTGTGTTTCACTGTGCATGAGCCCCCAGAGCAGCATCCAGGCACCAAACCCTGAATTCAGTAAAAATGGGAATCAAAATCCAGCTTTAGGAATTTGCCAGTCCCTGGATTCAGCAGCCACAAACGTACCGGCTCATCCACCAGCCCTCCGACACGCTCCGCGTTGAAAATCATCTCCTTCACATCAAGGGTTTCATCAATTACCTAAAAATGGCCACAAAAGCATTTTATGGAAGGATCCACACAAAACAGGGAGGAGAAGGAAGAGAAAGACGGACAAGAGACCTTTAATGAACACTAGCAAAGGCTCAGGACCACTTACCATCTCTCCCCTGCTCTCAACAGCATGGAATGTTCTCAGCTCTTATACAGCCACCAGAAATAGTATTACAACTAATAACCTCCAGACTACCTCAAACTAAAGCCCCAAAGAAAAAAACAATTAAAAAATAGGTCCTAACTTTGGACCCAGAATTTCTGTCACATAAGATCTAACCTGTGGCTTTAAAACAGTATTGAAAGGAAACTCAAAACCTCACTTTTTAATTTTTTTAAACCCATGGAACGGAGGCCAAGTGGCTGTCACTAGAACCTAGAGAATTCTTAACACTGTGGGTAGAGACAATTCCTGCTGATTTGCTCACTTTCAGAGGAAGGTGAGGCCTCTCCTGCCATGAAAAGTAAGTGGGAACACAGATGGAACACACCAGCACTCAGTGTGTTCAGACAGTGAGCTACCTAGTGAAAGTAAAAGGAACATCAAAGGGTCTCTGCTTGGGAAAAACATTCCTAAATCAGAGAATTCTCAGACTCAGACTGCCAAAGATCTGAAGCTCGCTCCTTCCCTCCCCCTCCCACCCTTCTGATGCTAATCAGTATTAAGAGCCTACAATAGTCACCAAACCGACTCCCCCACACCATATGGATAATGAACACACTGACATTTTGTGAGCAGGAACAAGACATGGAAACAAGCCACTGCTATTAATTAGTGTCCAGAGCAGGTTTAGCTTCACAAAATAAATGTGGAGAGCTCACCACATTTTCATCCACCTTGTTCTTGCTGTTAATCACTTTTTCTTCAGCGCCAATCAGCCCATCCAGCTCAGTCATGCCAGAACCTGCACCAGAAGAGCAAGGAGAGCCCATCAGTCCATAAGAACATTTTGGAAGGGTCACCTACTCTGTGTAGAGCTGCCATGGCTCGTGTGTTTAACTGCACAGACTGCTGAGTATTGACCTGTCCTCATGCTGCTGTGTCAGAAGGCAGCTCACAAGCTACAGTGACAAATGATTAGGAGGGCTGTTAATGAGGGGAAATGAGGTGGCAATGAGAGGACCAGATAGGACTCATCACCAAAATCAGGCTGAGGTGTCAATCCAGACAAACTGCACTGTTAAGTGCTTCTGTTAGATGGCCCCAGACAAGGTGGAACACACACTGAGTGCAGTGACGTGTGCAGGTGTCACCCCTGGTCACCAACACCCCTCTGTGACCCTGCATGAAGTGGACACACATCCATCTGCCAAAAGCCAGCACACAGGGAATGCTGTCAGCATCACCCATTTTGGTGGGATCAGGCACATTAGCAAGTGCCTCGGGAAAGAGAATTCCAAGGTCACCCAGAGTGGCTCTGTAATGAGCTGCTGTCCCGTATCTGGCACAAGCCCAGAAACAATAAATCCCAGGGCAAGGGAGAAGCAGAAAACTACACCAGCCTTTGTACCAGAACATTACTACACCATTTCCAGGCTGGAGCCAGCACTGGCTCAGGAGAAGAATATCAATTAACAGAAGGCTCTGCATAAACTGTTTTGATCCAAAGTGTTTATAAATAGATCAGATCAGTAAGAGAGTCTGATGCAAACTGCCCTGACCTGACGGCATGTGAGAACACCAGTGTTCCACTGGTGGCAGGGACAATGTAACAACCTGTGAGGCACCAATACAAAAGCAGGACAGTGAAGCCTCAAACCTGCAGTGGGATCTTTCCAATGATGTGGGGCAAGTTCTACTACAGCACTTCAGGCTTTGCTGGTGACTGCAAAACACCCCCTCTGCACAAACTGCTGAGCTTGCAAGGCTCCCAAGACATGTCAACTGCTGGAATTGGCAGCATGGTCTTTGATGAGATGCAAGGAAAGGCTACTTGGCTCCAAGGCAAGTTTTTACAGTGACAAGCTTTTATTGCCTGAAAATGCCACAGAAGTTACATTTCACTATGAAGCATCTCAGGTTTTAGTGCATCACATTTTTCTTTAGAGGCAGTAATCAGATTCCAAGCACAGCCAAGACTGCCAGTCTGACTTCTCACAACTGTCGAAGCAGGTCACGTTATTATGGAAGTCAATGATTGGGATTTTCGGGAGAGACCAGCCACAAATAGTTTGTACAGAACTACTGGGTCAGCTTTTGGCCTGTGGTTGCTTTACTCCAGCCTCAGGAGCCAGCCCAGCAGTCTCCAGGGCCGAGAGTTCAGCTGCTGCACTGAGCTCTGCTACTTGTCTCAGGGTGCTGTACCAAGTAACAGACCCAGTTCTATGTAGCTCAAAGGCACGGTTTAAATTATACACCTCCCAGGGGAAAAAAACAAAAACAAAAGCACACACCTGCACAAACCCCCCCCAAATCCAAAACTCCCTCGAAGCCCTCGAGCAATTCAATGGAAAGGGAAGGGAGAGAAGGAACACGTGTAGGACAATCATCGTCCCCAGGTCATCAGAGACTCTTTCATTTACCCAGGCAGGAAGAACTAGCACAAATTTAACATCTTCAAGTCAACAAAGCAGCTGTTTAAAAATTTAATAAATAAAAATCAAACTAAAGTCTGTCCCAATTCTTGCCAGAGCAGTCAGCACACTGAATTGGCTATACTGTTCTGCAAGAGGGATGAAGGTGACTTACATTTGTAGAGAAACACAGATAATGAGTATAGTTTCAAGCTATTTAGCCTTCACCGTGTTACAAAACTACGTGTGCTCACATGAAATGGTTATTAGCAAAATCTTTTGCTCTCCTTTGAGACCTACACAGTATATTTGGAACCAAAGGCAGATTAAAGCACTGGGTTTACTCCACACACAGCTCACGTAGCACTACTCTGCAAGAGCCTCCCATTTCTACTCATCTTTCCCTGATTCCATGTCAATAACAGAGACATTACTTAATGCTAATATTTCTATGCTTCTCTTAAAGCCCCTTTTTAGCCAGGCACTGAGCTACTGCAGAATTAATCCTGAGCTAAGGGAGAAAAGGAAAACCACACACACTTTGCTGCTATGGAGAGATGCTACATGTGGGAAGGTGATGCCAAGGAAAGCACAAACATGGAGGAGGAATCTCCTGATTTATCTCTCCCGTACTAGCTGCACTCCGTAAGGACATATAGATGGGAAACAGCCTGTGTCCTGAAGAACACTCATTCCTAGTTCAGTGGCATCATGGGGCATCAAGGACAGGTTCCACAAGAGGCAGAAGAGCCTCTGGACTATTCCCCACGAGCACCGCAGGGTTTAATCTGAGAAGTGTCACACATGGAGAGATGCAAAGCACCACTGCAGACACTGGCCAGGGCCACCCTTCCCAAGGGCTAAGAGCCACTCCAGGCACTCCAAGACCCTAGTGAGCCAATCAGGGAGGAACACACACACAATTAGATGCTCAGACTAGTCGGCTTCTTTGACACTAGGCCTAAACAAGCAAAAGTGAACATTACTGACCTAAGCGAAAGCACAGAAATGAAAATCAAGGTGAGTATGGAACTAAAATGAAGCTATCAAACACACTGAGGAGGTAGGAGAGTGATTGAAAGCACTGTGAGGGAGCAGCTTAGAACCAACCTTTTTTCATTGGATGGTACAAATCCGGCTGAGGATCTAGCAGGAGGGAAAACAAAAACAAAAATAGCAGAGAAAGGAGATTAAGAGAGAAAGGAAAAAAGCCTTGTGCATGATTTCTGACTCAGACCCTGGGAAAAGCTTTTAGTCTACAGCTTTAAGCTCAGGACTCTGTTCAAGCATTTTAAAAATAAATACACACGCACACACCAGCTGTCAACACCCAATGATACAAAAAAAATAGATATATGTATTAAAAAAAAAAAAGGGAATTCCTGCAGCCCTGCAGCAGGTCACAGCACAAAGATTTAACATTACACAAGAATGTTTTTGTTAAAGACTGAAAATTAATTCCAGAGTCAAGACACGCTGTAAAAACTTAACACTCGCTGCAAAATGAAAAAAGAGGACAATTTTGCAAAGAGAAGAATTAGAAAATCAAGAGAGCAGCACAGCAGACATTCCTCGCAGCACTGCTTCTCCAGTGAGTGAGGGGTCCTGTCAGGGCAACTGCTTTACTCTACATCACCCAAAGGGATGGAGCTTTCTCTGTTCCAGCTGAGCCTACTGTCTAAGGAAAACCACCAGTGAACCCCATGTTCAGCTCCACATACCTTCACTTTCAGGCAAGGCTGGGAAGGTTTTCACCTGGAACGGGCGGAAAGGTTTGCCATCCAAGGGAATTTCTTCACTCTCCTCAGAGCTCACTCTGACATCCACCTGCGACTCAGAAATGGAGGATGTGAACTGATCCATGTCTGCACGCTGCTCCTGAAGGAGCTCATCTGAAAGGAATAAGAGGAATTATTACACAAACCGCATGAAACCTGGCAGGGACAGAGAGGGGCAGATGGTTTGAACCAGGCTGAGGCAGGGCTGCAGGGGAGCACTGCTCAGGGATGCCAGGTTATTTTATTTTGCATATCTCATCTGGAATTCTCAGTAAAGGCATTGGTTAGAAATACATTCAAATAAGGGCCAAGAGGTTTGATGTGGCAAGAGGTTTTGGCAAGATGGGATTAAACTATAAAGGGAGAAAGCATCTGGGGGTTTTTTACAGATCTTTTTAATCTCCCTTAGAGAGACAGCTTTGCTATTCTGAACACTGTTGATTTTTTTTAAATGGACAGCTAAAATTCTTGGGAACAAGCTATTCTGACTGGTTGTTTTGTAACATCCAGAGAGTACCTTCCCTGAGCCCAAGCACTTGTTGTCGAGGGCACCCCCTCAAAGGAGATAGCAATCTTTTGGGAGCTCAGTGGATATAAAAACTTGCGAGTCTTAACACAGCAGCATAGGGGCTGGCACACACACTCACCAATCTCATCCTGGATTTCTTCAGCCACATATGGCACCTTGTAGAGCAGAGACAAGCTTTGATTCATCCGCTCCTCAATCACATGAAGATGTGTCATCACCTGCAGATGTACAAGAGTGTGTTGGAGTGAGCAAAGACTGTCAGTCACTTCACAGTACCAGTTCTTTCCTTGCTCAATAAAATGTCTATTACTGGGGGATCTGCCATGGCAATAGAGCAATAGGGGACACAGATCCATCCAGTCCAATGGACGGACTGAGGCTCTCACGCTTCACTGGAACTGGCTGTCTGTACACAGTGTATCAGGAGTTTGGGAAACGTTGGGAGTGAGAGAGGATTCAGCTGACTTTCACTGTAACCAGCTCTCCACTGGAAACACTCAAATGCCACCAAAGCTGGTATTTCCCATACATAGTCATAATTCATCTCCTGCAGCAGCTACAAGTGAGTGCTTTATTAAATGGATTATCATTCCTGACTGTTAGAAAAGATACAGGCAAAAGGAGCAGACAGGGTATTTTATCAGCTCTGGTTTCAGAACAAAGGTGCCTTTCAAACCAACTGTGGCATTACATTTGTCCTACACCCACTCACTGGCAGCAGTGTTCTGTAGATACAAAAATGCTGCTAGCAAGGATTTTCTTGCTATTTTCTAAGTCCACGAGAGACTTTTCTCTCTCACAGAAGAGGTAGCAGAGTTATGTAAACAACCAAGCCACCTGCAACCTTGAAAAGTCTTGTTTATATTACAGTAGAAAAATATTTTGACAATGGATGTTTTAGGATTTTAGCCTATCACCCCAAGGGGTGGCTGATCCTTTGTCCAATTAGACTATGAAGAAAAAAAGTCTATAAAAGAGTTTGTAAAATAATTAAATAAATCAATCTTGCTGCACAATTCCTGCCTGCTGGATCTCTCTCCTCTCCTCCCTATGGCTGCGGGACACGGTGATACACCCTAGGGCCCAGGCCTGCGGTAATATTTGCTGCAGTAATAGTGTTCTCCCTTCCTTTGAGAAATACATTCAAGCTCTGGGCAAGCTCAAATCACTCCTCCCAAGCACATTAAATCCAGCGGTGAAGTCAGGCCTGACCTGAAGAGGGTGCTGCACAATCAGGGATCATGGAGAGCAAGGAAAGTATTTATATGGATGGCCAAACATTGCAAAAAGCTAGAGAGTCAGATGGACCTGTTTCACAGTCTGATGTGTGCCTGACCTCTAAGAGCAAGGATGAAAACAATTTAATTTTGCATGTGGCAGCTTGTCAATCAAGGGAATCGACTGAGGAGCCTAAAGTACCTCTGAAAAGTAAAGGGAATGGAAATTGAACAGTACCACCCACATCCCTCGCATGTTGATTTCTTGACACTGCAGCCTTCAGAATGAATTAAGGACTGTTTCAGGTTTAGCTTAAGAACACAGTTCACACACTCCCTCCTGGGCTGTGGCAGCAGCAGAACAAAGCACTGGGCCAGACTGTGCTTGATGTGTCTGAAAACATGAACGTGAATTCCACATGGAGAGCCAAGCACCATCATAACCACCACAGTTGCCACCACTCCTCCTGGGGACGTGCAACTTAACAAGAATCCCACAGGCAGTGGGAGACGAGGAGACATGAGGTGAAGGTTCACTGCCAGCACCCAGAAACAAGGTGGAACCCCATGGAATCTGCCACCTCCCAGTGTGATGTTTGCTTCTGGAAAATCACTGCGCCACCACTCTGCCCCTCACCAGAGGTGACAGCAACAGGCTCCAGTCCCTGTCTGTGGATACAAAAATGCTGCTAGCAAGGATTTTCTTGCTATTTTCTAAGCCCGTGAGAAGACTTTTCTCTCTCACAGAAGAGGCAGCAGAGTTATGTAAACAACCAAGCCACCTGCAACCTTGAAAAGTCTTGTTTATATTACAGTAGAAAAATATTTTGACAATGGATGTTTTAGGATTTTAGCCTATCACCCCAAGGGGTGACTGATCCTTTGTCCAATTAGACTATGAAGAAAAAAGTCTATAAAAGAGTTTGTAAAATAATTAAATAAATCAATCTTGCTGCACAATTCCTGCCTGCTGGATCTTCTCTCCTCCTCCTCCCTACGGCTGCAGGACAGGGTGATATACCGTAGGGCATTTTTTAATACCTGTCCTACTGTTAACCCAGGATATTTCCACCTCCTGGTATACAGTTTTTTATGCATTTTTTTTCTCAGTGCCTATTTCTTCCTCTTGGCAGCACTGGATGCGCTCCACTGCGCTGTCTCCCTACAGCTCTCCATTCTTTCTTCTTCTTGCTTATCTTTCGTGCATTGCAGAATTCAAAGACACTCCAAAGCAGCACACCAACCACAAACTGGGACGAGGAAAACATTCCTAAAGCTGCAACTGGACAGTGAGTTCTCTCTGAACCTGAGAAAGGGCACACCCTTCCAAACAATGTTCAAATGCCATTCTTGATTTGAATTTTCCATCAGTTGGGCCTTTCAGCACATCTTTCCCCATTTTAAAACCAGTGAAAACAAGTATCAGGACATAATTCCAAAACTTTGCAGAGTATCTGCAAGTCCTCTTACAAGTACAATGGCCAGGTCTGAAGTAGCATATTCACATGCACTACCCAGCAGAAAGAAAAGGATTTTCTGGCTGCTCAGAAGTAAAATACAGTGCAATGTTACAACATAAACTCATCAAAAACAGACTTTCTGATAAAGCAAATGACAATGATCAAGTGCTTGGAAAGGGTTACAAATTATACTTTGGAAACCGGGCAGTAACCCTGCAGAGGCACAAGAGAATTCCCACAAACCCCAAATACAGGCACTATGAAGAACAAGCCTACAGAAAGAAACACGTAGACACTTGGCAGAAGTGAAGTCTGTTCAAGATAACCAAGTCCCCAGCAAATAATCTCAGGGGTGCTTGATAAAAGGAAACACAGAACTGATACTGACCTAGTTCTAAACCTCTCAACTTCTTAGTGTGACTACAATGTATAAATCAGAGTTTCAATTCTTAATACTGAGTCAGGCACCAAGGGAAACCCTGCAGGGAGTGTATCTGGTGACAGGAAGCAAGCACAGGAGAGACAGAGAGCTCCACAAGGATGAAGGTGCTGTAGTACCCAGCAACGCACAGCTTCCAGAGCCTCCAACAGCCAGGGCTGGGAAACAATGGCTCCCTTGACAGAAACCCCTCATACCTGGGATTTCATCTGCGCAGCCTTCTCCGGATCCACTGCCAGGACGTGCTGGTAGTGGCGGATGGTGTGCAGCCGGTCCTTGTTCTCGGCACGGACATAGCGCTTCAGGGCCTGCAGGATGCGGTGGGGCTGCAGGGTGGCAGCAGGAACAGGTCAAACCACTGGAGTCAACCCAAACCCGCAGCAGAAAACAGCACTTCAGGTGGGAGCCTACTTTGGTGCTGGACAGATCTGTCACCTGCATTCACCCCCAGACATTTTTTTTCTTTTAATTAAGCCTGTTTGACTCAGAACACTTAATTTTAAGTCTGTATGACTCAGAACACCACACCTTATGAACTGTGCCTTATGGACACCAAACAAAGCAGACGTTTTTTTCCCCAGGCAGGAAGGAGACAGAGTCAATTACAGACCCACTGCTAAGTCTGCAGCACCAACTTCCACAATACAGAAGCTTTTCTAGGAACCAACTCCCAGTTTCTGCAAGTCACAGGCAATGTTCTCACCAAGACATTCCCACCTGCCATCCTGCCCAGTGCTATCCTACTGGACAAAGTGTTGGGAAGAAACTCACCCGTGGTGGGTCAGCCTGCAAGGCAGCCAGGTAGTTCTCCAGGGCAATGCGACGGCGATCGTTCAGCATGGCTTCCACACGAGCCAGGTGAGTCTCCACCAGCTGCTGCTTCTCACTCGCTGCTTCTTTCTCCAGAGATTTCACCATGGCCTGGAAGTGCTAGAGCAAAGAAAGTAATGTGTGAAATGCACCATGTGACCAACAACTCCTGTAACCCTTTAGAACTAAAAAAGACTGTCAAACTCTATATGCAACCCATTTATAGTTAGGAGAGAAAGGCATGGAGAAATGCTGATGCAGATTTCATCTCTGCAAATTCAGTGGTGACAATTTGCCTTCTGAACTTCCCTCAGAAGCCATTTCAAAGGTCTGAAGAGGGAAAATGACCTTGCACATAAAGCCATGTTGGGGTTGGGAGATCCAGGCTGTGCTGAACAACTGACACAATATTAACTCTTGCCCTCGACCCTGCAATATGAAAACAGGATTGATCCCTTCAGCCTGGAGCCATTAATTTGAATTTGCAAAAGTTTACAAAGGTATTGCATAGGGAACTTTCCATCCGCATGCCTTCAGATCAAATCTCTCTCTATTCTTTTAGAAAGGTCATAACCCTCATCTCCAAACAAACCAGAATAGTCCAGTAAGTGTTGTGTTTCAACAGAGATAATGACAAATTCTTGGATTTGCACATAGTTCCAAACAATGATTTATATTAAAAAAATGCAGAGAGAAAACTGTGTTCCAGGATAAAATCCAAAGTGGGCTTAAAAGCTGGAGTCAGTCACTTATTTGGATATTGGTTTGAGAGAAATTCACAGAGTTGTCAATGCCAGAAGAGCCTTCCTCTAATGATCCCACACTGCGAATATCCCTGATTAACTTCACAGTCCAACTGAACTCTCCTCGTAAGGCACAAGATTGGCATTTTGGCAGCACACCAGCTTTATCTGCTGTCTAAGCAGTTCTCACTAAGTCTGCCCGAGCAGGAAATGTGTATCCAGAGAGCCAGGGCTGACTCTGAACCAGGCTCTGAGGCCAGCGGTCAGTGCAAAACAGGCCAAAGGTCTGGAATTACAATATGGCTCTGCTGTCGCTACGCTTGAGGGGTGAGATCACTTTCTACTAGTGTGTCTAGGAAAGGACCTGGCATAGTACCAGATCATCTCCAGTTTTAAGAACAAAGCAAGCAATTGAATCAAACCTCCTCTATAAAGCTGCTGTTGACAGAGCAGGAAGGCTGTTCTTGCATCTCAGCTGTCTTTTGGCTCTGATTATTGCAATCTCTCTCAGTAACTTTCCTCTTCAGGTCCTTCCATTCTTACCTGGATCAGAGTCTGCCTTTCTGCCTTGGGGAGATTTACAGCCTGGTGCTCTGCCTCCTCCCATTCTTTTTTCACCTGGACAGGAAAAGGACAGAACACATGAACAAGACACAAATTTGTATCTCATCTTTATGAGCTGATTTGCCTTCACAGGCAGATCCTAGCACAGCCTGGCTTTTTTAAGGCACAAAAGAGCTCTTGTGGGGTTTAAACCTAGCACTTAATCCCTCTGAGCAACAAGCCAAGCTTTGCAGAATCTCAGAAGGGTTTGGGCTGGAAGGGACCTTAAAACTCATCTTGTTCCACTCCCTGCCATGGGCAGGGGACACCTTCTACTAGACCAGATGGCTCCAAGCCCTGTCCAACCTGGCCTTAGACACTTTCAGGTATGAGGAATCCACAGCCTCTCTGGGCAACTTGTGCCAGGACTTCAGCACCCTCTGAGTAAAGAATTTCTTCCCAGCATCTAACCTAATTCCTCTCTCCCAACACTGGAGAAATAAAAAACTGACTGCCATGGTGTGGTCATACTGAAAGAAACACAGAGAAGGCTGGAAATTGGAAAGCAAGTCACTTCACCACCGATTTTTCCAGTAAGACAGGGGCAGCAAGCCGACACATGAACAACCGCCCAGCACAAAGCCTGAAGACTGACACTCACCCGGTCCATGCGGTTGTGGTGCCTGACCTCCAGCTGCTCCTTGGCCTTCTGGAAGCGGGCATGCTCGTTGTCATCAGCAGGGGTTTCAAAGTAGACATCCACATCATCAGTTGGCACTGCATGAAGAGAGAAGGGTAAGCAGAGCATCAGAAACCCGCGATGCTGGATTGCAGAGGGCAGGGAGAGGAATCTCCATGCCTGCCTCATTAATAGCCTGGCGAGCTGAGCCTACTGAACCGCCACCTTCCAGAGTCCCTTTTGGAATCTTTATGGTGCCAATTTTCTGTCCAACATCAGCTCCATCAGCCCAAATGGCAGCGATGACCACACCTCCCAGCACTGTAGCACTCAGCTCCAGAAACACAGTGGCAGGATAAAGAATTCCTTTTCCCTTCCCTTCCACATTGGCTTTGGATGGTTTAAGTGACATTCTGTGCACTAGCTGTTCGCTGACAAGCTGGCTCCAGACATCATTAATATGATTAGGGAGCCTGACAATAAATCTGCACAAAACCAGCATTTTACACTTCAAACCTACCTTTCCTACCAGATGCACCATGCAGGACTTGCAGGCAATGATATTAGACGAGACAGCGACAGAAGGAGGCTGAGTGTGACAAAGTGACTCGTCCAATACACTGGACGGTTTGGAACTTCAAGACATCCAAATTCGACAAGGGGAAAAACAAAATTTCAGAACTGATAAACTTCAAGCATCTGCAGAATCCACATCAGGGGCTCTGTATTCTATACACTGCAGTTCAGGACGTGCTGAACACGTTCCTTTGCTACAGTTTTAGAAACTACACATCCCAGAGCCTTTCTGAAAGATCTGTGGCAAACATGATGCTCTCCGTTGTTGCCCTTTGCCTGAGGGAGGGCCCAAAGGGACAGTTAAGGCAACTTCTCATCCATATTAGTTATTTGGGTGGAAAAAACCTCTAACACATCATTAAAGACAGCATGCTTCATAAAAAAATTACCTGACACTTCAGCATGAACACTGGGTAAGAGTTTAGCATGCACTGCATCCACCAACCTTCCCTCTAACTAGGGGAAAATAATGACAACATACAACACAGGCACTATTGTTGCGTGCAAGGGACAATGTCATATCAGTCCCATATTCTTGGTCTGCTCCTGGCATTTCTGAACCAGGCTTGGACACAGAGAACTCTCTTCCCAGCCCCAAATCCTTCTGTAACAGGACAAACTTTTGTACAAAAAGCTCCTGACATCCACATCTTTTCTTTCACTGCCTCAGTTAGAATAGCCCAATCTAAAGCACTTGCATGAGGCACATTTTGTAAACAGGATTATGGCTGTATAGTCAGGCTGCCAAGCCCCAGATAACACAAAAAGCCTTTCAAAAGGCTTTAATGGTAGCTGAAGTGGAAGTGCTGGAGTTCAACAATAAGATTAATAAGGAGGCCTAAAATGGTTTTGGGTAGTTTTATCATCTGACATAAAAGCCAGTTGAAATTGGTGCCAAAAACCTTAAGCACTCAAAAACACAGGGATTGAGTTGTGATTCGTATTTCATACCAAGCTGGAAATGGAAATCTGAATTCTATACTACTTGTTCGATGTTTTCCAAAATTAAAATAGCAAGAAAATGCCTACTATCAGGAGAACAGCACAGTCTGCTTTTCAGAACCCACTGTCCAACATATGCATGGTAACATGACTGGGGAACGCAAAGGCTTCCTTACGTATATTTTGATTAAAAGGCCAGTGAGGCAAGAGGTCAGAGACAGCCCCTGGTCCTTGCTGTAGATCTGGAAGAGGACAGCTGAGCCCTCAGCAAGAGCTGCAAGTCACCAGGGAGCACAGACAGCATATCATGAGAGCCACTTTCCCCAGGAACAACCACCCTACAGACCTAGGGAAGTGGAGACAGGAGGAGACTGCTGCAAAGGGACAGACACCAGAACCAAAGGGATAAGCTACAGACAGGTCCTCTATTGCCCAAGGCAAGGAGGAGGAGACACCACACGCCAGACAGACAGTGGCCAGCTGCAAAAGGCCAGTGGGAGGCAGGACTTACTCATCTTTTTACACACAGCCATACAATACTCCTCTGACTCAAAATTGTTCCTGTTGCCTCCGCAGCCTCCATATATAAAGCGAATGCATTTTCTCTTGTTAGGATCGAAGTACCAACGAGGCATCACAGCCCGGCATGGCCCTGTCATGGCCTCCTGGGAGCAGACAGCTGTGTGGAGATGGGTGAGAACATGAGCTGGTGAGGAGCACAGGCCTTGCCGAGCGATTTACATGATGTAGAGGTGGCTCTACTTCACCCCTTCCTCTGAGGCACCAGCCGCAGCATCGCTGCTGCACTGACCCAAGGGCTTCTGTCAGTTTTGGGGGGTTTAACACTCCAAAGCATCCATCACAAGCTGGTCAGGGAGATGCCTGCACATGGTGCTTTGGAGCTAGCCAAGCAGCTCACTCCGTCTCTACACGGAGCTCTCATCTGTGAGAGATTTCTCCAGAGCCAGGGGCTGGGAAAGCAGGAATCTGTTCTGCTGATGCCACAGCATTATGCCCTGGGTGCCCCAGTGGGAGAGCCTCCACTCTATAAAACCAACAGCACGGAAAGCCAGTCCATTAGGGCTGCTTAAAGCATCCAAGGATGTCCTGTTCACTGCACTCTGCCTGGACAGACACTCCACATCTTACAGGGGAGGTGTAGGAGTAAGTGAAAAAGCAGGCTAAACAAAGGGAGTGACCTCCATGCCAGCCTCAGACACTGAGGTTTTAAGGTTTGAAACATCTATGCACCAAATATTAAAACTCCATGCAGCCATGGCACAGGGAATGCTTCATGGTGAGCCAGCAATAGCAGCTGGGCTGTTTTGAGGCAAGAGAGCAGATACAGCGTATATATTAGCAACTGTTCGTGGTACTCCAGGGAAAAAAGACTGTATACCCCCAAAACAGACACCCCAATCATATTCCTCCAAGCCTCTTACAACACCTGCAGATCTGTAACAGCCGGGTACACATATAAGCTAAGCCTTGTTTCAGCAAGGAAAATTATCTGCAGCATGCTGGCATTTTACCAAAAAGATGCGAGAACTGCTGGCAATGATTCAGTGATCTGTAGCTAATTGAATTTCATTCCCTCTCCGCTCCTCCCTTTTCTGCAGACACGTCTACATTCAAAGTGTAGGACATCACATAATGCTAAGGCACCACACCATGAGCCCTCTGCAAGGGCATCTACCACTCAACAAAAGCTGCCACCAGCACAGTAGATTCTACTACTGCAGAAAGTGTATCTTAACATATAATAAAGTTGGGTCAGTTGTGCTGGTTGATTTTCTTTTGTGGAAGTGTTTATGCAAAGGCAGCACCAAGGATGTTCCTCATCCTTAAATGACCAGATGGCACCTCTGCAGAGTATGGCCCAACACTTTTAGCTTCCTCATTTTAAGCTGGTATAAACCACCAGATTTTAAATTTACAGTGTACCCCAAATGTCCCTTTAACAATTTCCAAAATTTGCAGATATGGCTTTTGTGACTCATCACTGCACCTTCATGGAGGTGCTTGTTCAACATGCCAAACACTGGGCTTCCCACCAGCAGAACTGCTGCTTATCTGGAAACATATGGCCCATGCTCTAGAGAGTTAATTTCAATACTTGAAACATAAGCATCATCAGCTTTCCTCTGTTTGCTAACTTATCTGGCACATAAAACTTCTGAGTGGCATTTATTGACTTGATCAGAACCCCATCACTAACTGACAGCCAACAGGAATGATTCCAAGGGAGCAGGAGGCCTGTGGACTGGGATGTGTCTTACATTTCATGTCGCTGCTCACTTCTTTTTCAGCCATAGCTTTGTCGCTGCTGGGCTCTGTGGGGGTCTCTTCAACGTAGTCATCAACCTTGTAGCTGTCATAGTAGTAATCACGGTCTTCCACCACGTCCTCCTCCTCTTCCCCTTCATCATCCTCATCCTCATCTTCCTCCACAGCTGTTCCTGTGAAGTCTTCTACACCTGCCTCTGTAGGGAACTCACTGGAGGGACACAGATAAATTAGGGGGTAAAGTTAAGGCTAATCACTTGGACGCACCAGAATAAAGATTCTCTTTCCATCTGTTCTAGAAACACCAGAAATGGGAAAAATAAGTGTACCAACTATTGATTATCCCATCACCCACAGCAATGGGACATCCCTCATTACAGACACTCCTGCTGCTACAGGCAGAGCTTCTCCATGGCCCTGGCTTTATGCGGCCTCTTTCCATTTTTCAGTAAGTGAAAATCTAACCTCGGGGCAGGTTCCTACTGTAGAATCCCAGAATGGTTTGGGTTAGAAGGGACCTTAAAGCCCATCTTGTTCCACCCCCTCCCCTGGACAAGGATACCTTCCACTGTCCCAGGCTGCTCCAAGTCCTGTCCAACCTGGCGTTGGACTCTTTGAGGAATGGGGCAGCTATAGCTTCTCTGGGCAACCTGTGCCAGGGCCTCACCACCCTCACAGGGAAGATTTTTTTTCCCAATATCCATCTATCCCTGCCCTCTGGTAGGGTAAAGCCATTCCCCTTTGTCCTGTCCCTACAGGCCCTTGTCCAAAGACCCTCTCTAGCTCTCTTGGAGCCTGTTTAGGAATTGGAAGGGGCTCTAAGGTCTCCCTAAAGCCTTCTCTTCTCCAGGCTGAATGACCCCAACTCTTTGCAGGGATGAAGGGAGAGCGGGTGTTTAGCCCCTCCAGTAAAAGGGGCACTGCAAAGCCATTTGTCTTCTTCAAGCTCAGGACACTCCTTTAGGAAACTCAGAAGCACAGAAGTTCACTCAATCCTCACCACAAGGGAGTTGCCTTGTGAAACATTCTCAAGCAGCAGCTTCATGTACAAAGCTGTCAACATCTACACCAGTAAGAACTCTACCTCTTGTAAAGATCATAGTCTTCATCCTCATCTTCATCCTCTTCCTCTTTGGACAGAGCTTCATCCACAACCTTAGTCTGAGGACAGCACACATATTCTGTTCCGTGGAACTGATCCACTCCGCAGGGCAGCAGCATCCCGTAGCTGTGCAGGATCATCCCTTCTGTCAGACAGGCCTGAAAGGGGAGCCCATTCATGTCAGCTCAGCATCATGCTCTGCCTTTGGATAAAGCTCAAGTTTGCCTATCAGAGATCCCAAGAATGGTTTAAATTTTACAGCAAAAACAACAGCAACATATGACCTAAATCTGAACATCAAAGGAAAGTGGATTTGAAACTTGCAGTGCAAAAAAATCCTCACAGAAGTCCCAGATTCAGAACCACCCAGTTCTTCCTGGTGTTAACGTTTCACACCCCAGCCCCAACAACTGCTGGTTTGTCAGCCTGGCAAAGTTCAGGAAAAAAAACCTAAACATTTTGTGCCAACTCAACAGAGAACACTTGAAAGAACCAGAAAGGCTGTTTGCTTTTCTGGGCTGGCCATTTCATTAAACTTCATCTATTAAACTTTACATTAGAGCAAGTGAACAATTGCTCAGATGGACTTTGCGTCAGAATTATTTTACCATGCTGTAGATGAAAATCAATCAGATAATTCAACAAAAAGCCAAACGTAAACTATGCTTGGACATTATGTCTATTTACTTCTCTTAAGCTAAGGAAATACTTGGCTTTGAGGTGCCCAGAAAAGAATGAAGAAAAGCTTTATTACGCCCATCAGAACACTTTTGTGCTTTGCTTTGTTACAGCACAGATTTTAAATGAGCCAAACATTGCTGGAAAAGTTCTCCAACTACATTTAAAGCAAACGATTTTTCAATTTTCTAGACATTAACAAGTTTACCCTCAATTAAAAGACAATTCCTCTAGTACAGCTTTATTTAGACAGATTTTTGCTCACAGGATTTTAAAGTAGGAATTTTAAGTGGAGCATCCTTAACCTCATCTGGTTAACAACTGGTTCTTGTGTTGCCGTTTCTACAATTGTTGCTTCTACAAAATGGAAAACATGAACATTCTGTCAGGATCTTGTTTCTATTACCCCTGCTTCAAATGGGAGTGCAGAGCTTTCACAACAGTTTAGCTAGTCAGATAAAAAACCACAAAACCCCCCCAAAACCACGGGCTAGATTTATTTTGAGAATATAATCCATCTCTTATGTAAAACCTCCACTAATCAGTCCCAATGAAACTCAGATTGCTCCCAGGCAAGCCCTCCCAGCCAAATCCTCAGCAGCAGCAGGTACATAAAAGTAAAATGTGCAAGAAAAATACGAGCTATCCTCTGCCCACAGTATCTCCCTGGAAAGAGGAAAGAAAGAGGGACGAACCATTGGTTAAAGCAGTATCCCAGAGCCCTGATTTCAATTCCTAGCTCTATGATATGGATAAGCTATTTAGGACAGCTTTTCACAAAGAATAATTCAACTGCTACACACGTTTTTAAGTCACTTGAGTACTTTTAAATTTTTATTTCCTTGCTGTCTGCCTCAGTTCATTGACTGGAACATGGGAATAGCAACCCAGAGTAAAACACTGCTATGCTCCAACACTACAAGCATCCAAGTGGACAGATCCAGAATAAACAAACTCCTGTCCCAGTGGCTCCATTACCTCCTTTGCCACGGTGTGCCAGTGCTGGTGGCTCTCACACACATCCATGCGCTCCTTGTGGAAGAACCGGCATTTCTCAGGAACCAGCAGGACATCGCTTACAAACTCACCCACTGAAAAACACAATGGCCACAGTTCACACTCGTCCAGCTTCCAACAGCAAATGAAGCCTCCATCAGAAGTCCCCCAAAGAGCACTCTGTGCATGCGCCTTGAGGGTTTGGTATATTCTTAAAGGAGACAAGTCACACCAACTGTGAAAATTATCTCTGAGAATCTAAAGAAAAACAGAGCCTCAGAGATTCCAAGGTAAAACCAGGAGCACAGGGTGATCCTGCTGACCCCTAAAGCTGAACTGAAGGCAGAGTTTACAGTGCAAGTTAATAAACAATTGTTCTTCCATGAAGGATTGACTGAAGAGATTTCACTCAAATCTTTGAGAAGATTGTGTTTGCACTCGGAAGTTTCAGACCACTTAATCACCTACTTCCAAATGAGCTGCATCATACCAAAGTTCTTTCATGCTGTCTGCTGCTGTAACAGCCTGGAAATTTTTATATGCTGAGGGTGTTATCTATGTTTTCAGTATCTGAGCAAGTCTTGTTTGGTTTTGTTTTGTTTCCAGATGGTTTAATTCAAGATCAGCTGCAGCACATTCACTGCCCTAACCAAAACAGAGAGGTCTGGAAAATAAAAACTATACAGCCTAAATATCAGAGTACAACCAGAGTCAGCAAATACACTGCATTCCAATATCTAGATAACCACAAGCTCACCAGCACGAGGAAGCTTTGGCACAATCTTTGTGCCAAACCCAGACATTTGCTTTTGAGGAAGATGGGAGAGAGAGAATCACTCTACTGTACAGACTCTAGTTGGAATTAAAAGCTATTTACCATAAATTTCCACCATCATTCAGTTTGGTACCAACACATGCGGAATAAGGATCAGAACTAAATGAGCATCACTTCCTGTTCTTACCCCAGAAGTCCCAGTAAACACTGCCACTGGAATCCAAATGTGAGATGTTCTCCAAGCTGAGGTTTTTCCTTTCTTCCTTGCAGATTCAAATGCTGCACTCAGTGATTTTAAAAATAAGGAGAGAGCTAGATACTCTAAGAAGACCAGGAAAAAGATCTTCAGCACAAGTGTTTCAAAGCACTTTCCCAGCACACATGACCAGCAGCTTTAGGCATCATTTGTTAAAACTGGAGAAAAGCTTTTAAGTCAAGACTTTTTCTCACAGTCTCCACAAAGCAGAATTCTTTGTCCAACCAATCTTTCACACTATTTTTCAAAATATATTTTAAATATTGTTTGCATGGCCAATTTTTTTGCAACTCCTTAGTGTTGATACTAAAAGCTTATGGACACTTCTATACAGTATAGAAAAGTTAAATAGTTTAGAGTTAGATTACCTGATAATTGAAGATAATGAAATCAAATAACCTTAAGCATCCCTTTGCAATTACTTACATTTTAAACTAACAAAGAGATGGTATTTTCCCCATTTTCTTATCTCAAAACTGGCCAGTTAGAATTTTGAGTTAATAATCTTTCATCCTACTCTATCAGGAAAGGTTTCAATGCTTCTGATAAGAAAAGTAAAACTCAGCAAACTTTAAAACCAAGAGACCGTGGTTCTGGAGGCTGAAGGCAGAAGATTCATGCATTCTTCTCTTCACCTTTAAAATACAAAGGAGCTTTCCTTTGTGGGGGAGGGGCAGAGAAGATTTAAAAGGGTATGGTGGCAGGATCCTACCTCAAGGTACGCTTTGCATTAATGTATCAAGGTGTCTTGGGGATAGTTTATTATCCCATATAATTTTGGGGGGTTTTGCTCTGTTTTCTTTTGTCTTGTTTCTGGGGGCTGCCCCCCCCATCCTCCCTGGCTCTGGGAGTATTGCGGCAGTGGGAGACAGGCTGGGGTTTCTGGGGACAGCTCCTTCTTTTTTCGGGCATGCTGTTCGACTGGACACACACAGCTGGTATCTCTGACCAGGGATCCTGTTGTTCCTGTGGGTTTTGCCTGCTTTTTTGGGTTTTTTTGGTTTTTTTTGGGTTTTTTTGCTTCAGCACTGTGACTGAGCCTCCCAGCTTGGCTTCTTTTACTGCTCTACTGTCGGGAAGCTCCGAGCTGGAGTGTGCCCTGCCGGGACCCCTCAGTGCCCTCAGTTTCCCACCGGGGGCTGCTGCCCAACACCCACTGTACCTCTGCCCTTCCCAGGTTTGTGCTACACTGCACCTTTCACCCCTGCTTGCCAGGAGGGCCTGCCCTTCCCAGCTGCGGAGTTTCTGCTGCCTCTTGCTTGCTACCTCTGGGTGAGTCCACCCTGCCGTTCCAGCTTCCTTCTCCTGAGGCTCCTGCTACAGCTGCTTTCGCTATCAGCCGGGGCACTGGGACCGGCTCCCCCGGGAGTTTGTAAAAGCAGCGCCTTCTCCATCCCCCCCGCTGGCTGCGCTACCTTTACCACAGAGAGAGAGTGAGAGAGAGTGAGAGAGAGTGAGAGAGAGTGAGAGAGAGTGAGAGAGAGTGAGAGAGAGTGAGAGAGAGTGAGAGAGAGTGAGAGAGAGTGAGAGAGAGTGAGAGAGAGTGAGGAGAGAGTGAGAGAGAGTGAGAGAGAGTGAGAGAGAGTGAGAGTGAGTGAGAGTGAGTGAGAGTGAGTGAGAGTGAGTGAGAGTGAGTGAGAGTGAGTGAGAGTGAGGCGGCCGGAGCCGCGCCACAGCGCCCCCTGCAGCCGCGGGGGAACCATCGCACCCGCCCTGCCTGGCCGGGAGCCACCAGCGCCCCTGCCGGCCGTGAGCGGAACTGCACCGAGGGGAAAGCGCTTCAATAGCGGGAAGAGCCCGACCGTTCATTGGGTTTGCTGTTCTCGTTTGTTGTTGTCACTGTTGTTGTCGTTTGCCTCGCTATACATACACACACTAGTAAAGAACTGCTATTTCTTTTCTCATATCTTTGCCTGAAAGCCCATTAATTTCAAAATTATAATAATTCGGAGGGGAGGGGGCTGTATTTTCCATTCCAGGGAGGCTCCTGCCTTCCTTAGCAGACACCTGTCTTTAGAACCAAGACGCAAGGAAAACACAACCAAGAATGGGGAACAAAATCCCACAGTTTGACTATAATCCAGAGAAACATCCATTTACAACAAGCAATGTGTGTAGTGCTAAAGACAAAGAGATTGTAGAGATTACATGGACTCCAGACTTGCAACTCAGATCTGAAAACCAAAGCAGCCTCACAGGCTGGGGCCTGCAAGCCATGAACAGTGTGAAAATACACTGACAAAAAACCTGAATAAATGGTTTAATGAGTATCAAATTTTAGGGCAGTGTCAGTAAAAGCAGTTTATTTTTCAGCTGGAGATTAGGCTTGGGGAGGATTTGTAAAAAAGAACGACTCCTGATAAATCCAGGGATCTTGCTTTCATCCTTATTTCCATCAGAAGTTCTTATGATCAGGGCTTGGTTGCTTCCCAAACCTGAATTTCCACATCTATAAACACAAGCACCTTTCTCCCAGGATGTGTCCACAATAACTTGTATGTTTAATGAAGTGCTTTATGATTGTCTAGTGGAAGGTATTACATAAAGGACAAAACACCCACATGGTTCTGCTTCTTTGCTGGAGTTCTCCTTGTCAAAACGCATGGTAACCTAAGATACAAATAGAAATTATGAAAACTGGTTCCTACTGAATGCTCCCAGCAATCAGACTCGTCCAAGACTTCCTACAAGTCTTTTCCAGTGGATAACTGAAAAGAAAGTCAGCCAGCTGAAACTAAGCTGGGGGCAGCATGGGGCAGCGCAGTGTCAGCCACAACCCACAAGTCAGAAGTCACAAGTTAACCAGTTAAAACATGCTGCCTGATTCCAGTGGGTGGGGAGATTCTGGAAAGCACCATGAAATCCATCACAGTTTATCTCATACTCTTTCACAGTTCAAAATGGGGACAGGGGATACAGCTGCAAGAAGCAGGGCCTCTTTGAAACAGCAACGTTTAAATATAGTCATTGAAATAGAATAGAGATCTCTTGCCAAGACCAAGCAGGAAGCCTGAGCACACTGAGCATTTAAGTCTCCAAGGCAACAAAATATTAAAGCTTCACAAAAACAGGATCAAAATATTAAATCCCAATGTCTTTGTGATACTCAGATACAATAGCCTTCAGGTTTTTATGGCAGTTGCAGAGAGAATGGGGATTTGTTTTTCATGCCAGGCACCATTATTCCACCACAGCTGTTACCAAGCTGTTGATCTGCTCCAGAAAGGCAGAGTTCCATCTTGTGGAAAGAAAAATGTTTCAGTGGAAGTTGAATGTGGAAATGACAACCTGATACAAGAGAAGTCTTACAAACTGAGTTGTTCTCTCTGTAAGAACCCAGGAGGCAATTCCTTGCTTCTCCCACAGGAATGCACAGCACACCCAGCACACACTCACCCAGGCACTTGAAGGGCACGACGATGTGAGTGTGGTCCTTGCATTGCTTCTTCCCACGCTTGCACCAGCTGTCGATGCTGACAGGCTGGTTGGCTTCCACCACGTTGGTGATCTGAAGGTCTGGGTACATCTGGGGAACAGCACAGACAGAGGTTTTTCTCCAGAAAGGACAGAGAATGTGCAGAGCAGCCCCTACCTTAGTAGTGTAGTAGAGTAGTGAGGCTGATTCTCTACACAGGAACAAGTTGGAGTTTGCACATGGACACACGCTCTCCTCTGGATCAAACTCAGGACAGCTGGAGACATAAAGAAAGCTCCAGCTGTCTGTCACACAGGGCTTCAGAAATGGATATGCCACTGCTTTGAGGCAGGAGAAAGCCAGGTCAGGGCAAGAGGCCTCACTGGCACTAAGCTAAGGGGTCTGGATTTGCACAGCAGTGGAGGAGGAGCATCTGGGTATTCAGGTTTGGAGGAGATGTAGCTGTTTAATTCTTTCTGGAGCAACACAATACCCCCTGGAACAGCAATCACCAACAAACAGGGTTTAGTAATGTCTTCAGACTCTCTCAACACTTGTCAGAAAAAGCACCCACCTCCTCAGGTTTCCTCATGCCTGGTCCATTTATGATGTATTAATTTGATCCTTATGCCCTGCTCAAGTTCTCAAGTCCAGACACTGGCTTATATTTAGGCTTCTACTACGTGAAAAAAATGCAGCCCCAGTTATATCAGCCTTGTAAAACAGTTTAAAAAGTTTTCCAGTCCAGACATGGTACATTCTGTTGCTTTCCCATTAAAAAAAAAATACATTCCTTGTGGTATTTTATGTGCCTGTCACCTCATAGGAGCAATTAAAGACACTGGACAAGGCCAATATGCTATAGAGTATCTGAAACACAGTAGAAGACGATTACATCTTTTGCAATAAAGTATAAAGAGCTTAAAAATACCATCAAAATTTGATTAAAATATTTTTCTAATATTCTGGCTGATCTGAACACATCACTGAGAATAGCACAGCCACATTCTACCTAGAATAGGTGTCAGGTTCCATTTTACACAACAGGGAGCAGATGCTGGTTAACCAGCTCAGAGGCAGAACATTTGGGTAGAGCCCTGCAAACATACATGAAGATACCTCTGACATACAGACCAAGGACCTTCTGTGGCAGTGTGAGGTGATCTGAGGTAGCTTCTAAATCCCACTGCAGTGTCCTCCCTGCTCTTCCTGGGCAATAACTCAGCAGGACAGTACAGGGAATTGGACATGGGCAAAAGCAAGCTCATCTCCTGCAGGGTTAATTTGCTACTGAGCAGCTAAATTGGAATCCAATTCCTTCACAGCAGTGAAGAGTCAGGATTACACAGAAAATCTCACCTCCTGGCAATATTGCAGAATCTCCTCCTTTCTTCCAAAGCAGCTCTTGGTCCCAGAAGTGTCAGGTTCCCATTTCCCAGTCTGGATGTTCACATGCATATTTAGCTTCCCACAGAACATGGCAATTTGAGGCTCTGCCACCGCAAACCCTGTCCCAGCATTGGCTGCAAGGGCCTGTGAAGACAAACCAAAACAAAACACCTTGATTCATTATCTGATCAAAGACTCAACAACTCACAGAAACAGAAACCCTCTGGCATCTTCTCAGACAGCTCCTGCTTGATCCAGAATATCAGTGGAGTCTTGCAAACTATTTTGTAACAACATTCCTTGAGATGCTGAGCCAACCCCAAGTTTTCACCAGCAAGGCATTTGTTTTCACAAACTCTGTTTTTACAACTGAAACAACAGCTTACCAAAACCAAGAATAATTCCCACTAAAAGGCTGCACCTATATGGGGGCAAAACAGATGTCTGAAAAACTTACTAAATAATACTAATAACTTTTGGCAGAAGGACCTCTGTGAGGTTACACACAAGCAGGTATTACTACTACTAATAAAATAACTGCGTCCCACTGCAAGAATCCTGCTCAGAGTTTAAAAGCTATATTTTATCCCAGTATCATTGAATAATTGGGATAGAAATACCCAAGATTTTTGCTCAAACATACAAATAAAGATGATTTCTGCTGAATCAGAAAAAATAGCTGTGGCAACCAGCTCCTCAAAGCCTGTTGTGTCCCATTCAGTGCATTCCTATGGGGAGCTGTTTCAGATGTGTATTCTGCGCACTTCCCAGACTGCACCAGCAGACAAAAAACCTGACAGCCCAGGCCCACATTTGGGTCAAAACTGCAGACTGATCAATGAAAATAAGGTCAGGGCCCCTTTCTGAATCTTGCTGGCTGACCGAAAGAGGAAAAAGAAGAGTGCATTAATTGCAGACCTTTTTTTTTTTTTTTTTCTGAGAAGACCGAGTGGATGGTGGGAGCTGAACATGCTCTCCTTAAATAACTACTACCTGTTGTAAAAGAGAAAGAGGCATAAGGCAAAAAAGCAGATGAATTACTAAATCAAATGCTCTTTAAGGTGTTCAGGAGAATTAAATCAATTTCAACTACTCCAGATGGAAACAGCAATGCAGTCTGCTGGCCCTAAGCTGCTTTGCACTGGCAGGCAACACAATCCCAGGCTACCAGTCCTGCCTTCATATTTAACTTTTTGTGCACTGAAAAATGCATAAATTACTGTGGTCACTGTTCATCCCCTACTGCCTGCAGACCCCCATCAATTCATACCAATATTTGTATGCCTAAAGCAAATAAAGGAATAAAGAGTAGAATTCAACTGGACAACTTCTTTGTGCAGCTCCTAGTTACTGGATATTAGGAAAAAGAATAACTCCATTATAATTAGCTCATTTCTCCCCCTCCCCTTATCTCACTGCCTGGAGATAAGACATTTCAACATTCTGAAACTCAAGGATTGTTTAGTGCTGAGCATGAGACTAGTGCTTGGGGGAGAAAACCAACCTGAGGCATAAAAGCATAAATTCAAGTATTAACTGCAGAAAAATGACCCCTTGAATTTTAAGTACTATTCACCCGTGCATCACTTAAGAGAAACAGTCTTATACAAGTGGTTTCTATTTACTCTGACCCTTCTGATCAACAGATGCTCATGACAGCATGTTTTAACACAGACCACAAAGCAAGGAAATACCAAACTATGTGTAACAGATAGCAGCATCGATGTCCCAGTATCAAAATGCTGCCAAGTTCACATATATTTTCAAGTTTAGTGCAGGTACGTTTGTTGTACTCTGTCCTAAGGAAAAAATAGTCACATAGTGGAGGTACAGGAGGAACTCTGAGGAATAGACTGAGGCTGGGAATATGGTGCAGTAACTCGGTTCTTTCAGAAATCAAGCCTTTAATAAACATCTTACAAGTGCACACAGCAGAACCTGTGATAGGTAGGCCTTGCACAACCCTGCTCCCTGCTGTCTTTTCAGAAGAAAGAGGCAAACATAGAATGATCCTTCATAACACTAAACACACACAAACTTTTTAAGAGGCTCTTTTTATCTCTCCAAACAAACACCACTTTGGTACCAACAACCACTTTCCAGAGAGCACAGGACCTGACAGGCTAAAGGAAACAATCCCTAAAACAATTTTGTTTGATGACAACACCACAACCACATCCAAGTTCCACGCCCAGAAAAAAACGAAAAGAAACACAAGATCAAGAACCCAGGAAGCATTTTAAACCCTTTTAAAAATACAGGACACCAAAAGAGAATAAATGCATGTGCTATGATGGCTCTGCTGATGCCTGAAATCTGGCTCCTTCAAAGCAAACTTAACAAGTCTGCAGCACAATAAGGGAACTTCGTGAGGCAGGAGAGGTGCAGGCTCCATCGAGAGGCAGAAACATCCCTAAGTAATCCATTCATCACAGCTCTTGCATGAGCAAAACTCCTGTTCAAACACATACCAACCTCCTGAAATCATGACCACCCCCTATTTACATACTGATTCGAGCCAGTGTTTGTTTTTGCTGCCTCTCTGGCTCGATCCCTGCAAAGGTATCATTCCTCCTCCTTGGATTGCTCACATAGTTTGCATATCAGTCGAGTGCTGTTGCCGTAGCTACCAGAACATGCTAAGCCCCAATTCACAGCTGAACAAACGAGACTAATTACTTGCTTGATTTCATCACTTTTAATCAACCAGCAGAAATCTTCTCTTGAATTGCGCTGTTGGGTGAGTTAATGAACTTTGAGATACACAAGTTAATTTTTTAACCCCAGGACCTGCAAGGCAAGATTTTTGAGCAATGGGCTTCAATTTTCCTTCACTGGCAATCCACTCCAGCCCTCAATCATATCAGTTATTTAATCTAGTACTTTGATCTCATTTTAGCTGTAATGAGAGAATACAGCACCTCCAAACTTCATGGAGGCCACATCTTTAACACTGACACTTAAACAGAGAAAAAGGTCACCTACAAGAGCCTTTTGGGACCAAGAAACTTTCTGATGCTTCCCACAATTGCCTTCGGTGTATCAAAAACTGGAAGCAGATCCCTCAGGCTACACTCAAACATCACTCTGCAAAAGGAAGGCTTCAGAACATGCAAACCAGCACAAAGCTTGGGATAAAGCCATGTCCTTAGTTAAGCTCTTTAGTACTTCAGAGAATTCACCCATTCCACATTGCAAAGGGATGAACAAACTGACAGCACATTTTTCTCTGGGAATTTCCCAGCCATAAATGGAAGCAGCTGCTTCTTTTAGTGCTGGGGAGCAACTATTCAATCCTTTAAATAAGCAGCCTGACAGATCAGGAGGGGCAACACACACATGATGGAAGAGAGTTCATCCAGTTGTATACATCCTTGTTGAACATTAAAAAAGTAGCTATTATCCTATTAATACATATCCATAACATGAGAGCAAGACAATGTTATTTAGGAAAAGACTGTTCCGTAAACCGTTACTTTTTCCTCACCAGCACTTGAATTTACAAGATGTTTCAGGAGAAACGGGGCTCTGCCTTTTGGTATAATTCTGTAATCCAGTTTGCTTTCCAAGACCAAAGAAGTTTTTGATTCCATAAACACATAAATCTCTGGCCAGTTAATGTCAGTTAAATTCCTCACCCTGCCATGTGGTGCCTGATTTATGGTCTTGAAACACTGGAATTCAAGACCCTAAATTTTCCTTTTCTCTGATGGAAGTGTCTGCCCAAGTATCCTGGATTTTATTTACTACTGGCCTCTTCAGCTTGTGACACAGGGTTTAATGTGTGAGCATAACCCACCTGGAGGCCTGGGCTCCAGGTGCCAAAAAGGGTCATATCTGTTCCTCCTGCAAGTATCCCCAATCCCGAAGGAGGGACACAAGGCTAGAGACTTTAGTAAAATAAAGAGTATTTTACATCTACCCTTGAAACACAAGCAGTACATTGCAGTTCTGGTTTGTAAAGATCTAAACATGAAAACCACATCCATATCCTTTGCCTTCTATTGCTGTGATCTGTTAAACCTCATCACAACATAACTTATTTCACATGCTGTCCATTCAGCTCCCTACGGAATGCTATTCTGGAAAACCATCTGGCATGCTGCTGGGGACTTGAGGCTTGAAGGGTGATTGGAGCTTATCTCTTGTGAAGAAAAGCTGATAATAATAATTCACACAAATTAGTTCCTGAGAGCTTTCCTTAATAGCACAAAGGTATCTGCAAAATGTCATATTTAACTGAATTCTGCATTTTTGGTGGGGTCAAACATGACCGTAGCCTTGTCCATCTGATCAGATTAGCCACAATGAGCCTTTATTCCAGCAAAACCAGAGTGGAAGGGAGCTTGGGAAGCTTGGAGAGCCTGTGAGGAGAACCCACGCTGCCCAAGCTTTTCATCAGGCTTCCCCTGCAGCAACACGAGTAGCTCTCCACACAAAACCATGGAAGATTAAGCTGTTTTAAGACTGAAACTCCAGCCTCTAGAATTTTAAGGTGCTGAAGAAAGCTCCAATGGAGAACTGCATTGACTTGGTGACCAGAGAAGAGTTTACTGGCTGCTGAGGGCATACCCTGCCTTAGGTGACAAGGCAGGGCCTTTTGCAGGATTCTCTACAGGACAGATCAGATCAGATTACCTGTTCCTGAGTTACATGTACTCCACAACCAGTTGCTACTACACTGACAAAAAAAAAGCCATGCAGCACTTGAAAAGATTACTTGCACGGTTTGGTTTTAATTAAGCGAAGACCCTCAGAACCAATACTGGTTATTAAATCAGGGTGGACATGAACCACAACCTGAGGGACTTCAGAACAGGCTGCTCAGCACTGTCCTTATCCAGATAAATCACACTGCCCACCTTAATTAAAGGAAAGGAAGAGCTTTTTCTGGGTTTGTTTTTTTAAATTACATTTCCTACTCTTATCTGGAGCAACTCTGCAAATCCCCCCATGTCAGTGCAATACCCACAAATATGGAGGACATAAACTGAACACTTTCAAGACCACTGAGGAATTCTACCAGTTCCTTTGATACAAAAATGAGCCCTGCTACCTTACCAGCCTTCTGAAGAACACAGCCCTGCGTGGCTGCTGCTTTTGAATGTGTGAGGATTCTAATGTTTTGCCCTTTCTGCACTGAAACATTGGTATGAATGTTTGTGCAGGGATTCAACTGCTTCAGCTGCACACTCCATAGTATCACTGCCTCCAGCTGACATCCATGGGGGCCTTTTTCCTTCCACATGGAGAGGCCAGGCCGTGGCAAAACAAAAATTAAGAAGAGCTGCAGTCACAAACTGAAGCTGTTGGAAGGAGAACAGCTGGGCTGGCGTTGTAAAGCCCAACCTTCCTGGGTCACAACGTGCCACACATTCATTGCCATGAATCTCACCTGGGAATTAATGATAAGTCAGTATTCAGGAGACCAACACTTCAACTAAAAAGTGAGGGATGTTGGCAGAGGTTCTTTACACACAAGAACTTCTGGACAGAATACTTAGAACTCCCCTGGTTTTGGATTTATAACTTGTAAACACGAGCAGAGCTCTCAATTCATGCTTCAAATGGTGTTTCATGCTTTGTTTTACTTAGCTTCTTTTCCGGGTTTTATTCAGCAGATAGGTGGCTTGAACCCAGGAAGGCTAATGAATGCCTGACACAGCAGGCAGTAAATCTACAGACTAGCAGCTCATCCTAGCTTTATTGCTTTATTTTTTTTTAAATTGCTGATAATTACAATAATGCACATGGGCAGGGGTCCAAGACAGGAAGAATTATTGTCTGCAGGCAGATCTGGTGTGAGCTGATAATACCAGCCTGTGTTTGCTTTTGAATTTAAATGGCAGAAATCTCACTAAAGCAGTCTTTGGCTTGCTTTAACTTGCTGGAAGGGGTGGAGTCCTCATCTGCTTGTCCTTTATTGACTTTTGCGGTGGAGGAGCCTGCACCAGCAGAGAACTGGGAGCCAAGGCAGAAGCTGCAGTGGTAGCTGGGGTGCAGTTTATATTTAGATGCCTGTGTTTATGGCTGACATGAAGCCTTGAATGCTCGGAAGTTCAGGGACAACAATCCACGCACTCCCATACATGCCGACAGCAACCGCAGGATTACAAAGACCTGCTGCAGCCTGAAGCATTCCTTACTGCACATTCCACTGCCTTTCTACAAGGAAAAAGGGAGATTTCCAAGTACCTGCGACTCGTGGGCAGCCTTTCTGCCCTTGGAATTCGTACTTCGGAGGTATCAGATTATTTCCCCCTCCTCCTCTAGTTTATCCATGCTCCATAAACTGGGCATACATGAGTCAATGGGCACATAACCTGCCTGGGAGACATTTGCACTGGAAACTGCCACATTTCCATAGGGAGTGCCACACTGCAGGCAGTGCTGGTGCACAGCCGGGCTGGGGGAGAGGTGATCAAATCCGGTAAAGCCACGAGTCAGCACTGCCTCAGCTTCCTGAAGTTGCTTGTGTAACGTGGTTGCCTTTGGCATCCTCTTTTCTATCCCTGGAGAGACAAAGTTCATAACTCCAGTGGAACATTCCCTGAACAAATGTTGCTGTACCCAGAACTATGCCCTTTGAAAAAGATTAATTGCAGGGCCTCAAGCTTTCAAAAGTATGGCTTGGATGTAATGGCTGGGACTGGAACAGTTTAAGACAAAGCCACCCTAAAAACAAGGGCAAGAGAAGAGGAAAGTACAAACACTGATAATCCTCACACAACGCACAGGTAGGTCCAAATAGGTTTAATCATCCAGGTCGCCTTCCACGCGTCCCAAGGACATCAGGGACAATTTCCAAGCTGTGTCAGACAGACACTCACAGCCACTTCCTTCCCCTCGCAGCAGAACACTGCCATGGCGCTATTTAAAGTTCCCTTTTTATGGCACCATCCGAAGTCCTATCCCAGCACAGGGAGCCAGACCTATTTATCACTGGGCTAAACTGAGGCACAAAGTCAAGTGACTTGCCTAAGGTCACCCAGCAGTGAGCTCAGCTCAGTTTAATCCTCATCTCCTCACTCCAATCTGTGTCATCACTCTGTCTTGCAAGGCCCAACTAATTGCTGCTTTCCCACATTAATTATTTGGGCATCTGAGGCACAGAGACCCAAGATGTCCTGTTAGCCAGTCAGCAAGTGAAAACTTGAGAGCAAGTTAATGTTTTCACATTCACTAATATTCTGCTGAAAAAAATGGCCATGAAGCAATTTTGCCTTCCTGGACAACCGGAAGGGCAATCCAAATGAAAACCTAAGGACAGCAGCTATGGCTTAATAGTGTTTGAAAAGTTTAACTCTCAGATCTTTCATTTCTGAGCTGATTGTTAATATGAACCATCACTGCTGATAGCACAAAGGCATCACTGAGAGCAGCACATGTGGAGGAATACTGAGAGATGCTATTTTGTAAAGTGACTTCTCCGTAGTTTGATAGGAGAGTTTGTGCCATCTTAAGGCACTTTAGCTATACAAGAATTAGGGAATATGATCACTGTAGTTACCAGGATACAGATTCCATAATACACAGCAAAGTACTTTTAGAAAATCTTTCATCACTTCAAAGCAATTTGTTCAAGGCAAAAATAACTCCTGGACTAAAACTCATCACAAGTCACACACCCACACAAGTTCTCCACTAGCTTTCCTACTGGCCAAAACCGGCAGAAAGGAGACAGAATAATCTGTTAACACCAGGTAGACAGAAAAATAAACCCTTTACTACTGAGTCAAAGTGATTTAGCATTCCAGGAGGGAACAAACCAAAATTCCTTCCTCAAAACAGCATGAACATTTGTTTTACAGATCTTGCAAAGCTCACTGGGAACTGCACAAAAGAGCCACTGCAGGAACCTGTGGTTCCTCACTCCATCCACGTGTCTGACCACCCAGCTGACTCCAGATAAAAGGGCTGCAGAGATTGTGTTTTTCTCTAAAACACCATGATCCAAAAGGCAAGCAGGAAACTGAAGGGCACATTTTCACAGAGAATATGAAGTGGCAAGGACAAATACCTGGGGGGGAAAAAAGCAAGATAAAGAAGGATAACAAGCAGGAATGCAGTTAGCAATGCAGCCTGAGTTTGGTTCAAGTATCCATCCCCTTACAGATGTTGTTCAGTATCACAGATTGGTTATTTATGTGCACAGACTGCACGTGTTTTGGAACATGATAAAACACTTGGGATTTTCAAGTCCTGCAATTAGGCTACATGGCAACTTCCTGACAGCACACGGGAATGATTCAACAGGTCCTGCTCTGACCACGCTGGAGGTCTACGGGTCATGCTTACTGCTTTCCACTCCTAAATTCACAATCTTCTGTACAAAAACCCCAAAACCCAACCCAATTCATTGGTAATTCTGTCCTCTCCAAACAATTCAGATGAAACTTCAAATCTGCAGAGGAAACCATGAGGTTTTTAAGTCTTGGGTTTCCAAACCATGCTAATGACTACCTTTTGAAACCTGGAAACCACAGCTAAAATACAGGGCTGCTTTTGTCCTTGCTGCTGCTCTCTGACCTCTGCCAAGCTTATGCTGATCCATACCAAAACTAACAAGTTACCAAAAAAATTATGAAATAGCCTTGTTTTTTCCAGCATAAAAACTGAGAATACTTTTATACTTTAAACTTTTTAAGTCCACCCAAAGTGGACTTAAAACTTTTTATACTTTAAACTTTTTAAGTCCACAGGTTACTTCTACAAATTTCAAGTCTGTCAAAATGGTCAACAGTTAGTACCTGTTATTGAGAACAGGTAGCAACTCTGGCTCTTAGTAAATCTATAAGGAAAATAATGAAAATTGGGATTTTAAACCAAAACCATCTTCCCATACACCTCCCCCTGTTATTTATTCAGAGTTGTTAAGGAGCATCTTTCAGGCAGCAGCTTACATGACTGCTCACACACAAAACAAAATCTTTTAAGAACCTTTAATGTCTAAGTGTGCAAAAATCAGTGCTTTAAAGAGATTCCTATACTGACACTGTAAGTTTCTTCAGCTACAGTAAACAACATCGTTTTCCTTAAAACTTCAATGTGAAAACTTTACCGTTAGCTGCTCATCAGGAAAAGTTCCTACCACTCATGGCAATAAAACAAATACAAGATAACTAACTTAGCAAAACTATCTCAAATTTTCACCAAAACAGTCTTTCATTTTCCTGACTTTAGCTATTTCTGATCCCACTAAACAGCAATAAAAGTGGTGAAAGGCTTCCACTACAGCTGGCAAACTGAAGGTGAGAGTGCAAGCCCACAAACAAGGGCAGGATAAAAAATGCCAAGCACTACTCTGGTTAAGCAGGGAAGAGGCTGGAGTGCAGGAAGAAGGCTTGGAGCAATATTTCTTACTTCCAAGAGTCTGAGGGCAAAAGCTTTATTTGTTTGTTTTTAAGCTTATCACACACAGCCAACCAGTCCTCAAAAGATCCTGGGGCTATCAGCAGAATTCAGGCTCAAATCTCACAATTTACCTTCTTCCAAAGCAGAGGATGAAAAATGGACTTCCATACATTCCCTGGAACTCAAAACACCTGGATTGAGCAGTCTGATACAAGAGAAGTGACAAAAAGCCTTTTGAAGCACCCCCCAAAACTTGTCAGCAGCAGGGTCACAGAAAGTAAAGAACCTCACCAATGGCCTAATGTATTTCCCTTTTTTCCACTCTTTAAAAGCAATCCTTAGTAATTTAGCAGCATTTTATTTCCAAAGCATTAATTCATCAGCTGGGGTTGAACAGTTACAGCACCACCCCACAGCCAGGCTCGCACACAAGCTCTAATGGATGCATTAACCAGTTCCTACACGGGAAGCAGCAGAGCTCTACTTAGAACAGCGGCTTAATGCTATTAGAAAATTAAGTGGTAATTTATAGAACAGACTCAAGCTGGCTGTGCTGAGATGCCCTTCACTGATTTTACTTTTTGAAAGTAAAACTACCTCCACAGAAGGAAGTATTTCAGGGCTATCACTGCAGAACATGTACCTGGCTTTGCATGTTGAAAACCTGAATTTCTTATGCTGAATTTTATTGCTCTTCACTCTACTGAGCTGTATCAGATTGTGTAGCGCTGCATGGAAATAAAACAAAATGGGAGAGGTGATTTTTATCTTTGATAAAATGAGATTTTAACTTGTTAATAGCCTTTTCCAGGTTTCAGTGGGAAGAATGATCCTGTGCACACTGATAATAATTTCCTTGATGTTTCCTTATGCATTTTCTGAAAAATTTCAAGGTAGGGGAGAGAACATGGTTCTTTTCCGTCTGCTTTAGCTGAAATACAATTGACCATAAGGTTAGTGGAAGAATTTACACACTGCAGCTGCACCCACCTGATGGTCGGGTCCTTGATGAGTTTTAAGTAACCTGACACTTCACTGAGGGCTTCGAAGCACAAAGCCATCAGGTGCTGAAATCTTTATTACAAAGGTGGAAGCAAAATCTGCCTGTTCTGCAACAGCAAGGGAAATCGTTCCTTGAAAAAGAGCAGGCAGAAC
Organism: Corvus moneduloides; assembly: GCF_009650955.1. Classification (NCBI taxonomy): domain Eukaryota; kingdom Metazoa; phylum Chordata; class Aves; order Passeriformes; family Corvidae; genus Corvus; species Corvus moneduloides. The sequence goes on along the minus strand of NC_045500.1, from coordinate 128,565 downwards.
AGTTTTCAACAATCCAGTTAGGCCTTAAAGAGGCACTATACACTGAGAACTTCCATTGCCTCAACTGAAATTCCTCTTGAAGGTCTCTGAAATGTACTAGTATTTTAAATTTTTTTTTGAACCCTTTGCCCTGGCTGTCCATCATAGCAGGTTTTTGGTTTTTTTTTTTTTTTTTGGTATAAAGACCAGCTGGAGGAACTGTAAAGAAAACCGTCAAGATACGTTATTTTGAACACAAGCATTCCAAACAATTCTTTATTTTCCTGCTTGGAAAAGGCTACCAGGCAGGGAAAGAAGTGACTATTGACTTTTACTTAGAGATGCTTTTTTTTGCCTGCTCAGATGCTCTTGGGAGACACGCTTGAATGAAAAAGAAATAAACGGTCAGCCTTGCAAACAAGTTTTGCTTTCCTTAACCCTACAAGCAGACAAGGATAGCAATGGAAATGCTGACTTAACATGCAAATCCCATCACTGGGACAGTAGTTGGAGGGTAGATTGATCTGCCTATTGATGCAATTGGCCACTCACCATTTTCCTAGCCATGGGCTGAGTCATTTCAATAGTTCTTTCTCAAAGTCAAAGGATGCAAATGTTGCATAAAGTTCTAACCCTGGGGAATGGTGGTTTTGTTTCACTGGTTGACTTCAGACATGGCCCACTATGGTGTTTTTTAATTCAGAAACCCGGCTATCAGCTGCAAATATTAACTCTGCCAGAATCTGGCAAATCCGTGATGTGGATTAGCTCTATAGAATCTATTCAGATGTCTCAAATCATAACAGAGCAGCACCCCAAAAAGCTATGCTGAAATTATAGCCTGATGATGCAACAGCATGAGACAGCCAGAAACATACCTCATTCTCATATCCCTACTTTGGACATCTTACCAAAAAAAAAAAAAAAAAAAAATCATGGAGAGCCCAAATGAGTTCCTTACCAGACCACATTTGAATTATCTTGGAGGCTGCCCCTCCCTGCACAATTCCCAGCCAGCCTGGACAGCAGTGGGACCAGTACTACATGGATTTGTGTTATTAGGCTGGGAACGTTCTGAGAATACTGCACTGAGAACTTGTGTATCTCATAGTAGTACCTGTTGGAGGAGTAGAACAGGTTTGGTAACCAGCACAAAATGAATGGATTTGTGGGTGTCAAGGCTTTGGGGCAACTCTACAGCCTGGACAGCAAAGGCACATGGAGCAACTACTCAGTCACAGTCACACAACTGCTTTAGAGGCTGTCTGTATCCCCATAGTTACACCCGTCAATTAAAGGATGTGAGTGTTAACCCAGAGAGGTGGGAATAAGTAAGAACAGTTCCCTGCTTTGGGCTGTTCCCAAAGTTAATTCACTGCAGGAAGCATCCTAACAAGTAGTGACACCATTTTAAGTGTCAATCAGGTGACACTGACCTCATCTGAGGTGGGGCAGAAGGGACCAACTATCCACTCAAACACAGCAGAGAAAAATGAAAGCAAGAAAGTGTCTACAGACAGCACCAGGCCAAGTGTCTCCATATGCAAACTAAGCCCTGGTTTCATCTTTCTGTGATATGAGCAGACCAAATCTGGCTCAAGTTAAAGATGTTCCCATCCTGATGCATTCCAACAGATTGTACCACTCCAGCATGCTCAGTTTGTCTGTATTTTTATCTTTTATCTATGTGTATCTTTATTTTGTATTTTACAGGACATACTGTGTGTTTTGCAGCTTAATGACTATTTTAATCCTCTTCATCAGTGAAGAGCGTCATCCTGGACATGCTGGAGATACAGATTGTGAGATGGATGCTGCTCAGAGATCTATCTGAAGAGCCACTCCAAAGCACAGAAATCATTCCAAAGCAAATACTACAAAACAAAAAGAAATCTCTGCTTTGCTTGATCTGGTGTATTTAAAGCATGCTGTTATAAACAGTAAAAATCAGCCCTCTTTTATGGCCTGAGAAACAGCTTAGAGTAGGTCAGCAGCATCCTCTTAAAAAAAAGACAAAGGACTGCTAGTCGCAATGCATCTCCAAGTCCACGTGAGGGGAAGAGCTGCTGAAAGTTTAGCACATTAAACCCATCTTAGCTAATGCTGCTGCCAGCTGTGGCTAAATGTTTGTTATGCCCCCAGTTATAAGATCAAAAAAAATGTAAGAATCACAGCCTAATAAATAAAAGAACAGAAAATTATGAGGAAAGCTATCAGCCACTTGCATAATGAGGAACAATTATTCAAATTTTTGCAAAAATCTTTAAAGACAGTGACATAAAGCTCAAAAAGCCAAATTGAAACCAAGGACAAGCAAAGCAGATGAAGTAAAGTCATCTTTGCTTTTGCCTGGAGCAAAAGGCCATTTAGGGTCTTGGAAAGCAGTGCTCCTCATGTCTCTGCTACAGCACACATGAAGCTTGCAGCCCAAAATTTTCCTGGCTGTCTCCACAGTATTCTTCCTTGGAGCACCCAGCTTACCAGTTTGCACACACACTAGTACAAGTATGACAGTGGCCATTTCAGAACAGCACTGCTCCTGAAATCCATCAGCATCTATTACAAAAGGACTACAATGCTGCATTCTACTCAGGGCCCTGCAGTGAAAGAGGGAATTAACATGCTGTAGATGCTCTGTGGAAAGCCTCCATACAGTCATACTTTGAAAAGTATTCTCCTCATCACGCTAATTCCCATGTGAAGCAAGTTGCAAAAGCTTGCTCAGTATAATTGAGCGCAACAAATCCAGCCAAACCCAGGAATTTCAGCCTCAACTTCAAAATAGCTTTTGTCTGTACTGTGGATTTTACATTTAAGCAAATTTGAAAGAAGATTTCCTGTCATTTAAAAGCCCAACTACAGGAGGAATCCAGCTCTTCTAGTTCCTCCTCCTGGCAGCCAGGATGCAAAGGGAAGGACCTGTTGTGCAGGGAGAGAAGGCAAAAGGATGTCGAGGTGATCAGCTGGTTTATTTCTTTGTCTCTTATCCTGAGAAACAAAGATATATTCTGAAGCAAGACGCAAGGATTTAAAATGAAGGATTAATTAAAAACACTATGCATAAAACACAGCACTATGGATTCAAACATAGATAATAGATTTCAGCTCTTGTGATTAGTACAAGTTTTTATTCACAAACTCAAACGTGCATACCATGGAAAAAAAGACAAAAAGTGCATGAGCACATAGGCAGAAGGAGAGGGACAGAACAGGTGACAAGTTGTGATCCAGCCCACAAAGTCAGCTGTGGACAAGGCAGGGATACAGCAGTGCAAACCTTCCACTGCATCCAGCCTTTGCCCCAGCAGGCCATTCATCTCTGCCTCTGTTATTGGGAAATTGTTTCCGAGAAAGCAGCTGTGCCCTAAACAGGACATCCACATACTGACTGGCTTTGTTGCAGGGCAAGTATTGATGCAATTTGAACAAGACAGCATTTATCAGGAGTGACGGGGGCAGGAACGTGGGGTTTTTTCCCTTGTTTCTCCAGTGAGTGTCCCTTGCTGTGACACGATGCTCTGTCCCAAGCCCAAGCTTCACACACCCACAGGAACACCACAACTTCATTTTGTGACCCCCTCAAGAATTCCCTCAGCCTCTCCTGGGATTTGGCTCTTGCCCAGGTAAGCCACAGCACCATGTCCATCCATGCCCAAAGGCTGAGCTCTAATACATCAATATACTGCAAATGCAAAATCTCAAATTTTTTTGCCTGGTTACCAAGGGAAAACCTCCTCCACTGCCTGACATTTCCAGCACTGAGGCTGAGGCTCTACTTAAAGCCTCTGGAAATGAAGTGGTTATTGAAACCCTACAACTCAAACTACTTAGAGGCACTTAAATCTTACCCCAAGTCCAAATGGGAGCAAGCATCCTGCTCCATTCAAGAGTAATAACCGGTTTCCACAATAACATGCACCCTCAACAATTTCTCAGTCTCCTTTTTTCCTGGCAGGCAGCACATTTCAGTCCATGCACGAGCACTGCTGTACCCTACATTTCAGAATTCATCTTTGACCGAGACTGCTAAGGCAGGCTCCGTGCTCTGCTTGGATCCTGACACCATTTCATTCTTCAGGGTTTCTAAACGTGTTTGTGATCTTGCGGCGTAAAACGAAACAGCTATCAAATTCAATTTCTTCAGTGAGGGCTTTGATAAATTATGCAGGGAAAGACTCACATTCAAATGCCAATACACTCTCTGGGAACACCAATCAGAGGTTTCAATCAACATTTTGCATTTAATCTTTTGAGAGGAATACTTAGGAGATTAAAGCAAATCTGCCCCTCTCTGTTTCAGGCCACAATTACTGTAAGTTGACCAGTGCAAGAAGTCAACCAATGCTTGGTATTAGTGAATTAGCCTAATTTGTGCAAATTCCTCCATTTTTGGCAAGTTACTAGGCCTGATATGAATGAGAGAAGATCAAACACCAATAAAAAACCCAACTACACTTAGAGCTGGCAATGTGTCACGTCAAATCCAAAACCATACAGAGAATTTGGTGATTAAAAGCTTTATGCTAGAGGATACCACACATCTAAGCAGAGACCAGCTTCTGTTGTGAATATGCTATCCAAATCCACTTGGAATCTAACAGGAGTGCACAATATTTATTGTAACAGATGGTATGGGTAAGATTTTTCTTTTTGTTACTGTCATTTCATACTATGCAATGACATCATAACTAGTGGGATTCATCAACCCAAAATCCAAAAGAAAAGGAACAAAGCTTTTGGCAGGGAGCTGGAGCTAAAAATAACATAAGAGCCTTTAAAGAAAAGCCCAAAGATTAAAAATGCAAATGTTCAGCTTTTGATTTAGGCATCTCAGTACTGAAGTTAGCATAAGGCAACTCCTAGAAAATACCAAGTAGTTTGCTAAACCTCTGTTTCATCTTGGCAAGATTTTTGAGTTGTCCTCACTGACTGCATTTAGAGCTTTGTGGTGATGGGTTAAAGAAGCACAACATCTTCATAAGAAAGTGCAAGCCCTGCTATAGCAGAGAGTTAACAGAATAATAAAATTCTCACTAATGCAAGAATTGAAAGAAACCAACCCACCCCCTGACCCACATCTCAGAACTTCTCCCATTTGAAAATGTAACATAACCAAGAAAATGTTTGTTGGAGGAAAAGAGACCTAAATGAGAACAGGAACTTTCAAGGTTAAACACTGCTTTTATTTAAACACGAAGTCATCTGTAAGGAGATGATAATTAGCTACTCTTAAATGGAAACTTCACTGAGTATCAACCTGCTGTTAGAGTCAAGGGAAGTACAGCCCCAGCCAGCTCAGTGTGCCTGTGCGTGCCTGCCTGTCCCTGTCCTTGACCTGGATCAAAATACACTTTGCACTGCTGTAATTTTGTTAGAGAGAAGCTTACTGTATGAAATTACCTAAATGCATCCCTGTCACGGAGCCAGAGCCTGGGATCTGAGTGCTGAGGCATGTTTATCATCTGCTGCACCTCGGCACGATACCATGGGTCAGCGACACTGCCAACAGCTGTAACACACCAATGACTCAGGGCCTCACCCCAAAGCTTCTCCAGTACAACAGGGAACCAAGGCACAGCTCCCACCTTCTGTGGGTTTCGCTGGGTTTTTTTCAGGCTGCATCTAAGTTATGCTGGCAATTTTAATGCCCTTCATACTTGGTAACTTGAAAAACTTGAGCTCAAAGTCATCGTTTGCTAATGATTTTCCGTTTGTCTCAAAGCACAGTGAAGCCATCCAAGCCAAACAATTAATGACTTGTCTCTTCCATAAGTTTCTCTGAAGGTCACACACTGCATGGAATAACAACTTCAGACCCTGCTTCATCAACTGAAGGCCTTGTCCAACCACAGCATCTTACCCCGCAGCTCACCTGTGCAGGAAATCCTGGCACTAGAAATAACTGGTAAAACTTTTGAAGGTCCAGAGGAGGAATCCCCCAGGAAAGGACTGGCAAAGAGGATTAGACTGAACTCTGTAAGCAGCCACTGATCTGCAGGTTGAGCACTAAGAATTCCTTCAAACCACTGCTAACAGATGTTACTGCACAGCCCAACACAGTCATCTTGAGAAACAAATCATCAGGAAAAAAACAGCTCAAGTGAAGCCACTGTCCTTGCAGTAAACACACCAACATCAGCATAGCCCAGCTGCACCAGTCCTCACAAACTACTGGGCCAGTCTTGCCAGAAAAGATCTCTAAATCAGATGAATACATACATACGTACATGAACCAGGTCTGCCTGTAGAGAACAAAACGCTTTCTGGACCATGCCTCACCCAGCAGTTCTCTCCCTCAGGAAACAGAGAACCAACATGTGATTTGAATTCCCATTGTCACCAGCGAAACGGAAAGTGAAATAAATCACCAAATGCCACGGAGAGCAGCAACATTTGACTGTGCACACTAGTTAAGAGTGACTAGGAGGCTACTGAAGATATAAACCAAAATGAAGGTCTGCAATATATTCATTTGTACACGAGCATTATCACGGCAGGCAAACATGACAACAAGGAGTTAGAACTCAATTTACTCCATATACAGGTTTATCTTTCAAGAATAAGGAGTACCTCCTTTTCCCCACTGGCTGTATACAAAACATGCCTGCAATACCTCCAAATGAAGAGCTGGTAAGCAGCTTAGCCAAATATGCTCCTGATCAGGTGGACACCTGATTACATAAAGCCAAGCAGGCTGGGTTTGGCTGCTAGAAAGATTAGTTTAACATCACTTGCAGAACATTGGTGTTTTGATCATTCATCTCAGGTTGGAACTTAAAACTCCCACAAATGCACATAAAGACAAAATTTTACATTTCAAACACCAATCCTTTAGAGCAAGCATTAGAACTTACGGACATTTGAAAGCCAGGCTAAAAGGTGGGTTTCACTTCTGTATTCTTTGGTACATGGGTTTTCCATGTTCTCACATAAGGTAGTATAGCTTAAAGAACACTTAGTCACAAATATATATTTAACTCCAACTGAGAAGGCAGATGGAGGTGAAAGTAGTAAATCTAGTGCTGAACAAGTTAAAAAAAAAAGTGTCATTCACAAGCCAGATCTCCACATGAAATGTGTGTGTGTGTGTATATATGAACGACCACCTGTCCCATATAAGTAACAGTATTAACAGGCTAAAGTTACTTTTATCCTATTGTATCTGAGGAGGAGCCATCAGTCCTCCCAAACCAGAAAAAATAAGTAATTTTGGTTAATTCACAATAAAGAGAAACCTGACAATTTAGTCCACTCGCATCTTCCTTCTTACTGCTTTATAACTCACACTAGTAAGCATACAATAAGTATATATCTACATATGGAAAAGTTGTAAGAGTTTGCACAATGTTGTCAACCCATTTCTCCCCACAAACCTGAGACTTATTGGCACCTACAGCAAAAGGCTGAAAAGGAAAATATCCAAAAGCAAACTACAAAATTAATATAGTTAATGCATAGTCACCAAGCCCTAAGTACTCCATTTAAGATACGCAGCAACCAAAACCTGTGGTAGGAGATGCCATTTCCCTGTGACAAACTCACTGCAAGTAGAGAGAGCAGAACATGTTAATTATGGGTGCAGACAACACTTCTGGGGAAAAAAAAGGGGCAATCTTGCAAGTTCAAGTACAGTTCTGAGTTAGGAGCCTCACCAGAAGGGTTTCTAGGCCATTGTGAGTATTCAAAGCCTTCCAATCAAGAGCAAGCATCATCTTAAATTAACATCATGTTTCAGAGGTGCTGACTGCCTGAACTTAAAATCAATGACACCAAGTTTTACTGCACAGAAGAAGCAAGAGAGCAAGAGTCTGAGGTGTTGGCATCAATTTAGAAAGCCTGAGGAGTTAATGAGCAGAGAGTAAAATGCCCAAGTGTAGAAAGAAGGGGAAAGGCTTTGCCTTCTAACAAGAAATAGTTTGAGATGGTGTATTTCTTTCTATTTTCAGCTGAGGAACAAGGCTTTGGTTTAAGTACATGTGTAGAAGCAGATGCTGCAGTCAAAGTGACTTATACTTCCAAGGTTGAGTCCATACGCCTCCAAAAGACACACATGCAGGGAAAAGCAAAGGCAGAAGTTTTACAAGGCACATCTAGAGAGAAGCACAACTGGTACAGAGCACAGGGAACTGCAGTAATCCTTCCCTGCACTCCCAGGTGCTGGAGGAACAGCAGTGCCTAATTATAATACAGCTAAAGCCACCTACAGAATAGCTTTTGAATAACTTGCAGGTGATGCAACAACCACATTAACAAAAAAGTCATTCAATCCCTGGGAGAGCTATTAATGCCTAAATAACATTTAAGGAGGTGATATTTATTCCACAGGTGAAACAAGGAGAGCTGAAGGCCTCCTCCAAAAAGGAGCACTTACCTTCATGTGCCATCCTACAACACAGCATAAATTCCAGAGCCTCTCCGCAGTATCAGATTTGCTTTATTTCCATATCTTTGCTTCAGAGAAGCTTTTATTGAAGCTTAGAAGAGGCACTGCATATAACCACCTTCATAGGAAGGTGTATTTCATAACACTGGGAAGCAAAGTTTTAGGAACTGAGAGGAAACTAAAGGCCACAGGCTCAAGACTGGAATTTTCCTGGGCTGTTTCTGCTCAGGACTCGAACACCGAAGTGGAAATTTCCCTAGGTGGAGTTCTTTGTTCGATGCAGCAGGCAATTAGAAGTCCCCAAGGTCTGCAGAAATGGCACAGACTGGTATTTTTGTTAGGGAGAATTTAAGCAATACAAGACAAAAATAATAACATGAAATTCTGCTGCAAAACACACGCTTTTTTTTCCCCTCCCCCAACTCCTGGTGATTTCAAGCAGGCAGGTAACAGATGTAAGCATTCAAGAGAGCTTTGGAAAAATACCAAACATGATTAAAAAAAAGCAGTATCAGGTCTCCATTGCCTCAGATTTGATTACACAAAAAGGTCAAGTGATAAAAAAACTTTGCACCTTTAAAGGCCTTGAGGGCACAGCAGAAGCAGTTTATCATTGGAATACAAATCAAATTAGCATAGATTTATTTTCTTTTTCCAGTTGGCATCAGTGTCCTGTTTGAGGTTCCTGGGGACTTCACAAGCAAAATAAGCAAAATTCAGACACATACTGCTATGGAAAGAAACACATTAACTGCTGGGACCCATGATTTCTCTAAATTCTTCCATTCATATTCATTTGGAAGAGAAACTGTCAGAGGTTATCAGCCATCCCCACACTTTGATGTGAAAGGGAGACCAACTGTCACCAGCACCAACCCCTGGGAATGCCCTAGTCAAGAGTTCAGATACCACCAATTTAAGAGAAAAAAATAAACTGCCACTCCCCTTGCTCTGTGCAGGACAGAAAGAAAAACAGATTGTAGTTGATAAGAAGATTACCGGGTGTTCCAGGGACAGGGAATGGGAGCTAAAATAATCAAGAGACAGAAAATCTACCTAATGCAAACGTGCCAATCCAACTGAACTAATAACTGCAGACATTTTTACGTGTTTTCCATAACTTTCAAATATCATCTTGATTATTGAAAAAAAAATCAATTGCTTGCATATTTTTCATCACATTATCTGATAAAATCCAGTAACGACCACAGTATAAATCCCTGAACAGTAACCATTTACTTCCTAAGCTCTACATTGAGAGCTATTCTTGAGCAAATCTGGCAGCAATAAAGACTTGAGAGCTGCAGTCCCCCCACCGACAAGACAATGGGAGAGGACGCAGCAAAAATAATGATTAAAATGCCACAGTTGATATTTATGCCAGGAGATGAAGGTGGCTACCGTGCCTTTAGAGGATGCAAATTGAATTGCAGGAATGTTTTCATTTTAATCCTTTTCAAAAAGGTCAGTGCCCCCTTCTCCTGCTGCTGAGCTGCTGGCCCCTCCTGGAGCATCAAGGTGTGACACGGCTGCTCCCCTCTGTGCCAATCCTGGGATGGGCAAAACCTGGGATCTGCTTCATCACACAGACACCAGGCTTTGGAAAAAAATGACAGCTAGATTTGTTTTCCAAGCTGATTTTTCATGGCCCATATCCCTAAGCAGTAGATTCCAGAAGGGATGTGCATAGCAGCCAAATTTGTCTCGGATGTAAGAGAGGAAGTGACCTACAGCTGGAGGAGTTGCCAAACAGGTGCAAGAGATTGGATGTAGCACCAGCAGCCAGGACAGTCCCCTGCCACCAAGGCAATGCCAAGGAATCTGATCTGGGCATTAGCTCCATGCCCTCAGAGCAGCTCCACCATCCTTCCTGCAAGGTAACCGATGCATAAGTTGTTCCACAAACAGTTATCAACCATGTTCCATTGATTTACAGAAATTTAACAGAAGGATTGGTACAAAGTATGTGGAATACTATTCCTCAATAGCAATCAAACAAGCAGAAATCATGGACTAACCAATTCCATATAACACATTAAAAATATCCAAGAACTGCATTTACTGCCAGTTAGGAATTACCACCAGCTTAGAGCTTTATGCATCACATTGAGGTAGATGTTCTGCTTAACCAAGCTTATTAAAATTTACTGTAAACTCTCAAATCAAGCCATTCATAAGCAGCCACAAGCTTTTTCTTTATCCAGCCCTAAATAACCCAGAACCTTCACAAGACAGATGCAGCTGTTTTGCATTTCGAAACAACATTCAGGCGTAGATTATTAAACTCTATTTACATGACATGTCTGAAGCTCAGCACGTACTTTGCTCCTTGTTTTGCTGCTTCCCTCTAATAAGACAGGTTTATAGTGTCGAGTTTTTAGACCCGCAAGATTTTCTCCTACCCATCTCGTTGTCTGGAGAGCTAGATTACACTGACCTTTTGGATTTAGGATAAAGCTGGAATTTCCTCTGACCAGTTACTTTCATATACGCAAACACAATACATATTTCGTGTATACAAAAGGAATATATACTCGTATACGTGCGCATGTACATATATATATACACACACAGACCCCTACGGGCATCTAAGCCATTTCTATATGAAATGCATAGCCTTTACATTCGGCTGAAGCATACTCCCCGAAAGCCAAGGTACCAGTTCCAACCTAAGATTTATTTTGGATCCATCAGCAACCAAATGGATTCGTTTAACCGAGATTTTTATCTAGGGAATTGCCCTCTAACAGTCTTCTAAGCTTCTGGACCCATCTGAAGCTGGCCGCTCCTGCTCCCGTGCCAAGAATGCCGAGGTCACGTCCCCAAAAAAACAGCCCCAAGCATCCCGGTGAGACGGAGCTTCCGTCCAGGTGCGCGGCCTGAGGGTTGCGGCTTTCCCGAAAACACGTTTAAAACACGAACTCACCACCCCGGGAAGGTCTCGGAAAGGCTGGACAAGCTCCAGGTGGTTCCACACCAGCCGAGACACCCCGAACCCCGCTTACCTCCCACCTGCGCATCGGGTACCCCCGGGGAAGCCCCCGCCGCCCGCACCCGCACCCGCACCCCCCACACACCTCGATGTATCCGGCGAGCGCGGCCGCGGGCCCGAGGAGCGCCAGGAGCAGCAGAAGCGCAGAGCCCATGGCCACCGCCATCAGCCGCCGCCGCCCGAGCGCAACTGCGGCCGCAACGCCCCCGCGGGGACCCGCCTCGCCAGGCCACGCCCCCGCCGAGACTGACAGCCCCGCGCGCCAATCGGAGGGTGGCGTGTAGCCGCACCCCCGCGCCGCTCTCAGCCAATGGGACGAGGCGCGTGGTGGGTGGGACCGCCCCCCGGCGGGAAATGGCTGCCGGGGCTGACGGGAGCCGTGAGGGGGAGAGGCAGGCCGGGGGTGTGGCCGCTCTTTGTCACCTCTGTCACCGCCGGCTGCTACAGAATCAGCCCCCGGTAAAACTCCGCATAGCGGGGACCTGAAAAGACCATGGGATGTATGGCCGTCTGTGGGCTAAACTCTTCACCACACCACTGCGGTGAGCAGGAACGCTCTGGGGTAATAAAAGGCAAGTGAGACGTTTTCCTCATCTAAAATGTTTCCCACTCAAAGAAAACATCTCTGCATCTATCCCTGATTTCTCAAAGCCCTTGACCCGTGTGCAAGCAGCAAGTTCCCGGCTGTTCGGGTTTCGCAATGTAACTCAACACGTGTCCTTTTTTATTTTGTTTTTTTTTCTTAAAATACAGCTATTGAATGAAAAGAATGATAATCATTGACGACTTCATCCTGCTGCCAACACCGGTGCTCGCCAGGCACTACCTGAAGAGAAGACATCACATGTGCTGCCACACATGCTGCTCTGTAAACACAGCACAGCTCTCCATAAACTTTAAACAACATGCATGTATTTAATTAAATATTTAATTAAACAACAGACACATCACCATCACCACCTCCAGTTTGTGTTTCTTCTCAACCAGAGCACAGCAGCAGTTCCTTCGAGGGCAGATGTCCTGCCACTCTTGGTGCTGCTATTTCAGGACACATTTCTGGCTTTAAAACCAGGTTTTCGCGTCAAATTTGCATTGAGGGTATTTCAATTTCACCATGTTACTTAGAAATAGAAATTTTAAATAATTAGAATTTTAAAATAAGCAAACCCTTCAGGACCAAAGCAGATCTACCAAGTGCAGTTGCTGCTACCACAGACCTTCCACATCTGTGCAGAGCATTTATTAGCCCCTTTTTAGTACTTTCCTTGGTTTTTCCAATGGAAAAGTACTTTCATCAGTTCAGGGATGACAAATGCCCACCTTGAAGATGCAAGCACTAAAGATCCCACTGGTTTCAAGAACATGAGATCTTTTAAAATACCAATATATTTTAGACTTCTTGGATTTTTTTTTTAAGCACTGACATGCAGTGAACCCATTGGCATTAAGTTAGAAAAGCAGTATTGTGGAATCACAGAATGGTTTGGGTTGGAAAAGCTCACATTGTTCCATGCCACTGCCATAGGCAGGGACACCTTCCACCAGATAGAATATCCTATAGAGTCCATGTATTTGCTTTCATCTTTGTGTGAAGATAGGTGAGGTGCTTAAATGGGATGGAAAAAGATCTTAGTACAAAATGTCACAGTTATAAAACATTTCCATTCTAAACTTCCATATTCTTTACTGGCTCTAACAAGTGCTATTTTCTGAAATAGGAACATTGCTGAAATGTTGCAGATGGGGTAAATCTGTATGATAGATCAATAAGCAGCCCAGCTTTAATTAAAATTGCTGACTGGTCCACTGGTCACTTATTATAGTCTCTTTCTTACACTATTTGAAAACCTTAAATCTCTTTTACTGCAGTCCTCTGGCATATATAATTTTCTTTTTAGCCTGGCCAAGTTCAGTTGAAAAATGGAGTAACAAGTTGCTTTTGAAAACGGACACATTTTAATGTAAGTATTTTATTGTGCAATATGAATGCATGAGTAAATAACAAGACATTCTTAGTCAGGCTCTTCCCTTTATTTAAAAAGGAGGGATTTTTCTTCCTCCCCAGTCCAAGAATGTACAAGTTTCTTTATAAATCTTTGGGGATGGGCTTTCATTGGAGGTTGAATTTATATAGTACTTAAAGTGCTACATAAATTAATTTACTTTTATATTTATGTAGTGCTTGGTGAGTATTAATTTATGTTCACAGCACTGACTCCAACAGTGTTATCCTTGTTTTTCTGAAAAACTTTCAATCAGGTGACTCTTGGGGAAGTCTCTCAGATAAGCACGAGGTACAACTCAGCTGCGTTCTCTCCTGCTACTAGTCCTGCACTGCAGATACACCAGGGTGTAAGAGCTTGTGAAAAACGAGGTTCACTCTCCTGTGAGAATTTAAAGAGTTTAATATAAAGACAATAAGAGACACATAAAATAAAGCAAAAGGATAACGGCCGGGTGCCTCGGCGCTCTGCCAAGAGCACACCTGATGCCCGAGGTGAGTCCTTTTTATACCATTTTTACTGTCTGTTCTCTATTCATATTCAAACTTTTCCTGGAGCTGTTCTGCATGGCCACTCCTTGGGTCCGCCTTTTTAGAGCATGCGTAGTCTTCTGCCTTGTGGTTTTACTTCTTTTGATTCTTGGGGTTGGGCCCGCTAGGTAAGAGTCGATGGTAGGGTGGATCTCTTAATTCTCCAGACAGTCAGGGCTGATTGCAGCTTTGGGCCTCTTTGCCCCCCGGCCAGAGCGGTGATAGCGGCTCTCGGACCCTCCCGGCCGCCCCCGTTCTCCGGGCAGAGCAGCCTTTGGGCCCTTTTGTTCTCTGGACAAAGTGTTGATTAGCAGCTCCTCGGGCCTCATCCTCTGCTCGCTTGGAGGTTCTCTTACTTGCTCACACTTGCTAACATTCTTGCTAAAGAGAGAAAACTACATCCACACAGCAAACAGCATTTCTAACATTATATAATATCTATACTTTGCGAGAAGCCAATATTATAATATATGTTTATAACAAGCTGAAGTCCTGCAGCAACACTGCAACACAGGATATTCCTCTTCAAGAGCAAGGCCATCAGTGCTCAGCTCACTACCTAAAAAGCAAGTGAGAAATCAAAATTTGAAGAATAACACATTTCCCTTCATACAGAGATCAGTCCTCCCAGGACAGAAAGTCCCCAGAAAAAAAGGTTTAATCTCCCAGATCTTGGTCATTCCTTGGTGACTATCAGGAGCTCTACATGCAACTAAATTCATATGACTGCAGGGTGGCAAGGAGAGAGTTTGAGATCAGAGTCTCCAGCAAGATGCAAATAGAATTCCATCAGTTGGAAAAAACCCGAAGGCTTTCAGCATGGCAAGGCTTTGGGGATGGCTGTTCTTAGGTGCCTACTGCCTACACAGGAGCAGCAGGTCACTGCAGGCATGGTGACACTCACGATAGCCATGGTTAATTCAGTGTACAGCTCAATTTTAGGTGAGCACTAGTACTTGTCTGTTGCCTGTGACAACAGCACCAGTTTGAATCAATGCTGCAAGGCTGCAGCATTTCCTAGGACACCTCTCCTGCTGTTAACCCTGTTAGGGAGGTGACAGCTTACATTTACTTCCAAGGATCCCATTTTACCCAACTTCTGGAGCTTTTAGTGCCCTTTTCCAGGACATCTGTGCTACTGAAGCACCGAGAATCTCATCCTCACCTTTGGCTGCCACTGTTTATCCTGTAAGAAATGTTTCAAGTGAACATCTCTGCCCCTTATCACTTGCAAGACCATGATTGTGTAAACAGAAAGCACATATTTATGATTGCAAAAATGCGCTCTGAAAGAGTAGTATTAGATAGATAATATTATCTATTAGTACTATTAGATAGTAAGATAGATAAAAGGAGCAAACAGAAGTCATCAAGGAATGCATGTGGTACCATTAAAATCTCCGGGAGCAGCAACTTCAGCAAACTGATGCATTGAGATCCTGCCCTTACCTGGAGAATGAGTTCAGAGAAGTGAGGAAATCTTTGAATATTCCCACCACTCTCTTAAACTCCTGAAATTAAAGCATAAAATAAGTCTAGCCAGTGAATTGTAATCCTATACAGCTAAACTTGACTGAAGATTTAAATGGGGGATCACATCATTCGTACTAGTTCTGTGGGACAGGTAGAGCTTGCAGAGGTAGAGTTGAGTCAGTCTGGGTTTTAGGAGGTAGTATGCAAACTGAAATCAGAAACAACTACAGAATGTGGTGGGATTAAGTAATGAATTCCCTATTGCTTATTATTGGAGTATCATAGTCATACTCCAATATTATTACTGCTGAACACAATTCAGCAATATAAGAAATTCTAAGCAGTGCTTCTAGGAAAAATATAGTGCACAACTTGCACAAATGATGCCCAGCTAACTGCCCCAACTCATCTGGAGACATCCTGCCCTTTGGACAAGACCTCTACCTGTCACCAAGGCTCTATAAGGGGCAGAAAGCAATGCAAAACTGTTATTAGCCAACTCAAGCTTGAACCAACATCTAGCTACTTAAGTGCCTGTGGGAAATAATATTTCTCCAGACCCATAAATAACATCAGAAGGTTGCCAACCTGGTCTGGAAATGGACAGCTGTATTTGGCTGCAGCACTTCTGTGTGAAAGTCCAGGGTTCCTGCAGCCTTGCAGCTTAGCCTTCCATCTGTGACTCAAAATGACAACACACTGGGGACAAGACATAAGAAATCCAGCAGCAGTGAGATGAAGGAAACTGCTGAAGAAACTGGGCTTAAGATATACAGTGAGAACGAAGATGCTCCACAGAAAGAGGGTGACAAAAAATGCAGAAGCCTTGAGAGGCAGACAGGAGCTTAAAAACAAAAAGGTGATTTCTAGCAGAATACACTGAAATTTAGAAGACTGAAAGGATGGAGAAAAACTAAGAACAGATGCATTGCAAGTGGGGCCACACCATAAAAACAGGAATAACTGCAGATGTGAGGAAAAGCAGCCCAGGAATCTGTGAAAAGGAAGTGATAGTGGTGGACAGCAAGCCTTTCTGTTTCTGCTCAGAGACATCTTTAAAACGGATTGGTAGGAAAGGGAGAAAATCTACCCTTCATTATACCAATAAGCCCTTAACTCTTGATGGCTGTTTTCCCACTTCTCTGGTCCATGCCTGAAACAGTGCCACTCATCTAGCTTCCACTGAGGTGTTTGAAGTGGGCAGATCTGCACAGCAGCTTGTGCCGTGTTCATCTCAAACAGCACAATCCTTGCCTACAGCATGTAACAGACTGTTAAGGAAACAAGCCTGGCATTAAAACTCCTGTAACTGAAAACTTCAAAATAACCCTTCTGTTAGGTTTGGAGATATTACAGCTTTGATGAAGCACCAGCACAGAAAGGTGCAATGCATTGGAAAATGAAAAATGCATCAATCCAGAATATTTAAGGGCAGCACAAGAGAGTGGCTGCTAAAGAAAGCTGCTTCTCCTTCAACACTCTGCATATGAATCTCAGCATCCAGAAAATGTGCTATATCTATGATCTCCTCTTATTTCTAGATGGGGGGAAAAATCAATGGTGAACTTAACTGGAAAATTTGTTTTTCTGAAGACTATCCAAGGCAAAAACAACATCTGAGAGACACAAGGAATCCATTTTGGAATAGAGTTGCACATATGTAGGATTCACTTCCCAGGAAAATAAATTACATCTGATATATAATTCAGTAATGAGTAATGAGCCCACACTCAGACTGAGGATCCCAAATGCAAATATAACAGCCTAACCACCTTTTTAGCTAATACACAAACTGGGAATTTTGCTGCTCATTTTCTCTCTCCAGATGGATCCGAGGCTTTGAGCACTGGCAGGATCTCAAGGCAGAGCCTGATGCTTCTCCAAGGAACTAAACACAAGCATTGAACCTGACACAGGGAACTCAAATGACTGAGGGTCTAGAGGTCTACAAGTAAAGGCACAGTGAAGACACGGTGGGAAGAGGGGAAGGAGAGGCTGCTTTGCAGAAAATATTTAGTGAACTCTCATCTATTTGCTCTGTGAGACATATCTTCCTGCAATGGCATCCTGTCTTCTTTATCTCTTCTAGTCCACCTGTGAAGACTGAAGTGACATTTAATCTCTGAAAATGGCAGAATCAGTTGTTTGTGTATCAAGGCAACCAAACCATTCCAACTTAAATAAGCTGAGCCCCACAGCTGTGATAGAGAAGCCATCTGAAATCTTAAAGAGAAAAAGCCCACAATTAAAAAGAATCCACAAACAACTGACATTGTCTCATTATGGTGCTGAGATTTGTCCTGTTGTCCTTGGATGTTTCTTCTCTTGCCCCTCCTCTGCTTGCCTGTCTCAGTCTCTTTTCAGCAGTGTGAAAGGTTCATTTTATAGAGGTCTTTTATAAAAGATGAAAATTCAAATATGTTATAATTAGCTGCAGTTCCACATAAGTCAGTATTATTGCAGCTTTTACATTAGATCCTAATTTGTCCCACAAATGTGTGTGTCAAATATTACAGTAGAATGATTAACGACATCAGACATAATGGAAGGATTAAGCATTGATGCAGGAGACTTGCTTGAGAGGAACAATTTTAACTTCTTTTCACTCATAATTTATTTTTGCCTCTACTGTAAAAGAAACCTGAAATTGAAAATAAAAATGGCTTGTGTTACTGGCAAGCAAAAGAAGAGATCTGATTCATGATTTAATTCTTCATTCAGTATTCATTGGTAGATTAAAAGCCAAATCATCTTAACAAATGGCACAGCAGTGAACAACATGGAATATAAAAACCTCAGAACTTGTCCTGCTGAATAAATGTGGAATCATTTGCAGCTTTGAAGATAGGTGTAATTCAACAGCAAAAAATTGATCCCTCCCTCCACAATCAGGTCTGATTCAGCACCTGTTCCATCAGGCATCATGGAATTGCCTGTGCTAACAAGCTGTTTCATGGCACACCTAAGTTGCCTTTTATTTCATCCCCAATCACTTGTTTGAGCAGTTACTCAGTTTGCAAGAACAGGGTGTGTGAGGAAGGAACTTATGACACAGGAACAGGCAATAAGGAATTTAAAATGTCCAGGAGACACATCATGTCTGATAATATGAATTACTGGGAACTGTAGTTTTCCATCAGCTGCACGGTACCTTTAAGTGCTTTTTTTTCTGTTGCACTTAAAAGCAGAGTGACTCCAAAAATCCCCTCCTTACTCTAATTCGGTATCAGCACAGAAGGCTGCAGTTTGCATCATTCTATTTAAACAAATATTAACATTTCCGGTTACAATCATCACTGGGCCTCATAGCTCCCAAACACCCAGTCATCCTTCTTATTTCAACACAGGAATAGTGACTTTAGGTGCTGGAAATGCACACCTGGAGACACAGGACCTGCAGCTTTGCCTTCTGGCACTATCACCAGACCCGACCTCAGGAAGGATCTCTAGGGTCTTGTTTGAGTAGCAGCCTGGTCTTCAACTGAGAGTCAGGGGGAAATCAGTGGGATACTGGAATTCCCAGGCACAGACATTCATATTTGCAGACCTTGCTCTACAGGTTTTTTTATTTCAGTGCCCCAATACACCCAGGGCTCTACAGCACTATTGACTTACTAACTCATTCAAGAGAGAGGCTTCATATTGTGTTTGAGGGTTTTTATAACCTTTGACACAGAGTTCTTTGAAGGGCCACAAGGAAGTGAGGTGTAGCAGTGCTTTGGCAGCTTTTAAACTCCTAAGGCAGCAAGAAGGTTGGGTACAGGTTCTCTTGGCAATAAGAAATAAAGAAAAACATGTATTTGAAATCAGTGTCAGTTGAATAAAGGCAAAGAGCAGGACACAGCTGAAAGGAACTAGGACATGTGAGTAGAAGCTGAATCGCAGTGTCTCCAAGGGAAGGAGGGGACCACCTACAACTTCCACACCAAACCTGTGGCCGGAGGGGGAGAACAGCCTCTCTCTGAATCACATTTTCTCAGAAGATGAGTCAGCTCCAGAGAGATCTTTAACAAAACCCCTGTCCTGTAACTTTCCAACAGTTTCTTCCCCATGTCTTGCAAAGGGCTGAATTTGAAGTTGCTCCTTTTATTTTACCATGATATTCCCTCATGGGAAGAGAAGAGCCTGTGCCTTTTGCCATTGCAACTTGCCAAGGCTTGAAGATCTCTTTTCTCCCCCAACATTAAAGACATTTTGCCCCACAATAATGAAAAACACCATTCTGCAGGAGAGCTTCACACTGATATCAGTGTATTCAACGTTTTTTGGAAGCAAATTACAAGGTTTCCTCCCTCTAGGCTTTCCTGCCTTGTCCCAGTCACTTGGTTGACTCCCCAAGGTCTCCACCAAGATGTAGCTCATTGGCTAAGTTATAGAAAAGGAGTCTTAAGTAGAGCACTCTATTGAGGTTTGAGTATTCCCTTTAAAATGCAAATGGCTGGTAGTTAATTCCCTTTTGGGATTTAAGAGCTGAATTTAAAAGGGGAAATGATGATACAAAAATACACTTCAGAAAGCATTGCATTGTGAGTAATGAATCCTTCGCTACATGAATGCAGATTCTTGGGGTCAGAAGACATCTTCATTTATCTGCATTTTAATAGTTTCCCTCAAAACTGCTTCTGGCTAAGTTTTTCCTCAACATACTACCTGGTACACTCTCAGTGGACAACAAGGGCAAAATTTGACCAGGTTTTCTATTTTTTAAAATCTCATGGATCAGCATATTTAAACATATCAATATTCTACTGGTTATGATAAATAACACCCTCATTTCTGTTAAGAAGTCTAACGAGACCTTTTCCATACTTCCTGAGAATAAAGCTGGATGACAGACCCATTTGCCAGCTCCTTGTTGACTGGGAAGGCTAAAAAGCCCCCCAAAAAAGTAGCTGCTTAGCAAAGGTGTTAAATCAATATTCACTTACCAATTGCAAAAGGACTGTCTTCCATCTCCCTTTCTTTTTCATAACTACCATTTTATTCCCCCCCCCCAAAGTAAGCATATATTATGATGTCCATAGATCAATTGATGCTTAAACACATATACACACAGATACACCCCTGCAACCTTCCACAGACCTGGGGATGCAAGTGCTCTAATCTGCATTTAAAATTCAGAGTGCTCCACTCCTTGCATGATCAGGCCTGAAGTAGCTCAACCAGATTCCTTGTATTTGTTCTGTCTTCTGGAAAATATATCTTTACATAACCCTTCAAAAGAATCACTTCTACGCACACAGGCACTAGCACAGACACATACACCAGTTTTCATAAACCTTATCCCAGCAAAGGATGGAAGTGCGTCAGCACGAGATGGAAACTACAGATCACGACGGGGAACTGCAAAGTTCCTGGTCTATGGTTAGAAGGGCCTAAACCTAGGATCTAGTTGATAAACTAGAAATTAGTAGTATTTGGATACACTTCCTTTGGCACATGGGTGCAGAGCTGTGGCCAGGGAGCACATGTGGGGGGGGGCAAAAGGGAAGCAGTCCCCAAGCTAGGTGTTCCCCTGGCCAACACCACGTGCTGATCCAGCATCAGCTGGATCATCCAGCAAAAGCACATAGGTAGATCTCTTGGTGGGGTCAGTAATTAAGTATCCGTACCACCTCAAAACCTAAAAAACAATGACTTACACAAGCCTTATTTCAAGCTTTCCCTCTGTCTGTACAAGAATTTATCAAATAGTCAAACTTTTCCTTTTTGCCCTTCTTTTGTTTCCATGTTTTTCTGCACACTGCAAACTGTCCAAGTTCTCCAGGCTCTGCTCTTTTTTTTTTTTTTTTGTTTTTAGTTAGAGTGACTTCAGTCAAACCCTAGAGATAAAATTCCCCAAACAATCAACAAAGAACTTATTTCAGTGTGTTAAATTTGAGAAGTCACAATAAGGGCTGTGGTATGATACTGTGATATCACTCACAGAGGACTGTTACTTCATTGTGAATGGAAACAGGATCTGGCACAGGGCAGGAAATCATTTACCAAAGGAACATCCAAGAAGTACAGCAATGAAAAATATGATTCTAATGAATTTATGGCTATGTAAGTTGTTGTTTTCATTGGGAAGATGTTTCTTTAAAGTCAGGGAAGGAAAAATATTGCATGTTATGTCTTTTTTCCACCTTCAACTCCAGTGTTTGCCAATAGCTTTTCAACAATTGCAGGATTCACCATTGAGTATTCCATGCTGAGAGAAACCAGCATTCTGTACAGCACAGGGCTCTTTCATTCCTTTTTATTTCATTTTTCTGTTATCAACCAACATGTCAGCTGTGAAATAAAACCTGGTGAAAAACTTTGAAAGGAGAGAAATTCCCAGCAGGTGTCACAGAAATACTGAACTGACTTCTAGTGTTAATTACACCTTCCATGTGGGTTCACTGTGTTGCAGTGGCTCTATACTAAGTGAAATAGTATTATTTTAAAATACTTTTTCTACACTAAAAGAAAAAGTGAACAGGTCAAAATAAAACTAGGTAAGTGATGGGGGACAAAAAGGAAAACAGGCATCACCAGCACAATTCCTAAGAGTTCTGCAGGGAATTAATGACGAAAGAGGAGAGAAGGGGAGTCTGTGGAATTCAGTGCCAAGATGAATACAGGAAACCACAGAATCCCAGAATGGTTCGGATTGGAAGGGACCTCAAAGCCCTCTCATTCCACCCCTGCCATGGGCAGGGACACCCTCCACTAGACCAGGTTGCTCCAAGCCCCATCCATCATGGCCACGAACACTTCCAGGGATGGGGCAGCCACAGCTCCTCTGTGCATCTACGACCTTTTGAGGTTGAGGAGAACCACAAGGATGTGAAGCAGCTCATTCAACTTTTAAGGTTTTCTCGGGTGAAACAGAACTCACCAGGGATATGAATTCAGCCCTTATCAAGCTGATCCAAGTAGTGAAAAATGACCTTGTCATCTTAGGCCTATTCCTGTCCTTTGCCTTCCTGAATACCTCAGCAACTATAAGAATAACTTTCAAGATAATCTTACCACAGTGGCAAAGATATTTCAGTGTAAAAATCAGCTACTGAGGGGCCAGGCTTGCAGCTAGCAAGTCTCTTGATTAAAATTACTCCAAATTTGCTTTGGGAAATGCCATTGTTATTAACACGCTCCTCTATTATTCAGGCAAATTCACTAAGCAGCAGAATTTGGAAATCAGGGATCAAAGTCTGGGATCTTTTGATAAACCTGAAGAGTCCAGATCCTACCTGAGATCCCACTGGGATGTACTGGCTTTAGAGACAATCTTTCCAAGCAAACAGATTTTAGAGCCCTGGGAAATACCAGCTGTACTCTTAACAGCAAAACTCTGGAAACAAGTCTCCAAGGGGATCCCTGCAAAATGAAGGCAGAGCAAACCTGACATGATGCAGGACACATGAGCACTCTCAGCTGGAACTGCAGCAAACCTTTTATTGCTAACTGCAGCCTCATGCTCAGGCAAGCAAATCTGGAATTTTTCCACTGTGTGCAGGCTGGGGTTACAGGAGTTCAAAGCAACAGTTGAACAATTCCATAATAACAGAGAAATGCAAAGTCTCATCATAGCTTCACCGTGTAAATCTGCTGCTTTAAAAAAACACCTTTGTTTTTAGGCTGGCCAGGTGCCTGGGCACACCTGCAATACATAACATTTACATATCACATTTACAATACATAACATATCCAGGTGCACCTGGATAACATCACCTGAGCTTTGACAATGAGGATTATTTCCCGGGGAAAAAGAAAAAAATAGACTGACTCAAAATAACTAGGTTATGTTTTGTTCACTAAAAGATTTTGGAGGAGCAAATTTGTTATTTCTTCCCAGGCTACAGTATCTGCATCCTTCCTCCAGTGTCATTTCACTGAAGCACAGCAGAAGCCCTGCCAGCATTCCCTGCTCTGGGCAGCTCTGTGCTTTTCCCCTGAGTAGCACATTCTTAGGTTTTTCCTCTCTGTGTGACTACAGAAGTTTCTTATTTGTAGCCATCTGCATCAGGGCAGAGGCTACAGCTGCAGTCTTAATGACTGTCTTCGATGATATCATTTGGTTTTTATCAGCTTCAGAGATAAGGCAGCATTAGCTCCCTGACAAATCCTGACACTTGCTCCATTTGATTCCTCCCGTTCTCCTAAACCAGCTGTTTTCAAAGGCATTCAGGTATCTGTCGATAGCGTGGGTGGAATACACTTACCTTCCAACTCAGGTTGGAAAACATTCCCTCCTTTAAACTAATCACTCACTAAACAAACATCTCTCTTCTACCCAGACAACCACCTCTTGAAGGACACATCCAACTGCAAAGAGCTATGCTGCAAAAATACTTTGAATACAGTCCAAAGTGACACCACTCCCAGCATCTGCTCAGACAGCTCTTGCTGCAGGGTCAGGACTCACACAGAAAACCCCAGTCCCCAATGTGGTAACAAGCAACACAACCCCACTCACATGCTATAAGGGGGGGTTCTTCCACTTAAAATCCCAGAATGCCGTAAGAAAATGTCAGCAGTGTTTTTCTTTTCAAAGACCTAATCTTTAACACGTTATGACAGAAAACTAAGGAAGGACTTAAGACCATGGTACGTAAAAGTTTAAAATTGAGAAAAAACTCAACCACAAGTACTTTCTTTTTTTACACCAGTCCTACAGGCTGTTAATAAATAGGGTAATAATATAAATATTAGATTTAAGACAGACTCAGATTACAACTTTATGGAGGGGAAAAAAAAAAAAAAAAAAGCCATACTAACTTCTCCAAGAATCCAGGGCTAAGTTGGGATTAAGTAGTACCTTCAGGACCTGCATAACAGTACAGCACCAAGTTAGGCCTCCGAAGCCACTAATAAATCCTCCTGATCCTGAGCAGCTTCACCTGGGACCACCCCCTCCCTCCCCCCCTGCCCCAAGCCCAGGAGTTCTATTTAAGCCGAGCTCAGGGCCCTCACCCCAATACTGGGCTTCAGATTAGTATCAATTGTACCTGGCTGTGGCTCTTGAATCTGTGCTATTGCTCTGGGCTACATAAGTTACTAATGGATTGTGTATTACTTTTATTATCAGCTTATATCACGATATGTAAGTTCTAGTCCAATTTTGGACTTGGGTGTGCCTTGTCCTCTTGAATGTGCCTGCAGACCTGTATTTTTGAATGCTCTCTGGATACCATCTCTAGATTAACTTTAGTTATCTTCTATAGGTGCTGAAGGATGGAATGGGAACTGGTGACTTTCCACAAGCTTGGAAATCCAGACTTTTAGATAAGAGCTAGAGATATCCCAGGGGATGTTTTTTACCATTAAAATCAATCTGTTTCTAAAACTGTATCATCTATGATGAAATCTTCTCTGTAAAAGCCCTGTTGCCCCACTAGAGCAGAGGGGCTGGGCAGATAGCTGAGAATGAGGAATGTGTTGGACAGGAGGAGATGAAAGAAAGATGGTTTGTGTAGTCTGACAAAACAAACCTCAGGGAGGATGTGACTGCTGTCTATAAATACATCAGGAGACTAAATACTGGGGCAAGGGTAAAGACCCTACTTAAATGGCATGAAATAAGTAGAAATAAACTTTAGAAAAAAACCCCAGCTTGTCTTCAGTGATGTTTTTAGTCTCTTGTTCAAAGCTGCAAGAATAAAATTCTCAATTTCTTATCAGGGAAAGCCTGCTCAGGTTATACACTGAGGTGTCTGTGATGGAGAAGACTTGGTAGCTTGGAAATCTTCTGCCAGCTCCTACATTCATGAGAAGGTCAGACTTCTAATTTCTAACTTCTGAAGAAGGAGGAAGGTTGACCATCTGACAGATAAGTATTTTTATCCTTATACATACTGAAAAAGGATACAGAATTTTCCCAGCTAGAAGACTTACTTTTAGCTGTTCTATAAAAAGCCAAGATAGAGTATAGATTTAGTATATGTACTAAATTAAGTCTTAAAATATGACTTTTTTTCAACAAAAATGTGGCTGCTGTCTAAACATCTACCATAAGTTATCACTGAATGTGTTTTTATGTTGCCTCTTTTATTCATCTACCAAATATGCAGAAGTAGGAGGAAGAAAATTAGAAATCTTGTGTAATGCACTATAGGAATAATTTTAATAGAGAATATTAAACCTTTATTTAACTTCCTACTGAACTGAGAAATATCCCAAAGCATGGAGAGCTTCCTGAGTCATTCTGGCCTGCTTAATGGAAAGGAAACCCAAACACCCTCTGTGTTTACTTTGCAGTTAATGCACAAATGATTTCTTACTAATGGCAATGCTTCTACACAACCAGGGCTGGGCCATGGGGACACCTGAACTCCAGTGGGAAATCAGCCAGTGGTGTTGGGTGCTGGCAGGATCATGGTAGCTGAGATCCTTCCCAGAGAAGACATGTATGCACTAAATCAACAGTAATCCCAGCTAAAGAAGGAGCTGACCTGGATTTGAAGTTGAACTACATCTGTCCAGCACAGATTTCTGGGAAATGCTCCAAGAATGAGGAAGTCTGGCAATGGAAAGAAGAACTGGGTTGCACTGGAGTTCCTGTACTTGCCTAAACTGGGCTGACTGGAACCACAACACACTGCCTGCTGAAAGGCTGGGACTCCACAGGAGAGGCTGCGCACAAGAAGGAAAAATCCCCTTCTCACCCTGCAGAATCTTGCAAAGAGACAGTTTGCAGCAAAAGCTGTGAAATGCCGAACTCCCAGTTGATTTCTGTCTTCTTAAACCGTGGGATCTCAAGGCATCACAGGACCAGTAGCTGCCTTTATAAATATTGTTCTGATGGAGTCAGGGAGATATTGGTGTGTGAGTGGCAAAGTATTTTCCCTGCAGGCATTTTGGCATCAGGATGCACTCTTCCTATCCCTACACGCCAGCAGGGCTTTGCTAAATAGATTTCCAGTGAACTGAAAAGCTGCCCTTTCCTAAAACTTGCTGTATCTTTTACCAATGCCCAGTGAAGATTAGGGAGCTGGGGGGCGATGCAAGTTGTTTCCTGGCTTATTTCTGTGCTTCTTTATTATTAAATATTGGGGGATAAATGCCACTTAGTTGGGGACAAATCAGGAAAAAAGAGCCAATAGTGAATGTGTGAGGTAAAATGTCTCAGCTAATGGTATGATTTTAATTTAAAATAAAATTTAAAAATCTGAGTTGATGCAGATGCTATTACAACACCCTCAAACTTGTTTTAGTCAGTTTTTTTTCTTGCAGTTAAAGGAATTAATTCAGTATGTTAAAAAAAACCCACTAATTTTTTGAGGGAGGAGTGATCCTGAGAACCAAAATAAAATAACTTTATTGTACTTGTATGTGTTTTACATGAGGCTGCTTTAATTAAATTTATTGTGGCTTACTCTAAACTAGTGAATTCATGTTTCATATTCTCTGTGCAGGATGAAAAGTAATTACATTTCAGTTGCATTACAATTTAGCAGGTTCTAACAGACACAGGGACAGAGTTGAAGTTTTTCCATCTTCTAGATTGGAGTTTTAAATCACAGCCAGCTGCTGACTTGCACAAGGGGCGGGAGGTGGGTGCCACAAAGCATAGCCCAATTCCATGTGCAGTTTAATTTGGGAATCTAGGCCTAAGTACCTACTTGTCATGCACAGAATGAGACTGGGAGGTCACCAGGGCTGGGGAGCCAGTGGCTGCTTCTATAACTCAAATGAGTTTAGAGCACTTGAGCATTTTTCTTTGTCATGTTTAATCTATGTGCTCCTCAAAATGGGATTATGTCATGGAGAAAAATCCAATAACCCCAACACAACCTGAAACATTCATATAGATGGGGAAAAACGAGGAACTCTTTCTAGGGGATCTAAGAGAGGGTCGGGGAGCAGCTTTAGGGAGTGGGTCTGGGTGTGGGAGGCTTGTTTTTGAGGCAGAGACTTAGGAGTGGTTTTTCTGGGTGAAAGGAAGAAGTGAGGAGAACCAAGGGAAAGAGGGCAAATAGATACTCATGAGTAAATTAAATAGGGTGGAATTCCAGTGTGCTTTTCCACCTGGAATCTGAAAGAGGGGAGAAGACAGTCAGTACACTTGCTTCCATGTGGGAACTAGTGGAAAAATGAACCTTGGCGTGGCCAGAGGGAAGAGTCAGAACAGGCAAGATGGGAGAAATTGTTGCAACAGCAGCATCCAAATGAGATGATGCAGGGATGGAGACATGGATCTGATGACCTAGGAGCTGAATGGGGAAAGGAGGATTTTCAGGAGGGTTACAGCACATTCCAGACTGGAGGTGAAGGGGGGGGGGAGGGGTATTTCGTGTAGTTCACTTGAACTATGCAGATTAGAAAAATAAATTAGCCTCATGTGAAGGCCTCTCTCTCTGCCAGCACAAGGCTGTGGGGGAAACAAAGCCTGTACTGGAGCATCAGAAACAACACATGAAATGTGGAATACATAAGCTCTCTCTCTGCCAGCACAAGGCTGTGGGGGAAACAAAGCCTGTACTGGAGCATCAGAAACAACACATGAAATGTGGGAATAAGCATTACATCAGATGCCGGACACTGCAGGGGATGAATCAGACCAGCATCTGGCACCTTGCTGCATCCATGGTGAACTTGCACTGATTTGACCACAAGGGGAAAAAAATAACCTCTGGAACAACTTTCAATATGAACCCTGTTTCAGGAAAGGGCACTGTTCTGTATCACATCCTGGGACTACAGCTCTTGTGGTGAAGCCAGCAACTCTTCAAAACTGTTAGGGAGACTCTTGGAAACTCCAAATAAAAATGCACTTTGATTTTTTAAAAAGTAACACAGCAGGGAGCTGTTAAAATTTACAAGAAATAAAGCAGTTTTGTTTGCTCTTATGTATTTCCTTGTAGTACTTGTTCTCCTAAAGTTTCAGCATGGTATAACAAAATTGAAACTGGTTTTATGGGACGGTGAAATAAATTGGCTCCATGACTCCCATAATTTAAATTAAGAGAACTGCCCAGAAGTGTAAAGTATAGTTAAGGGGGAAAAAAACCAACAAACTTCTAAATTAAACTAATACTGCTCACTTGAGGTTAACACCCATATCTAACATTTTAAGGTGAGGTTCATAAACAGAATTTAGAAAATTTGTATTTCTGTGGGCTGTTTTTGAAATTTTGATTGTTCACGGAAGGGGCTGGGTCAGTACAACAGGGGATGATTTCAATATACAACAGCAGCTCTTAATTTGAAAGACTAGTCCAGGCTTTAAAAGGACAGACCTAATGAAGAGTTACACTTAATGGCACCAAGATCTGACCCCCTTGCTGTTCTCCCAACGTAGAGACGGAGCAGAACCAGTTCTGTAAAAGTAGTGATTCATTTTTAACCCAAATTTCCCCTTCCTGTCCTCCTGAGCTTAGGTCAGTTGGCCACAATGGCCCATTGTGAGATCTGTAGCTGCCCACACTGCAGTGAATAGTGGTTTACACACAGTCCATGAAACCATTTAGAATAAACCTAAAAGGTCCTAAACACAGGGATTGTCTGGCTTAACAAATATGCACTGACCTACTAGATTAAAGAGCTATCTGAGTGTGTGCTAATGGCAAATGAGGGCTAACAAAGGGATGTTTTTCCTTGCCACCATAATACAAATAGAGAAATACTCAAAACAAGTATGGCAGTAACCATACTTGTTTAGAGTTGGAATGGTCATTGGAATGACCAATTAGTTACATTTTTGAACGGTAGTAATTATTATCCTTCTTTGAGCAGACATTTAGGATTCAGACACACGTACCATGAAAAATATTAAGTTATAGCACCATTTAGGGTCATTTTAGGCAGAGGGAGCCCTTTTGTGGGTATTTTCTCATGGGTGGACCTTCGACAGATATTACTAGCTCACGTTTCAGCTTTTAGTTTATTAGCTTTAAGTAAAATTCTAGTGGAATCCACTGGTTTTGACACAATTGTAGGTAATCATGCTCCAAGTGGCTGCAAGATGGGGCTGAAGGGGCTGCAGAGCATCATGGCTGGGAGCCCACAAACAGTTTGGGAGTCACCTCCTTATCCAGGACGGAGCGGGGGATGGGCCTGGCGCTACCTGTCCTGGAAAATTCGGAGCGAGGGGTGTGAGAGGTGTCGCCGCCCCGCCCCTTCCCGCCACCAGGGGGCGCCTGGCGCTCCCCCGCCCCGCCAGTAGGGGGCACTGCCCGCGGCGCCCACACAGCCTCCCCCAGTGGGGGGGCGGAGCGCCGCGATGAAAGGCGCGCCCTGATTGGCGGAGATACCGCTGGCGGGGATGAGAGCGGGGCTCTGATTGGCCACCAGCACCCGAAGAGGGGAGTAAAAACCCGGGCAGAAGACCCCCCCCCGCTCCCCTCCCCGCGGATCGGGATCCCCCCCCGCGCCCCGGTCCCCTGACCTGGACGCTCCGAGCCTTTGCTTTAGGAGTTCTGTGCCCCATCGTGGCTGGCGGAGGAGTTTCAGCCAATCAGCGCGCGACGCCGCGGCTTGTTGCCAGGCAGATTATGGTAATGAGGCCCGGGCGGCCGCCCCCCCTCCCGCTCTGCAGCTACCATTGTGAGGTGAGGACAGGTGGGGGGGTTCGGGGCCGCCGCGGGGCCGGCGGCGGCGGCCGGGGCGCGGCGCCCGCACGAGACCCCCTCAGGTAACGCGATGGGACGGTCCGGGAGGGCAGCGCGGCCCGGGGATGCTGCAGGGACCCGCCGGGGGTTTTGGACTTGTTGTTTTAGTCGCACCCAAGATGGCGCCCGGAGCTGGCGGTGCGGGGCCGGGATAAACCGTTCGCTCCCGCCAGTGGGGGGGGGGGGGGGGGAGGGGAAGCAGGGCGTACTCATTCCCCTTCCCCCCCCCCACCCCGCAGGAGAGGTACAGTCCGCTTCCCCCCCTCCCCGCCTCAGCCGGGATCCCCCACCCACCCCGGACACGGGGAGAAGGGGCTGCCCACCCTTGCTCCCCCCCGTCTTGCGTGGTACGGTCCGGACCCCTGCACCTGAGCGGCTGGAGGGGGGTGCCGGAGCCATCTTTTTGCCCCCCCCCCAGCATTGTGGGGGGTCTCATCCCTCCACCATTACTCTGGGCCATTCGCCCCGCGCTCAGCCCAACTCCCCCGCCCTCGGCGGCCGGCCCGGCCCGGCCCATTCCATCCCATCCGATCCGCTCAGCCTCTGCCCTGGCCGCCCGCACGTGTCCCCCCTAAGCCCTCAGTGGTTGGGGCCGGCTGGCCGCCAGGCGCTCTCAAGGGGGGCTGATGGCGCCGCTGCCCTCAGGCGGGGGCGGGGGGGCGCGGCGGCGCCTCGCGCTGGGGCGCGGCGGCGGGAAGCGGGCGTTGTGAGCGGAGGCGGGGGGCACTCGCGCCTGCTGATTGGGCGCGTGCCTCGCGCCCCTGTCTCCTATTGGCCTAGTTAGGGGAGGGGGCGTCGCACCCCGTCTTCGGATTGGCTGTTAATGGCCGCGGAGGGTATATAAGGAGGTGTGGGTGGGGGGCCTGCAGTGTGCTCTGTGGGGGGCAGTGGGGTGGCGTGTTCGGGGGTCCTCTCCTCATGAGGTCCTCCTGCCCCAGGGGGATTCCAAAGGGCCCAGTGGGCGCCAGTGTGGCCCCAGCAGGGCAAGGCTTCTGGCTGGGTGGCCCTGAGGCTTGGTGTGGAGGGAAGTTAACCCCTTCCCCGCTGCCCTGAGGTGGTCCCATCCATGTGGGTCGCTGTTTGAGTAGCAGCAGTTGCTGCAGGTAGAAGCTGTGGAGTCCACTGCTCTCCTGATAGTGGTCTTGGTGCCAAAAACCCTGTTCCTGTGGTCTCTGGTATGGTTGTAGCAAGTGGATGCTTGACCTTGGGGCTCTTTTGCTCTGTGGGTGTTGGTGTGGAGTTGTCCCCTTTCCCCTCCTGTGCCCCAGTTCCATTAAAAATGAGTCGATGTGAGCTCATTAAATGGTTGAGTTGAAATGGAAGAACAAGGTCCTGCTGCTGTGCCTTTCAGAATTATTCATCCTAAAGGGATAACTCACCTTTTTAGGGTTATTTCCCTGTACAAGAGCTATGTGTGGTCACCTTTTACCTCTCAGCTGTACCTTGTAGAGCCTCAGGAGGGCTCTTACAGGGTCCCTAAATTAGAATTTAGACTTGGTTTAGGCTACTGACAGTAGTCATAGTCCCGACAGTGAAATGAAGGGTCAGTATTTGTGATGCACTTTTTGGTACCTCAGCATCAACCTGTCTAGAATATCGCTATATATTTGTGGTTCTTACAGGTATTTAAAGAATGATCAAGCGCAAAGCTGGGTGTGTGAAATGCCTATCAGTGTTTCCCTGTGAATTTCAGTGGGAAGACTGAACACTGAACTTTCACTTTCTTCTGTTAGATTTTTAATAATTCAGGGACTTTTTTTTCTGGTAGTTCAGTTAGAAGATGAGATGCTCATGAATCACCAACTGATTTTACAACAGGATTCTTTGCATCTTTTGGGGACACAATAAAATAATTGGCAGTCTTGAGCCTTCTAATGCCTTCATTTCTAGGAAAAGTAATGTAAGAGCATGTATTGCTCTAGTCTGTCCTTAAATGGAAAACTTTTCTCCAAAATTATGATGGTTTTTGGCACTTTGCTATATGGATGCTTCTGTTGTGTGAAAAGAGACAGCTTTATTACCTTGTTTATAGGATGAGATATCAGTGTAATTGTTATTAATATTCTCTGATAGAGTAATTGACAATTTGATTTTAGAGAGAAACGGGTCTGTGGTGTCGTCTGCTCTCCTCTGGCACCCTTACCCCCCTACCCTGCGCAGAAAATCCATGGATGAGCTCTCCTGGGGTAAATTGCTCTGCAGTGAGCAGCCACTTCGAGTGTGTTCCTGACCACCTGCAGCTGCTGACAGCTGTGTACACTGAATTCTAATGGACTTCTAAGTGTAGCTAATGAAGGGGGCTGGTTTTGTATGGTGAATTTTTCTTGGACTTGAACATGAGACTGGGTCTATTTGTCACTTTTATCTTCTGCTAGTAAAACGTGCAGTTGTTGTAGCCCTGAAATGGCTCTATATGTCAGTCCCCACCTTTTTGAAAGTGCAGGTAGTCCATTTGTTCTCTGGGGTAGTGCAGAGCACAGCAGCTATTCTGAAGGAGCCATCTTAGGTGTGTGTTTTTATGTGCAGAAACAAGGTAGCTTTATTTTTTCGAATTTTAAGACAGGTGATTTAATGCAGAGGAGAGGTGCAGGGGGGTGGGAGAGGGAGGGACGAAGCAGCACCACCTGCTTGTAGGAAGGGGAAGAGTCCCCTCCAACTGACAGTTCTTTTGGGAAGAGCTTACTGGAGGAGGAGAAGAGATGGGAGACAAAAAAGTGGCAGGAGGAAGCTGGAGGGGAATGATTTGTTTTCTTTCAGTAGCCCCTAACAATGCCTTCTTGAAGGTTGTGTGGGCAGAACTGTAGCACACACTGATACAGACATTTATTTTCCTTTCGTGTCATCCTGCACTTTAAATCCACGTTTTCCCCACTTCCTTGCTTTATCAGACTTCCCTCTCTGTGATTTATAAACCAAATCCTTGAGGAAGGCCAGGTCACTGCCTCGAGCAGCTGGAGCCCGAGAATTGCAGTGTGTGATTCAACAGCCCATGGTATCACAGGGACCTCAGAGGATGAAACATTCAGAAGACAAAAGCATGAAGAACATGGCCATGGATTCAGGAAGCTGAGGGTGGGAGGAAGGAATTGGTTGCTGGAGTGGATATGTAGATGCTGAGCAAATGGGAAGAGAGGTGACTAAAGAAGAGAGCTTTGCATATGTAGAAAGTAATGAAGTTGACTCTTTGCCCACTGAGAGAGAGGACAGATAGTGTGAGAAACAATTATACAAGAATTAGGACTCAAGAGAGATGATCTTGGAGCATCTCTGAGTAGGTGTCTAAAGCCAGCCTACGTAGTCCCCAGGAGGATGTTAACCTGTGCTCAGGCTGGATGATCTCCTATATTCTGTGGCAGAAATGGATTTTCAGCTACTTACTTGATAAGTTGTGAGAGAATAGTTACATCAGACTGTTGTGCTGTCACCTTCAGTGCCTGGACACTGTCCCTTTAGGAAAAGGACTGTAACATGTGATGGCCACAGCAGCAGAGGACTGGCCTTGGTCTAAGAGGTCTCTTCCAGCTCACTGTTGCTTTGATGATGGATGTGCCATAATGATATGGATATAGATAGATTCATTATGCACAATTGCAGTAAAGAGTGAGTTGGTGTTTGGCTGAGCTCTTCTATTTATTATTCAACTAAATAAATTGAAGCCATTTTTCCTTTTGTGGAAATAAATAATCCTTGCTGTCCCAGCCCTAGTATGATTTCCATTTTTAACTCCCCAGTAAAACATAAATATTGTAGTTTTACATTACCTGATTGATAACATTCATGCAAAATGCACCAGGGCCAGAGTTCCTTGAAACAGTATGTGCCTGTGATGGATGGGAATGCAGAGGAGATGACGGCAGTCCTGACTCAGTCCTGAATGAGGTTAGAAACCTTCTTGCTGCAATGAAAGCATGTTCCTGCTAAAGGATCTCAGGAAATGCACTGGCTCTGCCTTCTAGGCAAACTGGGATAATTAACTTTAAGTGCGGGATAAAGCTTTTTGCAGACACATGTGATGTTCCTTTTGAGCATAATAAATCATTTTCATGTTAAAAGCTGGAGGAAGACCCAGAGTCATAAAACCCCTTTTGTACCAATCTTGTTGCCCTTGCACATGGCTGGGGTGACACAGAGTTGTCAGTGAGCTCAGTCGTGGGAGGATTAAGCCGATAGTCCCTGCTGTTATTGCTGCAGGGAACCTCAAGCTACGGCAAGGCTCTTTTACACTGGGGAGTAAATCACATTAGCTGGTTTATGCACCATTATTGTAAAGTGGGTTCTCATTTGAGATACTGCAGTGGCTTTATGGCTCCCTGAGCAGGGAGGTGGTCTTTTCCCCTTGCTTGGCTTTAATATTCCCCCTTTCTCATCCTGGAGAAGGGACAAAAGTGAGCATTTGGCAGCCACTGGCTTGGATTTTTCAGCAGAATGTCCTTAGTGAGCCTTGCAGAGATTGCTGCAATGAAGTCCCCAGAGATTTTGTGTCTGTATCTTCTTGCGTAGTTGCAGCCTTGAAAGAAATTGTCATTCCTTAATAGCAGGTTTGCCAAGAAAACATGGTTATTGTTGGGGTGGGTTTTTTGTTTGTTTGTTTGTTTGTTTTTTGGTTTTGTTTGGGGTTTTTTTGGTTGGTTGGTGGGTGGGATTTTTTGGTTTGGTTTGGTGCTTTTTTCTGACTTTCAGGGCTTTCCTTTGAAGCCCTAGGTGAGTTCACTGTTTTTAACTTGTGTTGAAAACACTTAGACACCAAACACAAACCAGCAGTGACTTTGCTGTTAGTGGTTTTCTCTTACAGCACCATTCACTCCTGAGTGTTTGCAGGGGGGGTCATGGATGCACCCTTGAGGGGCCACACGTGAAGCTGTGGTGGCTCAGGGTGTCTTATGCTGAAGCAGCAAAGCTGATAAGGACATTGCTGTTGGATAGGGAATGAGGCATTTTGCCCCTCTGAGCAGTGCTTTGCCATCCTCTGGAGCTGCATGCAGTGCACAGGGAAGCTGCTGATTTAATAGCCCAGCTCCAGAGAAAACACCGTCCCCACAGGAACAGGAGGGAGGGGTTGGAGAGTGTCACAGAGGTCAAAAGGAGGTTTAGGCAAGATTTCAAAAAATGTCAGACAATGACACTGAGGTGCTTTCCAGGCATCAGGAGCAGCAGAAAGAGAAGTTTTGTCATTAATGACATTTTCTGGATTAGATGTAAAATGTAAAAATTAAAGAGAAAGGGCTGTAGGTCTGTGACAGCAGCAGGTCCAAGAAGGCGTTGAGAAAAGGAAGGTAAATGTGAATGGTGTTCTGAGACAAACCTGTTGTCCTGAAGGGATGGTTAATTACTCGCACAGCTCAAAATGAGCTAATGTTCCACTACAGGAAGGATTTCAAAGTCACAGAAGCTGTGCTGGTTCTTGGATCACGTTGTGTTGCGATTTGCACGATAGATAGTGACACACAGGACTGTCCCTGCCTCACCACTGCCATGCTAGAGTGGTACTGGGCTATATTTGTACTCCATAGTTAAGCCTATTACTATTTCAGCTTGTGTCATCACACAGCACGGGCAGGGTGAGGCATGCCTGGTTTTGGGGAGGAAAATGCTGTCTCTGCAGTTACTGCAAATGCTTTAAGATCTCACACTGGCATTGCTTCTTGCTCATGTTTGTGATGCTCATTGGGTTGTATGAAAGCATTAGGGTGCTGGAAGAATTTGGGGTGACTATTGGGCAATGTGTCTCATAATTGACTAATCTTTCAACTTCCAGAAAAGTAAAATCTCATCATCTTCAAGTTACTGAAGCACTTGCTATAAGCATACCAAAAAAAAAGATAGTATATTGAATAATATTTGAGCTATATTTTGTAGTGGAAAGAATATAGTTTTGACATACATAACATGTAAATTTAACACTAGTTTAAGCAAGCTGTTTGGATTACTATTTTACTAAACCTCTACATGGATTTTCATAACAAAATGTAGCCTAATTTCTTCATACTGGGAAAAAACTGAGTATATCCTATCACAATGCCTTTTATCTTTAATTATATTTTTTTTCTTTTAGGATTTCTGCAAATGAGTTTCAATTTCTGTTACCCAGATTGATATGGTAATCCCTTGGACATAGCAGAGCTTCCTGTTGAGGTGCATGTCTTGGTGTTTATTTAGCTTGTCTGAAAATATCTGATGTGCTCAATACAGTGAGAAAAATCAACAATTGCAAAGGATAATCCATGGGCATACAGTGTAGAGCAAGCAGAGAGTGCTCCCTGCATGCCAGTGGTTTGGCAATGCTTATGTCCAAAGTTTCACATTTATTTCTGCTAAAAAACTACCAAAGCTGAGAGAAGACCACAGGGAAATGGTTAAAATTTGAAGATGTTGTGGCTGTCAGTGTCAGGGCAGTAACGGGTATTGAGAGCGGGATCTAGGGCAGGAAATAAGATTGTGCAGGATTAACGAGGAGGAGCATCCTAGGGAGGATCAGTGAGCAAAGTTAGTTTGGTCTTTTTGTCATCAGTGTCAGAAAACTTGCTCAGGTGTTGGTGTTTTGTGGCAGTTCTATTGTCAGTGACTTTGGATCAGATTGTGTTTTCCAGCTCCTGGCCTTGACTGCAGGGCTTGTTTTGCAGCAGAATTTTGATGCTTGCTCCTGCCTCCTGCCCTCTTCATTGGGACCTCTCTGGGACATGGCCTGTCTCCTCCTGCACTGTCTTTGCTCTTAGCCCATCCATGTTTCCAGGGAAATGTGCTTTTCAGGGTGTTTTCATGATTGCAGATGTACTGAGGGAATGCACACCAGAGGCAGATCCTAGGATGAATTTGGAAGTACAGAAGTTGAAAGCATCAGCAAATCCTGCAGCTCCTACTATTGTCCCTTATTGCTGCACAATTGGCTGGCCTGAGCTGTTTATTATTTTCATTTCTGTCAAGAACAGCAATAATTGGACTGTTTATAGAATCTGCAGCACTGGGCCACTGAATTTGGCTCAGCCTTGCTTTTTTTTTTTTCTTCCCCCCAAGATTTTAAATTAGTGCTAACTTTTGGAACCATTAAATGACTGTCTTCTGCTTTCCTTTCCAACTTTTTGGTACTTCTTTTTTCAGAGATTAATCTTAATACCCAGTTTTGTCTATCAAAGACCCTGCCTGAACCCTTCAGTCTCCTTTGTACTCAAGTTGTAAGTTATCTGTGCTAAAATGACTCTGCAGGAGTGAGTCAGCATCTTCCTTCAGACCTTCAGTGTCTGTTGGTGGGGAAAGTCAGCCAAAAATTCTGCTACTTGTTGCACCATGTGGAATTAGCTAGAACTGTGCCTTTCCCTTAATTCAGTTAGTAGTTATTGTAATTGCATTATTTTTAACAGGGTAATTATATATTTTTAGAAATCATACCACCCAAAATAGAAACCTCTAGTGTTTATTTTTCTAAGCAGTTAGGTAATTGATTAAACTACTGGGTATTGTTAGTGCAATTACCTGAATTGGCTCTTAATTAATACTGGCAGTCTAGGAAAAGAGCTGTTTTGGATAAACCAGCTGAAGAATATCAACAGGATAGGTGTTAAATTTTGCAAAGAAGTTTTTCACAGTGTATTACTGACATAAATGCTGTCATGTTTCATATGGGTAGAGGTGATCATATACCTGATAGATGTATATATTTATATATTCATACAGTGGTGGTTGTATACCTGATAAAATGAGTGAAGGAGGTCAGTGAATGAGGTAGGATTAGGTATGAGAAAATTCCAAATTTGTTCCTTAATAACAAGTAGCTAGGTGAAAGGTTCTGTGTAGGGATGGATGGTATATATTTATAGATCAGAGCTTGTGTGTGCTTGGATATCCGTAGATTGCCCTGACTTTCCACACTTGGAGAGCAAGGCTGGTGTTTATCACTTCTAAATATTTGCTGCAGTTAATTTGTTCATACTAAGGAGATCTGAGCTCAGACACTGAATGCTGGTATATGGATTTCATTTTAATTTTTCTCCTAAGTGCTTTTTGGGGATGCTTTGTATCAAGCAATATTAATGGAGATGAGATTTCTGTCCCTGTATTCCCATATCTGGAGATGTTTGGATATAAGAGAAAGTCAGAACAGTTCCTCAGTGTCTGCTTTTGTGGGGCCCACGTGTGCTGGGTTGTTCAGTGTGAGACAGCAAGTGTTAACTCCAGTTACCAGTAACAGCATGACTTGGTGTCTAGCGATGCCCAGAAATATCTTCCCCACTGTTCTTCTCTGTCTATATGTGAGTAATATGATTTTTTTGCTCCACCATGCAGTTCAGTGATGTTAGCCCGAGACTTCCCTGCCCTGGTGATTTATCCATGCTGGCCAGGCCCAGTGGAACAGTCAGTGCTCGGGTCTGCATAGCTTAGTCCTTGCTGGCAAAATTAGGAGGAGACAGAAACTGCCTGCTGGTTTTTTTACCTCTCCTTATCTATTTTTCAGTTTGTCAATGACAAGCCAAATGCTAGCATTTATAGGGATAAATTATGACTAAAATAATTTGCATTTAAAATGCAAATGAATGAAAGCATCAGCAAGGAGCCTTCTGCTTCCTTCCTGGTGCGCAGATGGGTACTGGCATTGGATCAGCCCAGCAAGGCACTGGATATAAAATAAAGTTAATTGGAGTAGCTGAGAAATGCAGTGGGCTCAGCCTCATGATAATTCCTGGCCTGTGATTTAATATGACATTAGAGACGAAGGATTGGGAAGGTGCTGAACCACTGACTAAACCAATCACCAGAGCTGTAAATTACCCTTCTGGAATCCCAATGGCAGATTGAGAGGCCCCGATAAAATTGCAAGAGGTGAATAAAACCAAGCTTGGAAGCAGTTTGTCAGAATCTTTGAGAGTTTAAGTTTCCTTGTTCCTTTTTAGTAGTTGGCTATTGTAACACGGCCTTGTACTAACCTGGGACTGGGATTTTGTCCAAGGTCAAATCTGTCTGTACATGGAAAACCAGTTGGTGCTCAAACAAAACCTCTTTCAGGCAAACTGAGGAACTGGTGATGCATGTCTGAACATAGTGTTTTCTTGTTGGAAGCCTCAGGTCCATTTTTTGCAATATTTATTGATTTCTAGGCCTGTAGGTGCCAGAAGGACAATGAGGACCAGGTGGTGTGGATGGCCTGTGGTCAAGGAAAGACATGCAGGAAGAATTCAGTGTAATCTTTCAGTGCCATTGGTGCAGTGGTTGATTTGTTTCTTCCTTAATGGAACATGGAAAGTGGTGTACGGCAGGACTTACCCATATTCAGTGAGATAAGATTTCTGTTCCTTTATTCCCGTAACTTAAGGTGTTTGGGTCTTGTAGGAAGTGTTTGTAAAGTCAGACCTGCTTTACTCTGTGTTACTGAAGTGTGGTAGCTGATAATAATAAATCTCTCATAGCTCCGTGACATGTGTCATGCTGGTTTTAATGTCTCTGTTCTCTGGTTTTGTTACAGCCATGTTGCTGAAGATCACCTTGTCTTCTGGAAGCAGAAACACAGTGAACAGATGAATCCCTTCAGCCAGACATTGCTCCAGTAGATCTTTCTCCTCATGGAGCACCCAGGCAGGGAGGAGATGGACTTGAAAGAGGAAAGTCCTCAGGTGTGGGCTGAGTCTGCAGCACAGGAACAGAACACTGCTCAGGTGATTAGTGCCCTCCAGAGCTCTGCCTCTGCTTGGGGTGGATTGGGATTGGTGGGGAGGGTTAGTTCCCATTTGGCCCTGACTTAGAGTCTAGAAGCTCAGCTTTCATTTAAGCAGAAAGACAAACATTTCTTTGGTGATTTTGGGTTATAGCTTCAGAAACCGAGCTGTGCAAACTGCAGCAGTGAAGACATCGAGGTCTGAAATGAGCTGAACAAAACCAGGCAGTGGCTGTAGAAGTTTCAGTGTCCAAATATATCTAGAACCACGTGGGAGAGTGAAAGGGTGTTCAGAGTAATAAACATGAACAAAATCTGTGCTCTGTGGCAGCCCCTTTTGATGGCATCATTCAAATCAATTGAAACTGTGGGTGGACCTTGGGGAAAGTAATATGAGTAATTTTTTCCAGCCAGGCATCTGGGTAGTGAGGAAGGGAGAAATGTTAATTGTAAGTGACTAATGCAGTCAGGTTCTGCTGTATGCAGCTTGTCCCTCTGCCTCTGAGACAACGCAACTGGGAATTTCTAGAATTCTGTAAATTGATTTACTCTTTCAAGTATGGTAGGAAAAGGATGCTGCATGGCATTTGACCTACAAGCTGAGAAATTCTGCCTCTCTTAGTAATTTCCAGCTTTGAAATTTGCCAAGAAAGGCAGTTTTCAATGGCCTGTGTTCTGTTCTCTCTACAATGGGATAACCATGCTGCTGTTTCCACATGGCAGTTTTAAGGCTTAATGAGCATTTGCAGAGAGCTCTCCAAATGTGAAACTGTAGTGTTTGTGAGAGAATTTATTGTACACAATCAGCACTGAGCATCCACGGGGGAGCACCAGGTGTCTTCTGAAGCATAAGCTAAAAAGTGAAACAAAATAAACAAAATACGTAACTCTGGCATCATTTTATGTGAAAGAATTTTATGTGAATATGAATAGTTGTACTCAAACTAGGTTGCCTGCTAACTGTCCTGTTTTTCCCATACACTGAAAATGCTTTTCAGCATGTAAAGGATGGCAAAAGCTAAATGTGTTCCTATTTTCAATGGAATTCAGTACTCTAGCTCATTTAGCCAGATCAGTTAAGATCATAATGTTCGGGTAAAATTGACTTGTTTAGATTAAAGTGCTCCCCTAGACATAACTTGTTCCAGTAGTCCTTGGAATCAGTGCTTAATGCTTTCAGTTATATGTTTGTCTGTTTAAATAGTTGAATTTTCTACTGATGCTGCACATACATACTACAGAGAAGCAATCTAATATGCCCTACTGCTGCCTCTGAGAGCTGCAATACTATAACTTGAGGAGTATCAGAGTTAATAAGTTCTGTTAGCCTCTCATCAGACAGCAAAGATTACCTCCAACTACAGAACTAGCTGAATGAAGTCATTATTAAAAAATCCTGAAAGGAATATTGTTGCAGTGGGGATTTCTGCAACATGTATAGACAGCAAGGCCCATGGGAAAGAAATAGGGACCGATTCTTAATAGATGTTTTTCAGAGATCTTTATTCTCCAGCTGCATGGCCGGGGTCCAGCCCAAGAGCTCTGGCAATCACGGGACCAGCAGGGTCCTTCCTGGGCAGGGGAACACAAAACAACCAGTGGGGAACAGGATTAGGGTACATGGGAGCAGGGAGACCCCGTAGGCCATGCCTCTACTTCAGGGTCCCCTCCCCCCAGACCCCATGCCAGGGGGGAGGAACCCCAACAGAATATGAGCATAAAGGGAAACAATATCCCAATAAATTTAATAGATACATCAGTTCAAATATGAACTTGTTCCCTTACAAATTTTCAAAGTATCATGCAAGAACTAAGTATGAGTGAGTGCCCTTTGTAGCAGTTATGTCTTGAGTTGCAATACAGAGTAAAACCAGAGACTGATGGGAGTTGTGTCCAGATTTCTATTGGTAGAATAATTGAGTGAGATTTGAAACGTGTTTTTCATGCATTCAGATTAGTTGGGACACAAGGTCTCTCTGCTTTCCAAGGCACCCTGTGACTGTGGTGCTGTGTCCCACTGGCCTGTGTTTGGTGTGAGTCCAGGATCTTTTTGTTCCCCAGGTGCACTTTGTCCCCGAGGCGGGGACAGTGGCCCAGATCGTGTACAGTGACGAGCAGGAGCGCGGGCCTGCGCAGCAGGTGGTTTACACGGCTGACGGCACCTCCTACACCTCTGTGGACACCTCGGAGCACACCCTTGTTTACATCCACCCCGTGGAAGCTACACAGGCACGTGTGGTTCTGAGCCCACCCTGGTTTTGGCACCTAGAAAACACAACAATCTTGTTTGGGATGAAAGCCAGTTACCAGCCAAGTGGTATGACTGGAAAATAGCAGACAGTCGCTCCCAACAGCGACTCTGCCCACTGCTGAGCAGGGACTTCATGCTGTTCATTTGTTTGATGTGCAAATCTGCTCATTAAAGGATGGCGAGGCTATGAATTGTGAAATGCTGGTTATTTCACTGAAGGTGGACAAGATTATAATTTACTCAAAGGTTTTTTCCAGAACAAGGATAATCTCACCAGAAATTCTGCTTCTTGTATCCAGTAAAAAACTAAGAGCCATCTATCTTCCTTCTGGAAGAGCCCTTGTTTTGTGTAGTACAGTTGTCATAGTTAATAGTTACAATAACAGTTGTGTCTTTTTGCAGAGCATGTCTGTTTATTCAATGTAATTTTGTAGTCTCTGCAGAGTTGTTGATTTTATAGACCTTTTATAGTCTTTTTCTTCTGCATAATCATATCAGATAGCCTTTATTCCCTTGCAGCACATGTTTATATGGGGTCAATATGCTCTGCATCTCTGCCTCTGTGTGGACAGATTTAAAAGGAAGAGGCTCGCTTTGTCGAGAGTGTTTTAAAATGTCTTTGCTGACACGGCAGATCAGCTGTGCTACAAAGTGCACATACCTGACACCCCCACCATGTTGGCAGGGCCTCGTGTGGCACAGTCTGCCTTGTGCAGCTCTCAGCTGTCCCAGAAAATGAATGTGAAAGGATGTCCTGTGAGGGTATCTCCCAGGAAGTTACTGGCCAACTAACTCCAAAACTCTGAATGCTGTCATTGTGTCAAAAGATGTGTAGTATTCAGACACTCTTCTGCATCTAAGATGAAATTATCACAGTGCTAAAGGAATTTGTATTATACCATGCTTTATTTCATTGTAGCTAGGCTGCAACAAGCTCAGATATTTCAAATTTTGGCTAAGTAAAGCTGGCCTCAGTCAGTCCTTAGTCTTGCTTTTCCTAGGCTTCTGTCAGGGCTTGTTCTTCCAAAATATTGGAGTTGGCATGGCTTCTATGAAATTAAACAGCATCCTGGCCTTATCAAAGTCCCATGCAGGATGTGCCTGATAGTTCCTCAAAAGAAAGCATGCAGGAGTCTTGTGAATCTTCAGGAAGAAAAAGCTCATAATTACCTTCTATCCTGCCCTTAAGTGTTACACAGTTTTGATAGAGCTATTGAATTTCATTCTGTAGATTTTATCAAATCAACAATTGACAAAGTGATTTTGGTAATTAAAAAAATAAACCC
The DNA here is from genome assembly GCF_009650955.1 of Corvus moneduloides. NCBI lineage: Eukaryota > Metazoa > Chordata > Aves > Passeriformes > Corvidae > Corvus > Corvus moneduloides. The sequence goes on along the minus strand of NC_045500.1, from coordinate 85,449 downwards.
CGTGAAACACTTTAGCTGTACAGATGCAAAATGCTACATAAATATGATATTAACTCTTTATGGAGCACTTCTGTGTGTAGGTCCACTTGGGTAAGTTGAAGTAATTTGCTGTGATAACAGGCATGTTAGAAGCTGACAAAGGCTCAAATGTTGGTTGTTTCATGGTGGCAGGATAACTTTTGTGTGAGTTGGGAGTAAAAACCCCCAGGGCTGGTTTGATAAGCCTTTTTCACTTTGTCTAGACTCTGTTTACAGATCCGTCCCAAGTGGCTTACGTCCAACAGGATGCCACCACCCAGCAGGTAAGGAAGAGATATTATTCATCTTGGGCCTAAAACTATGAGGGAATAGTTAGGGGAGGTAAAGGGACATTGTTGTGTTGCGAGAGGATAATGAGCTGTCTCTGAAGTTGTCCAGTGACAATCTTGGTCTTGTGCTGTCACCCTGATCAAGACCAAAAACCACTATTACCAGCTTGTGCATGAATGACAATAAAAGTTAAGAATTATTTTAGGTTTGTTCTTTTTACTTCATATTCAACAAGAATTCTAATTTACTGCCCCAGACAGCATGAAAAGTCTTTCAACAGTGTCCCTGCAGCAGATGTGGCTAATGTCATCTGATTGTGCCATTTTGGAAAGGCTGGTTTTGCAGCTGTCTGCATACAGGTTCTGATCCAAATGTCTTTAAGTCCACAAAGGCTCTTGAGGGATAGAAAAATTGGATTAAATTCTGGGTTTACTAGAAACCTCACAGGAAATTAAGTGCAAAACCTGAAGAAGTTCAGTGAGTGGCTCCCTTATCAGGTGTGCTGGGCTTGCCAGTGTGAGGTGGTCTGGGAAGAGAATAAAACTGCAGCCTGTGTTTATAAAGTTATGATGATTTTTCCTTATTCTTTTTACATCCATCATGGATGGGGAAGTTTTGTTGTTAACTCTTACTGGTATCTTAGGGGACTGCACTGTGGTAATCAGCTGTAGAAAGGTGCTTTCAGATCTCTCTAGTTGGAATTCTCTGCTTGTCATAGACTTAAAATCGTTACTGCTTGGTGGGTCTTTAATGACATGTGTGAATGGATGTGTTAGATCTGAATCATCACCAAAGCCATCATTAAAATGTGTGTTTATTGACAGTCTTGGGGCAGAGTGAGGTATCCAATGTGTGCTGAAAACAAATTTTCTTGCTAAAAGACCTTCTAAATGGTTGAGGCACAGACAGGAAGCAATGACTGACACAATAAAGGCGTTACCTGTCTTCTCATTCTCTGGACTATTGTTCTGGAATTTTTTGCTCCATAAATTTCCCTGCATTAAGAAGCCAAAAATTCCTATTTAATTGTCTTAAAGCTCATTTAACAAATACATGATTAATTAAAAATAGCGATTACTTGTGTGCAGTGCAGATGGCAGTGACAACAGAGGTGATCTTCTGTTATTATCCCAGAAGCACTTGTCTGTGTGTCCTTGGCCTGTCCTCCATTCCAACACTGTCTGACAGCAGTCCTAACACATGTATTAATTTTTTGGTGAAGGGTTAATCCCTCATTATAGCAACTCCTGCCTTTGCAGCTGTTTTTACATCAGCATTTCATGTGGGAGATCCCTGACCTGACAACTAATGATAAAATAATAATTAAAGCTCCTCTTGTCTTTCAGAAGAAACTTTATTGTAGAAAGAAGGTGAGAGGTTTTATAAAAATAATGCCCATAATCCGTACAGTGCCTGAAATGGAAGTGCAAGTAAGGGTATGTTTGGTGTGATTAGTAGTAGGCAATGCTAATAGTGGGTACAGGTAGATCCAAGCCTGTGTGGCCCTCTCCTTGCTGGCACTCTGGAGGAATAATGATGCATCTTCTGTGGCCACTTGCCATCAGAAATGTCAGTTTCTGAAATGTCAACCACTAGACTGTCATGGTGGTTTCCTCCTCACCGTCACACCATTCTCTGAGGTCCTTTTGCTGTTGTTTTTCAGAAGTTTCATAAATTACTCTTAATACCTCTTTAAACAAAGCAACTAGTTTGGAGTTCTAAGACCAAGTGCTTACATTATGGATTTTGTTGTCTGCTCCCTCACTACTGGCCCAATTCACTGTTCTCAGTTTTATCTGATATATATTAAGAGGCAAGAACTTGGATTTTAGCATAAAAGCTGCATAACAGTCAGAGACACAAAGTAGAAGTCACATAATGTCAACTGTAGAGAAGGATGAAAAGCCACGTGGAATAATGGTGCAAATTCCTGTATAGATCAGCAGGCAAAAGGAAAGGTGATTCCTAAGGTCTTAGTTGTTCTTTGTTTTATTGCTGAATGGATGAGAACAGTGTGATAATATGCATTAATTTGGTTGTTACTGCACAAAAAAATGTAAACAAAAATGTATAGTCTGACCAAATGTAAAGAAAAGTAATTGCTGGGATCCTCTTGTTTGAGAGCTTGATCTTCTAATGAGGTCAACACACCATCTTGTTTTTTTAATGGATCCTAGATCATAGAATCACAGAATGATTTGGATTGGAAGGGATCTTAAAGCTCATTTAGTTCCAACCCCTCAACCATGGCCAAGGTTTTCTCGAGAAAAAGAAAGATAGTAATAAAAAGAGGAAATGTTTCTTATTCCTTCTTTACCTTTTCCCTTGAAAATTAAAGTAAATTTGGGCATAGAAGAAAAGAGACCCTAAATCACTGGTTTTACCAAGAGCTGAAGAGCTCCTAACATCTGTTTTTAGTGCAATTTGAACCCAGGCTGGGTAGGATTTTAATTTCAAGCCTTAATTTAAAAATGTATGATAGGTAATTCAGAATTTGCGAAGTCTATAGGTTTGAAGCCTTTCCCTTTGTCCCAGAAGCTGCAGGTTCTGTCCAAGCCCATCATCCCTACTTGAACCCCAAAAATCTTGGGAATGCCATAGTTTTTGAGTGAGTGCAGGGCTCAAGGGAGCTGTGCATGCTGGGCCCTGCCCGTGTGTTAAGTGACTGGTGGAAATGCTGCAGTGCTAAAATGAGTGCCTGTGATTTTAGGTAACGGTGCTCTTGCCTGCTGCTGCTCAGAGCATGAATCCCACCAACCTGTCCGTACTCGGCAGCGTTGCCGACACCCCCCCAACCAGTGGCTCTGGAGCAGGGGCCACAAGCAGATAGAGTAAGTTGCCAGGCACCCTTTCCTTCTTCCATGTACGAGTGCATTGATTCCATTGCTCCATCGTCTCCGGGGATGAAATGTGGCTGAGTGATCTGGGAGGAGATGTGAGAAAGCTGTAGTGCAGATTTGTACTGTCTTCCATAGTCTTACCATGGAACGTATGGGGGTTGAGGAGAGATCATGTGTTTAATGTACAGAGAAACCTGTTTTACAGATGGTTCTGTCTTGAGCAGCCACCTTAAGATTCTCTCAGTGCCGAAAAGTGAAGTTAACAGACTGTCACAGCAACATCCACTGGGTTTCCTCACCAGTGTTTTCAGGCAGCTCTGCTGGTATAATATTTCTTCTTCTCTACCTGAGAAAACCTGTGAGCATGATGGAATATGCACCACCACTTCAATTGTTCCAGTTTTTTTTTTAAGGAAGAAAGGGCTAACCTTGAAAATTAGTGGAAGAATGCAATGCCCTCAACTGTCCCTCATGTCCCATAGTTTATATCTAGTCTCCATGTTACCTCACCCCTTATTGACCTCTACCTTTGTACTCTGGGGATTGGTTTTGTTGAATTGTAAAGAAAAGATCACGTGCCAAAGTGCAGGATTCTCTCACTTGTACAAAAGAAACTAAAATACAGCTTTAGGCCCTAGGTAATATCCATAGAGCCTGGACTTTGTTTCAAACCTTCTGCAAGGGTCCAGAACTTCCTCTGATTTCAGTTTCTTCTGAGAACTGAGTCCTTGGCAGGGTGGAGCCAGGGAGTAGTAACAGGTGTCCTGAGTGAAGCCGTCAGCAGCATCAAGTGATGCAAAACATCCCTTGGCAGTCATTTATCACCTTCTCTTCTCCTCCTCTCCATTATCAGAGGCAGCAGGAAGGGTAGACTAGCAAGGATCTTCATTGCTCGTCCTTGTAGTTTTCTTCATGAATCAGCTTGAATTGTTTGTGAATTCTTTCCTCAGGCATCATTACCGGTGCATAACCAGGTGTTACCTCCTATGGAGGCTGTGGATGGTTCTGACTCTTTAGCACCTCTGCAGAATCAAATGGAAAGGATAGAAACAAAAGAGGAAGATGATGAGGATGAAGATGAGGATGAAGATGGGGAAGACACTGACATGGATGAATGGGATCCAGATCCACCTCGACCCTTTGATCCCAATGATTTGTGTAAGCATAGCACAGTAATATGAAGTGTATTACCTGCCCTCCCCTTTTTTCCTTCTCTCTCCATCAGCCCTTTAGTAAAGAGAGGCAAAAAACCATTCAGATTTAGCAGTAATGAGTAAATGCGAGTCTTTATTCCCAGAAATGTGAATTTCAAATTGGGCTGCTTTACTGAAAAGACAAAATTCTGTATTTAGTGAAGTCTGTGAGCTGCTTTGTTCTTATTTGCTGGACACTGCTCTGGTCTAATATTTTAAAATGTAGACAGGACTATTGGCATAAGTGTTCCCACAGCTGAGCCAAAGATGTTTAGAGAGAGATAAGGCTGTCTCTGAGCCGTGTGTGAGTGTCTGCCTGAAAGTCAACATCCTCTCTGCCTTTGTGTTGCAGGGTGTGAAGAGTGTAATACGCACATCCCTCCGTGTGTCCAAAACACGGACCTTTGCACCCCATCCCAAACCGGCCTGGCTGACCAGGGCAGAGGGCCAGCCTTCCCCTGGTGCTCTATATAGACAGGTTTTTGGGAGGTGTGTTTCTCCAAAAGGCGTATCCCAAAGCGTACACAGTTTGGGCCTGTGGAAGGACCCCCTGGTCAGACAGACTGAGCTCAAAGACTGCTATATCCATTTGAAGGTAAGGGTGAGAAAAGGAGGATCGGTTTGTGCCTAAGCTTTGATTTTCATGTATTTGTCACTCCACCTTGATCAATTCACTAGAGATGTTTTGTTACCTCCATCTCTGAATGTAGCTGAGAAATACCCAGATTGCTTTGCCTTCAAATCTGCTCTGTTATTCAGGGGAGACACACTAATTCTGGTGAAATGTTCTGGCATTATGGTGTTAGGATATATAGGGAGCATAATGTGTAAGACTGTGAATCACACTCACATGAGCTGAAAACTGCATCTGGACATAAAAATAGCAGCTCCATCTGAGGGATGTTCTGCAGCCATTCTTTTGTGTCATGTTGTAACCTCAGTTCAAAATATTTTTCTTACCTTTCTGTTCATAAGATGTAGGGGAGAGGAGATATTTTTATTCCCTTCCTCAAGTAATTGGCATAGGGGTAAAATGGATTTGAGTGACTTCTATCCATTTATTTACTCATTTCACTATAAAAAATTGGTCCTTTATTTGTTGGAGTTTAGATCCACAGTCTTAGGAGGGCTCTGATGGTCAGTGTCTGACAAGCAAGTTGTGACCATAGGCAGATTCAGCAACCCAAGAGAAGTTCAGCTAAAGAAGTGCTGCTTTCTGCTTGAGGCAACATCTTGAGTCAAGAAATGAAAGGAAAAGTGGGTCTGCCAGTTAGAAACTTCTGACTGATGTTTCTGTAGCCTACTAAAGCTACAGCTACGTGTGTCATTTGTGATAGCCCACGATTGAATACTGTGCCTGACCCCCTTTAATGAATGATTCTTGTCCCTGAAAGGATCCATTGTGCCTTTTTAGTTAAATCTTTACCTGTTGCTAAATATTTTTCTGCCTGTTTCTGGATCCATGTTAGTAAAGAGAGAAAATTAGCTAGGCCTTCATTGCTCCCTTAATGTAACAGTTGCATGGGCACAGTACTTTTCTTAGTAAGTCAAATTCTTTTGATTGTGCTGCCAGGCAGTTACAGTCACATGTAATTGGATTTTGCTACAGGTTTCTCTTGATAAGGGTGACAGAAAAGACAAAGACTTGCAAGAGGACCTGTGGTTTGAACTTTCCAGTGAGGCTCTGTGTAACTGGATGATGTTTGTGCGTCCAGCGCAAAACCACCTGGAGCAGAACCTGGTGGCCTATCAGTACGGCCACCACATTTATTATACGACCATTAAAAACGTGGAGCCCAAGCAGGAACTCAAGGTATGGCATTGCTTGTGTGTCAGGACTCTTTTTTTTCTACTGATTAAATAGTACCTTAAAAGTTGCTGCCAAAAAATGCCAGAAACTACTGCTTTGAATAGTTATAGGGCTTTTTTTCTCTGATGGCCTGAATTGAATGTCACTGAAGTCAGCAAATAGTCACCAACATAGGTATTTCTTCATGAGCCAAAGCTCATTAAAGTTTAAGATAAAACTATGTAAATGATTTGTCTCTCCCTGTCATGCTTTAAACAGTGTATATTTTCCTGATACAATCTAATTTTTACTGCAGCATTCTTATTTTTTTAATTCTGGATGCCCTTCCCAGTTAGCCATGTGTGTTCCTGACTTGTTTTCTGGTACCTTAAGTGAATATGGCCTCTCTTTACCTGGATTTCCTGGAGCTGTTGAAACTTTGCATGTGAAAAATTAGGAAGGATATTGTGGCTTCCCCGTGGTTTGGTTTTTGTTCCCTCTAAAAATTTATTGATTATGTCAAGCTCAAAGCAGCATGGCTGGCTGAGATGGCCTTAATTTTCAACATTTTTGGGGGCATGGGGGGGAGGGAGGGGGGGAGGGGGACCAAAAAATTTTGATACCAGGAAATTTTGTTGTTCTTCAAATCTCTTCTTGCATGTAGATTTCAACAATTGGTCTGGAAAAACAATTGTTTAGTAAGCGCACTTACTAAATCAGGACAAAAGCCTACTTACACCCTTTAAGAGTAGGACTGTCTGAAATTGGTCCTTCATTTTTTTAAGCTGTATTACTAGAAATCTTACTAATCCATTTTAAGTGTATCCAAACATCATTTTCCTCAACAGTTTTTAAACAATTTCAAAATCAGACTTTAGATCTGTACAGACCTCCCTGTGGGAGCATCATTTTTCTTACTTTATGTGTTAGTAGTGTCTTCTGGGGTAAAATGGTTTGTTAATTGCAAGGCTTGGTAATGTAATTTCCTCCCCAAGTGGATTCATGCAAATTTTGTCCAGAGATTGAACTAGGAGGATCAGGGAGCTGAAGCTGGAAAGTTCTGATTTGCCTGCCAGGTGTGTAGTCCAGGAGCTCCAGGCTTTTGTCTCCAGCCTGTCCAGCTGGTGAGATTCCTGCAGAGTAACACACCTGCTGGAGAGTACTTGAAATCCCACTCACCACTGCCTGTGGCCCACTGCAAGTTCAAACTTGTTTGAATTTTTCATGCAGAAAATCTGTTGATGTCTTCTTTGAGAAATCTCTTCTAAAATCCACTCTTTTTCATCAAACAGATGAAATTATGGAAGAATTCTTAGCTAAATGTGAGCATCTGCTTTTAGGCTTTAATAAACTTTGTCTTCCTGCATCTTATGGTTATCTTTGCTGAAGGCTTGAATTCCTTGTATGACAAAAGTGAGTCCATCATGCTGGTGCCTGGCAGATCCTTGTTTTGGAAAGCAAGACCATATTGCTCCAATCCTTCAGAAGCTCAGAAACATTTTAAATGAGTCTATGTGGATGGTGCTGCCTATTGTCTATGTAAGGAGAGCAGGAAAGAAATGGGAAATCCCTTGAGTTAATAACATTTCCATTCCTCTTGGTACAAGTATCAGTACTCTGCTGACATCCTTCCTTCACAGTCATGCAGTTGGGTTTGAATAAATTAATCTTATTTCCTTTAGAGCTACTGGTAGCCATGTGCAAGATTAACATTCATGTTAGGAAGCTAGACCTTAAAATTAAATGGACGTGCTTACTGAGCAAAGCTCTTTCCTTCCTCAGTGGGGGCACATTGATCTTACCAGACTATTATTGAGGATGAAAGGAGCAGTAAGAGTTAGTGGTTGAGGCAAGTGAAGTAAATGTATTGCTTAAAACCCATTTTCAAATAAATTTCCTTTAGTTTTGGCTCCACCTAAGTGTCCTGTTACCTTGTGCTCCTGCTGCAGGTGTGGTATGCTGCCTCCTATGCTGAGTTTGTGAACCAGAAGATCCATGACATAACTGAGGAGGAAAGGAAGGGTAACTTGGGATCTTCTGCTTTCAGTGTGGTGGTGGTTGCAGGTTGCACTCCTTACTTTCAAGTATATGGCCTGTATAGTGCTCCCCAGATTTGTGCTAGGTTGGGAAAAGTTAAAACAGATCTAGATTGTGTTATTGGGGCTTACTTCCAGGAACTCTTCTCATGAGAATTTTACATTAATTTAACCCTTTGCCTCAGTTTCTGGGAAGCGTCATATTGCTGCTGGAAGAGGTATGTTTCTGTACTCAGTGTCCACTGTGTGTCATAAACTGAGGTGTGACTGCTTTAGATTTAGAATTTTCCCTTGACCTCCCTTAACTTATGCCAGAGGTACAATCCTGTAGGTGCTCTTCCATACAAGGGTGAATTTCAGAATCCCCCTGAATTTCTAACAGTGTTGATAGTCCATGGGAATTGTCCCCAGTGATCTTTCTGTGTCTCTGTAATGAGCTGTGGCACAGTGCAGAGGGGATAAAAGCAAAGACCAGTGGAGCAGGGCTGGGTATTCTGCAGCCTGTCTAACCTTCAGGGGAGAAATACGGCCCACAGAGGACAGAGGCTGGGGGCAAAAAAATGAGGTGTTTAATTGGTGGTGACTGAAATGGTGTTACTGACATTTCCAACAGTACTGAGGGAGCAGGAGAAGAACTGGCCGTGTTACGAGTGCAATCGGCGTTTCACGAGCTCGGAGCAGCTCCAGCAGCACCTCAATTCCCATGATGAGAAGCTGGACTTCTTCAGCAGGTACTGACAGCTTTAGCTTTGCTTGTGGATCACTGTGGTGATCCAAACACACAGAAAGGAGGGGCTTTGTCCCACAAAACTTAGTGACCAGCTCAGGAGAGATCAGCTCAGCACCAGAAGGAAAAATCATGGCAGCAGGAGACTGACTGGTATAAGAGACTGTGAAAGAAGTAGCTTGAGAGAAATAAATACTCTGTTGAAACTGGTGAGGTTTTTTTGTGTTGCTTTTTTTTTGCCAATGACTTTAAAAACTTGTAATGTTTCAGTATCACTGTATTGAAGTACTGATGTTTCTCAGAGATACTGAAGTACAGAGCTTGGAAAACAAGGCTTCTAGTGCCTCATCGGCCTGGCAAGATAGTTTATCCTCACCTATTAAAAACTGAATCTACAAACACCTATCACAGAGCAGAAGACATTGGTGCCTTCTTTCTCCTGAAATGTTAGCAAGTGACTGTTTTGTTTTGCTTTTTGACACAAAATTGTTCCCTTCTGTTTAGTACCTTGACATCAGTGGACTGCCCGCTTTTTGGGGAGGGATGTTATGGCTTCAGATTTTAAATGGGTTTCCTTCTGCACTTGTTCTATCATGCTGAAAATACTTCCAGCACAGCATAAACTGGGGTGTTGGAAGTGGGAGACTTGCCATGGCAGAGGGCTGGATAGAAGCCAGTAGTCCTCTTGGTCCCATGATTACTGGTAGAAATTTTAATGTGTTCTGGACTTTGGTTTCTCATTAAGGACAAAATAATAGATACCAGCCAGAAACCCATTGGTTTTGCTGCCAGAATTTCTTCAGTTTTTATTATTTACTGCAGGCCATTGTTGCTGAGTTGAATGAGTGAGTAGTGATGCTGAGAAAGGAAGCATAAAACCAGTGGAGAATCCAAATCCATCTTTCTTTGTATCTAACCTGGAGCACTCTGTATTCTGCAGAGCCAGAGGCCGAGGTCGCGGACGAGGAAAGAGGAGGTTTGGACCAGGCAGACGCCCCGGGCGCCCTCCCAAATTCATGCGCATGGAAGTAACCAGTGAAAATGGTGAAAAGTGTGAAGAAGGGACACAGGTATATTTTTTGAGATGGAGGGGAAAAAAGTAGCACATGGAATTTAAACTCCTGACCAAAAGAATTTGGGGCATTGGTGCAAACTGAGGGTGTGCTTTGGACTTACACATGAGTAATTCTTGGTTTCTAGCTGGAATTCTCTGCCAGGAGAGCATACTACTTCCCTTCTATAAAACCTGTAAAATCACTTGGAATTCTGCAGCAAGTTTCACTCCAAAGCACTTAGCAGTGAGGTGGGTTATTGTGGCAGTTCAGCAGCATCACAGAAGTAAATTAGACAGTAAAACTGTAATGGGAATTTAGGTTCTTAGCTCTTACAGCTGTTGCTGATGGAATTAAATCAGTTTGAGGTATGATTCCCTGTGATGTTTTAATATTAACAGAAGGGCTTCCTGTAGGTAGGCTTACTGCAAAATGTTCTTTTGCTTGTGGCTGTTGGTTATATTCTGTAGGGATGTAATATGACACATATAAGTAAAAAGCTAAATTCTCTGATGCTGACCATGCTTAGGTTACCACTAAGTCCTTTTATGAGCAGTGACAGAAGGGATCAGTGCTCTATTTTATGACTTAGCTGAAAGCTGATATCTGGAGTGGTAATTTTCCTCTGGCATCTCACTAGGTCGTGGCTCTGTGCTGACTCAGAGGGAGGAGTGTATACTCTGCCTGTGAATTCCTGCTGCAGTGCCCTAAATGCTGCATTAGGTGCAGGCAGTTGTGAGCTCACCCTTTCTGCAGGCTGACATGACACATGGCAGCCTCATTTTGACAAATAAACCTAATGCTGCTCCCAAACCCTTCATTCTGGGGGAGATGGCGCAGTCCAGTGTGTGAGTGGCCTCTGGACTGGAGGTGGCTTGTGTCCTGCCAGCTTGGAGCATGGCCCAGGGCTGGCTCATGTGTGGCTGTGCAGTGGGGCAGGGTGATGTCCCAAGCCATTGGAGGTCTGCGCCTCGCTAAAGCTGGGCATGAGTTCTGCCTGGGAACTGGAGAGTCAGGATACTGAGAGCACAGCTGAGTGTCAGCAAGGTGGAAACTTGCCACCTAGACCTGGGCTGGACACTGAGCTGGTGTATTGTTTACTAAGGGTCTCTCTCTGGTAAGCACTCATGGTCTGTAAGGGCCTCATTCCTTGGTTTTCTTCTCCCACACCCACTTTTGTGCTTTGACAGCACCAGCCTTCAGCTGACATAATTCAAGATTAATTCTGGTGCTCTGTTTCCTAGCTTGTGCTTTTAAGTTTCTTCAGTTGCATTACATGGTGTCAAATAAGGACCTATGTGTGTTTTTTCATGTAATAGAAGATGATTCCATCCCAGAGGAGTTATTGGAACTTACAGGGAAAGAATGTAGATTTTTGGCATGTTCTTCCTTTTCAAAACACCCTCCCTTTTATGCTAGTGCAAAAGGGGAGGAAAACCAGCTTTATGTGATACATGGAAGTGATGTGTGCAGAGCTGGAAACTGGGTAAAAACACCACATAGTGCCCAGTGTGATCACCTCGTTTGTCACTCTCCAGTTCAGCACTCCAGATAGTTTGTTAGAAAGAAGACACTGCAAAATGACACACAGTAATGTTTCAAAGCAACAACAGTTTCCAGGAGACAGAAATTCTCTCCTTTCCCAGGTCTGCACTCGTCACTTTGGTTAAAGCAGAAATACTCCTGAGTGCAGAAGAGCTTTCTTGGCTATTAACAGCTGGATAATGCTGATTGTCTGTGGCTGGTCAGACAAAGGGATGGCCCATGGAGAGTCACCCACCTGCAGCACTGCTTCCCTGGTGCTCTGGGTGATGCTGCTGTAGGTGAAGGTGATGTGCTGAAAACAGCACTGGACAGAGCAGGAGAACTGTAAGGAGTTAGTGCAGACACTACACTGTTTTTGTTTATAGCTTGAGATTAAATCTGTAGAAATTTTGTTGTCTGCTGAGTATTATCAAAGTGTTTTTCAGTGGGTGGGGGGAATAATCACTGGTTGTATGATTTGCGATTTCAGGACTTGCTGCATTTTTCCAGCAAGGGGCAGTTTGATGAGGCCGGACAAGCCCCACTGAACGGGCTGGAGCAGCAGGAACAGACTCCGGTGCCACCAGAGCCGCAGGCAGCACTGGAGCAGCAGGAAAACCACGTGCTCCATGTGCAGCCGCAGCACGAGGGGAGCACGGTGCCCACACAGAGCACCATGACAGCAGATGACATGAGGCGAGCAAAGCGCATCAGGGTAAGCACAGAGGATGGGGGATCACATCCACTGTAACACAGGGAATGCCAGACCTGCCTGCCAGGGCCAGCTGGTCCTCTTTTCACTGTTGTATCCGTTTCCAAACCCCAAATAAAGCATCTCAGTCCTAGCAGTTTTCTTTGCACTGAGAGGAAGACAAATCTCACATAAAGGACCAGTATCTCATAGATGCTAGTGAGAACTGCTCAGGAGCTGGAGCTGATTGAAGTCCATCACAGTAATTCTTGCATGGAAACACAGTCCATCCAAGCTGGCAAGCAGGAGTGCTTCAAACAGCCGGCAGAATCGTGGTGCTGTGGCACAGACTAACGACTTGCTCACAGCACCATCTGTGTCTCTCAGAACTCTCTTGCAAATAGTTGCCAAAGAGGAACCACAACCTCAATTTAGATCCGCTTAGATGATGATGATATTTAGTGATAAAATCCTTTTTTGGGGTAGAAAACCCTGCCTTTGAGAGCAAAACCTGTGCTGAGAGCTTTGTGTACCAACAGCAAACACTTGGAGCCTGAACTCTGTGTCAACTGGGTGAGCTGTTTTTTCTCTACCATGTGTGGGAGGAAATGATTCAAGCAAATAATCCTTGAAGCTTTGTAACTGGGCAATCAATTTATTTAGCTTAAAATCCTTTCCTTTTTCTTCCATGTGTTAACTTTGGATTAAGGAAAGAAACAGCTGCAATGGGGGTAAGGGTTCATTTTTAGGGGATGAGGAAGGATTAGAAAAGAGTTGAGTAACTGTTCTGTATATGAAGATGTTGAGCCAAATTTTGCTTGCAGTTTACAGCAATGCATATGCAAGACCCAGTGGTGGTGTTACCCCAAAAATGCAGTGGCATGACTTGAAGGAAGAGTTTGGCTTGGACACATTAAGACTGCACAGTTTTTAACCATACAAAATGCTTCCAGTCTTTGAATGACAAGTTTCCACCAGTGATTTCATTTTCATATGTTTAAAAGCTTGGGGGATTTTTTACTGAATGTATTGAAGGGTGTATAATAGAGTACAGAGATACTGAAGTTTTGACAGAGCATGGGGATGTACTGCTTACCGTGTACTACAGCTTCCTCAGTAAGAAGAGAAAGTGTTGGCCATTTCCCCAAACTTCTGAACCCAAGATGTGAACTTAGGATCCTCTGAAATAATGAATGTAGGACAGAAAGGGACAGAAATTCTGAAGTTACCTCTTTGTCTCGTGACGTAGCTTTTAGCCCTGTAAATTCATCACGAATGGATGACAGCTCAGAGGAGTGCAGTGGTGGTTTAGTGACGTGTTTTTATCTCAAGTCTTCTGACTTTCCCTGTATCTGGAAGCTCGTGTTCAGCAGAGTCCTGGAGATGTTTCAAGCCAGGAGCACTGGCAGATTGGCAGATGGATGGTTGCACAGACCTTTCCATATTGCAACAGGCTGTGAGCAATGAGCACTTGAGATAAGACTAAACCAGCAAGCATCATTCTTTAAGCACTGAAAAATCACCCTCTGAACACTCACTCAACTCAGCTATTCACAGCACCTGCCTACAATAACATGCACTTCATCATAAAAGCAAGCAAACATTTGGTTTTTAGATATGCAGTACATTATTCACTTCCAAAGAACAGGTAGGAAGTCCTGACTCCTGGTTATGATTCTGAAACCTGTGTAGCTCTAATTCTTCCTTATAACTTAGATAGGATTTAGTTTTCAAAACCAGTCTTTCCTTGTGAATTGCTTCAGCTTTTCTAAGGCTTAAGACAGTGGTGCTCTAAGACTGTTTTCATGCTAGCTGGAAGCACTGATCTGTCCTGCCCTGGGGTTCGAGTCCTGATGGGACCAGTTCATTTTTCAGCCTCTGCTTTAGAGCCTGTGGGGTTTCCTTGGATATCAGACCTTAACTATGGCAATTGGGTCCTACTATTGAAAAGAGATACACCCACCCTTCAAGAACTCTTGTAGAAAATTAGAGGAACATTGTGGTCCACAGCCAAAATGAATATTTGTTTTTAGTTCAGTTCTGGGCAGTATGTAGGCTGTCTATGTGCTAATGCCAGAAACAGGAGGGATAGGAATATGATTTGGAAAGCACACTCACTTCCTTCATGATGAAAGAAATGCAACTGGTTGTGTAACAAGGAGCACAGCCAGTAAAATGAGGTTAGAAAAAGTCCCTCCTCCTTAATTTTTTCACTCACCTAATCCTTACCCTGTTGTCATCCTGCCCTAATTATTCCCTTCTGCTAAAAGCATTCCGTTCTCACTATGGTTCTGCCATGCACATTGTATCCTTGTTAATCAGCCCTGGGAAAACAGGAAAGGTCACAAAACACCTTCGGGATTATCTGTGGTTTTTATCTTTGCCCTTTAACTCCCCTTGGGCAGTTACTAACTACAGAGTAAACCTTGAAGATCTGTTTAGTGTTTCCTGAGGCAAAAACCTCAAAGCAGTAAATGCTAGTTGGAAGAGCCCTTGTCGTGACCTGCAGAAGTCAAGGCTTCTGTTTTCAAGTCCACTGCATAACATAAGTATTTTTCTCTCTCTCAATGCTGCCTGCTCAGCTGGAGCTGCAGGTAGGTTTGGGTTTTTGTTTCACTGGGTTTTTGCTGTATCTAATCCAATGGTACGTATCAACATCGCCTTCCATGTTGTTTTGTCCAACTCCTATTTAGTGTTTCCTGATTGACCCTGCGCCATAAATTGTCACATTTGTTCCTCTTTAGGTAACCAGTGTCCAGAACTGGTACCTGAGTAACAATTTGCATTCTTCTACTTCTTTTCATACCAGTTCATTGTAAATTTAAGGTGGATTTTATAGGAGTAAATTGCCTGGGTGAAGAGCTGTAATATCAGTCTTAAAGTTTTGGAGGATTTGTTTGCACAGTTGTTTGTGCTGGATCAATACTATAAGTTAATGAGACAACACTTAGTTCTTTTGTTCTGTTTTTATAGTTGATAGATTACCTAGGCAAAGAGCAGTAAAACAGTTCACCTTCTGTAGCCCTTGAGATAACAACAGGGCTATGTTGAGTCTGGCCTGCTGTATTAGCAGTCAGCTCCCTGCTAAGGTACCAGTGATCAAAACTCAAATTAATAGTGTAGTTCAGGACTTGGAATACATCTTTTCGCCTGTGTTTTGTTAGCATATCCCTGTGGTTAAGGGGGAAATTCTATCCTTTGGACTCCAAGCAGCACATCAGTATTTGCACAGCACGTGGCTGTCTCTCCAATTCCCAGCGTGACTTGCAGCAGATCCCTGTGTTTCCCATTGTCTCCACCTGTAAAATGGAGAATGGTGATGATGACAGCTCCTGGGAAGCCCTAGTTGTAGCGCCTGTATTAAACTGTTAACTTTTTTTTTTGTAGCAGAGCATTTGCTCTCCTCTTCTTTCCTGGAAGGAAAGTCTAGGTTTCCCTCTGCAGTTCAGATGGTGAAAAGGATTGTTCAGGTTCACAAATTTAATCCTTAGCACAGCATTTCACAGTATTCCCAAGCTGTTGCCTCATTCCAGCAGAAGAGCTCCTAACTTTATGTATTCAGTGTCAGCTGTTGGCATGCACTTAAGGGACACAGCAAATGTCAGCTGCATCAGCTGCCACATTCCCACAAGAAAAGGAGATAGGAAACCAGGGAAATTTGTTTGCAGAAGTCTCAAAGGTGTCTCTTGGAGAAGTGGGTCATATGGAACACATGTGAGCAGAAATGTCAGCAATATTCTAGTGGAATCCAAGTGGTTTGGTTTGGGAGAGACCTTAAAACTCATCCAGTTCCACCCCCTTGCCATGGGCAGGGACACTTTCCATGAGCCCAGGTTGCTCCAAGCCCCATCCAACCTGACCTTGAACATTTCCAGGGATGGGGCAGCCACAGCTTCTCTGGGCAACCTGTGACAGGGTCTTGCCACCCTCACAGCTGAGAATTTCTTCCTAATATGCAACCTAAACTTATGCTCTTCCACATTATTTCTCTAACTATCAGGATGTAGATTCTGTGTGTAACATGTGAAAAGAGAAGACATCAATCAATAACAGTTTATAGAAGTATTTGAGAGAAGAGTGGATATTGCTTAGAATTCTTGCAGAGGAATGGAGCATTGCAGTGTACTTTGAGTGTAGTATGGGTGACAAAGTGCTGTGGGATTTCATAGGACTCAATTCCAGCTTTGCAACTATCCAGCATGAAAGTTCTCATTCAATATTGAAATGCAGGTGCAGGACACACTTCCCTCTTTCTACAGGCAGTGCATCCAGCAGCATCTGTTCCTCCAGCAGAGAGTGCTGGGTCAGGACCGGGATCGCTCCATAACATTTATCTGAAGAGTAAGGGGAGAAAAGGAAGACAAGAACGATCGTGAAATGTTACAGAAAAGGCAGAGTGAAGGCAAACGCGCACCAAAACAAAATAGGGGCTGAGAAGAGATATTGTGCACAGTAGGAATGGAGAATTGCTCACAGCAGATTAGACAACTTCAAACCTGCTGCTCATAAAGCTGCCATTCTGCCTTTGCTGTCATGTTTTGAAACCATGTTCTTCTTTTTGGCAATAGTAAAAACGTTTAGACCAGCATCTCTTGAATTTATGTTCCACTGGAAGTTCTCCAGGCAATGCCAAACCACTGCTGCACATCTCTGTGGTGATCTTTGATGCAGAAGGTGATCTTGTAAAGGGCTGTGGAATTTCATAAGCCCTGCTCCTGAAGGAAACACAGGTTGCTGGCTCACCATTCCTTTGTATGGTGGCTGAACTTAACGACCTGATGCCCAATAATCAGCTGGAATTGCAGCTTTTCTCAGGTCCAGATCTGTGCTTCAGACAGGACTTAGTTTTATTTTACAGAAAAATGGCATGCTAAAGACAAGTCAGCTAAATCGGAAGAAATCAGGGATGGAGAGGAAACTCCTGCACTGTGTTCTGCTAACTCAGGGTGTAGCTGCAGGTATGTCCCTGACTCCTGCCTGTCACAGTCTCCCCTTCTGTAAATTGGAGGCAGCATATGATGGAAAATAATTTTTTGAAGTTTAGGTTCACTGATCATCCAGTATATTTAATCCTGAATATATCTGGATGTGGAATCTATATGTGGTAATGAAAGCTAATGGTCTCTTGGCTGTTTCTTTCAGAATGCAGCTCTGCAGCACCTGTTCATCCGGAAATCCTTCCGCCCGTTCAAATGCCTGCAGTGCGGGAAGGCCTTCCGGGAGAAGGACAAGCTGGACCAGCACCTGCGGTTCCATGGGCGGGAAGGGAACTGCCCTTTGACCTGTGACATCTGCAACAAGGGCTTCATCAACAGCAGTGCCCTCGAGAGCCACATGAAGTTCCACATGGACCAGAAAACGTACTCCTGCATTTTCTGCCCCGAGTCCTTTGACCGCTTGGATCTGCTTAAGGATCACGTGGCCATCCATGTCAATGATGGCTATTTCACCTGCCCCACCTGCAAGAAACGCTTCCCAGATTTTATCCAGGTGAGATGCTGTGCTGATTTGAAATACTACTTTGGAGGTCTCTCACAAGGCTGTGGGTTTCTCAGTGCTCTCCTTGTGTAACTGCACAGCAGTTCATTCTCACAAGGTGCAGGGGTCTACCTCAGTCAGAAATCAAAAAGAAAGAGTGACCAAGCACTGCTAGACATTGTTTTATGACACTGAAGTGCTCTGTCCACTAAATATCAGATGTGATGCTTCAATCTGGCATTAGAAGGCACTGTACTGCAGAAGGGTGGGTGCCTTATTCCCAAAAAATGCCTGAAGTGGAGGTCCTGACTACTGCATCTCTGTGGCACAAAAAGGAATTGTCTTTTGCTGTACTCAGCTTGTACTTGAACACACCTTGCCCTTTGTCATTAAAACTCTGAACGAAAAAAGGAGTGGTTTTACATCTTTAATCCCTTGCCTGTTTTCTGTCAGGAGAATTCATTTGAACAGCTTGCAGAAATGCCAGAACAGATCAGGATACTCTGCTTCCTGACTTACCCCCTGGGATTCAGCTGGGCACTTTATTCTCCTTCCCTGCACACTGCACTGGAGCAGTGAGTAATGCAGCTACTCTGCACTATGCTGAGCACTTGGACAAGGTCATTAGTAGAATTTAAAGATTGTATTTCCATGTGCAGTAAGAAAAAACTGAGATGGACCATGCACATACTCATTATCCTTCCTAGGGACAAAGCAATTGATGTGTCTTACTGAGCTGCCCAACTGAAATTGAAATGTAGAAATCCAGTTTAGATCAGTAATAGGAACTGATAGACTATCCACTAGGCTAAAGAGGAAAGGATGGGGGAAAGTGATTTACTAATATAATTCCATCCTGGCAGAAGTCCTTTATATTCTGTAAATGTTCAACAAGGAAGAATGTTGATGATTCAGAAATGCTGTACTGCCACCTAATTCCTTGTAAACTTTCCCATGCAAATGATTGAGAGTCCCATGGCTTTTTTCCAACCATTCATTTCTATTTTTGACATTTAACAGATTTTTGTTTTCTCTTCTTGCTATGTAAATAATTAAATTTAGTCACTGCTGCCTACTGAAATACTTCTATGTGGAACAGGTATGGATGCCAAGTTGTTCCGCGTATGATCAGTATTAGAAGATGGTAAGGATTTAATTAGAGATCAGATCCATTTCCTAAGTAGTGTTTGCATTTCAAATGTCAAACCTCATTAGTTCCTTTATTGCGGGGAAGAAAAAAAAAAAACCCTCTAGATGTTTGAAGAGGTCAAGGATAGTCCCAGAGTATGGAGAAGTAATTGCCATTCAGGAACGGTGTACAAATGCTCTTTTGATTAAGTTGTTGTTTTGGGGTTTTTTTACCAATTTTAATTGCAAGCTCATTGTGTCTGATTGAAATGAATTAGTTCCCATGTTTTGGTTTCTTATAAATGAAAGGAAGATAATGAACCTCAGATGAATGTGTTAACTCGAGGGTGATTCTGTGCAAATGGTACATTGTGGACTTTGCTGCCCATTAAGTGCAACTGTGCAATAGCTGATGCCTTCAAGAATCAGTCCTGAGGAAATCAAATCACCCATCCAGATGACTAATAAAGATGTTATGGCTTTATAGAAACTATTGCTGAGATATCAACTGTTCCAATCAAATACTTTTTAAACCAAAGCACATTAGACAACTTGAAAACCTTTTCCCTTTCTTTCATGTTGTGAAGAGTTTCCTAGACTGTTTTACCACTCATTTCTCTCTTGAATATGCTTTGTTTTTCTGTGATCTGCCATTTTAGGTCAAGAAACATGTGCGCAGTTTCCATTCTGAGAAGATTTACCAGTGTACAGAGTGTGACAAGGCTTTCTGCCGCCCCGACAAGCTGCGACTCCACATGCTGCGGCACTCGGACCGCAAAGACTTCCTGTGCTCCACCTGTGGCAAGCAGTTCAAGGTGAGGTGGCTCTTGGCTGTATCATCACTGGTACAAAAACCACCATTCCTTACCCTCCTTCAAGGAAATAAGCTCATGTTCTCAAAGGTCAAAGGAAACAACACTAGCCTTGCTTGTGAGTTGCAGGCACTGCTTGGTGTCCTGTGTGAGCTGTGACATCCATTTCTGAAGGACAAGGGGCAAGGTCACCTCAGCATCTTATTTCAAACAAATCTTATTCCCAATAATTTAATAGCAAAGGAACTTTGTATCTGCTCATTAAGAACTGGGACATCATACACCTCCATTGCCAGGTGTTTGGGTTACATTGCTTATATCAGTTCAGTTAAGAAGTTTCTTGCTGATGTCAGTGGCTTAATAATATTCCTGGCCAAGATGCCTGTGTCCGTGGCATCCATCTTGTCAGTACGTGTCATCCAGATGCCTTTCCAAATACCACCAGAACAGATGGAGCAGACCATGAGCCAGGTAAACTGTGGTGGCAGCAGCCTGCTCCCTGTCACTGAATTTGTGATGGGACATGGAGGGTCTGGATATTTCTGGGTGAAGGAACACATTTTTCTGTGAGGAAAAGCTGGAGAGAGATCCCTGAACAACTCAAACTGTGGCTCTTATGCATAACAGGTAGTAAGGCAGTTTCTGTGATGTTGCTGACATTTTTCTCCCCAATTGCTCCTTCCCAGAGGAAGGACAAGCTGCGAGAGCACATGCAGAGGATGCACAACCCAGAGAGGGAGGCCAAGAAGGCTGATCGGATCAGCCGCTCCAAAACCTTCAAGCCCCGGATCGCGTCCACTGACTACGAGAGCTTCATGTTCAAGTGCCGCCTCTGCATGATGGGCTTCCGCCGCAGGGGCATGTTGGTGAGTGCCTGGGTGCTCTTACAGCCTCTGTACACTATTCTGATGAATAGGTAAGGAATAAAGATGGAATTCCAGCATTGGAACACAAGGATCGTGAAAGGGTTTGGGCTGGAAGGGACCTTCATGTCGTTCCATCCCTCTGCCATGGGCAGGGACACTTTCCACTAGACCAGGTTGCTCCAAGCCCTGTCCAGTCTGGTCTTATCCAGCCAGGATGCTGTGAAACAAATTTTGGCAAATTTTGTAGCTGAGATGATACATCTTTTTTTAAACCTGTGTGTCTTACCTCTTCAGCAAATTTGCACATTTCACTGCCTGTGCTGTATGTCTGGTTGTCAGTACCGTATTTCAACACTAAGTAATGCTGACTGATGTGTACTGTATTTAACAGGACATGAGATGAAAATACTGCCTTGTTCAGCCTTACTGCCTCTGTTCTCCTGACCATCTTTCCTGTTTTTTTGTTTCTCCCCCTTCTCAAGGGCCTCTCCTGGCCATGTCTTGTCACTGCCTCTGGGTAAAGGCTGTTCTACAGCAACAGATTGTTTGCAAAGTTTTCATGGAGGTTGTTAGCTGGGCAGAGGCCCTTTACACTACCTCACTCTCAGATATCAGCTGCAAGACAGTACTGGCAAACTATTCTACCCCTTCCTAGTTTTGGTTAGGGAAACTGGAAGTGAGATCTAGCAAGACCAACCTCCACCAGTTAAATTTGAGTGTACAATAACCCTTGCAGCAGCAAATGCCTCCAGTGCTGCTGGCTTGCATTGTTCAGTTTTGGTTTGGCTGTTATCCATGTCTGGGAGAAGCACCAGTTGTTTGGCTTCCAGCTGTAATATGTTCTTTTCTCTGTTTCTTTCTCCTAAGGTGAATCATTTATCAAAAAGACATCCAGACATGAAAATAGAAGAAGTGCCAGAGCTCACATTGCCCATCATAAAACCCAACAGAGATTACTTCTGTCAATACTGCGATAAGGTGTGTGGGAAGTCACCTCTCGGAGGGCTCAGTCCCTGTCCTGGATGCAACCAATTTGTCTCTGCATAGAAATCTCTGGCAGGGTTTGTAGCTTTTCTGAGGTGCTTGCCAGCAACATTCCTGCAGTACTGTCCAAAAAAAAAAAAGGAAGACAAAATGCACTTAGGCCAAGGCAGTGGAATGCTAATTGAAAACTGCAGTTTTCCCCTTTCTGCTGTGTTTGGCATTGGAAAACTGGAATACCGTGATCCAGCAGATAGTCACTGACCCTTAGTCTTGTGTTAGGCTAGGACTAAGTATCCTGTCTGTGCATAATTCCTGGCCACTAAGTTCTTTTGGTTTCTGTATCACTTCTAAAAGTTAGTCTCTAACGCCTTTTATTGTAAGCTGCTTACTAGGTCATGTGCCAGTAATTCCCAGTGTTCAGTGGAGCCTGAAGCTGCTTCTGCAGTGCCTTTGAGTTCTTGCTCTTGTTCTCCTTTGCCTTTTATGCCTGGGGGCCGTTATTTACCACGGAGTGTATTTTGGCTGTCCTTACCCTCAGTATGTCTTTCTGTGATGCCTCCTCCCTTTTGTTTGAGGGGAGAAAAAATAGTTTTAATTTTTAGATAGTATTTGTTTGTTGATGTCCCTAAAAAGGACTTGCTCACTGAACTAAAACAATTTGATGCTTTGTGTCAAGTAGAGACATCAACCCTTGTGACAAATTAACATTGGGCATTTGATCTTCAAATATGGCAAAAAGGTTTTCCTCTTACCTCCTTGTCCTGCTTTGGTGTTTGGTTGTGGCATACAATATGTTCTCAAAAGGCTTCTCTGTGCTACAGGAGGAGTCAGTTGCTTTTACAGGTTGATGAAACACTGGAAGGTGTATATTCAAGCCTTTTGTTGTAATTGTTTGGGGATTTAACTAAATGTATTCTCTAAAGCAACATGCAGACCTTCCAGATCGAAATAACTGGTAGCTGTTTCCTGTGCAGACACCAGGATTGCACCATTTTAATTCCAAATCTTTGCCCTGCAGGTGTACAAGAGTGCCAGCAAGCGCAAAGCACACATCCTGAAAAACCATCCTGGTGCTGAGCTACCTCCAAGCATCCGGAAACTGCGTCCTGCAGGCCCAGGAGAGCCAGATCCCATGCTGAGCACCCACACCCAGCTGACAGGCACCATTGCCACCCCTCCAGTGTGCTGCCCTCACTGCTCCAAGCAATATAGCAGTAAGGTATGGGCTGGCCTCACACAGCCTCTCCCTGGGGATGCTCTTTCACCATGGCCTCTGTCACCTGTCCATCCACAAGCAGAGTTCTCTTCTTCTCAGTCAGAGTGCTGGTTTCATGCTGTGTGCAGGCACAGCCTGGTTGTTTTGGGGCCAAAAGATTCCCTGAATAGAGGGTTTGTGCTGAAAAGTTATCAGAGCATGATCATGAATGGAAGGGCTTGGAAACTGCTCCCTGATAGCTACAGGGGAGATGAGTGTGGAAACAAAACACAGAAAAGATGACCTTTGGAAAAAGTCATAAAACACTTGGCTATGTTGGGGTAAAAAGCTGTTGAGGACAATACTTCAGTGTTAGCTCTAATCAGCAGCAGCTTTGTGATCCTTGTTTTCGTCTTGTTGACCAGAGGATCTCGTAGTGTGAATCTTGATGCTGCTTTACTGAGGGAAATCTAAAAGCTGCGTTGGGCCAGGCTGTTGGATTTCATGTGGGCCTGAGCAGAGTTACTGAGCATCCTTCCAACGCTACTTTGCTTCTCTCTGCAGACAAAGATGGTGCAGCACATCCGCAAGAAGCACCCAGAGTTTGCTCAGCTCCCAAACACGATCCATGCACCACTTGCGACGGCCGTCATCAGCTCCACTCCGGCTGTTCTCACCACCGACAGCACGACCGGAGAAACTGTTGTGGTAAGGGCTGGAGGCACACAAGAGCAGTGCAGGGAAATGCATGGAACAGGGGCCTTCTGGTATTAGTAACCCTGGTTTATTTGGCAGACATCACTTTAAAGCTTGTGTTAAGACATTATTTGAGATCACTTCTGGTTTTGAGTCTGTGTGGTCAAATTTTGCACTGCCAGGAGCTGTTAATTTCTTTCTGGAGCTTTAAGGATTTGTCTTTTATACCCAAATCCATTCCCGTCTTTCATTCAGACCTACTGACTCCACATAATGTACTTAATGAACTCAGGGATACACATCTCATGGATTTTCACTGGGACTGTTCTCCTGAAGTGAGAGATGCAGTTCCTGGCATCAAGAGGACAAGTTTAACAGTGGCTGGGGACTGCATCAAACTGTGTTCAGGGAGTCAGATCTCTTTGTAATCCTTTGGACAGAGCAGCACTGAGCAATAGGAATCTCCAGTGGCTGATCTCTACCGTTAATGCATCAGCTGCTACGGAAGTGAAAGCTGAGACTAGAAAATGTCGTTCAGTGTTCTGGGATACTGTATAGTTTTAAAAGTCCTATTGATCACAGTTTAAAACTTCCTATCTAAAGACTAACTGGATAAAATACTATTTTGCTTGAAAATGGAGAAGTTCAGTCAGGATGCTGTTGGCTTCATAAACCTGATTAAGTTAGGTACTAAATGTCTTTACATGTTAGAAATACAGTTGTCACTCTGACAGGGGAGGGAGAAAGGTGGAATATGTCCGTGAACCACTTTTTGACTTGGAAACCAAGTCAACTCTTCACAAATAACAGGACTTCCATTATTTAATAGAATACTGGTATGTCACAAGATGAAAATAATTATTTTTATTATGATATGTTAAGTTAGCCCTGAATGGTCCTGACTAGGATTTAGACAGAAGAGAGCAATTCTAGTGGATGATCCCTGGTGATTACTCATGACCCCAACCTCTGTACACATTAAGCTCTTGTAAATAAATGACCAGACCCCCACTGTAAGTGTAGATAAAAAAACTGCAGCCCTGAAGAAGTACATCAATATGATGATGATCTCTATCTCTCTCCCTGCTCAGACAACGGATTTACTGACCCAAGCAATGACAGAGATATCCCAGACCCTCACCACAGACTACCGGACTCCCCAGGGAGATTACCAGCGCATCCAGTACATCCCTGTGTCTCAATCCACAACTGGCTTGCAGCAGCCTCAGCACATACAGCTGCAGGTTGTTCAAGTGGCCCAGGTGAGTAACTTAGTGGGGATCTTGCTGCGCTTTTGACCCTTTCCCTACCAAGCCTGTGTGTTCTTGGGGCTCTAGCATGCAGAAGTCTGGTACAGAGTAGTTACAAAAAGTGCTGCAGCTACATTTTACAGATAAATCAACTGATAAAGCATAGGGTTCCCTTCACAAGCACTTGTAACTGGGCATAAATAGTCCTGCCAGCCTTGGTCAGCTTTCTGGAGACACATTGACAGAGTCCTGTCTTAGTTCTACCCGTCTGGGCACCCTTGCTCAAGTCTGCTCTAGGAATGTTTTCCAGCAACTGGAAAAGTGGGTCAGTGGGTGACCCATTTTCTGCAGTTCAAGACTGATTTGTACTTCCTTGTCCTCGGTGAGTCAGAGGCAAAATTTGGGAGTACAGAGAGTGGTTGCTTGTTCCCTTCATAGCATCTCTTAGAATATTCATTCTCTTGATGCTTAACAGCCTCCTAAAAATGAAACCAGAGTGTAACTAGAGTAACTGGTCTGAGGAAAATACCTCAGGCAGCTGTTAGAAATCACTGTAGTCTTTAAATCTGTTACCCACTGGAGGAAGCTGAAACTACCATGTGTTTATATTTTAATCCGAAATTTCATGTTCTCTCTGGCCCCTCATAACAAATCAGGTTATGAATTTGATTAATAAAGGCCTAAACAATGGCCCCAGTTGATAGTGACTGTGGCTGTTGTAACGATACAAGAGCATAAACACTGATTCCTGCAGGTAATACTAGGAAGATCTTAATTTTGTAAATATCCAAGACTTGTAATTCAATTACTGCAATTGATATCATTAGCAAGTGTTGCTGAAAAAAACCTTTAAAAACCTCTCAGCGCTTGCCTTGATGCAGGTCTGTGTAAAACTACAGAATTGGATATGCAGATCTCAAGTATGTATAAGTTGTACAGAAAGATGCTTATGGAGAAGTGGTTAACACTAATCCTGGCTTTTGTACCCTTTGGTTTAGTCCAGCCACTGCCACAAACAGCTTATATGACATTAGGCAAGTCCTTTCCATTGGTATCACTGAGATAGAACCATCTCTGTGCCACTACGTCTGTTAAATGTACTTTAATCTCCTGGGGTGCAAAGAAACTCAATCAACAAGGTTCAACAGGTGTGCTCCACTAAGGCTCCTACCTCATTATTCCAGATCTTGTGTCCTAGAAGAGGTACACATGGCTGCTTTTGTAAAGAATTTGAGGTATAGACCTCTCCTTAATTTTTTTCCCCAGGCTACCTCACCTCACCAGTCCCAGCACTCCACAGTAGATGTTGGGCAGCTTCATGACCCCCAGACATACACCCAACATGCCATCCAGGTGCAGCACATCCAGGTCACAGAGCCATCACCAGCAACTCAGTCATCATCACAGGTATTTCCCTCTTCTCTTCAGGAAATGCTTTCCCTACCAGCCTGCTCAGCTGGCATATTGCATGTGCTGATGCAGGGGACAGTGTTTTCTTTGTCATTTAAAGGACCACGTGTGAAATGACTCTCACATTGAAATCATCAAGCAGTTGCCCAGATGTCTCCGGGTGTATTGGGGGTGTTTTGTTGTGGGTTTGTTTGGGTATTTGTTGTGTGGGTTTTTTTTCTCCCGACAGTATGTACAAAGGAGAGAGAAATGATTGGAAACAGACACATTTGCAGCTTAAATGAAGTCTTGTCAGTTGGAAGATGTAAATGGAAACTGTCATTCCTCAAATATTTGAAGTGCAGCTCTTCATGCTGTTGGGTAGAATTTAGCCTCCAATCTCAGGTCTCTGCCATAGACTCACTTTGGCAAGCAACAATATCTCTATTTCAGTTTCCTGGTCTGTGCTTATTGACTATAGAGTGAAGCAAGTCAGAGAAGAGAGAGGAGCGTTCTTGTGCTCAATATCTTGTGCTCTGGAACCTGCCCTGTGTTTTCCCTTAATGAGAAGGTTGTATTTGTGACAGCACAGAGCTGTGCAATCCTTACTACACCAAGAGCACTTGCACCTTTTTTTTTGTAGGTTGGGGGTCAGCCTTTGAGTCCCTCCTCGCAACAACCTCAGCAGGAACTCAGCCCCTCGCAGATGCAGACAACTACATCGACACCAAACCAAGCCCTCCAGCAGCAGCAAGGCTCCTCTGTCCAGCACACATATCTCCCCAGCAACTGGAACTCATTTCGGAGCTACTGTAAGTGTCAGCAGTAGCTCTAACTACTTGTCTGGCAAGTGTGTGTGACTAACATGTGCCCCATGTCTCCAGATACCAATGAGAAAGTGTTTTCAGAGCTCATTCAGCTTTGTAGTTAATATTCATAGATATCAAGAATATAAAGTTTCAGACAAATGCAAATGGTTGTACCAGCTCTTCCACTGTCATCTGTACCGATCCAGTACATGGTTTGTGCAGGCACACTGGGCTCCTTTATTCCAAGAAACTTGCATTCAACAAGAATCCATGAGTTGGATAACTACTTGTTCAAATTTGGATGCATGCTTGAAAGAATTCTATTGAAAAGGAGCATGACATGAAGATGTTTTCTCAAGTCCATGCAGTCCTGGATGGTAATTCTGTGATGACTTGAGTGAGAACAGTATGTGTTTTCTCTGTGTGAATTGCCAAATATCCAGCTGGTGTTAACTGGCATAATTCTGCTGAGGCCTGTAGGGTTCTACAAGGCCTTATATCACCTGAATTTCTATTCAATACCCACTGTTTTCAGACTTTTAAATTTTACTGATGTAAGACACGATCTTTGAAGGTCGTCTTTGAGTTTGACTGGAGGTCTTGATTATCCAATTTGCATTTTTTTTTAGCATCAGAGATTCAGATGATGACCATCCCCCAAGGGCAGTACGTGATCACAGAGACTGCTGTGGGTACCCCAGTCACCACGGTCAACACAGGGCAAGTGAAAGCAGTTACTCAGGTAAGGAAAACCATCGTGGCCTTTTTTTCATCCAGAGTATTATCAGGCATAACGCTCTTCAGCTTGAAGGTTTAAGGAATGCCAAAATCATTCCTGTGGCACAGAGTGGAGGTACCTAAAGAGGTGCAGACTGCACAGTATAGTCTGCATGTAACCATTTACAAGCTCATGCTGTTTGGCCCTTGTATGTATGACTCCTTCCAGTTTCAAGTCTTCACTTAATCATTTGCAGGACAAAGTATTATTTAGTGGTACTGCTTAGTCTTAAAAATATTTATGATTAAGCAGTATGCATTAAACCGAATTTCAGAACAACTTCCAGAAACATTTCAGCAGCTTTCCGTTGCCATGCGTGGTGTTTGGGTGGAGGGAAGTTCACTGCGTTTTCCCCTGAAGCTTTTCTCCCTGGCAAGAGATCACTTAGGATGCTGCTGTGTAGCACGCTAAGCTAAGCTTACTCCCTCCTCCTGCGCAGCTGTTCAGGCGCGAATTACACAGGCACGCGCGCCAGATAGCTCAGTATTACCAGAGATAAAGAGTCAGGAGGGCTCTCCGCATGGCATTTCCACGGACAAGGTTTATTCCTTCCTCCGCAAAGGGAGAGCAGAGGCGCAAAGAGAGCGAGTTAAGCGAGATCCAGCATTTCGTACTCAGCCCGGGCAGAGCACCGCGGCCAGTGAGCTGCGGGCACGGGCAGGGCAAAGGCGGGACTAGGGCAGGGAGCCAATGGGGAAGGTCTGGGGTGTGTAGGGTTACGAGTCATTCACGAGGCATTGTGGGGAGGCTTTTCCTTTCTTTGCAAGAGGTAAGAGGGATGTTTTCAAACCTCTGAGTTTTTCCACCAGCAGGCCTTTGCTGTTTCGGGGCTCCCCGGCCCCTCGGCCATCACAGCTGCTGGCTCAGTGACCCCAACATTCCGTTGTCTGTAAGATTAGGAAATAACACGAGTTCCTGCTATTCCTTGTAAGCAGTCAGGCATAAGGAGGCAGGTCACTAGCCTGTGTTGGTATTGGTCACTGGGAGTGCAGCTTCTGCTAGAAAATATGGAATGCAGGAAAAAACCTTTCAGAACAGTTGAATTAAAAATTGCTATTTTAATCTGTAGTGATGGTCTAATTGTGTAATGAGTTCAACCATTTGTAAATTAACCAAATGCCAAGTAAGTCCAATGTCCTTCAAATCAAAAGACAGGTGTTATGTTGCTCTCAAATACATTTAAATGAAACAGAGCTTAGTTTAAAAGTGATTTTCTATATTTTCTATATTCCCCATGCAGACTCACTATGTGATATCTGAAGGTCAGCCTGATCTGGATAGCAAACAAAACTCTTCACTCTCCAGCGAGGTTCAGGTGGGCGTTTCCCAGCCTGCAGCCCACACGGATCCCTTGGAATCCCAGACAAGCAGCCAGCAGCAAACCACCCAGTACATCATCACGACCACCACCAACGGGAGTGGCGGCAGTGAAGTGCACATCTCCAAACCCAGGACTTTCTCAGCACAGCACGAGTGAAGGAGCCTCATGGTCCCATCTGCTTGTCCTTGTCACCTCCCTGACAGCTCGGATGTGGGGGTACCCTGGGGCTCTGTATGTTTTGATGTATACACTCACCTTCCACGAAAATCTTGGAGCTCTTGTTAATGCTTTAAGAGGGTTTGATTCCCAGTGACCATGAAGTACCCTCAAAATCCTTCTGGGATGCTTTTTATGCAGCTTTTAAGAAAAAGGACAAGAGAAGTGAAACCTCTGCTTGCCTGGACTTTATTTTTGGCATGTCTGCTGACCCTTATTTTTCCTTTTTGGAAGTGTGTCCAGCAAACAATTTTATTTCAACTGTATGGGAAAAAGCTTGCCTAACTGAAGGCTTCCTGGCAGATTATTGTATGTATATTTTTAACAGGAGCCGTTAAACAGGAGAACATCATGTAAATTGCTAGAATATGGCAGAACTGCTTCTTGTGGCTTCCAGCAGCCAAGGTGAAGGGGAATGTCCCTGCTCCATGTGAGCAGACTGCCTGGAGAAAGGAGCAGCAGAAGCCAAGCGGTGGCTCCTGGTGTCCCTCTATGGGGATGGATTGAACAATGAAGCTGTGAAGATGTGCTGAAGCAGTCCATTAAATTATTTTTTTTCCAGCCCTCCAGAACTGTTTACATGCTGTCTGCCCTGCCCCATTTTACCCAGCAGTTCCAGAAAGCAGGAAAAGCACGGTCTTAAACCTGTGTTGTTTGGAACAAATTGATTGAAATCCTAGGAGCACCTAAGGGTAGTACAGAGCCACTGTTACCTCTTTGCCCTCCAGTGTTTGCAGGGAAAATTGCTTTTTTGCCTGTAAACAAACAAACAAAAAAAAGGCTCAGCTAAATCTTCACAGCAGCTTCTGCTGTGATCTGAGATAGTTGTGCCAGGAGAAAATGAGGATACAGAGCACTCCTCTGAAGGGACAGGGTCGTTATCTCTGTGGCCACCTCAAAATAAACATATTTCTCCTCTTCAAGCCTGGATGGAGAGTTGGTTGCTTTGGTTCTTTTTTTTCCAAATAACCTTGTTAACAATGCACTGTAATTCCTTTGGATAGTTCCATAAAACAACCAGCCCTGGACTCAGGAAACACACAAGAAACATGCTAGTGGACCACTATTTATGGGACACAGAAAGCCATCCATGAGGGTTGCCTGATGTGATGGACCTGGTCTACATACAGAATTCATGTTGCATTTAGGGACCAGGAGAAAGGGAAAGAGAAGGTTTATCTTTTAAGGCTGTGTAGTATGTTTTTCCTTACATAGTTCTCCTTCACAGGTCGTCTTGGTTGGTTGGTTAAGGCATTCTGGTGGTTGCAAGAATATGACTAGGACGCCATACAGCCCTGATGGGATATACCGTGTGTGTCTGAATTTCCATTCACTGCTGGAAAACTCATCCCAGAGCGTCTGTGTATAACAGGATACATGTATTCATGAAACAAAAGCAAAGAAGGGTGTTGTGTCTTAGAGGCCCTTGAGTCAGAAGAACTCGAGAGGTTTTTCTGATTTGTTTTCTCTTGTACTGCACTGAGTGTGAATGTGGCACTCTTCCGTAGGCATTCCCATGTATTGGGGTGCGGGGTACCTATGTGAGTAAGCACTACCCATTGCCATATCAGCTTTTATGGAGTCAAAGCTCTTGGACATGAGAGAACTCTACAGTCAGGCTGCACAAGAGGAAATCTGGTTCCTTGTGGGCAAAGCCTTGTAGCAGGTATTGCTTTGGTAATTAACATATCCATTCATGTGGCGTGGAAATAGTATTGAGATAAGTCAGTTGGCAAATACTGGCCAGCTCAGAACTGTTCTGAGGTAGCTTTGAAGTGACTTGCCAAAATGTGGATTACTTTGTCCTGGGATTTCTCTTCTTTTGCTGAACCACCATACCAGGGCATTAATGAGCCAGGTAGAGTTAACGTGGACCAGAGCTCCCATTTGGTCAAGTGCAATGATGCAAAGTGACTTTTAAATTCTGTGGATTTGGCAGCCCAGCCACTGTGGCAGCGTGGGCAAGGAACCACAATGCCCAGTAAGTAACTTGAATTCATATTGCTGAGGACCTTGGAAATACAATGTTGGGCCTTGCAACGTTGTTGGTATGGGAAGAGAGTAGGGAGAATTTTGTCTTGGCTTTCTTTAGGCTGCTGCTGACCTAATAACAAGCCACAAATGCTACAAGTAGTCGGAAAATAGCAGACTTGGAAATGGGAGACTGGGAATACTGGGATACTACCCTGCAGCAGCAATTTTAAAAGTCTTAAAAGTTTGCCAATAGATGAACATCAAATATGTTGCCATTAATGATGTTGCAGACATGGGGTTTAAAAACTCCTTTGCTCTATGCACCTTTGTTAGAACGGTTCATGAATGAGGACAGGTTGTACCAGTTATTTAAAACTGAAAACTACTTAAAACATAAAACTATTTCAAAACAGCCTTTTTGAACTCAAATCTTCCTCATCAAAGTTTCTCTGCCCTGCAGCAGCAGCATGCATGGGCTATTGGCCTGACTCCAGGTGAAGTAATTCCAAATGTCCCAAGTTGAATGAATGCCTTGTGAAAGAAGCATGCCTGGAAATGGAAGTACCACAGATTTTCCTTCCAAAATAAGGAACTACAGTGATTGCATAGATGGCAAAGATTGCGTGGATTTTTGTCTCCATTTCTGTAGCGCAGGATGTATTATTTTTAAACCAGAGCAACCCAAAGATCTCTCTAAGTCGTGTCCCACAGAAGTGTAAATCCAGAGTACTCTCAGTTGCCTGCAAGGTCCATGTTTTGTTTGGAGATGCTGTCCCTTGGAGGCGTTTTGGGTCAGATTCTGTATTTTCCTGGAGGTAAAAGAAAACAACCCCAGCCCACGCACCCTGATCTTGCACCTCTTGGACTGCTCGGGCCCCATCTCTTATTTAACTGTGTATGTTTATTGTACATTTGGTGACTGTTGTTGTGTTCAGAGTCTTGTGCAACCTGGCAGGTGTAAAAACAAAAACAAACCTGAAAATAATAAATCTTTTTTTCTTTTTTTTTTTTTTAATCACTTGTGACGACCAGTCTGTTCTATGGGGTAAGATGTGCGGGGAGAGTGAGGGAAGTGGGGAGTGGATAAATGGGATGATAACAGTATAGAAGTTACAGGGGGAAATATATTTGCTAGTCTCTGCATGGAACACAGCATTTGTGACCTCCCACAATGCAATCCAAGGGAGAGTAAATGGAGGGAGGAGTGGAGTGGAGTCCCTCTGTCTCTGCTGAAACTCTTGCAGAGTAGGGACTGTTTAAAATTATTTTTAAATTTAAAAGGTAGTACTTTTTAGCTGAGCAGCTACACAGCATCTGAAAACTGAGAGAGATAAAGAATGATGTCCGTTGGATCAGTAACCATGACAAAATCCCTCCAGGCGTGACTCATATCGCCATCCCAGGCTTATCTCAGGGACTACCAGGGTATGACCATCACTCACCAAGATGTGTGACTCAAGCCACTCAAGCTCCACCTAAATGTAAAGAAATAGTATAAAAATGAGTTAAAAACAGGGAGAAGTTAGGGAAGAGTCCATCATAACTTCTGCGATGAATGTGTCTCTCGCTCATTGGGTAAGACCTGCACTCTGATTTATCGTGAGCCAGGTTTTGTCATGGATTAGAGCTTGTCTGCCCTTTGCTTTGAACACATCTTTGCTGGCAGCTACTGTCACCAGCAATCCTCAACCTTAACCTGTCAAGATTTTAGTAAAGGAGTGTTATTCTGTAAACTGTACATGTGAGTCCTTGGAGGGCGCTGGCAGTGGGTAAAGGCGTAGGAACCCAGGAGGAACCTCTGTGTGCTGTAGGAAAATTTGCTGCATTAAAGTTTAAAATACTCAGCCTTTCAACACTTAAGAGTAACACTAGCACAGCACCCCAATGACTAATCCACTGAACAGGACTGCAGTCGAGCCCTATAAATCTACGACTAACCCGTGCCTTCAGCGAGCCGCAGATCCCTCATTTTTAGGGAAACGCGAACTCGGCCTCTCGCAGGCCACCGAGCGATGGCCGCGCGCATGCGCCGTGGGGCGGGGCGTTCGCGCAGGCGCGGCAGCGCCGCTGCCTTCCGTCTTCGGCCGGGCCGCCCGAGTGGTATGAAATAAACCTGTTTTCTCTGTTTTCTTTGCTGTCCCACCCGGTTCTCAGCGGGTTTTTTTATTGCTCTGTTCTTTATTTCGCGTGTTGCGTGCGTTTCCTCGCAGCCCAGAGCGGCCCGGCTGTGCCGCGCCGGTGGGGACGGGTCTCCTGGCCCTGTCACGCGTTCAGCCTGAGACAAACCCCACCTTAGACCTGACCTTCGGTTCTGCACCTTAAAACCACCTTCAGGATTTAAATGTAGTCTTTTCTGGTGTTAAGAAGTGTTGAAAACGGTTCCTGTAGGTGGGAAGCAAAGTGAGATGGGTCAGCTCTACTTCCTAGTCTACCTGTCTGGAAAAGCATTTCTCTATTGGCATGGCCTGTGTTGTAATTGAAGAGAGAATGTTTCTATATACGTGGTTTTTATATATACATATATGTGTGTGTGTGCGTGTATACATGTGTATATACACATATATATATATACGTTTGTATGTGTATAGATATATAAAAAAATAACTTTGCTGTATATGTATATAGATATTGCAGGCCAACTCCACAGCTTCCATTTAAACAACCACCCATGAAAGGTGGCTCCTCTGTCACTCCTCACGTCAGGATGAATGCATCTGCGTTTGGGATTTTCATTCGTTGAGGGTTTTGCTGTCCTCGTCCAGGAGCGGGAGGGGTGGAGGATGGATTCTCTGGATCACATGCTCACAGACCCCCTGGAGCTGGAGGGCAATTGCACACGGATCATGGAGGACTGCATGCTGGGCACCACCAGGGTCAGTCTGCCCGAGGACCTCCTGGAGGATGTGAGTAGTGCTGAGGCACTTCACCTTATCATAACCTCTATATAAATGACACGTTTAACTCCCTTTTTGGGGCTCACAGAGCAAACTGAAAAGGGGAGGTGTTTCTGACTGCCTTGGAAAAGGTGTCAAGGTGGTCTTTGATTAATCTCAGGACAATATCTTTTAAATCAATTCTGTTATATTCTTATTATTTTAAAATTGCCTTTAAGAAGATTGTTACAAGTTTTGAATTTGTTTTCTTCTTGTTAGTAGTATCAACGTCCTCACCTTTCCTTTTTATGCTCTGTTGTTTCCTGTGTTTCGTGAAACACTGTCTCGTGACTGGTGTTACTTAAAAAGCATCAAGGGCTAGAAAACGGTCAAGGACCTGGCTGCATTTTCTTCACTGCTGTTTCTTGCTTTCTTTAGCCTGAGATCTTCTTTGAGGTTGTCAGCTTGTCAACATGGCAGGAGGTCCTGACAGATGAGCAGCAAGAGCACCTAAAAAAATTCCTGCCTCACTTCCCTGAGAACAACCGAGAGCACCAGAACAAGCTCATCTCGGCGCTGTTCAGCGGGGAGAACTTTCGGTTTGGGAACCCCCTGCACATTGCCCAGAAACTCTTCCGGGGTCAGTCAGCCTCGTGAGCTTCCCTGCAGGTTTGGGGCAAGTTCTCAGCTAGCAGCTGAAAACCCAGGTGTGTGTTACGTCTTTGTTACAGATGGACACTTCAATCCTGAGGTGGTGAAGTACCGGCAGCTCTGTTACAAGTCACAGTACAAGCGCTACCTGAGTGCCCAGCAGCAGTACTTCTACAGGCTGCTCAAGCAGATCCTCGCCTCCCGCAATGTGAGTGTGCTCTGGGATGAATGGCTTGTCTTTATAAAACGTGTCTTGGTGCAGTCACAGTTCTCTGAGGCTTTTCCTTTAATGAACTGAATGAGTAATGTTTCTGGTTTTTCCAGTGGCCCAGCGAGAACACCAGACCCGTTGTTATATTTGCAGGTTTCGGGTTGTGTAACTCTCGTAGCTCTCACTTGTGTGTACTTTTTTTCATGTCCACCTTGTCCCCACTTCCTGCATTTGCCCCTTTACAACTTGCTACTTTGTTAACAAGTCATTCTGCCTTTGTTTGTTTACCATTTCTGAAACAAGTACAGTTGCTAAATACAGGTAGAGAATATGTGGATCCAAACCTCTCATTCTCATGCCTGCAAATCCCTGGTAAAGTCTTCCTCCATGAATACTTCTGTGAGCAAATTGTTGCCAACTGAAATGTGTTTGTTGCTCATTTATCTTTCATTGCA
This sequence comes from Corvus moneduloides, assembly GCF_009650955.1. Classification (NCBI taxonomy): domain Eukaryota; kingdom Metazoa; phylum Chordata; class Aves; order Passeriformes; family Corvidae; genus Corvus; species Corvus moneduloides. Next base: position 50,202 of record NC_045500.1, on the reverse strand, counting down.
CTTAGACATTGAAACAAATGGCGAGTAGGGAGGAAGAAGAAAGTCTGTCTTTATAAAATGCCCTACAGTGTTACGGGAAATAGAGAATCCCAGAACAGTTTGGGTTGGAAGAAACCTTAAAGCTCATCTCATTCCAATCCCCTGCCATGGAAGGACACCTTTAACTAGGCCAGGTTGCTCCTGGCCGTGAACACTTGCAGGGATGGGGCATCCACAACTTCACTGGACAACAGTATGGAATACATAGGAAGTTATTTCCTCTGTAGCCATGAGAGGTAAAATGTTTTTTTCAAAAGAGACAGTATTCCGTGTCATTGTTACACGTTTGCTTGGAAACTACATCTCACACCAATGATTTAAGTTCTTCTCCACAGTCCACATAAAATGACAAATATTATTATGTGTGTAGAAGAAGGTGCAGAAATTTCACCTGGGGTTTTTTTCTCCCCTTTAAATGATGGTCTAAAATGCTAGGTTTAAAATCTTGTGTGTGACAGATACCGATCCTTCCTAAGCTGTCTCTTGTACAGATCTGAGGTGCTGATGGCACCACATGGTAACCTCGCTGGAAGTATCTGAGCTGGGCTTACCTGTCCTGGCTTACAGCAGTGTAGCTGACATAGCTAATGTCACATGAACCTCTCCTTTCAGCACTTGCTGGAGTTAGCCAGGAAAGGAGGCCCTGACATGACCCTAAGGAGAAAGCATTTCCCACCATCATATGACTCAGAAGAACGAGACAGACGGACACATCGGCGCTACTTGAAGATCCTGAGGGAAGTGAAAGAGGAGTGTGGCGACACTACCTTGTCTTCTGATGAAGAAGGTAATGCCCTGGGCTGAACTAAAGACTCCAGGTGTGAATGGAAGAAGACATATTTTTGATGTGGAGGGAGAGCCTTTGATAAAAGATTGGATTCTGGGCTCTACTTCCACTGGCTGGGATCTAATGAACACAGGATAATAGTTGCACAGATTGGCGATGGGTCTTGCAGAAGTAAATTTATATCTCTGTTTTAGATCTAATCTCTTGGCCTCCAAGTTCTCCAGCACGTTGTTCAAGTCCACCAGTTCCCCTGAGAGTGATCCCCACATTGTCAACCTTGGACATGAAAACTGCAGGTGAGAACCAAATGAGAGGTCAGTATGGATAGAGGGGCGAGAATTACCTTGAGACCCTGCAAGAAATTACCTTGAAAATGTGTTGTTTGATGCGAAATCTTGTCATGCTTCATTTCTGCAGTCTCCACAACAGTTGGCTCTTTTCGCAGTTTATTTAATCTTTTTCTTCTTGCAAGACCAACAACAGTCATAGTTTCTGTAATACTACTGACTTCTCTGTTGTATTTTGCCTTTAGTGGCTGAAGCACTAGCATAGTCCAGTTCAAAATACTTGAGAATCCCTCCTAAAGTGACTGTAATCAAGTCTACAAACCCTTCAGGCTGGTTCTGGCTTCTTTTCTCTTCCATGGTTGCATCAGCAGTGAAATCTGATGACCCAATGAAGCATTGAAATGAATGAATGAATGAAAGAAATTCATACATGGAGAAATTAGTTATTGAAATTTAGAGATTGCTGTAAGTGTAAATGGATAGAAGATGGCATTCTAAGAAGTGTGGAAGGTAACAATAGGGGAAAACTGCAAAGAATTCTTTTTATTGCAGACAAGATAGAACTTGGGGAAAGTGATTTGAAGATGATGTTGAAGAAGCACCATGAGAAACGAAAACGTCAGCCTGTAAGATGTCAAAAAGTCTTGGGGGGTGGGACCACATTTTATCTTTGATGTTTTTATCTCTTTGCCATAAAGATCAGGGTACTTCTGGGTGACAAAATGATTGCTATTTTTTGTGTGCACCCACCTGTCAGCCCTTTATTGTAACCTGGGTTCAATTGTCAGTATATAGATGCAGCTCCTGGTCATGTTTATCTGGATAGAAGGATTTTGTAATTTTAATTATGTGTTTAGGGGAGATGAAATTCTATATTTCAGTGTTAGAAGACTTCCCAACTTTTATTGCAGTAAATAATTTAATAAGCTGATCCAGGTTGAGCTTGGTGCATTTTAGTACTTGGGTACTTCTTCACCTTGTTACTGTCTTAACACTTTGTCCTTTCTCGATTTAATTTCTGTCCCATTGTCCTGTGTAGGATCACCCTGATCTAGTCACAACAGACCTGACCCTTGAGGACATCATGACTCGAGTGAATGCTGGCAGGAAAGGTTCCTTAGCAGGTCAGTGGATCCTTTGCCTTTTTAATTTCATATATGTTGGTTTAAAAACTAGAGGTTTTCTGTTGAGGGGAAAAGTAAAGATCTATGACAGCAGCGGGAAGGTGGAATGATTGAGGTGTGAACATGTGCACACAACATACATTTCTAGGTATATATTTACATAGTTTATCACTCATAAAAGTACAGTAAGAAGCTAATTATTCTTTTTAACTTTTATCATATCTGAAGCTTTATTTGACCTCGTGACCCTCAAGAAGAAGGTGAAGGAAAAGGAAGATAAGAAAAAAAAGAAGCTGAAGGTTATTAAATCTGAGGTGGAAGATTTGGCTGACTCTCTTGGCAATGCAGATGGACTCCCATCAATGTCTCAGGATCTCTCCCCCCTCCCTCTAGTATCTGTCAAAGAGGAGTAAGTGCTTCACAGGGCCCTGAACACCTTGCATGGATGGAAAAAGCAACATGTTTCAGCTTACATTTTTGTGGGACTGTTGCAGGCTGTGTTTTTGTGCAGTTTGGGATGTGTGAAAAGTGTGGTGTTCATCTTTGTATATGGAGGTGAATATTTGCTCAGGGAAGTTACTCTGCTTGTGTTCTCTTTCATTTGAAGACCTCTTGAAGATATTAAGCCATGCCTTGAAATAAATGAAATATCATCCAGCTTCTTTTTCCTTCTTTTGGAGATACTGTTTCTGGAAGGGCCTGCTACTCTCTCTGTGGTAAGGAACCACCCACTTATCTAGGAATCTTTGCAGGAAGCAAAATTAAAGAATAGAGGAGCTTCTTATTGCTCTGTAATAGTGATTTTTCTCCAGACTTACTCTGCTGTAAATTATAATAAGATTTAGATTACATATTAAAGAAATTAAACCCTGTGGGAGTGCTACCACATTCTGGTTTTAACGTGTTTCGTGAGTTTAGTCAGTTGAATCTGTAAGTCTTTCCATAGCCATTCTATAGATCATGGTTAGATACATTTTGTATATTAAGGCAGAGATGGGGAAGTGTTTTCCCCTTCTTTGGTGCTGTTGTCTGAAACACCATATTGTGGTTACTTGAAAAAGTCAGGTGATGATTTTACATACATAAAAACCTTTTTGTCCCCTGCATATGTTTAGCTGGTTTGTTTTCTGTGAAGACAGTCATAGTTGGAAGTGTGAGATCATTAATTAAATAATTCTATTTCCTCTTCAGCTTGAAGATAAAGTTCTCGATTGGCAGTCTTCTCATGCCAGTGCACTAAATAACTGGTTCTCCTTTGCCCCTAACTGGTCTGAATTGGTTTTACCTGCCTTGCAATATTTGACAGGTGACAGCAGAGGTAAGAAGAGATGGTAAAAATACTAATGGTGCTTGTTCCTCTGTTCTAGTCAGTGCTGGTTTGTATTATACTCAAATCAACTTTTCATTCATTGCCACAATGAATCCTTGTATTGCTGGCAGTGTTTCTGTGATAGGCTGTTTCGCTGACATGTCTTGGTTGTGGTCGACTTGTTTTGCATGGGGACAGTAGATAAGACTCAGCATGATTCCCAAGTATGTGAAAATGTCTGTGAAATTGCCTCTAGACAGACAGTTTCTTGTGTTCAGATTGTGGCTTCAGGCAGGGTGTCTGAAGCAGGAAGGGATTAGTCTCTTCCCCCACAGTGTGAAGTCGTTGTAGTTGTCTTTGGAGATAATAAAAAATAAACTAGATGATGCCCTGAGCAATCCACTGAAACATGAGGTTGGCCCAGCTTGGACCTTGGGCTTGGGCCAGCTGAGTTTCAGCCATTCCTTTCAAACTAAATTATTCTGTGGTTCTGATTTGCTTAGTGGGAAGTTTTAAAGGCAGAGACAGAGTAGATTGGCCATGCAGCATACTGTCCATAATGCTGGTGAATACTGTAAATCCCAAGTTCTCTTCCCACGGGTCCATGAATATTCACTGTACAATAACAGTCCCTGGGGCCTCATATTTCTTTTTCCTCTTCAGCTTGAAGATAAAGTTCTCAACTGGCAATTTTCTCATCCCAGTGCACTAAGTAAGTGGTCTGAACATGGTGAACAGCAGGAACAGGCTCTCAGCTGACAGCCTGTTGTTGGAAGGCTCATTATCCTGTTCTGTTCTTTCCTTGTGCTTGCCCTTACACTCTTAGATGCTCACCTTCTCTTTGGGCAAGGATAAATTTAGAGATGCACTTACATAATCATTTAAAATGCTCTGTCACTGTGAGTCTTTAACTTGACAGTTTGCATTACCACAGTAGGCTTTTGAGGTTGAACAATTGTATAATGTCCCTGACATGCACATTTGTCATTGTAGATGTTCCTTCCAGCTTCTCACCTTTTGTTGAATTCAAGGAAAAAACTCAGCAGTGGAAATTGGTTGGTGAGTACCTTGTGTTCTTCTGTGATGTGTATTACAGTAAAGGTTTGTTGTTTTCTCCAGGACTTTACTTTTCATCTTGCTGCAGCCTGGAGAGAAACACAGAGCTGTTATTTCCATGGTTAGGCATTTTCTTTTCTTTTTGCTGAGCTAATATGGGTTTTGGATTCAAGGTGTTCACAAGACGTCAATATCAGCAGCAGACAGACCATAAATGAGTGAAGGCACTGGGCTGCATTTCTTTCTGTTGCTGACTTAACTATGTTTGTCAGCTTTCAAATTTGTCTGAACACCTTCATATTCTCCCTTCTGTAGAGCATACCTTCTGATGATTCAGAGTAATTAGTGATTATTACAATTGCAAATGAATTAAGCTTCTCTGTGAAACAAACTGATACTATTCTCATTTTTAAAAGTGGGAACCAAAGAGCAAATTGATGATCAATGTGCTGAGGCTCATACTGACTGAATTACAGATGTTTTGTGTTTATGTTCATTCCTTTAGTAATAACACAGAATTTTTCATTCTTAACTATGGTGATTCTAGTGATCATATTTGCAAGCTTAAACTGGCAGAGATTTGGAGTCAGGAAGTTTTTCCTCTGATCCCTTCCACAGTTTTTGGTGGAGGTTATGTAGGGATGTGTTTTTGCACAGGGATTCAGTAACTGGGATTACTTTGGAGAGTGGGACTGTGTCCCAAACAGCATCTTGCCTTCTGTGCTAGGAGTTGAAGCACCCTCCTTTGTACCAGCACAGGGGAATCACTGGGATTTAGTATTTCCTAAGCCTGGAGGTGTTCAAATATTGCAGTTTGAGCATCTGTGACTGGTGATGCATCAAGAAGGGAAGGGAACAGGAGAGGACTGGGAATTACAAGCAGCTGGCTTCCTAACAATTAAAAGACTTCTATTTTTACATTTTCCTGATTTCTTACTAGGTAGTTACCAAGATCATGAGAAGGAATTGGCAGCACTGTTTCATCTCTGGTTGGAGACCAAAGACCAGACTTTTTTCAAAGTGAGTCAGACAAAAATCACCTTCTAGGAGCACAAAACCTGACTGTGTTCTACCCAACGCTGACATTTCTCTCTTTCTCAATAGGAGAATGAAGACAGCTCAGATGCCATGCCACTGCCTAGAGTGTAAGTGTGTAACAGAGCTTGAAAGCCTTTGTAGTGCTACTGAAGCTGTGAGGTTTGGGCCTTGTGCCGCTGGATCTTAAAATAAAACAATTTTAAAATTTGATAGTCTGATTTTATAAATGCAGTAACTGGACTTCATAAAGGCGACTGATTTTATCCAAGTTTGCATATATTAGCAGAGCAAAGCTGCAATCTAACTTAGGTTCTGATAATGATATTATTTACAGTCCTTGCTTGCCTTCAGGTAGTGCACAGAGCATATTTTAAGATCTCTGCAGGGCTTACTTTTGCTACCGTAAATGCTTTCAGAATCTGTTTAGAAGAATTTGCGGAAGGATGAGGGGATTAATCCTTTGGGACTGTTGTGGGCTCGCCGTGCTCAGAAGTGATGGTGCCCTTTCTTTCAGAAGGACAGACTACATAGTCCGGCCTAGCACTGGAGAGGAGAAACGGGTGTTTCAAGAGCAGGTAAGAAGAGAATCGTAATTTTAAAGGCACATGCTGAAACAGTTGGCCACTAAACCAGGAGAATTTGTGTGGGATGGCAGTTTTATACTCTACACAAATGTAGTTAATGTGAAGAATTGATATGTTGCTTCTGCCTTGAAGTCAGTATCTTGACCTTGCATAAAACTTGCTAATGATATAGCCTAGCTGCTTGTTTCAAAACCATCAGAATTTCCAGTAGGTAAAATTAATTTGGTAAAAATTAATTGGATAAAGTCAATGAAATTGATAGTGTCAGTTGGTAGTGCCAACCCCATTGTCTCCTTTGCCATCCCCCATCATGGGAGGATGACTTGTCTCTTTATTTTTTGGGCATGTATGTGTGCAAGCAGAAAATAAGTGTCAATAAGTGCACCCATCCACTCAGTTATCTTGTCTGTAATAGAGGCAAGTGGGAATTAGAGGGAAAACACATGATGGGGATTCTTCTCCCTTCTCTCCATTTGCTGTCTGCAGGAGAGAATTAAGTTAAATTTTGGAGATCTCTCTTTAGCCAGATAAAGGGAGGAAGGGGAAGGGGACAGAAGGTGTATCTCTGTTGTATTTCTGGCACCTCTCTAGTCTGTGCAGCTGCTTGACAGTGAATGCATTGCACCTGCACACCTTGCTTCGGAGGAGCGTTGTATTTTGCATGAAGTAGTTTGTGATTTTCTTGATCCAAAATAAGTTTATACAGCAGTATTTGAGCCTTTAGTTTAAATAGGCTTTCTTTAGAGAATGAAAACAACTTACCTTGTAATATAACGTAAGGCTTTGCTGCTGCCTGGTGAAGTCAGTACTCTTGTGTCCTCCTCCAGGAGCGTTACCGTTACAGCCAGCCCCACAAAGCCTTCACCTTCCGGATGCACGGCTTCGAGTCGGTTGTTGGTCCTGTGAAGGGGGTGTTTGACAAGGAAACCTCCTTAAACAAAGCCCGGGAACATTCTCTCCTGCGCTCAGACAGACCAGCATATGTCACCATTTTGTCCCTTGGTAAGGTCATGGCCAAAAAAACTTTTTTGAAGAAGAAAAGCATTCCTCTGACCCCTCAAACAACAACTTCAGGATCTACATTGGGGATGAATGCTGTTCCCCAAGTTCATCACTCTTAGCACAAAGTTGGCACAGTTGATGTACTTTAAAATGATCCTTTATAACCTCTCCGCATATTTTGGGGGATTTTAAAGGCTAGATTTTAGTGAGGAAGTAGGCACTATGAGAGCAAGGGTAATAGAGCAGTCCCAAAATGTATCTGCTGGAGTACCTGAGTACAGCTGCCCAGTAACAGCTGGAAGTTTAAGGTCTGGTTTTGTGTTTCAGTTCGTGATGCTGCTGCTCGCCTTCCTAATGGAGAGGGAACTCGAGCTGAAATCTGTGAGCTGCTCAAAGATTCCCAGTTCCTAGCTCCAGATGTCACCAGTGCTCAGGTAAGTTGGATGTCATGTCTGGTCTCAGATTCTCATAAAAACACACTGCACGGACCCAGGCAGTATTCAGTGGCAAAGGCCCAGTAGTTTTTATGCTGCTGTGATCAGCAAAAGGGAGCTGTGTACTACTATGGTGAGCAGCTGCAAACCTGCACCAACTTAGGATGATGAAAAACCAGCTAGAGAAGCCACAGAAGTAGCATTATCGTAGAGCTGCTCACATTTTAGATTGAGAAAGTCAATTTTCAGAGTTTTGGTGGAAGCTCCATTTAATCCAAGGTGGCAAACAGCATCCTGTGCTGCAACATCTGCTCTCAGTCAGTTCTCACTCAGATGGAGATTGCTCACAGCTTACTCAGGTTTTATACCAAATAGGATCACTTTGCTATTCGACAATTTTGGCCAGTCCAGCGAGGGACATCTTGTAATCTGTGAATTCTCAACTTCAGGTTAACACTGTTGTTAGTGGTGCTCTGGACCGACTGCATTATGAGAAAGATCCCTGTGTGAAATACGATATTGGGCGGAAGTTGTGGATCTACCTGCACCGGGACAGGAGCGAGGAAGAGTTTGGTAAGCCCGGGTTGGTGGTATCTTAAGAATTAAAAATGATGTTTATAAAGATGGATAATGAACATTAATTTGTGAGTGTAGCTTTTCTTTCTAGTCAGTTTGTTCATGTTAGTCCTTCAGCACTTAAACCCAGTCTTAGAGACCAGCATGTCACTCTCAAGCATTTGTTTGAAAAATACCATCCCACGTGCAAGAACTGCAGATGTATGTTCTTATGTGTCTTATTTTCAGCCTTTTTGGCTAATTTTACTAGATGTTTTTCTTTGCACTGTTACATGACTGTGTGTATTTAATTCCTCGTCTGAAGAAGAATCTGCAGCTCTTACTTAGCCTCTTCCTTAAATCAGTTTGCTTTTGTTCAGGAGCTCTAACCATTAATTTGTCCTTGCAGAACGGATCCATCACGCTCAAGCTGCTGCAGCAAAGGCCAAGAAAGCTCTTCAGAAGCCAAAACCTCCAGCTAAAATGGTAGATTTCTTTGCTCAGGGTTGCACAGCTGCTTTTGGGATTGAGAAGGAGATTAGTCGTAATTTAATCCATAAATTCTGCATCCATGGCTGGTGATGAAAATTACCACATTTGAGTTAGCAATTCATGATGTATATGAATGTCAGTGCACAAAATTGAGGGAGAGAGGGAACTTTTCCTCCACCCAGCTTCCACTGCTATCCTCTCAGCAGAAAGATCAATGGAATTCGTTTGTGCTCCCTATCAAAGGGATAGTCTTTCAGATCTCGTTTTGAGGTTAATTTGTAACAGACTGTGTGGAACATGTCTGTTCTCCCCCTTGCTGTGCTGAAGCTGATATTAAACACATCTGAAGTACTTGGCTGTTGGCACATTAACCAAGGTGGAAATCTGCGTGTTCTGAATGTTTGTCACAACTGAGGTGCACTTTCCCCTGTGAGCAGGAGCAGCCAAACACACCAATTCATCCGTGGCTGCAGCTGAGGAAAGGCAGTCAGTCATGTTTGATTTCAATGGGGCCTCATTCACCATACAGAACTCAGGTTAAAGTGCTCAGCCTACTGCAGGGTGCAGCAATCAACCCCAGTTTTTGTGATGCTGGATGTGGTTTCTTTGTAGAAGTCGAGTAGCAAGGAGGGTGCTGTGAAAGCCCTCCCCACCAGCACAGCAGAGCCCAGTCAGCTGAGCCTCAGTGACTCCAGCATGCCACCAACTCCTGTGACTCCCGTGACACCAACTGCACCCGCATTGCCAGCAACACCCATCTCACCCCCACCGGTGTCTGCGGTCAGCAAGAGTGTATCTGGTGCTGGGTCAGAGCCAGCAAAACCCAGCCAGAGGTACTGCTTCTGTCCCCTATGGCACTTGGGAATGCTTCTGGCTGTTTTTCAGTAATTTGTATCATTCAGTAATGAGGGAGTTGGGGTTATTTAGCCTGGAGAAGGGGAGGCTCAGGGATGACCTTATCACTCTCTACAACTCCCTGAAACGAGGTTGGAGGCTGGTGGGAGTTGGACTCTTCACCCAGGAAACAGCAACAGGACAAGAGGGCATAGTCTCAAGCTGTGCCAGGGGAGCTTCAGGCTGGGCATCAGGAGGAATTTCTTCACAGAAAGCATGATTAGACATTGAAAGAGCTTGCCCAGGGAGGTGGTGGTGTCCCCATTCCCAGAGTTGTTCAAGGAACAACTGGACACGGCACTCAGTGCTCTGGGCTGGGTGACAAGGTGGGGATCGGTCACAGGTTGGACTCAATCTCAGAGGTCTTTTCCAACCTCAGTGATTCTGTGATTGTGTGAATTTCCTACATCTTTGCTGACCTACTGGCTCCATCTTTTCTGTAGTGTTCTCCTGGTGTCCTCTCCCACCATGCCCCAGCTGGGGACATTGCTGTCCCCAGCTCAGAGCTCACAGGCACAGCCGGGGCCAGCGCCCACCCCGCGTGTGGTCAGTCACAGTGGCTCGTCAGGCCTGCCGCAGGTACGCGTGGTCACTGCCCAATCCAGCCTTCCAGCTGTGTCCCAACAAGCCCCAGTGGTCACCCAGCAGCAGCAGCAGCAGCAGCAGCAGCAGCCCACAACAGTGCCTCAAATCCGTGTTCCAGCTACAGCCACACAAACCAAAGTGCTCCCGCAGGTGAGTTGCATAGCTCTGACGTCTGATCTGACTTGTGGTGTTTTGGTGTGATGCACAGGCATTTTGTGCTTCTTTGGAGCATGCACGAACTGCAGGCAAGAGCACAGAAACAGTTTTACATATGCAATACTGTTCAGTGCTCTGTTTTTCATCATCAAAATGTGCATTACATAAAAAGTCTGTCGAACTTAGAATCACAGAATCATTAAGCTTGGAAAAGACTGTCAAGATCATCAAGTCCAGCCATGAACACAGCAGCACCACCATTTTCATTAGTAAACCATGTCCTCAAGTGCATCATCTGCACATGTTTTTGAACACTTCCAGGGATGGTGACTCCACCACTGTCCTGGGCAGTCTGTTCCAATGCTTTATGACCCTTTCTGTGAAAAAAATTTTCCTAATATCCAAGTTAACCTCCCTGGTGCAACTTGAGGCCAATTCCTCTTCTCTTGTCTGGAAGAAGAGACTGACACCCACCTCACTGCAATTCCAAGCAGTTGGAATCCTTGCAAGGGAATTCTTGTGAACTCCTCTGAACTTGCAAGCTCTGGCACAATACAAAGAAGAACCACTAGACTGTTCCTACTATGGTCATCTGCTCATAGTCTTCCTCCTCTTTTCTGTAGGCTGTGATGACTCTGCCTGTAAAAGCTCAAAGTAGCCCTGTGCAGGTGCCAAGAGGAGGAAGCTCCATGGCCAGCCAGGCAAGTATCACTGTGACAGGGCTGCCTGCAGTGCCCAGCCCTGCTGTGAAGCCAGTGACCAGCTCTCCAGGCAGTTCTGCTGCCAGCACCTCCTCCACCACTGTCATTCAGAACGTGGCTGGCCAGAACATCATCAAGCAGGTGAGAGGGAGGGAGAGACAAGGAATTGGGCTCCACGACCTGGTTGTTTCCTCTTTGTTGCACAGATGTGAACACTTGTGAGCTGTAATGCTGTGTGAGTTGATGGACTGTGCAGACTGAAGCAGTGCTGGTTTTGTGTGCTTGAGCCCTGTTTGCAGGTATAGGTGAAAGATGTGTTGGTGCAGGTACTTTAGTGAGTGATCTCTCCTTCATTTTGTTTGGAAAAGAAACCAGCCCC